>NC_137771.1:191875943-193075943 GCF_963455305.1 Plecotus auritus
TGGCCAGGCTGCAGCAATGCATGCTCTCCGACTGGTTTACTTTGCCATTTTACGTTGCATGAGCACTGTTGTTTTGTACCAACTGTGTATTTTCTAAAATCACTACTGTAGCTGTTTTCTGTTTCTTCCCAGTCCAAACTGTCCATTTTATCAACATATCCTGTTGGTTCCAGGTTCAATTTTGAATATTTCAGCTTCTGCACTGTTTCCACTACTAACACCTTGGTCAGAACCATCACCCTCCCTCCCACAATTTGTTCAGTAGCCTCAAATTTGTTCTTTCTGTTTCTTCTCTTGCTCTTACTGTCTATTCTTCACAGGGAAGCCACAGTGAGCCTCCTACAATGTCATCCATGGCAGCCTCTTGCTCCTGGTGCTCCACTAACTTCCTGTCCCCTTAGGCTCTATCCTGGCTACCTCTTTGACTTCATTTCAGACCTTTCCTACCTCTGAATCTCTGTTTTTTCTCCTGTTCCTTCTGTCTGGAAAGGGTAAACTGAAAAATTTTAACTAGCTTGTTTCTGCCTTTCTTTAAGTCCCATTTAAAATGTCATAACTTGAGAGAGGCCTTCTCTGACCTTGCTACTGAAATAACTCAACTTGACCTTCTTTATCCTTTTACTAGAGGCCCAGTGCATGAAATTAATGCACAGAAGGGGGTTCCCTGAGCCCAGCCTGCACCTTCTCCAACCCAGGACCCTTTGGGGGTTGTCCGATTGCCAGTCTAGGCCCGATCCCAGGAATCGGACATCCCTCTCACAATCTGGGACCTCTGGCTCCTAATTGCTCACCTGCCTGCTTGCCTGATCGCCCCTAACTGCCCCCCCCCCGCCAGCCTGATCACCCCTAACTACCTCTGCCTACAGGCCTGATCACCCCTAACTGCCCCCCATACCAGCTTGGTTGCCCCCAACTGCCCCCTCCCCCGATGGCCTGGTCACCCCAACTTCCCCCCGCCCCCCCGCCGTCCTGGTCACTCCAAACTCTCCCTCCCCCCCACCGGTTGCCCCACACAGCCTGCTGTTCAGTCATTTGGTTGTCCCTCACTAACCTGCCAGCCTGGTCGCCCCACACAGCCTGCTGTTCAGTCATTTGGTCATCTCTCACTAACTGCCCCCTGCTGGCTTGGTCGCCCCATGCAGCCTGCTGTTCGGTTGTTACTGTTACTGTGACAGTGTCCCGGAAAATTTGCATATTCCTCTATTATTGGTATAGATTATGTTTTACCAGGTCTTGTTCTCTCTCTCTCCTCTCTCTCTCTCTCTCTTTCTCCTTTTCTCGTATCCACTGGAATGTTAGCTAGGGATTTTATTTTGACTTCACTGTAAGCCCAGGGCACAGGAAGTGCCTGATACATAAAAGGTGCTCAGTAAACACATTTTGAACACATTCTTTTTTCTTCTTCTTCATTAAGGCCTCACTTATGGCTAGTAGTGCCATTGATTTTGTTCCTTGCTTGTGCTACCTGGCATTGTTAGTACCGTGCTTTAAGCACAAGCATTGTCTCCAGAGTAGATTGCAGGTTACATGGATAGAAGGAACCTGCCTTTTATCCTTCTGTGCTCTATATTTTTGCTCATGGTGGTGATCATTGGGTTGTCAATGCCTGCTATTTAGAGTAAAGTAATAGGTAGAACATAATAACAAGAAAGAACTCAATATGGTATGGCTTTTTTAACCTGCTGTCATGTTATCCTGAAGTGTCCAGATGGCTTTAGAATTTTGCCAGTGTTGAATGGTACTTTACTGTTGCCTATTGGCAAAATAGTTCTCATGTTAGATAGCTTCTTAGCTCATGAATCCTGACAATTCTCTTTTTATCAGAAGCTCTGCTAGTGTTTACTTTTTGCTTGTAATTTATTTGCCATTAAGAGAACTGCAGAGAGCTACATCCTAACATAAAAGACTATGAAATGCAAATTGTACAAAGGGGCAATTTTATAAAAATAGTGATTAACACTGATGTCTCTGTAACTAGACCTTTTTGGTTCTCATCTCAATCTGTCACAGTTATGACTTTTGTCAAGTTGTTAAAATTCTCTGTCTCAGTTTCCTCATCTGGTAGTTGGAGGTAACAGTTCCTACCTACCCCCTGGGATTTTCGTAAAGATGAAATGAGTTAACCTATGCAAAACACTTCTAATAGTGCCAGAAACATCAATTACTAAATAATGATTAGCTATGATTATTATTATAATGACACATTAAAGGGCCCACATTTTTGAGAAGAGTTTATTAGTATTTGCACTTGGTGCACAACATATTTATTCAAATTCATGCAACATATTTGAATAAAAACTTTGATTATCTTAATAAAACTATATTTGGCTAATATGGTTTAAGTCTTGCAAATTACCCTTGAACAGGGAGATAACAAGCAATCGTTATTCATTTGAAGTAGTAATCTCAATTTATTTTTAATGTTTTAGAGGTGGTCATCTACTATATTCTTGTTAGAAACATAAAAAAAATATAATGTCATTTAAAGAATGCAAAATACAACCTGCTTTGTTTTCTATCCTATAAAGCCTAACACTGAGATCTTCATTAAAATTTTAATGTATTGGAAAGTTATTCTTCATTGCTTTTAGCCTACAATGCGAAATCTAATGTCAGCAAGTTAAAAACATGCATCAGGACCACAAAATAAAACTAATTGCAGAAAGATGAAGTGATAAGTAAATTTTCTAGGCTAAGTCAAGTGAAAAGCATAAATGTATTGAAATGAAATTATATTAAAAACTAAACATTTGTTTTCAATTACATTGTTTTTGCATTTCTATGATCCCTTTTTAAAAGCTTATGGGTGCTTATTTGAATACTAGAGGCCTGGTGCATGAAATTCATGCACGGGGGTGTGTGTCCCTAAGCCCAGCCTGCACCCTCTCCAATCTGGGACCCCTAGAGGGATGTCCGGCTGCTCGTTTAGGCCCAATCCTACCAGGATTGGGCCTAAACGAGCAGCCGGACATCCCTCTCACAATCCAGGACTGCTGGCTCCCAACTGTTCACCTGCCTGCCTTCCTGATTGCCCCTAACCACTTCTGCCTGCCAGCCTGATCACCCCCTAACCACTCCCCTGCCAGCCTGATTGATGCCTAACTGCTCCCCTGCCAGCCTGTTTGCCCCTAACTGCCCTCTGCTGCAAGCCTGGTTCCCCCGAACTGCTCTCCCCTGCAGGCCTGGGTCCCTGCAACTGCCCTTCCCTGCAGGCCTGGTTCCCCCCAACTTCCCTCCTCTGCCAGCCTGGTCCCTCCCAACTGCCCTCCCCTGCTGGCCTGATCGCCCACAACTGCCCTCCCTTGCAAGCCTGGTCCCTCTCAACTGCCCTCCCCTGCTGGCCATCTTGTGGCGGCCGTCTTGTGTCCACATGGGGGCAGCCATCTTTGACCACATGGGGGCAGCCATCTTGTGTGTTGCAGTGATGGTCAATTTGCATGTTATTCTTCTATTAGATAGGATTTACTTTAATCTGATTCTGTACTTAACACTTATTAACACTGAAGACTTTCTATGAGCAGTTTGTTGAAAGATATACTTTGAAAACTTCAAGGTAACTTTTGTTTTCCTTAATGTAGTTAAATTTATTTGCCCTTTGAAAGTTAGTGAGTCTCTCTTACTGAATTATGGAAGTCTTTTATTTTTTAGCAAAGGCAACCTGCTTGCTAAGATTCAACCCACAGCAACATTTGTATAGAAAGTTTAATAGAGTAGATTATAAGTTTATGATGTAAGCATCAATGCAACATTAACAATAGTTAAAGTGTGGATATTGCTTATTATATGAATGTTATTTTTTCTCTAAATAAAGATCTTGCTATTTTACCATCTCTTTACTACTTGAAATAAAAATTGGTTCTCAGTTCTTCCCAAAGAAATATCAGTCAGCATGCATCTGATACAATTCTGAGTGCCAATGAATCAGTAAAGGCTTTGTTTAGTGCCATTATTTCCTAGGCAGAATGAAAACTGTCCTATAAATAAAGATACTCTTATCAAGAAATCACTTCAAAAAGCATCACTACCTGACATTTTTATTAGCAATGCTAGTCATGGTAAATGCACTTATTGAAACTATTGTTACTGCTCAGCTACATAAGCTTTATCAATACTTTACTTTTTATTTAATGTCTTATAAATTAATTATTTGAATAGTTTCCTTTTGAAAATATTGCCTAATACCTTGCCTATTCAGGAGTGTAAAGGACTGTAGTAAGAAGTTATTCAGTCTATATCAATCATAATTCTTTGCCACTGTAAAAGGACATTAGCCACAAATCATGCTACCTCTGTCTACCGGCATGCCCCATATCCCAAGATATCAGGATGTTTAATGTCTAGTCTATTTGATTAACAGCTGGTAGAGACTGAGGTGCAGGATGGTAAGTTTTGATCCAAGCAGAAAATCCTAACTAAACCAAGTCTAGAGTCAGATCATATATATCTATCTTCCTTTTGTAATTTGGGCAGAGTTGGGTGGAATTGAAGGAAGATTTAATTAATGTCTGAGTTAGACTCACACTATTTATTGTTGGCTGTTCTTTGACTACTTATCCAGCAGAGGCAGCCCCAGAGTCCAAGGTTCCCATAGGCAGTTGACATATTTGATGGCATTTGGACTAAATCACGGCATAAATAAAACCCTGTTGGCTTGTACCATAGTAAAACCATACAGAGAAAAAAAAAATCAATGTTTTTCCAAATAGAAAAGTATGGAACTTATGAAGAACAAAATGATATTATATAATTTGGGGTAAAGGCAATATAAGCACATTAATTGTTTTAGAATACTATTATAGATATAGATATATACAGATATATATTTTTAAAAATGTGTTTTTATTGATTTCAGAGAGGAAGCGTGTTGGAGTAAGTTTCTCCTTGACCCTTCTCGCTATAGCAATTGCTGGAGTCCTCATTCCTTCATCCTGCTTGATTACACTAACTATTGTATATAAGCCCCTCTGCCACGAACTGGACCTCCTTGGAGGCTGGGTATTAGAAGACAGGGAAGACATGAGAAGTTGTAGGCATATGAGAGTCTTTATTGCAGCCCAAGTAGCCATTGCCACTAAGGAGCCATTAGACAAAGTAGTTATTCCAAGTAGCCGTATAGGAACAGCTCTTACTAATGCAGTAGCAAACATAGGAGCCATCCTAGTAAAAACAGCCAGTACCAGTTGGTTAG
The DNA here is from genome assembly GCF_963455305.1 of Plecotus auritus. Taxonomy (NCBI): domain Eukaryota; kingdom Metazoa; phylum Chordata; class Mammalia; order Chiroptera; family Vespertilionidae; genus Plecotus; species Plecotus auritus. The sequence goes on from NC_137771.1 coordinate 191,881,132, forward strand.
TAATACATCTTCCCTACAATGCAGCCCACGTAGTCATTGCTACCAAGGAGCCATCAGACAAAGCAGTCTATAAAGTAGTCACATACCAGCTGGTTAGCAATATATCTTTCCCATAAAGCAGCTGCACACTGGTTGGTCAATAACATACTTTTATACTAATTTTAACATACTTTTAGACAAAAGAGGCTTTTAGCCAAATAGTGACACCAGTCTTTTGGATTACAGAAAGGCACACCTGCACAATGTCTGCATCCTTGCTTTTGCACCTGAGTATAGCAAATTAGCCTTGAACAGTCTGATTAGGATTCCCAAACTCATATTGGGCTTAAACATCTGGCATACTCTAGACAGGGCCTCCACACTCCAATTGGCCTTGAACATCTGGCATACATTGATTAGGGTTCCCACACAGGGGGAGGGAGAGAGAGACAGAAACATCAATGATGAGAAAGAATTTGATCAGCTGCCTCCTGAACATCCCCTCCTGGGGATCGAGCCCACAACCCAGCCATGTGTTTTTGACTGGAATCAAACACAGGGCTGAGGCTCTATCTACTGAGCCAAACTGGCTAGGGATAGATATTTTTATATGTAATGAGAGATTGGACCAATTCTATAAACCCTGATTTCAGAGGAGAGCAGTTAGGTTATATAATGCTAACACTGATTTGATGTGTGCATGGTATGCACTGTAAGGAAAACAAAGATTGATGTTATAATGAGGGTAGCATTTCTGAGTACATACAGATCAATACTTGTGTAAGTCATTGACTATCATCCTCTTGTAGGAGTCTTGTAAGAAAGTGAAGCGATTCTACTGAGATGCTTTCCCTTTCTCCCAATGAACTGTAAATTAACATAGTCAAACCTAATGTTCCTTTTTCTTTCTTGGAACTTAAAAGCCTTTGAAATATTAAATAATTAAATGAATGTTTTCTTTGACTTTCTTACAAAAGTAGTCTTAATTCAAGATCTATTTAGCTCAGGGAAGATTGACTATGTGAATGACTGGGTATACAAATTTGAGCTAATTCAGAGCCATCCAGCTAGTCAGTCTCAGGCACACTCTCAATTGGTGGTTGGGGATATAGGTTAAGTTACCAAGTTCTTCTCCAGTTCATGTAGCCCCAAAATGAAATGGCTCACTTGTAGACTCTTCCTTCCTTCCTTCCTTCCTTCCTTCCTTCCTTCCTTCCTTCCTTCCTTCCTTCCTTCCTTCCCTTCCTTCTCTCTCTCTCTCTCTCTCTCTCTCTCTCTCTCTCTCTCTCTCTCTCCTTTCTTTTGCTGTTCTTTTATTATTTGTATCTTTTTTAAATTTTATTTTCCAATTACAGTTTATATTTTAATATTATTTTGTATTAGTTTTAGATGGATAGCATAGTGGTTAGACAATCGTATGCTTAACAAAATGGTTTCTTCAATATTTCAATTACCCACCTGGCACTGTACATAGTTATTACAATGTTATTGACTATATTCCCTATACTGTACTTTACGTCCTCATGATTATTCTGTAATTACCAATTTGTACTTCTTAATTCCTTCGTCTCTTTCAACTAGTCCCCTAAACCTGCTCCCCTCTGAAAAAAATCAGTCTGATCTCTATTTCTATTGTTTGTTTGTTTATTTTGCTCTTTAGATTACATAAATAAGTGAAATTGTATGTTATTTGTCTGACTTATTTCACTTAGCATAATACCCTTTAGGCCCATACATAAGCCATAATATATTTCTAAATAAAAACTCCTACTCTCTGTAGATGGAATCAGATTAAATAGATTAGTAAATAGACTCATAGAAATATTTGGCTCCCTTACTGGGGTGTCCTCCCCACATTTGTTATGCCTCTTTCGTGCCATGATGAATATGAGCAGGTACCTTATAAAAGGTACATTACACACATCTCCCAAGCATGGAATGGAGACATTATATAAGAAGAGGATTATTCATTCTCTGCTTCAAACTGCATTTAGTTTTTATGCCCATAAATATCTACTGTGCTCCCACTTGAGCCTCTGTGCAAACATTAAAGTAAGTTCAACTTCAAAGAGAAAAGAAATATGTCTCAGGAGATTCATTTGTATAGTGTTTGAATAACATTATGTGAACCAAGCAAAAATAAGATGCTAATGATATTAGTGTAGTCAGATTTTAAATTGATGAGTATAAACAAATCCTCTGACAAAGTATAACTGCACCACCTAATATGTTTCTTATTATAGTATTTGGGAAAGAATACGATTGCATCTTGAAGTAATTCTACTTTTAAAATATATTTTTATACTTTTCTTATTGCTTTTTCTAGAAAGACTATTGGGAGAAAATTTGATAGTCCTGTATATCTTAATCATCAAGACTAAATTGACTATTCTCATTTACCCTAGTATTTTAAAGAAATCATAACAGCCTGGCTGGCTGGCTCAATGGTTGAGTGTCCATCTATGAACCAGGAGGTCTCAGTTGAATTCCCAGTCAGGGCATATGCCTAGGTTGTGGGCTCAGTCCCCAGTGGGGGACCTGAAGGAGGCAGCTGATCAATGATTTCCTCTCGCCATTGATATTTCTCTCTCTCCCTCTCCCTTCCTCTCTGAAATCAATAAAAATAAGTATTTTTAAAAAAGAAATAATAAAAAAAGGCGGAATAGACGGACCTGTCCCGAGCCTTGTCCTGGAGCAGATAGAAAGAGCAGCTGAGGGTCACATGGGGACTGTTTGTTGGTGAGTTAAGAAACAGCTATATACTCCAGGAGAAGGTGGAGGACTGCTAGATGGGGCTCCCCTGACCGGGCAACACCCACTGCTGCTGGTTCCCCTCCAGGAGCCACCAGCTCGGATGCAGAGACCGTGCCATCTTGAAGAGGAAAGTGGATCTTATCAGAAGCCTGAAAATCTGCAACTATGGCACCCACCGAACAGCTGCGAACCCCAGAACACCGGTCCCCAATTGGCGCAAACACGCAGATTCAGAGGAGCTCTACACTCCACCATGGAGGGGTCATATTTCGCCTGGGATAAGGAGAGAGAGAACTACATAACCAGACACCTGGAGAAGAGAGACCACGGGGAGACAAAGAAACAGCCCGCATATGAAAGAAAAGCAGGCATCACCAGAAAAGGAAGTAAGTGAAATGGAGGCAAGCAACCTGTCAGAGAAAGAATTCAGAGAAATGGTCATAAGGTGGCTGAAAAGAATGGAAGACAGGGGGAGGGAATAATGGCGGTGGAATAGACAGACGTGTTCCGAGCCTTGTCCCGGAGCAGAAAGAAAGAACAGCTGAGGGTCGCGCAAGGAGTGTTTGTTGGCTGGTTGGGAGACAGCTGAATTCCAGAAGGAGGTGGGGGACTGCTGAACGGGTTTCCCCTGACCTGGCAGCACGAACTGCGGCTGGGTCCCCTCCCGGAGCTGCGGGCTTGGACGCGGAGTCTGCGCCATCTTGATCCGGAAAGTGGAGCTTATCTGAAGCCTGAGAATCCACAACTGCGGCACCCCAGGAACAGCTGCGAGCCCCAGAACAACGCTCCCCAACTGGCACAAGCACACGGGTTCAGAGAAGCTCTACATTCCACCACGGAAAGGTCAGATTTCGCCTGGGATAAGGTGAGGTCTCTGGTCCCGGCGGGAGAGAGGAACGCGCGTTTTGCGGGAGCTGGAGGACCAGGGAAGTCTGTGCCTAGAAAAATCCGTGGCTGTAGGGGCTGGCGTGATCTGTGACTGTGGAAAGGGGTCCTCAGAGCTGCTAAGAGAAGGGCACTCTAAAAAGCAACCCATTTTGATCTGAAGTGCAGGGACACCCTAAGAATTTCAGGCAGTCCAGACTTACGCGCAGCCCGTGCGCTCCCTGGGTGCCTGGGCTTACTCGCAGTCCCGGAGTTCGCACACTTGGGCTTTTTCCTCTTCAAATCCTTGCTTCTGATTACTAAGCCCAATACATAGGATCACCCAGTTGGGGACACCCTGGGAGACTGCAGGGGAAGGTTGTTTTTCTGGAACCTGGGGATCGGAGCGGGGAGTGACCATCAGAGAGTCAGCTCTGAGGCAGACCACTCCCACAGGCCCGTGGCGAGTGCCACAGGGAAAGAAGGCTCTAACACTGCCTAGAGAGGCCATAGATAGACCCGGAAGTCAATCCAGGAACACTGCCACCCAGGGGCTGAATCACAAATTGATTCTTGTGTAATCAAAAATAAAGGAATACGAGAAATTAAGACACACCGCCTGCTTAAAATCAGGACTGGCTTACAACACCGAAGAGCAGTGGATCGCAGGGAACTGCAATACTGTCTGGACTGAGAAACAGGCATGCCAAACAGAAAAACAGAGGAAGTGAATGACCTTCACTACTCCACATTTTATTTTTACCTTTTATTTTTTTTATTTTTTTATTTTTTTTTAATTTTCATTTTTTGCATCTTTTAATCAAGAAACTTTTTTTTCTTTTTTCATCACTTGATTTTACCTTTTTAATGATTACATTTTTATTTTCAATCCGTATTATTACTACTGCTATTTTATCTTTTTTTTTTTTTAAATGTCATTTTATTTTCTCTTCATTTTATTTTGGGATTAGGGTTCTACATTCTATTTTTTATCTTTCCTTTAGCATCGTTTTACTCTATCTCAACTCTACCTTTAGGCCATCACTCTCTTCCTAACCTCCCCCTTTTCAGTGTCCTGTTTGTCTTACCCTTTTACTGCTTTAGATTTTCCCTATTCTTTCTGTTTACCCCTTGTTAAAATTTCACCCTACTTACATATCTAATCTCCAATCCCCTGCTCCAAGTCCACATACACCTCTCCCTTCGCTGTCTGAGTTATCCATAAACTTGCCCTTATCTCTGTCCTTTTGTTGTTGTTTGCTTGAATGTAGATTATATCCAATTTTTATGCTTTTTTTGTGAGATTGTTTTGCTTATTCTTCTTTTGTTTATTTTTTTGTTTGTTTTGTGCTTCAGCTTTCCCTTGCCTCACTCCATATTAGTTGGTGTTGTAGTTTGTACTAATCCCCAGGCACTTGTTGCTGGCATTTGCTGGGATTAGTGATTGTTCTATTGGAGTTTTATCCCCAATATATATAGTCTGTTCCCCTTTCTCTCTTAGTCAATTTCTTGTCTCTCTTACTTTTTTTTTTTTCTCTTTACTTTCCCTTTTCCCAATTTCATTTTCACACTCCTTTTTTCTTTCTTTTTTCTTTCTTTCTTTTTTTCTTTCTTTATTTCTTTCTTTCTTTCTTTCTTTCTTTCTTTCTTTCTTTCTTTCTTTCTTTCTTTCTTTCTTTCTTTTTTCCTCTTCTTCTTTCTCTCCTATCACCTAATTTGCCTTTCTCTGGTGGTCACCTTTATTGGAGGTTATTAATATCGTGAATACATTCCTGTTCAGTGCCTTGTGAGTTGTACCTGGTAGTGCTGTATTTTGTGCCTTTAAATCAACCCAGGAGAGAGAGAACTACATAACCAGACACCCAGAGAAGAGAGACCATGGGGAGACAAAGAAGCAGCCCGCATATGAAAGAAAAGCAGGCATCACCAGAAAAGGAAGTAAACGAAATGGAGGCAAGCAACCTTCCAGAAAAAGAATTCAGAGAAATGGTCATAAGGTGGCTGAAAAGAATGGAAGACAAATTCGACAATATGAGCAAGAACCAAGAGGAAATGAAGAAGAACCAAGAAGAAATGAAAAATGACATCGCTGCTGTAAAGAACTCAATAGAAAGCATCAAGAATAGACTAGAAGAAGCAGAGGACCGCATCAGTGAGCTAGAAGACAAGATGGAAAAAAATACCCAAGAAAAGCAACTTCTAGAAAAAAAAATTAAAAGGCAGGAGGAGAGTCTAAGGGAACTTTGGGACAACACGAAACAAAACAACATCCGCATAATAGGGGTTCCAGAAGGAAAGGAAGCTGAGCAAGGAATAGAAAACCTCTTTGAAGAAATAATGACAGAAAATTTCCCAGATATAGGGAAGAAAAAACCCACACAAATCCAAGAAGCTCACAGAGTCCAAGCAAAATGAACCCCAAAAGACCGACGCCAAGGCACATTATAATTAAATTGGCAAACACCAACGACAAAGTAAGAATCTTAAAAGCAGCAAGAGAGAGACAGAAAGTTACATACAAAGGAACCCCCATCAGACTAGCAACTGATTTCTCAACAGAAACTCATCAGGCCAGAAAAGAATGGAATGAAATATACAAAGTCATGCAAAGGAAGGGGCTGAATCCAAGAATACTGTACCCAGCAAGGCTGTCAATCAAAATTGAAGGTGAAATCAGGAGCTTCACAGACAAAAAAGGACTAAGGGAATTTATTACCACCAAACCAGCAATGCAAGAAATGCTAAAGGGTCTACTGTAAAAAAAAGAAAGAAAGAAAGAAAGAAAGAAAGAAAGAAAGAAAGAAAGAAAGAGGAAGCGAAGAAGTAACACAGGGGTAAAGAATAGGAATGGCGACAAATAAGTACCTATCAATAATAACTTTAAAGGTAAATGGATTAAATGCCCCAATCAAAAGACATAGGGTAACAGATTGGATAAGAAAACACGACCCATATATCTGCTGTCTACAAGAAACCCACCTCAGAAAAAAAGACGCACACAGACTGAGGGTGAAGGGATGGAAAACGGTTTTCCAGGCAAATGGAACTGAAAAAAAGCTGGGGTAGCAATACTTATATCTGACAAATTAGATCTCAAACTGAAGGACATAACAAGAGATAAGGAAGGCCACTTCATAATACTAAAGGGAGCAATCCAACAAGAAGAAATAACTCTGGTAAACATATATGCACCCAATACAGGAGCACCCAAATACATAAAAAAACTCCTGGAGGATATCAAGGGAGAGATTGACAGCAATACAATCATAGTAGGAGACTTTAATACCCCACTATCACCATTGGACAAATCCTCTAAACAAAACATCAGCAAAGAAACATCAATCCTAAATGACTCACTAGACCAGATGGAATTAATTGACATCTTCAGAACATTTCACCCCAAAGCCACAGAATATACATTCTTCTCAAGTGCACATGGGTCATTTTCAAAGATAGACCATATGTTGGGACATAGGCAAAGTCTCTTCAAATTCAAGAAGATAGAAATCATATCAAGCATCTTCTCAGACCACAGTGGCATAAAACTGGAAATCAACTACAATAAAAACAACCCAAAGAAATCAAACACATGGAGACTAAACAGCATGCTATTAAACCATGACTGGGTTACCAGAGAGATCAAAGAAGAAATAAAAAACATCATGACAACAAATGACAATGAAAACACTACAATCCAAAATCGATGGGACACAGCGAAAGCAGTCTTGAGAGGGAAGTTCATAGCTCTACAAGCCTACTGCAAAAAACAAGAAACAGGGGTAATAAATTACCTAACCCAACAACTCAAAGAGTTAGAAAAAGAGCAACAAGAAAAGCCCAGTGTAAGCAGAAGGAAGGAAATAATAAAGATCAGAGCACAGATAAACGACATAGAGACCAAAGAAACAATACAAAAGATCAACAAAACCAAGAGCTGGTTCTTTGAAAGGATAAACAAGATTGATGAACCTCTAGCCAGGCTCACCAAGAAGCAAAGAGAGAGGACCCAAATAAACAAAATCAGAAATGAAAGAGGTGAAATAACTACAGATCCCGCCGAAATACAAAGGATTGTTAAAAAATACTACGAACAACTCTATTCCAACAAACTGGACAACCTGGAGGAAATGGACATATTCCTAGAAAAATATAACCTTCCAAAACTCAATCAGGAAGAATCTAAACAGCTCAACATGCCAATAACTATGGAAGAAATTGAAGCAGTCATCAAAGAGCTTCCGGCAAACAAAAGCCCGGGGCCAGACGGCTTCACAGGAGAGTTCTACCAAACATTCAAGGAAGAACTAAAACCTATCCTCCTCAGACTATTCCAAAAAATTCAAGAGGAAGGAACACTTCCAAGCTCCTTCTATGAAGCCAGCATCACCCTAATACCAAAACCAGATAAAGACAACACAATGAAAGAGAATTACATGCCAATATCCCTCATGAATGTAGATGCCAAAATCCTCAACAAAATTCTAGCAAATAGGATCCAGCAGTACATCAGAAAGATCATACACCATGACCAAGTAGGGTTTATCCCAGGAATGCAAGGATGGTTGAATATCCGCAAATCAATAAATGTGATACATCACATAAACAAATTGAGAGATAAAAATCACATAGTCATATCAATTGATGCAGAAAAAGCATTTGACAAAATCCAACACCCTTTCTTGATAAAAACTCTCAACAAGGTGGGAATAGAAGGATCATACCTCAACATCATAAAAGCTATATATGATAAACCCACAGCTAACATCATACTCAATGGGCAAAAACTAAAACCATTTCCCCTAAGAACAGGAACAAGACAGGGATGCCCACTCTCACCACTCCTGTTTGACATAGTACTGGAAGTATTAGCCACTGCAATTAGACAAGAAGAAGAAATAAAAGGCATCCAAATTGGAAAAGAAGAAGTAAAGCTGTCCTTATTTGCAGATGACATGATATTGTACATAAAAAACCCGAAAGACTCCATCAAAAAACTAACAGACTTAATAAATGAATTCGGCAATGTAGCAGGATACAAAATTAACACCAAGAAATCTATGGCATTTCTATACACCAACAATGAACTTACAGAAAGAGAGACTAAAAAAGCAATCCCATTTTCCATCGCACCAAAAAAATTAAGATACTTAGGAATAAACCTAACCAAGGAGGTAAAAGACCTATATGCGGAAAACTACAGGACACTGAAAAAAGAGATAGAGGAAGATGTAAACAGATGGAAGAACATACCATGTTTATGGATTGGTAGAATCAACATCATTAAAATGTCCATACTACCCAAAGCAATCTATAGATTCAATGCACTCCCCATTAAAATACCAACGGCGTATTTCACAGACCTAGAAAGAACTCTCCAAAAATTCATCTGGAATAAAAAAAGACCCCGAATAGCCACAGCAATCCTGAGAAAGAAGAATAAAGTAGGAGGGATCTCAATACCAGATTTCAAGCTGTATTACAAAGCCACTGTCATCAAAACAGCCTGGTACTGGCACAAGAACAGACATATAGATCAATGGAACAGAATAGAGAATCCAGATATCGACCCAAACCAATATGCGCATTTAATATTTGACAAAGGAGGCATGAGCATACAATGGAGTCAAGACAGTCTCTTTAATAAATGGTGTTGGGAAAATTGGACAGATACATGCAAAAAAATGAAACTAGATCACCAACTTACACCATACACAAAAATAAACTCAAAATGGGTACAGGACTTAAATATAAGACGGGAAACCATAAAAATACTAGAGGAATCCACAGGCAGCAAAATCTCAGACATATGCCAAAAGAACTTTTTCAGTGATACTGCCCCTAGGGCAATGGAAGCCAAACAGAAAATAAACAAATGGGACTACATCAAAATAAAAAGCTTTTGCACAGCAAAAGAAACCATCAACAAAACAACAAGAAACCCCACTGTATGGGAGAACATATTTGCAAATGGTATCACTGATAAAGGTTTAATTTCCAACATCTACAGGGAGCTTATACAACTTAATAAAAGGAAGATAAATGATCCAATAAAAAAATGGGCAACGGACCTAAATAGAAGCTTTTCGAAAGAAGACAGAAGGAAGGCCAAGAGACACATGAAAACATGCTCAAAGTCACTAATTATCCGAGAGATGCAAATCAAAACAACAATGCGATACCATCTCACACCTGTCAGAATGGCTATCATCAACAAATCAACAAACGACAAGTGTTGGCGAGGATGCGGAGAAAAAGGAACCCTCGTGCACTGCTGGTGGGAATGCAGACTGGTGCAGCCACTGTGGAGAACAGTATGGAGTTTCCTCAAAAAACTGAAAATGGAACTCCCATTTGACCCAGTAATCCCACTCCTAGGAATATATCCTAAGAAACCAGAAACACCAATCAGAAAGGATATATGCACCCCTATGTTCATAGCAGCACAATTTACAATAGCTAAGATTTGGAAACAGCCTAGGTGCCCATCAGCAGATGACTGGATCAGAAAACTATGGTACATCTACACAATGGAATACTATGCTGCCGTAAAAAAGAACGAATTACTACCATTTGTAGGCACTTGGATGGAATTAGAGAACATTATGCTAAGTGAAATAAGCCAGTCAATGAAAGAAAAATACCACATGATCCCACTCATTTGGGGATAATGAAAAACATTATAAACTGATGAACAAAAAGATAGTTACAGAGGCAGTAAAGCATCAAACAGACTGTCAAATTACAGTGGTAAGGTTAGGGAGAGGTGGGGGAAATAAGAGATCAACTGAAGGACTTATATGCATGTATATAAGAGTAACCAACGGATGCAAAACATTGGGGGGTGAGGGCATGTATGGGAGTGGGGTGGGGGTGGGGGGCAATGGTAAGATATGTACACATATAATACCTTAATAAAAATTTGAAAAAAAAAAAAAGAAAAAACAAAACAAAACAAAAACAAAAAAAAAAACAAAAAACAAAACAAAACAAAACAAAAAAGAATGGAAGACAAATTCAACAATATGAGTAAGAACCAAGGGAAATGAAGAAGAACCAAGAGGAAATGAAAAATGACATTGCTGCTGTAAAGAACTCAATAGAAAGCATCAAGAGTAGACTAGAAGAAGCAGAGGACCGCATCAGTGAGCTAGAAGACAAGGTAGGAAAAAATACCCAAATAGAGCAGCTTCTAGAAAAAAAAATTAAAAAGCAGGAGGAGAGCCTAAGGGAACTTTGGGACAACATGAAACAAAACAACATCCGCATAATAGAGGTTCCAGAAGGAAAGGAAACTGAGCAAGGAATAGAAAACCTGTTTGAAGAAATAATGACTGAAAATTTCCCTGATATAGGGAAGAAAAAACCCACACAAATCCAAGAAGCTCACAGAGTCCCAAGCAAAATGAACCCCAAAAGACCGATGCCAAGGCACATTATAATTAAATTGTCAAACACCAACGAAAAAGTAAGAATATTAAAAGTGGTCAGAGAGAAACAGAAAGTTAGCTACAAAGGAACCCCCATCAGACTAGCAACTGATTTCTCAACAGAAACACATCAGGCCAGAAGGGAATGGAATGAAATATACAAAGTCATGCAAAGGAAGGGTCTGAATCCAAGAATACGGTACCCAGCAAGGCTATCAATCAAAATTGAAAGTGAAATCAGGAGCTTCACAGACAAAAAAGGACTAAGGGAATTTATTACCACCAAACCAGCAATGCAAGAAATGCTGAATGGTCTGCTGTAAAAAAAAGAAATAGGAGTGAAGAAGGAACATGGGGTAAAGAATAAAAATGATGACAAATAAGTACCTAGCAATAATAACTTTAAATGTAAATGGATTAAATGCCCCAATAAAACAACAAAGGGTAATGGATGGGATAAGAAAACATGACCCATATATCTGCTGTCTACAAGAATCCCACCTCAGAAAAAGAGACACACACAGACTGAAGGTGAAGAGATGGAAAAAGGTTTTTTAAGCGAATGGAAATTAAAAAAAGCTGGGGTAGCAATACTTATATATGACAAATTAGATCTCAAAGTGAAGGACATAACACGAGATAAGGAAGGCCACTTCATAATACTAAAGGGAGCAATCCAACAAGAAGAAATAGCTCTGGTAAACATATATACACCCAATACAGGAGCACGCAAATACATAAAAAAACTCCTGGAGGATATCAAAGGAGAGATTGACAGCAATACAATCATAGTAGGAGACTTTAATACCCCACTATCACCATTGGACAAATCCTCTAAACAAAAAATCAGCAAAGAAACATCAATCCTAAATGACTCACTAGACCCGATGGAATTAATTGACATCTTCAGAACATTTCACCCCAAAGCCACAGAATATACATTCTTCTCAAGTGCACATGGGTCATTTTCAAAGATAGACCATATGTTGGGTCATAGGCAAAGTCTATTCAAATTCAAGAAGATAGAAATCATATCAAGCATCTTCTCAGATCACAGTGGCATAAAACTGGAAATCAACTACAATAAAAACAATCCAAAAAAATCAAACACATGGAGACTAAACAGCATGCTATTAAACAATGACTGGATTACCAGAGAGATCAAGGAAGAAATAAAAAATATCATGGTAACAAATGACAATGAAAACACAACAATCCAAAATCTATGGGACATAGCGAAAGCAGTCTTGAGAGTGAAGTTCATAGCTCTACAAGCCTACTGCAAAAAAACAAGAAAAAATCGTAATAAATTACCTAACCCTACAACTCAAAGAGTTAGAAAGAGAGCAACAAGAAAAGCCCAGTGTAAACAGAAGGAAGGAAATAATATAGATCAGAGTGGAGATAAACAACATTGAGACCATAAAAAACAATACAAAAGATCAACAAAACCAAGAGCTGGTTCTTTGAAAGAATAAACAAGATTGATGAACCTCTAGCCAGGCTCACCAAGAAGCAAAGAGAGAGGACCCAAATAAACAAAATTAGAAATGAAAGAGGTGAAATAACAACAGACCCCACCGAAATACAAAGGATTGTTAAAAAATACTATGAACAACTCTATTCCAACAAACTGGACAACCTGAAGGAAATGGACATATTCCTAGAAAAATACAACCTTCCAAAACTCAATCAGGAAGAATCTAAAAATGTCAATAAGCCAATAACTATGTAAAAAATTGAAGCAGTCATTAAAAAGCTTCCAGCAAATGAAAGCCCGGGGCCAGATGGCTTCAAAGGAGAGTTTTGCCAAACATTCAAGGAAGAACTAAAACTTATCCTCCTCAGACTATTCCAAGAAATTCAAGAGGAAGGAACACTTCCAAGCTCCTTCTATGAAGCCAGCGTCACCCTAATACCAAAACCAGATAAAGACAACACAATGAAGAATTACAGGCCAATATCCCTCATGAACATAGATGACAAAATCCTCAAAAAAATTCTAGCAAATTGGATCCAGCAGTACATCAGAAAGATCATACACCATGACGAGGAAGGATTTATCCCAGGAATGCAAGGATGTTACAATATTTGCAAGTCAATAAATGTGATACGTCACATAAACAAATTGAGAGATAAAAATCACATAGTCATGTCAATTGATGCAGAAAAAGCATTTGACAAAATCCAACACCCTTTCTTGATAAAAACTCTCAACAAGGTGGGAATAGAAGGATCATAATAAAAGCTATATATGATAAACACACAGCTAACATCATACTCAATGGGCAAAAACTAAAACCATTTCCCCTAAGAACAGGAACAAGACAGGGATGCCCACTCTCACCACTCCTGTTCAACATAGTACTGAAAGTATTAGCCATTGCAATTAGACAAAAAGAAGAAATAAAAGGCATCCAAATTGGAAAAGAAGAAGTAAAGCTATCCTTATTTGCAGGTGACATGATATTGTACATAAAAAACCCGAAAGACTCCATCAAAAAACTAATAGACTTAATAAATGAATTTGGCAATGTAGCAGGATACAAAATTAACGCCAAGAAATTTATGGCATTTCTATACACCAATAGTGAACTTATAGAAAGAGAGACTAAAAAAGCAATCCCATTTACCATTGCACCAAAAAAATTAAGATACCTAGGAATAAACTTAACTAAGGAGGTAAAAGACCTATATGTGGAAAACTACAGGACACTGAAAAAAGAGACAGAGGAAGACATAAACAGATGGAAGAATGTGCTATTTTCATGAATTGGGAGAATCAACATCATTAAAGTATCCATACTACCCAAAGGAATCTATAGATTCAATGCACTCCCCATTAAAATACCAAAGGCATATTTCACAGACCTAGAAAGAACTCTCCAAACTTCATCTGGAATAAAAAAAAGACCCCGAATAGCCACAACAATCCTTTGAAAGAAGAACAAAGTAGGTGGGATCTCAATACCAGATTTCAAGCTGTATTACAAAAGCCACTGTTCTCAAAACAGCCTGGTACTAGCACAAGAACAGGCATATAGACAAATGGAATAGAAAAGAGAATCCAGATATCGACCCAAACCACTATGCGCAATTAATATTTGACAAAGGAGGCATGAATATACAATGGAGTCAAGATAGTCTCTTCAATAAATGGTGTTGGGAAAATTGGACAGATACATGCAAAAAAATGAAACTAGACCACCAACTCACACCATACACAAAAATAAACTCAAAATGGATACAGGACTTAAACATAAGACGGGAAACCATAAAAATACTAGAGGAATCCACAGGCAGAGAAATCTCAGACATATGCCGAAGCAATTTCTTCACTGATACCACTCCTAGGGCAATGGAAGCTAAAGAGAAAATAAACAAATAGGACTACATCAAAATAAAAAGCTTTTACACAGCAAAAGAAAACATCAACAAAACAACAAGAAAGCCCACTGTATGGGAGAACATATTTGCAAATGGTATCACGATAAAGGTTTAATCTCCAACATCTACAGGCAACTTATACAACTTAATAAAAGGAAGATAAATGATCCAATAAAAAAATGGGGCAACGGACCTAAATAGAATCTTTTTGAAAGAAGACAGAAGGAAGGCCAAGAGACACATGAAAACATGCTCAAATCACTAATTATCCGAGAGATGCAAATCAAAACGACAATGCGATACCATCTCACACCTGTCAGAATGGCAATCATCAACAAATCAACAAAGGACAAGTGCTGGCAAGGATGTGGAGTAAAAGGAACCCTCGTGCACTGCTGGTGGGAATGCAGACTGGTGCAGCCACTGTGGAGAACAGTATGGAGTTTCCTCAAAAAACTAAAAATGGAGTTCCCATTTGACCCAGTAATCCCACTTCTAGGAATATATCCCAAGAAACCAGAAACACCAATCAGAAAGGATATATGCACCCTTACGTTCATAGCAGCACAATTCACCATAGCTAAGATTTGGAAACAGGCTAAATGCCCATCAGTAGATGAGTGGATTAGAAAACTATGGTACATCTACACAATGCAATACTTTGCTGCTATAAAAAAGAAGGAATTCTTACCATTTGCAGCAGCATGGATGGACCTGGAGAGCATTATGTTAAGTGAAATAAGCCAGGCAATGAAAGAAAAATACCACATGATCTCACTCATTTATGGAAAATAAAGAACATTTTAACCTGATGAACAATAAGATAGATACAGAGGCAGTAAAGCACCGAACAGACTGTCAAATTATAGCGGGAAGGCTGGGGAGTGTTGGGGAGGGAGGGAATTAGATCAACCAAAGGACTTTTATGCATGCATATAAAGCACACTAATGGACACAAGACACTGCGGGGGGGTGGGATGAGGGCTTGCGACAGGGGGTAGGGGAGGCTGGGGGAAGGTCAATGGGGAAAAAAAAGGAGATATATGTACTAATATATGTAATACTTTAAACAATAAAAATATATATTAAAATAAATAAAATATTAAAAAAAGAAATAATTATATATGACATCATTTTATTAGGTACCTCTAGCTATCTACTAATAATATGAATAGTTTATATAATACTTTAAAAATGATTCTCCAATGTGTTTTACACAAACATTTAACTTAATATTCACAACAATCATATGAGATAAAGTGCTTTTCTCCTTTTTCTGTTTTCTCCTGAGGAAACAAGTTCAGAGAGGTTGTGACTTCCCAATGGCATACAGTTGTGAGGGGTAGAATATGTTCTAACTTGTAAATAATTGCTCTGCAATTTTATTCAAAAACATTTTTTTTTATCATTTTCTAGACTTTGTTCAAAGTGAAGCCATTGCAGCACAGAATTTGCCTTGTTAGAGCTTATAACTAAGAGCAAGCATTTGCAAGAGAGCATGCGCAGGTGAGGAAAAGAGAGATAGAGAGAGGTACAAACAATTATAATAAAATGTAATAGAAGTCAATGATAATAAATGAAATAAATAAATTAATTAAATAAATTAAAATTAAAATAAGTAAATTAAAAATGTATAGTATTAGAAAATAGAAAGCAAATATTACTTTGGGGAAATATCAGGGAATCCTCAGAAAGGAAGTAATTTTTATTTCAGTTGGGAAGGAAGAGTAGATTAGGTATTATCAAGCAGAAAAAGCAAAAAAAAAAAATAAAAAAGCATTTCAGTCATAAACAAAAGATGTGAAGTGAAAGGAACTCAGGATTCTTGAGTGGCTGAAATGTTTGCGTGTGTTTCTGCAGCCCACGTGTGATTGCCAAGTGAGCAGGACTATAAAACTAAAAGCCATCAAAGAGCCTCAGAGGCTTTTTGTGTCACGGTAAGGAGTTTGGATTTTACGTTTGGTCAACGGGGAACCATTAAAAGTGCTGAAATTCATTCTAAACCTGAACTTCCTTTTTCTAAACAAAGTTCAGTAAGTATTAGTCTTGATGCCAAAGTATTTTGAGTCAGGAAAGGACATTAAACAACAAACTGTGCTGGGGATGGATAGGTGAAAGTGATGCAACTGCTCTGCAGGAGAGTTTATCCGAATGGAGGACAGAAATGACAGCCCAAACTCTCAGGGTAGGAAGTGTAGTCTGAAAATGATCGATGCAAATTTGCAAAGATTGGCGATTCATATGTTATTATTAGAGAAATAATACATCTACACACTCTCACACTTCATGTCCTTTATTGAAAACCATTTGTATAAAAATAATAAAGTAAGACATTTTGGAGAAAAATGTAGTCTAGACAGCAAAGATATGAACAGCTGGTTTTAAATTTAGCCCATCAACTAAAAAAAAAATTTTTTTAATCGTCATCTGAGGATATGTTCCTATTGATTTTGTTTTGAGAGAGAGAGAGAGAGAGAAACATCAATTGGAAGGCGACCAGGGATCGAACCCACAACCTAGATATGTGTTGTGACCTGGAATGAAACTCACTGCCCTTTGGTGTATGGGAAGATGCTGTAACCAAACTGAGCCACCTGGCCAGGGCAGCCTATCAACTCTTAAACCCCTGCCCTTAAGGCTTTCTATATGGGAACTCATTCTTCCCAACCTCTTCCAGGTGACTGACAATACTTTTGGCCTGCTGTTAAGAGGTTGTTAGAAGAAGAAATAACAATGGGGTAGGTGTCCTTCTTATTTTTATTTTCAAGGATAGCCTCGATGGGGATAATTTTAAGATGATAACAATTAGAAGTCAATTTTAAACAAAAGAAAAATTAGCATGATAAAGACATTGAATTCTATTTACAATTTGTATTAAACATTTTATTTTTATTTAATTTTAATAAAAATATACACAAACCACAAGTTACCTGTGGGATGTGAAAACATGACAAGTGGGAGCTTTTAATGCTTTATAAAATGCCTATCTTTTTGAAAAGTTTCACTCTAATCATGTAAAGGCACTTAGTCCATAAAGGGAAAATGAAAAGTCAAGTAAGAAAAGTTGAGAACATAGTTGATATGTAACTTGAAAAATTGGGTATATTCAGATCAGCAGACTCAGAGGAATGATGCTTATATAATATTAAAGGAATTTCTAAATTATTAAATATTGTAGTTCTATGTTCATTATTTTTAAGGATGTTAGAAGAAAGAGAAAAGCTCAGATTACTATAGAGTAGAGAAAATGCCTTTCTTGAAAAAGGAATGCGGAGTAGAGGAGATGACTGTGATAATTATATGCTTTTCAGTTTCACTTTGACAGTAGACACCAGAAATAATTTTCAGTGATCTATTTTAAATCACCTAGAATTATGTAATTTGTTTAGCATTAAACAACCAAGTTAATATGCGTAGTTTTTCTGAATCCTCTAGAATCTTTCCTTGCACATTGCAACACCAAGCTTGCTATCAGAAGGGTAAATCCTCCCAGCCCAATTTAACCTCCTGTAGGTAATTGAGGCAACAGTAGATGGAACCTCTTTGAGACTTACTTAAGCATTTAATGGCTTGGACAGTGGTCGGCAAGCTGCGGCTCGCGAGCCACATGTGGCTCTTTGGCCTCTTGAGTTTTTAGCAAAGGCCAGCTTAGGAGTACCCTAATTAAGTTAATAACAATGTACCTACCTATATAGTTTAAGTTTAAAAAATTTGGTTCTCAAAAGAAATTTCAATCGTTGTACTGTTGATATTTGGCTCTGTTGACTAATGAGTTTGCCGACCACTGGCTTAGGACAATAATGGAGCTTAATGGTTCAAAGGTGGAGCTCTGAAGTTTGACAGAACTGGTGACTTTGGGGTAACTTCTCATATGGTCCACTTATGCATTCAATATAAAATGGAGATTATAATGCTCATCTTAGACTTATTTTGAAGTTAAATGAGAACCCAGGCACAGGAAGACCTATGAATAAATTTTACTCATGTGTAGTGTTATATTTTATAATCCCTCTCAGAAAATTTCAATAGTTTAAATTTATCAATCTTACTTTTTAATGATTTTGTGTAAATTTGGTAACTCATTAGTAAAGACCTGGATAGCTAGATAGATAACTTCCATTATGTTTATGCCTTTTGTTAGTTTTTTTTTCTCACCTAGCATTAAAAAAGACTTTAAATTTAGAGTACTTTTAGGTTTACAGAAAAATTTCTGTTAGTTTATGAGCAATGCATTTTTATTCTTTTGATTTTAGTCAGAATAAGAATACAAATAAATGCATAACTAATTTATTCATTAAAATTTTGTGATCAGATATGTACTTTATCAACTATGCACACATACATATGCACATACAAGTTGAGTAACCCCTCATTTTAAAAAGTTGCCTGCAAACAAAGCTTTCATACTTATTCTTGACATTACTGATTTTAAAAAGTTGTATTTGAATAAAACTTCATATCTTCTAGTAATAAGTTTATTATACATTAAATTTTTATTGAACTATTACCTCGATATTCTTATCTACTTTGTAGGTTTTGAGCAAGAGTGCCACACTCTGAAAGTGGCCAGGCCACAGTCTGCTTACTGGTCTCTGATCTTGGGAAAGGCTCTTTGTCTTTACTGATTCTGACAAAGAGTTTTGACTCCTGTTAACTAAAAACATGACAGATAGTACAGTGCTTTCTGAGGAACTCTGGACATACTGTAATGATATATAATAGTTAAAAAATGCTATTCTTTGCCATACTGTGCCTAACCAAAGTATACCACCTTATACTGTCACACCATATCATTACCATACTTTATTATTTGATTGTATATTGCCATAATCTGTAGTGGTATTACACAAGTGTGAGATGGATTCCTTAGCAGTTTGAATTAGGGTAATTTTTTTCAACAAAATAAGATTTGTTTGTATTTTTCTTCAGCACCATGCAATTTGTTTTGCAATTACTTAGCCTATGATTTGTTTCTGCCGAGGTCATGAAACAGAGTACAGATGTATTGGAGCATTCTATTCTATTGTCATAGAAGCTCATTCTCTAACTAGTGCTAATCTGCACCAGAATTAAATTGATGCAGCCTGATCTTTATGACAATTTAATCCAAGTTGAATCCTATTCACGTACAATTGTATTGATTAATAATGATGCCATATTGATTTTAAGTGCTTTGTATATTCAATGGCCATAATTAGTTACTATTGAAGCTTAAACAAGAGCTTCTTACATTCTATGTCTCTCAATGTAACTCATCAGCCCAATGTTAGAGCTTCACAAAGCACATTTCTGGTGTTGGTATTTCTCCTTCATGCTAAATATCTGGGGGTTGAAATTGCCAGTAGGTTCAAAGGATCCTGTAGTCCTGAAAGGCAATTCAAGATGAACACTTTGAAAAATAAGAAAATTGATCATAAAAAAGAAAACAAGTTTTGAGAGATACAAGTAGGAACAACTACATACCTCCGGGTCATCATAAGTCATAGAATACCATGAGAAAAATAAGTCAATAGTTATTATTTAAACTAACTTAGAGGATACCGAGCTGCATAAAGTCAGAGAACTCAAAACTTTTTCTCTCAGAGAGGATTTTAGTGTTCTTTGAAGACTTATTATCATTTGAAGGTTGATAAGAGTAAGCAAAGTTCTCCTGGAGACTTCTGACAATGCCATTTTGAGACATTCTGGTTGTTATTGGTTGTAAACCCTTATATCATAGCCTCTTGTTTATTTTTATCTCAGAGAAACTTTGGCATGCATGCTGTAGATCTAGTGATATATAATAGGACAGGGCCTAATTATTTCTGTTGTTTGTTATTATATTTGATTCATTTTATTGTGATTTAGTGAACCATATAACTAAAATGACTGAGTAGTTAAATATCAATAACATGTCTAAAAACATAGATATCTATATTATTATGTATATAGTTAAATGAATTTCTGAAGAAATTATTTGGCTTGTGTATTCCCTTGAGTTTTCTGAGAAGCAGAGCTCAGTACAGGATTAGACATGCAAGAGATTTATTAGGGAAAATGGTTAAGAAAGATAACATCTAAAGGGGAG
This sequence comes from Plecotus auritus, assembly GCF_963455305.1. Lineage (NCBI taxonomy): Eukaryota > Metazoa > Chordata > Mammalia > Chiroptera > Vespertilionidae > Plecotus > Plecotus auritus. The sequence continues at coordinate 191,901,610 of NC_137771.1, forward strand.
AATAGGCGTAGAACAGAAGAAACCCAGTTTCTGATGCAGTTCTGTCACTTGTGAAAGGAGAAAGGGAAGGAAGACTGGGTAGGAAGAGTGATAAAACTCTTCTAAGAAAGTTTTAACCAGGATCTTGGGAATCCTATAAACAAAAGCCTCAGGATAGAGTAGTTCTATTTCACTGCAGGTATGTCCTGCACTAATACCTTGCTGTGCTCAGTCATTGTTGTGAGCATCCCAGGAGAAGCCAAGACCTTGAAGCAAAAATGGTGGTGGATCCAGTGGAAAGATATCCACTAAGGCTGTCAGAAAACTATGTCCCTGCAGCAGGAGATCTGAGCAATGCATTTTCATGGGAGGCAGTAAGGTAACAGAGGGAAGGTCAGATATGAATTTATATCCTGGCTCTGCCACTTACTAGTAGAAGTTCCCTGAACTTAGTTTTGGTTACTTTATCTGTGAAATGGGGAAATCAGTGCATATTCCATTTATTGTAACAGTTAAACATAAGAGAGGGGAGAGAAGGAGTTTAGGAGTTTCTAAGATGCAGACATAATATAAATAAGTTTAGGAGCGATAGGAATCATAATGGTTAAGAACCAGACCCCCCTGGATAGAACTCTTGAGTACATTCTTCATTGGTTGCATGACCTTTTTTGTTTCCAAATCTCTGTTTTTATTCCATACCTGTTACATGGAGATAATGGGATCATCATGAGAACTGAATAAGTTAATAAACGATTAGATCCATGTCTGGCATATAGTTAAGTATTGTATATGTGAACTTTTAATGCTGTGATTGCTTGGACTATGTTTATTCAAATGTCTATTCATTTGGGTTTCCTCATTTTATGATATTGACTTCTTATCTTTACTGTATTTACTATTTTTTCTCAGAGAGGATTTTAGTGTTCTTTGAAGACTTATTATCATTTGAAAGTTGATAATAATAAGCGAAGTTCTCCTTGAGACTTCTGGCAATGCCATTTTGAGACATTCTGGTTGTTATTGGTAGTGAACCCTTATATTATAGCCTGTTGTTTATTTTTATCTCAGAGAAACTTTGGCATGCATGCTGTAGATCTAGTGATATATAATAGGACAGGGCCTAATTATTTCTGTTGCTTTGTTATTATATTTGATTCATTTTATTCTTTTATTGTGATTTAGTGAACCACATAACTAAAATAACTGAGTAGTTAAATATCAATAACATGTATCTTCTTTCCCCTCTTTAACAACTGTTTCTTATCTGTGAGAGATTTCTTCTCAGAGATTTATCTGATATTCACTTTAAAGGGGGGGTTCCCTGAGCTGGTGGTCAGCTAGAATACCGAAATGGAGCATTTTCAAGGGCCATTCCCTTTGATATGCCCTCTGTTCTCTGGCTTTAGCAGCTGGTCAGCCCTTCTTGTGTTCTCTCAGTTTGGTTCTTCAGGAAATTGGCTTAGCTAGGGATTTGACAGGCAGGTAACATGAAACTTCAACAGAGGACCACCAAGCTGCTTAGCTGGAGTGATTTTTATGCTTCAAAGCTCATGAGTTCTCAAACATTCATTCCTCTTTTACTTTAGTGTGAAAGCTTAGTGATTTTGAGCTAGTCAGGAGGGAATGGAATTTTGAGTAGGAAAATTTCTGATAAGGTGTGATAAAAGTACAACCACAATAGCAACAACAATAGGTTTATCTTCTTCCTTCAAGAAAAAACTTCGGAAGAGTTTAAAAAAATGTCAATTGTCTTATTGCTTTCAACCCAACTTGGGGAAGTTTGTTATCTTACTCATCCTTGAAGAGATGATTAGGTTAAGGTGACACATCAAGCCCTAGCATCATGAGGAATGTAACATTCTGATCTGGGGGGTAATGATTTGAAGCCATAATTCATTCTCCTTTCTTACTCAGCTGCAGCAGGAGTTTGGACTCTATAGGCCAGGACGACACCCTGGAGTACAGCTTGCAGACTGCAGTGACATTGAGCTCATAAATGGCTCAGTTGGCACCTCAGGCAGGGAGTATATGAACCAGGCTCAGATGCTAATGATTTGATGTCTAGATGTGAGGAAGGGAGAGAAGGGGGCTCAAAGCATCAGCAATAGCTGATCATAAAGGAGAACAATAGCAAGGGAGAGAAATGAAAGAGAAATGAAAGGGAAACACAGCAAGATGACAAGGGGAGTTGGAGTGGGGAGTATCATTCATCTCCTGTGAAAGCCCCCACAACAGAAAGATGGATTAATGCTGTCAGAGCTGTTATATATTCCACCAGCTTTATTATATGGTAGAAAGCTACCTGTCACTGTCTTGGCTGCATGCAGTGATACAATCCTGGCACCTCTCCCCCAAATCATTGCAAACACTTCCTAGGTTTTCTCTCAGAAGCAGCTTTAATATTTGTTTCGATCACAGGTAGATCCATCATATGCATTTAATTTAAAAAGTCATAACAAGCAGAATTTCTGTTCAACATAAAGAGCTCATAAAACAAATGCTACTATTCATCAACTTTAATGGATTTTTGTAAAGGCCTTATAGGAATAAAGAATAAAAATCCAATGATGATCTTATAATAAATATTTAATACTTTATTGCGTATTTATGGGGTAATCTTGCCTTCCCATAATATATGGCTGTTCGAAGTCTTAAATTGTGGTTTACTTGTTAGGAGGTAGCAATAATGATTTATTTTCATGTTAATCCTTACAAAAGAGCTCATTTCACCAAAATTAAACTAAGTACCAAAATGATTGGGATTTTCAATTTGGTTTCTTTTCCTTTTTTCTTAAACACATTTTTATTTATTTCAGCGAGGAAGGGAGAGGGGAAAGAGATAGAAACATCATTGATGAGAGAATCATTGATTGGCTGCCTCCTGCATGCCCCCCACTGAGGATTGAGCCTGCAACCCTGGCATGTGCCATGACCAGGAATTGAAACAGGAGCTATATCAGCTGGGCTCAATTTGGTTTTCTAATGCAAAACGATCCATTTAAAATCTTTGAATTAAGTTGTTTCTAATCACTCACAGTTTAATTTTTACCAAAAGTGTTGTCATGACAGCTTTCAAAGACTCAAAAATAATCATTTTGCTCTTCTGGAAGCAACAACATAATTTAAAAAAAAAATCTACACATACAATCAGTTTTACAAAAGCCATGGGGAATGAATTAAAATGGGAATGTGATAAAATGATGCTGATTAACACTTAGACAAGGATCACCGAATCTTTAAGGAATGAATCAGATCAATAACCCAGAAATTGACTGGAGAGGCCTTTTTGCACTTGATCTCGATCAAGCCAACATTTTTCTATGGGTTCAGTGCTATGCTGTCACTGTTCAACCTGAGTGAGACTGAAAATTTGAAATTATCAGCCCTTTCCTTTGAGGGTGTATACATTTCCTCATACTTGTCAGTGGGAGGTACAAAATCCAACATTTTTCTCTTTGTTTCAGCTCCTACAAAGCTCAAGCATAATTATCATTAGCAGATTTCATGAGATAGTTTTATTTTTTATTCTTTTATTGTTAGCCTATCATTAATTCTGGGCTAATGGTTCTGTTTTCTTATATTGTATTTTTATTTTAATTCATGTTGATTCTCTTTGAGAAATACATGTGATGAAATTCTCGAAGGTGATGCAACAGTGTGATCACTCTGGATAATAATTCCAGCCATTCTCTGCTGTGATGGTTGGTGGTTCTACCTATATATTACATAACAATTTTCTTACAAAACAACCACCATAACATGAAAGTCACCATAATCTTTTATTGGCACTATATACAAGAAAACTGCTTGCTATTTCTCAGTTAGGATTTTTTTTTTTAAATATAAAATGTCCACATTTAGGCTATATTAAAATAAAATTATTTTTCAGTTTGTTGCCTCTAACATTTCTTTTTCAATTGCTATATTAGAGTAATTTTGCTCCAGTTCATAGTTTATTTAAAGTTCATGGTCTAGCGAAGCCGTGGGCAAACTATGGCTCGCAGGCCGGATCCGGCCCGTTCGGCTGTTCTATCCGGCCCGTGGAGCCGAAAGAACGGAGGGTTCTCTTGCTCTCCCCTCCGCTCCTTTACTTTGAATTTATATTAGTTCACACAAACACTCCATCCATGCTTTTGTTCCGGCCCTCTGGTCCAGTTTAAGAACCCATTGTGGCCCTTGAGTCAAAAAGTTTGCCCACCCCTGGTAGCGCATGGTTTATTGCATAGCCTGTTGCAAATGGGTTACATGTAGCTCCTAAGGATACCATGTGAAGCACTTTTAGCTAGTCTGAAGTAAAGAAAAACATTATTTAGTAAATTGCATGGTCATCAATGGTTAAAAGTAATAGTATATTATGAAAATAAATTGTATTAAAGTGATATCTATTATGACAGTGTTGGATCCCAGAGTTTTAAAAGCCATTTATGTAAGTTAACAATTAAATTTCTCTGGTAGAGTATTAGTTGTGTTGTCATATGTGATTAAAACATGGTTTTATCAATAATTGTTTCCATGCAATTCAGTTGATTATATCTACTTGATTGCAAGGGTATGCTGCCCAAACTCATAATTGAATATTAAAATTAATAATATGACTGTTGGGGATGAGTTGAATTTAACTTTATTTTGTTTTTAATCTTTGGTTAGACTGTCATACTGAAAATCAAGGCAAGTGTTCATGTGTTGGTTCTATTAAATGGCATGTCAACTGAGCCAGTCCAGGGACTATTCCTCTCTTCACTCCTGCTATTCTGTTCTGTACCATGGGGGCTGACTCCTGCAGGCTGCCATTTCCCAGGCTCCCATGGCAACTGATTCAGCTAAAGGGGGGCACTTGTGGGATTTCAAAGGGTGGGAAGAAAGAAAAGCCAGGACATGCCCCCATCTCTTCTTTGGGCAGGGTCTCTGGCACCACCTGATTCTCCTCTGGTAGTGCCCCCTTCTGCCAGGCATCCTCTGCTGCTGTGCTCTGGGTACCTCCTCCTGGGTCCTTCAGCCTCTGGTGGCGCACGGGCTTCTTACTATTACCCATCTCTGGGCTGCCTCACTGTCCCTTGTTGGGTTTCTCAGCCTCTCCATCACTCACCTGTATAACTAAACTTGCATTAAATGTTCTCTGTTATAAAAACATAAAATGATTTCTACTTTTCTGGTAGATCTTCACTAAATTATGATTCAGCGTAAAATACACTTAACATGGAAACATTCTGTATATCAATGTTATTGTAAGTTATTTTTATGTACTTTTCAAATCAGTTTAAATAATTTTTCAACTTATATCTTATGTTCTGAGTGCCAGATTCCATGACTACCATGCCTTTCAGTAATAATATATTTTGCTAAAACTACAAAGACATAAGGGAGAAAGGACATAATAAGAGGGTAAAGGAGCAAAAAAAAGGTAAACAGGACTCAAAGCATGTAATATTTAAAAATAATCAAACCTCAGAGGGAAGGTAGGGGAGGGTGGGGGTAAGAGGGAGAGATCAACCAAAGGACTTGTATGCATGCATATAAGCCTAATCAATGGACACAGACAACACGGGGGTAAGGGCATGAGTGGAGGGGATAGGAGGGTAATGGGGGAATAAGGACACATATGTAACACCTTAATCAATAAGAAATAAAAAAATAATAAAATAAAATAAATTATAAAACTTAAGATTTTAGAGTATCTCATTTTCCCTCAGTTGTTTTACAGGAATATTAACTTTATTGTATTTTAATGTTACATGGGGAAAAGTGTGTTATAGTCAAATAACTTTGGGAAACAAAGGGTTCATCAAAACAAAATAGCTTTTTAAAAATAGCATTGCCCCAGAGAATTTAATTTACTGATGAGCCTTGTGAATCTCCAGACCAATCTATTTTATTCCCTAACTCACAGATATTGATTTCAGGACCCATTCATTTATTTATTCATTCAACACATACTTATTGACTACTTGAGATTTATTAGGCACTGTTCTACGGTTTAGGAATATGAGGGTAAAGAAAGCAGGAAAAAACACATTTCCACCTAATTTCTAGTGGGAACAGATAGACAACAAATAAATAAGTAAACTAGACAGAAAGCCACATGTTGATAAATGCTATCCTATATAATAAAAGGGTAATATGCAAATTGATCCTAATGATGGAATGACTGGGAATGACTGGTCGCCATGACACACACTGACCACCAGGGGGCAGATACTCAATGCAGGAGCTGCCCCCTGGGGGTCAGTGTGCTGCCACAATAGAAGCTCCGCTCAGCCACAAGCCAGGCTGATGGTTGCGAGCGCAGGGGCGGTGGCGAGAGCCTCTCTCATGGGAAGCGGGCCTAAGCTGCAGTTGGACAACCCCCTGAGGACTCCAAGGCTGCCAGAGGGATGTCTGACTGGCAGCTTAGTCCCGGTCGCCAGAAAGCGGACTAAGCCAGCAGGTGGACATCCCCTGAGGGGTCCTGGACTGCAAGAGGGCACAGTCCAAGCTGAGGGACCCTGCCCCCCCTGAGTGCATGAATTTTCATGCACTGGGCCTCTAGTAAAAAATAATAAAGAATGGAAGAAGGATGGGGAGTGCTGAGGCACAGATGAAGAGTCTCACTTTTAACCAACGTGATCTATGAAAGCTCCATTGAGCAAAAGGGGCAAGTTATGTGGCTATCAGATGGACAAGTGTTCCACCTGGATGGCATAGCAATTGCTAAGCCTCTGAGCAGATTCAGCCTGTGATCTTTGAGGAACAAAGATGATATACATTTTAAGAAATACCATCAATTTAAAAGCAGCTTTGTGAGCAAATATTTAAAAGGAAAAGAAAAAACAAAACTACTATATTCAATCTACACACATTTTTTTTTTTTTTTAAAAACTAACTATAGCACACATTTACCACTGTATGTTACTTTTTTTTTATTGGGTTGAGGCTATTTTTTTTCTCATCATGTAACATTTCTTCTGAGTTACTATGACCCGTAGTTGTAATGTACAACATCATTATGCCATATTGGTTTTGACATATTTGCTTTTATTACTTTGGTTTGTATCTGTACCCTCCATGGAACTGAAAATATAATCTAGACTCACATTGAAAAATTCTTGGATTTTGTTCTGCATTTTTTTATTTAGGTACTCTTTTAGTTTCATTTTCCTTCTTAAATTAATTACATATTGCTAGAAGTTAAATAGCTTCTCTTCAAAGACAGCTAAAATCTTTGATATCTAACCTTTCAGACTCCCTTCAGAACTGTCAATCAGGCTCACCAATTCTTCCTCTCTTTGAAATGCATATGATTGGTTTTCAGATGTTTGGTTACATTTGCCCAGTCAATGACTGCTACTTCACAACTACGTTTCTGTCTGAAAGCTGAAGAATTTCTTTTGAAATTAATTGGGAAATGCCTCTCCTCTAGAGAAATTTAAAAATGTGAATGAAAAAAATATATTTGATCCCAGAATCCATTTGCATGAAGCATCTCAGGAGACTAGTGTTTCCTGGAACATATGAGAGAAAAATTGATCAGATCAAGTCTTAACTTTTTAAAATGTAAGAAAGGTATTTTCATAAAAAGCACCTGAATATATTGTCTTTGTATAAGATATAAACAATGTAAATATGCATGGGACACAATATAAAAGTCTTTTGTTGATGCTAGTCCCATGCTCCTTTCCACAGAGATGGGCTCTGTGAACAGTTGTGTGTATTCCTCAGAGCATCCTTTCAATGCATTTACAGGTATGTATGTACAGCAAGTCATTTAATGGCAATGATGGGTTCTGCAACTTTAAGTGAAATAATATATAATGAAACCAATTTGAGTGTAGGCTAATTGATATAAATAAGAGTTAAGTTTCTACAGCAACTCATTAATGTTAAAACAAAAACAATGTTGAACAAAAAACCGTTATTCAATGATCTGCTGTGGATGCATACATATACACATATATGTTTTTATATTTTATATGTATATACACATACATATATAAAAGCAGATGTAGGTTTAAAATATAAAAATAAAAGCAAGCATAATTTTTATATAATATATATTACAAATCCACATTAATTTTGATTAGCTTTGTTTACATATCTTTCAGAAAACTTTCCATGTCATTGCACATTAGTATATCTGATTTTTGTTAGAATGTCATTATATGGTTTTACCAGAAATTATTTAATCTTCCTCTATTAAACAATATTTATTTATTTATTTATTTATTTATTTATTTATTTATTTAATTTTTATCCTCACCTGAGGATATTTTTCCATTGATTTTTAGAGAGAGTGGGAGAGGGAAAGGCAGAGAGAAATATCGATGTGAGAGAAACTCATTGATTGCTTGCTTCCTGAACACCCCCTGACCAGGGCCAGGCCGGGGAGGAGCCTGCAATCGAGGTATGTGCTTTGCCCGTAATCAAACCCAGAACCCTGTGGTCTGCAGGCCGATGCTCTATCCACTGAGTCAAATACAAATTTAGTTCATTTATATTTGGAGGGGTTATTACAAGCAATGTTTCAGAGAACATTTGTAATTATATCTTTTCATAAATACAGAAGTACTAGTAAGTGCTATTTAAAAATAACAGCTATCTAGAAGCAGAATTGTTACTTAAAGTATGTGCATAATTCAGATCTAATAAAAAGCTGCTAGATTGTCTCCAGGTAGGTTCCCTGGGCTACACTCACACTCACAATGCATGACAAGGCAAGTTTCTCTGAGTTGTCCCCATATTAGTTTTTTAGTGTTTAAATACTTTTGTTTTGTTTTTGCTAAATTCTCTTTTTTTTTTTTTACTAGCACTTCTCAAATTTCTTTGCACTTTGAGTACCTCTAATTTCTTTTTCTGTGAATGTCCTGTTTGTATTTCTTTGCCCATTTTTCTATTGGATAGTTCTCTTTTTAAAATTGATTTATTGGAGTTCTTCTTTTGCACAAATTAATCTTTTAAATAGGATACAAATATTTTCACCCAAGCCATCATTTGTTTTTTAACATTGTTAGTTATTTCTTTCTCCAGAAAGACTGAATTTTATAAGGTATAATCATTATCGTCTTTCTTTCCTATTTTCTGGGTTTGTGTGACTTATCTATCTCTTTAATACACCTAGAAATTAGTTTTTTATTTATTATGTGAAACACTGTATTAGTTAGGGAACATTACTGCTAAGGCAATTAGATTAAAAAAAATCTGAGTTCAAACAAAATAAAAGTTTTTCAGTCAAGGGCTAATTTCCATCCCAGGCTAATGATAGCTGTAGGTTTGGAGGTGGGTAGCTGTTATTGTGTTTCCCCCAAATTTATTTGTTGAAACTATAATCCCCAACATGATAGTATTTGAAGGTAGGGCCTTTGGGAGATAATTAGGTTTAGATTAGGTAATGAAAGTGAAACTGTCATTACAGGATTAGTGACTTTGTAAGAAGAGAAAGGTACTCACTCCTCTCTCTTTTCATGTAACCACATAGCAACCTCAGCTGGAACCCAATCTGCTAGCACCTTGACCTTGATCTTCTCACCCTCCAGAACTGTGAGAAATAAATTTCTGTTACTTACACCACTCAGTCTGTGGTATTTTGTTACTGCAGTCCCAGCAGACTAAGACAGTAGTGATTGGCCAATTAAGGAAAACCCTGGCTCTGCTACATTTTTTATTCTTTTTATTGAATTTATTGGGGTGCCACTGGTTAACAAAATTATACAGGTTTCAGGTGCACAATCCCACAAACACATCATCTGTACCTATATTGTGTTTACCACCCCAAGTCAAGTCTCCTTCCATCACCACTTATCCCTTCTATACTCTCTTCCACTTCCTCCTGCCTCTCCCCCATGCACATCTAGCAATCACCACACTGTTGCCTGACATTTTTCAAATGTGGTTTGCAAGGCTTGTCTGAAAGTCTTTTTTTTTTTTTTTCAACAATGTCATTGTGAGGGAAAAGATGAAAGGGAACATGTGTGTGAGTTTTTCTGAACTGTGTCTAAAAGTGCTATGTATTATAACTTCTCATGTGCCATTCTCTAGAACCAACCACAGGCTCAAACTGAATTCCTCAGAAAAATAAATGGATTTAGCAAAAAATTGGCCACCTCCGTCACAGAATTCAGATTTATTTTGTTTCTATAAAATGATCATTGCCCGGCCAGTGTGGCTCAGTGGTTGAGCATCGACTATGAACCAGAAGGTCACAGTTCCATTCCTGGTCAGGGCACATGACTGAGTTTCAGGGTGAATCCCTAGTCTGGGGCATGCAGGAGGGTATCAATCCATGATTCTCTCTCATTATTGATGTTTCTATCTCTCTCTCCCTCTCCCTTCCTCTCTGAAATCAATAAAAATATATTAAAAATAATAAAGTAATCTTTTATTGAATAGGCTAATGTTTGATGTGCAATACCAGCTTTATCATACATTATCTTGGCATATATACATGATGTATAACTATATGGAACTTAGTTGCTTACTTTTGAAAGCACAAGATAGAACACAAATTCTTCAAATAAATAGTTCTTTGTGATTAAATGCTATCCAGTCACAGTAAATCCATACTAGTTCTTCTCTGGGTATTATTTATTTTTTCAATTTTAGGGGTGGAAGTAAAGGAATTCATTCAAGTGTCACTTTTCCAGTGTCGTGCAAATGGGATGATTTCACACACCAGAGTTAGAACACCCTTAGTCTTCTCAGCAAAATCACTAACTTAACCATCTGCCATCATTACTCTCCAAAAGCTGTTTCTTAAGGGATGTTTTTCCCATAACTAAGAGTGATTTAAATACAAAGCAGAAGAATATGCTGAATGACTTTGTACATCATTCTTGGGTGATAGTGCATTTCCAAAATTATCAAAATGACAAGCACATTATTAAATATAATTTATTGTTTGAAGCTCCCATAGATACTTTCAGATTTAAAAAAAATATTGAGTAAAATATTATGGAGCTTAATTCAGTATAATAATGAAATTATTTACAAATGCTTTCCAAATCCATTCCATCTTTCTAGGTCCAGCTAAAAGATATATCTCCTGATGATGCCTTCAATCATCACTATAGTATTTCAGAATATCTGTAGAGAAAAAAATTGTTTTAATTTATAATGAAATGCTTTAATATTTCTTTTATTATCTTAAATTGATAATTATTTAACTCTACATTTCCTTTTTGTATCTTGTTTACAGAATTTGAATACAAACTCCTTGAATATAGAGGTATATTATTATTATTTTTAAATATATTTTTATTTATTTCAGAGAGGAAGGAAGAGTGAGTGAGAGATAGAAACATCAATGATGAGAGAGAATCATTGATTGGCTGCCTCCTGCACATCCCACACTAGGGATGAAGCCCATAACCGGGGCATATGCTTTGACCCGGAATTGAACCATGATCTCCTGGTTCATAGGTCAGTGCTCAATCACTAAGCCATGTCGGCCTGGCGGTATATTATTTTGTGCTGTTTTCTTATACCTAAAATCTCCTCACAGTGTCTCTTCTAAAACATCTGTATCCATTCACTAATTAAATATGCTTTTCAAACCTTTTCACCAGAGTTTTTTGATGAAAAAATAAATTTAAAAAATATTTCTCAGGATTTAGGAGTCTAAACTGAACAGGAGCAAGAACTTGAAACTTAAGAGTTTTCCAGAGGGGAAAAAATGGCAGCGGAATAGACGGACGTGTTCCGAGCCTTGTCCCAGAGCAGAAAGAAAGAACAGCTGAGGGTCGCATGAGGAGTGTTTGTTGGCAAGTTAAGGGACAGCTAAACTCCAGGAGAAGGTGGGGGACTGCTAGATGGGGTTCCCCTTACCGGGGAGCCCCCACTGTGGCTGGGTCCCCTCCTGGAGCTACGGGCTCGGATGCAGAGACTGCACCATCTTGAAAGGGAAAGTGGAGCTTATCAGAAGCCTGAAAATCCACAACTGCAGCACCCATCGAACAGATGTGAGCCCCAGAACACCGGTCCCCAATAGGTGCAAACACGCGGATTCAGAGGAGCTCTACACTCCACCACGGAAAGGTCAGATTTCGCCTGCGATAAGGAGAGAGAGAACAACATAACCAGACATCCAGAGAAGAGAGACCATGGGGAGAAAAAGAAACAGCCCGCATATGAAAGAAAAGCAGGCATCACCAGAAAAGGAAGTAAATGAAATGGAGGTAAGCAGCCTGCCAGAGAAAGAATTCAGAGAAAGGGTTATAAGGTGGCTGAAAAGAATGGAAGACAAATTTGACAATATGTGTAAGAACCAAGAGGAAATGAAGAAGAACCAAGAAGAAATGAAAAATGACATTGCTGCTGTAAAGAACTCAATAGAAAGCATCAAGAGTAGACTAGAAGAAGCAGAGGACCGCATCAGTGAGCTAGAAAACAAGGTAGGAAAAAATACCCAAGTAGAGCAGCTTCTAGAAAAAAAAATTAAAAAGCAGGAGGAGAGCCTAAGGGAACTTTGGGACAACATGAAACAAAAAAACATCCGCATAATAGGGGTTCCAGAAGGAAAGGAAACTGAGCAAGGAATAGAAAACCTGTTTGAAGAAATAATGACAGAAAAATTCCCTGATATAGGGAAGAAAAACCCCACACAAATCCAAGAAGCTCACAGAGTCCCAAGCAAAATGAACCCCAAAAGACCGATGCCAAGGCACATTATAATTAAATTGGCAAACACCAACGACAAAGTAAGAATCTTAAAAGCGGCCAGAGAGAGACAGAAACTTACATATAAAGGAACCCCCATCAGACTAGCAACTGATTTCTCAACAGAAACTCATCAGGCCAAAAGGGAATGGAATGAAATATACAAATTCATGCAAAGGAAGTGTCTGAATCCAAGAATACTGTACCCAGCATGGCTATCAATCAAAATTGAGGGTGAAATCAGGAGCTTCACAGACAAAAAGGACTAAGGGAATTTATTACCACCAAACCAGCAATGCAAGAAATGCTAAAGGGTCTGCTATAAAAAAAAAGAAATAAGAATCGAAGAAGGAAAACAGGGGTAAAGAATAAAAATGGTGACAAATAAGTACCTATCAATAATAACTTTAAATGTAAATGGATTGAATGCCCCATAGGGTAACGGATTAGATAAGAAAACAAGACCAATATATTTGCTGTCTACAAGAAACCCACCTCAGAAAAAAAGACGCACACAGACTGAGGATGAAGGGATGGAAAAAGGTTTTCCAGGTGAATGGAAATGAAAAAAAAGCTGGGGTAGCAATACTTATATCTGGCAAATTAGATCTCAAAATGAAGGACATAACACGAGATAAGGAAGGCCACTTCATAATACTAAAGGGAGCAATCCAACAAGAAGAAATAACTCTGGTAAACATATATGCACCCAATACAGGAACACCCAAATACATAAAAAATCTCCTGGAGGATATCAAGGGAGAGATTGACAGCAATACAATCATAGTAGGAGACTTTAATACCCCACTATCACCATTGGACAAATACTCTAAACAAAAAATCAGCAAAGAAACATCAATCCTAAATTACTCACTAGACCCGATGGAATTTATCGACATCTTCAGAACATTTCACCCCAAAGCCACAGAATATACATTCTTCTCAAGTGCACATGGGTCATTTTTAAAGATAGACCATATGTTGGGACATAGGCAAAGTCTCTTCAAATTCAAGAAGATAGAAATCATATCAAGCATCTTCTTAGACCACAGTGGCATAAAACTGGAAATCAACTACAATAAAAACAATCCAAAAAAATCAAAAACATGGAGACTAAGCAGCATGCTATTAAACAATGACTGGGTTACCAGAGAGATCAAGGAAGAAATAAAAAACATCATGGCAACAAATGACAATAAAAACAAAACAATCCAAAATCTATGGGACACAGTGAAAGCAGTCTTGAGAGGGAAGTTCATAGCTCTACAAGCTTACTAAAAAAAAAACAATAAAAAATCATAATAACTTACCTAACCCTACAACTCAAAGAGTTAGCAAAAGAGCAACAAGAAAAGCCCAGTGTAAGCAGAAGGAAGGAAATAATAAAGATCAGAGTGGAGATAAACAACATTGAGACCAAAGAAACAATACAAAAGATCAAAAAAACCAAGAGCTGGTTCTTTGAAAGGATAAACAAGATTGATGAACCTCTAGCCAGGATCACCAAGAAGCAAAGAGAGTGGACCCAAATAAACAAAATCAGAAATGAAAGAGGTGAAATAGCAACAGATCACACTGAAATACAAAGGATTGTTAAAAAATACTACAAATAACTCTGTTCCAAAACACTGGACAACCTGGAGGAAATGGACATATTCCTAGAAAAATACAACCTTCCAAATCTCACTCAGGAAGAATTTAAACAGCTCAGTATGCCAGTAAGTATGGAATAAATTGAAGCAGTCATCAAAAAGCTTCTGGCAAACCAAAGCCCGGGGCCAGACGGCTTCACAGGAGAGTTTTACCAAATATTCAAGGAAGAACTAAAACCTATCCTCCTCAGACTATTCCACAAAATTCAAGAGGAAGGAACACTTGCAAGCTCCTTCTATGAAGCCAGCATCACCCTAATACCAAAACCAGATAAAGACAACACAATGAAAGAGAATTATAGGCCAATATCCCTCATGAATGTAAATGCCAAAATCCTCAACGAAATTCTAGTAAATCGGATCCAGCAGTACATCAGAAAGATCATACATCATGACAAGGTAGGATTTATCCCAGGAATGCAAGCATGGTTCAATATCCTCAAATCAATAAACGTGATACATCACATAAAAAAATTGAGAGATAAAAATCACATAGTCATGTCAATTGATGCAGAAAAAGCATTTGACAAAATCCAACACCCTTTCTTGATAAAAACTCTCACAAGATGGGAATAGAAGGATCATACCTCAACATAATAAAAGCCATATATGATAAACACACAGCTAACATCATGCTCAATGGACAAAAACTAAAACCATTTCCCCTAAGAACAGGAACAAGACAGGGATGCCCACTCTCACCACCCCTGTTTGACATAGTACTGGAAGTATTAGCCATTGCAATTAGACAAGAAGAAGAAATAAAAGGCATCCAAATTGGAAAAGAAGAAGTAAAGCTGTCCTTATTTGCAGATGACATGATATTGTACATAAAAACCCTGAAAGACTCCATCAAAAAACTAACAGACTTAATAAATGAATTCGGCAATGTAGCAGGATACAAAATTAACTCCAAGAAATCTATGGCATTTCTATACACCAATGGTGAACTTACAGAAAGAGAGACTATAAAAGCAATCCAATTTACCATCACACCAAAAAAATTAAGATACCTAGGAATGAACTTAACCAAGGAGGTAAAAAACCTATTTGTGGAAAACTATAGGACACTGAAAAAAGAGATAGAGGAAGACGTAAACAGATGGAAGAACATACCATGTTCATGGATTGGTAGAATCAACATCATTAAATGTCCATACTACCCAAAGCAATCTATAGATTCAATGTACTCCCCATTAAAATACCAATGGCATATTTCACAGACCTAGAAAGAACTCTCCAAAACTTCATCTGGAATAAAAATAGACCCCGGATAGCCACAGCAATTCTGAGAAAGAAGAATAAAGTAGGAGGGATCTCAATACCAGATTTCAAGCTGTATTACAAAGCTACTGTTCTCAAAACAGCCTGGTACTGGCACAAGAACAGACATATATACTAATTGGAATAGAATGGAGAATCCAGATATCGACCCAAACCACTATGCTCAATTAATATTTGACAAAGGAGGCATGAACATACAATGGAGTCAAGACAGTCTCTTCAATAAATGGTGTTGGGAAAATTGGACAGATACATGCAAAAAAATGAAACTAGATCACCAACTTACATCATACACAAAAATAAACTCAAAATGGATACAGGACTTAAACATAAGACGGGAAACCATAACAATACTAGAGGAATCCACAGGCAGCAAAATCTCAGACGTATGCGGAATGAACTTCTTCACTGATACTGCCCGTAGGGCAATGGAAGCTAAAGAGAAAATAAACAAATGGGACTACATCAAAATAAAAAGCTTTTGCACAGCAAAAGAAACCATCAACAAAACAACAAGAAAGCCCACTGTATGGGAGAACATATTTGCAAATGTTATCACTGATAAAGGTTTAATCTCCAACATCTACAGGCAACTTATACAACTTAATAAAAGGAAGATAAATGATCCAATAAAAAAATGGGCAACGGACCTATATAGAATCTTTTTGAAAGAAGACAGAAGGAAGGCCAAGAGACACATGAAAACATGCTCAAAGTCACTAATTATCCAAGAGATGCAAATCAAAACGACAATGCGATACCATCTCACACCTGTCAGAATGGCCATCATCAACAAATCAACAAACAACAAGTGTTGGTGAGGATGCGGAGAAAAAGGAACCCTCGTGCACTGCTGATGGGAATGCAGACTGGTGCAGCCACTGTGGAGAACAGTATGGAGTTTCCTCAAAAAACTGAAAATGGAACTCCCGTTTGACCCAGTAATCCCACTCCTAGGAATATATCCTAAGAAACTAGAAACACCAATCAGAAAGGATATATGCACCCCTATGTTCATAGCAGCACAATTTGCAATAGCTAAGATTTGGAAACAGCCTAGGTGCCCATCAATAGATGACTGGATCAGAAAACTATGGTACATCTACACAATGGAATACTATGCTGCCATAAAAAAGAAGGATTTCTTACCATTTGTAGCAACCTGGATGGAATTGGAGAACATTATGCTAAGTGAAATAAGCCAGTCAATAAAAGAAAAATACCACATGATCTCACTCATTTGTGGATAATAAAGAACATTATAAACTGATGAACAAAAAGATAGATACAGAGGCAGTAAAGCATCAAACAGACTGTCAAATTACAGCAGAAAGTTTAGGGAGAGGTGGGGGAAATAAGAGATCAACCGAAGGACTTATATGAACGCATATAAGAAAAGGCAACAGATGCAAAACATTGGGGCGTGAGGGCATGTATGGGAGTGGGGTTGGGGGGGGGGCAATGGTAAGATATGTACACATATAATACCTTAATAAAAATTTTTTTAAAAAAATTAAAAAAAAGAGTTTTCCAGTCTTATTCTGTCCTAAAATATTGTGCATATTTTGCATTTTCCTTAATAACATATCTTTTTGTGTTGTTTTGTTTTCAGACAAAAATAAAATGGATGATGTAAGAAAATGACATACTGTATATGTTTAGGCCATGGCTTATTTTTCCTTATGACCAGGATTATACAAACCAGCATTAATAAAGTTTTTTACATTTGGAATGCACAGGAAACAACGAGTTTAGAATCTTTTCCTGACGATTCTGGGCCTCCTATAGTTTTGCCTCAGCTCTTAACATTCCTACTTTTTCTCATTAGAAACTACCTCTGGATGTAGCCAACTGCATTAGTTTCCTAGGGTTTCCATAACAAAGTACCAGAGATAAGTGGCTTAGATCAACTGAAATATATTGTCTCACAGTTCTGGAGGCTCGACATCCATAATCAAGGAGTTGGCAGGGCCATTCTCTCTCTGAAACCCATGGGAGAAGGCTCTTAACTGGCCTTTTTCCACTTCTGGTACCTCCAGACATTCCTTGGCTTGTGGCAGCATAATTCTGATCTCTGCCTCCTTCTTCACATCATCCCTTTATGCACATCTGCCTTTATGTACAAATTTCCCCCTTTTTATAGGGACATCGGTCATATTGGATTAGAGAAGCACCCTAATCACCTTATTTTAACTTGATTACCCTTATAAAGACTCTGTTTTGTCACCATATGAGGTATTGGGAGCAAGGGCTTCAACATATGCTTTTGGAGGGACACAATTCAACCCATAACACCAACCGAACCACCCTCTTTTCTTAGTATATCCCTGTGCTTTCCTCTCCAGGTAGAGTTGCCAAATTTAACAACTAGAAATACAGGAACCTCAGTTAAATTTAAATTTCAGACAAAAATAAGCAATTTTTAGTATAGGTATAACCTAAGTAGTACATTGTGCATTCTTATATCAATTTTTTTTATGTTTATTTGAAATCAAAATGTATCTAGGCATCCTGGATTTTATTTGGTATTCCTAATTACAGGTCTTTGTCTTCCTTACTTTGGTTAAATGATCTTTCAGAATTCCCAGTCTTTTTCTTCAAGACTTGGCTCAAGTGCCACCTACTCCAAGAAGATTTTCCTGCTCGCTCCAACTGGAAGTAATCTCTTCCTTTTCCTAACTTTGGTAGAACTTAATCTACACTTCATCTGTGATGTTTACCAGATTCAACCTTGTATTAAATTATTGATATATGTATTTAATCTACCCTCTTTGATAGAAAATTTTCAGTGGCCAAATGTTTTTATGAGTTATTTTTCTATCCTATATAGCATCTAGTTCAGCTCTTTGGGACAATAGGCATTCACAAACAAACAAACAAGCAAAGAAAACAACTCTGTTTTTATTTGATTTGGCTTGCTCAAGTTAAAAAAAACACACAAACATACTCTAAAACAGAAAAGCAGCGCCACTTAATAACCAGGAGAAATAGCAATTGGTGCAAACAATTCCTACCTGATAGTGGAACTGTGAGTCTTTAACAAAATGCTCCCTGTTCTCTAAAGTGCTGCCTCCTCAACAAACCGCTGGTTTAACCTACACTAAAACTTCATCATCAGGTACAGACTCCTCATTCCCTTGATTTATTATAAAGGATTAAAGTGCTCACTGGTATTTACTTTTGATGATTTATGCTTAGATTATATTTACAGTCAGTGTAGAAGAAATACTGGAGGGTGTATTCATTCCCACATTTTTTCAGAAACAGCCTGGCTTAGTGAGGATTGGCAGCACATAATAGAAAGAAGAAGGAGAACCAGACTCATTTTCAATAGCAATGATCTTGCTCAGTACTAATTATGAGATAGAGATGCTTTTTATTTATTCTTTCATTTATTCAGCCAACCAACAGGGGTCATTGTTCTTTGAGTCACTTAAAAAATACACACCTATGTGGGTGTGAATACCTTCAAGGACTTTCTTATTGTTGGTACTTTTACCATTAAAATCAGTGGAATTCCTCAATATTATTCATATCAAAGGACAAAATTAGTATTCTCCCTAAATTGTAATTTAAAATCCTAATATCTTAAAAAAGTATGTTTTCCCCAAACCAGTAAGGTGTAGGTCACTGGTTTGTCTAATACTAATAGGTATATATCATCCCACACACTAGAAAAAAAAGAAAGTACAGTTAAAACCAATATAATCTTATTAACCAATGTCACCTCAATATATTCAATTTTAAAAAAGAAAGAAAATAGCTTGTGTCCACAATAGTTAGGAAAATATTGGGTTAAAAAGTTTCTTAGATATTTAAATATATCAATGTGCTTATGTAATAACAGCTCTAATCTTTGTATGCTGTATTTATAAAATACTCTGAGAGACAGCACTATCTTATACTTAAGCTTTCACTGTACAAAGATATTTTGAGGATTCAAGCTTGATCAGTATATGTAAATCTGTATGCTAATTTATGCCATAACAGCTTTTTTCATTGTAATTAATATCTTCTAATCATCAGCTTAGCAGAGCTCTTTTTTATCTCTCAAAAAGTGTGCAATATATGCCAATTAATGTGTTAATTAGGTGTGAGTCAGAGTCCTGTCAGGAAAGCAGAAGCACTGTGTGCATTGTGGAATAGGAAACTTATTGTAGGGTACTGGGACCCACATTGTAGGGGGTGTAGAACCCTATTCAGAGTACACCAGATACTCAAGGTCAATTGGAGTGTCGAGGCCTTGTTCAGATATGCCAGATGTTCAAGGCCACTCTGAGTGTGGAATCTTAATCAGAGTGTTCAAAGGTGAGTTGCTATTTGCAGGTGCAAAGAAGGGACGCAGCAAGCTATACACTGCACAAGTGTGCCCTTCTATAAGCCGAAAGACTGAGATCACTTTTTGGAAAGAAGCCTCTTTGGTCTAAGTAATATAAAGTTGTTACTGACCAGCCAGCACAGCTGCTCAGATAATAGCTGTGGGTACCGAGGCTGCTGCTCCTATGTAAGGCAGGTTGCTGTTATGTGGGGCTGTATTATGGGAAGGATGTATTACTGACCAACAGGCTGCTGCTATGGGTGCAGAGGCTGCTGCTGCTGTGTGGGGAAGATGTATTGTTACCTAGCTGGTGTGCAGCTACCTACTGTATGGATTTTTGTTTAGTGGCTTTGAAGAATTGTTTTGTTTAGTGGCTCCTTGTTAGCAATGGCTACATGGCCACTGGCTTCTACAAAAAAGACTCTCTTATATACCTACAACTTCTCATGGCTTCTTCATCTACCACCTGGCATCCAAGAAGGTCCAGCCCCTGGCAGAGGGGCTCAGACCTGACGTTTGGTGTAGTGGAACAGGATAAAGGAACTGAGTTCCTAACAAGGGGTCACTAGGGAGTGAGGGTCTGCAAGGAGGAGTTAGAGCATCAGAGAAAATTCGCTAACAAGCCTTCTAAACCTATGGACCTCCAGTTGTTAGAGTGGGACCCCAAGGAAGAGTTGTTAGAGAGGTCTCTTGAAGGCTGCTTTCTCTGTGGCTGAGGTCACTGTTGGCCCACAGGATCAGCAGAAGGGAAGGGGAGCTGGAAATGATTGTGAATGTAGGAATCTCATGGCCCCTTAGCATCTGTATTTCACACCTAATCTTGGTGATTTTAAAATTTTAATGGTGGCCATTTTGCTTTTTCCTTCCAAATCTCTCACAAACTTCTTTTTTGGGCAACTCTAAAAAGAAAATAATCAGGGAATGTGATGGTGGGAAATGTAGTTCCAGCTTAGGTAAACTGACCCAGAATACAGTCACCACAATGGGATTTGGGATATGCTCCTGAGCTCCTATCAGAAAAGAATACTTAGCAATCTGTGTTGTGGTTCTAGTCCTATCCCTGCCATTACTGCTATGTGATTTTTGGCAAGTGGCAAGTGACTGAATACTGTGAGGGGGGTCAGAGGGTTTCTGTTAATTATAAGATTTGAAGAGCATTGTGGACATTCTTAGCACATTACTGCATAGAATATATTAAAACATATTTTATAGAAGCACAATATATATTATATACTCCTATTATATTATAGAAGTGTAAATAAAAATTAAATTCAAATTAAAAAAAATAACTCCTTCTAGGACTCAAATAAAACTTTCAAATTGACCATATTCTGTAGACACTGGGACAAATTTAAATAATAATAATTTTTTTAAAAATTTAATTCTAATCTGGAGAATTTAAAAATATTTACTTCCCAATGTTATTTCTGCCAAATTATTAAATGTTTCATATTTTTCTAAGAAATTCTAAATATTATTTTTTGTGCTTTGTAATTTCTTTAGTGTTATAAAAAATAAAACTTGCTTCACTGGTAAAATAATTTCCAAGTGAATTTAAATGATTTATAGAGGAAAGAGTGTAACAATACTGAAATAAGATTGCTTTTTCTGTAAAAAGCATGTATATATGTTATTACTTTTGTCAAATATTTATGAGGCATCTATCAGTCACTTTGCTGTGACAGTACAGTTGTTCAAAGAAACACAAGAAACAGGCTAATTTGATGCACAAACATCCATACAGATAACTTTAATAGGGGGAGCTGCATTCAGTGTTAGACTTAATCACACAATCTTATGAGAACACAGAAGAAAGCCAGAAAAAGACATCTTTGAAGAGGTAGTATCTGAACTGAGGTGATTTTTTTTTCTTTTAATGTAGTTTGTCTGTTTGTTACAATTTAATGAATGGGAGCTAGCTTGATGGGAGGAAAGGAAAACAAAATGTCGCCCTAACCGGTTTGGCTCAGTGGATAGAGTGTCGGCCTGCAGACTCAAGGGTTCAGGTTCGATTCCGATCAAGGGCATGTACCTTGGTTGCGAGCACATACCCAGTAGGGAGTGTGCAGGAGGCAGCTGATCGATGTTTCTCTCTCATCAATGTTTCTATCTAACTCTCTATCCCACTCCCTTCCTCTCTGTAAAAAAATCAATAAAATATATATTAAAAAATGGTGAAGATGGTCAATTAAAAAAAAAGAATACAAAAGGTCCCAGCCTGCATGGCTCAGTGGTTCTACCTTCAAGGTCATGGTTCGATTCCAGGTCGAGGTATGTGCCCAGATGGTGGGCTCGATCCCCAGTGTGGGGCATACAGGAGGCAGCCCATCAATGCTTCTCTCTCATTACTGATGTTTCTATCTCTCCCTCTCCCTTCCTCTCTGAAATCTCAATAAAAATATATTTTAAAAAAAGAATACAAAAGGGAAATAAATCCAGTCTTGGGGACATCAAGTGACATGAGGCTGGAGAGAACAGTTTATCTTGCAATGTGTGCCAAGTATTGGGTTGTGCACATTATTTTAATCCCAGTAAAAGTCCCATGAGGTAGAAGTGTTACTACTTTGTGAATGTCAGAGATGAGGGGAGAGGAGGCAAGAATCCAGGCTGCAGTGGTAAGGGGAGCCTGGATTCATCTAGTGAATAAGGTAGGGCTTGTTTTCTGAAGGAAACTATATATAAAAGTGTTTAGCACAAATTTGGCATGGTCAGATTTGTATTTTTGAACATGCTGACAGATATTAGAAGGATGAGTTTGAAATGGGTAGGAGTTTTTAAAGTGGGAAAATATTTAAATGTGATAGTGATGATCTAGGCCTATCTTAGGAGAGTGATGGAAAAAAATGAAAAAGAAGGAATGAATTTAAAAATATATTTAGAAAGCATTTCATTACGTAGTCTAATTAAAACCATTGGTCTATGAGGAAATCAAATTTCATCATCCTCTCACTGTTAAAATAATTGTGGATCTACATACTGTATAACATGTAAATTATAACTACAACTTGATTGTAGTTTCAGTCAGTTGTTTGGAGTTTATTTGCTCAACTTATGTGCCCTCATGTTTCCAAGTTGTTGAGCAAATAGAGTTCATATCCCAGCCAATGTAAGTAGCTAATTGTTTATCATTTGTTCCCTGCATCAGTATTAAAAGAAGGATAATGGGGCAGCAATCGCCACAACCAACAACAAAATGTGTCTTTCCCAGTGTTTCTTGTAGTTACATGTGGCCATGTGACATAAATCCATCTAATCCTATATAATAAAAGCCTAATATGATAAGTGTCCGATCGTCCAGTTGTCCGTTCAACCAATCAAAATGTAATATGCTAATGATATGCTAAGGCCACTCAACCGCTTGCTATGATGTGCACTGACCACCAGGGGGGCAGATGCTCTGACTGGTAGGTTAGCTTGCTGCTGGGGTCTGGCTGATCGGGACTTTGTGAGATGGGCTGGACACGCCCTGAGCCCCTCCTCTAGTCCCTCCCAGCTGGCCAACCTTCCCTGTCCCTCCCCTGCCCCATGCACCAGTGGGGTCCCTTGGCCTGGCTTGTGCCTTCTCGCAATCCAGGCTGAGGGACACTCCCCCCACTCCCAGTGCATGAATTTCATGCACTGGGCCTCTAATGAAATATAAGTGGGAAACGACTAGGATTTCTGGGAAGATTTACCTTGATAAGTAGACCATGTTTGTTTTCCTGCCTTCAATGCATCTGTAGTGGTCTGCAAGGCAGTGTCCATCTTCTGACCACACATCAGGAATGTTAAAGCAGGAAATCTGAGAGACTGATTGCTGGAACATCTGTACCAGTGCTGAATTGCTAGGCCCAAGTCCCTTATATGTGAGAAAATAAATCCATTTTCTGGTTAAAACATTGTTGTCTGTTTTTTATTGTATATAGCTGAATTCATCCTGATTTCCTGTTATAATTGCATCATCTTCAAAAGGCATCTCAAAAGAAGCAGAATCTGAAAGGGATGGTGATATCAGTTATATCTTAAGTTTACCCAGTTAACTCATCTTGACATTCTCCAAGCAACAGAACAGTTCTTGGTGAAAGATCGCTCTCTCTAAAAAAAAAAAAAAAAGTAAACCTTTGTTTTTTTCAGTAGGTGGCTCAATTTGTAAATTTATGTTTAAGAGGAAGAAGAAAAGCAACCAAGAAAGGCCAGATATGGTTAAAATATCCGCTGGACATGACTGAATTCTACTACCTAGTCAGAATGTTGTCAAGAGTTGTGTCAATAGGTAATATAGAGAATGAAATAAAAAAAAGCTAACTTGTTTTTTGTTTGTTTGTTTTATTTTTTCTGGAGCTGGAAAGAACACATTCCAAGCAATTACTTGACAAACAATTCTCTCACACAATTTTCTTAAAAGACCTTGAGGCATGGACTTTCTTAGAGATCATCTTCTTTTTTTTCTTTTAAATTTCAATTTTATTTTAGCAGTATTTCAAAATATACCCTAAAAGTCACACACACAAACGCATCACCAAAAGCTTAGGCCCAAAGTGGAACACATTCTTTGTTGTAGGTTAGAATAAGCTACCTTCAGTAGCAAAAGTATGTGCAAAACTATAAAAGGAAACTGAGGACAGACAACCAATTTGAACTGAAAAATGTTTCTAAAAAATACAAGTAAATGGGGTCTTTTTGATAAACAATGTGGGAGCAACTGGACATTAATGCAAAAAATGAATCTAGACATAGACCTTATATCTTTCATATATTCAACTCAAAATGTATCATAGACTTCAATGTAAAACACAAAATTATAAAACTTATAGACGATAAAATAGAAAAAAATATAGGTGACCTTGGATTTGGTGATGAGTTTTTTTGACAGAACACCAAAAGCATGGTCCATGAAAGAAAAAGGAAAAAAGATAAGTTGGATTTTATTTTAACTAAAAACTTTTCTGGCCCTAGCCAATTTGGCTCAGTGAATTGAGCGTCGACCTGCGGACTGAAGGGTACTGGGTTCGATTCTGATCAAGGGCACATGCCCGGGTTGTGGGCTCAGATCCCCAGTGGCGGGTGTGCAGGAGGTAGCCGATCAGTGATTCTCTCTCATTGATGTTTCTATCTCTCTCTCCCTCTCCCTTCCTCTCTGAAATCAATAAAAATAAATTTAAAAAAACTTTTCTGTGAAAGACACCACGAAGAGAACAATATGATAAGATACAGACTAGAACAACACATTGCAAATCACATAATAAAGAACTTACATATGCAAATTTTACCAAGAACTTTTAAACTTCAACACTAATTAAAAATGGGAGAAACACACAAATAAACAAGCAAAAACAGACACCTCACCAAAGAATATATACAAATGACAAATAAGCCTATGAAAATATGTCCAGTATTGTATGTCATAAGGGAACTGCAAATTAAAACAGTGAGATATCAATACATACCTATTAGAATGGCTAAAGCCCAAACAATTCACAATAGCAAATGCTGGCAGGAGTGTGGAGCAGTAGGAGCTGTCAAAAACTGATAAAACTATGATGTAAAGAACATGACTCAGTACTTCATCTTCTCATGAAATCATTTCTTCATTCATTTATTCAATATGTATTTACTTAACTAATAGCATTCCAGGTTCTATCTGTTGCTAGGGTTAAAGATGAATCAGGCTCCTGTCTTCAAAGAACTCACTGCTGAGCAAGACAGATTTGTACACAAATAAAAAAGGTGTAAAATAATAAGGCTTGAAATAAGGCAGTCATAGTGAGGATGAGAAAGATCAGAGAGATGTGAGAACTAGGGAGGAGATAGAGTTGAGAAGGAACTGATCAGTTTGCTTTGGTTAAGTTTGGGTAATTATGTGAATTTTCAAGATAGAGAATACAATAGGAAAACAGATTTTGATAGAACCCTAATACATTTTAGATCTCTATCAAACATTAGAACTGGTCTTAAGGAAAGAACTCTGCGATGGTCATTTGGATGTGTGAGTCTCATGGTATGTAGCTGGCATAGGTTATCAATAAAATTGTTCAGGATAAACATGGAGAGTAAGAAAAAGCCAAGGATAGAGCTTTGGGGGTATTCCAGGATAGGAGTAATTTGAGAAGGAGGCAACCTGCACAGAATGGTCTCTGGAAGCCACAAATGAGAGTTACAGGAACAAACACTGCTATTGAAAGAATCAAGTGATTTTAGTCTGCAGAGTCTATTACTAGGAGATGTGAAATGCCAATGACAGTTGACATCATCAATAAAAGCATTCTCTGGGCTAATACTTAGTATTGTTTCCTTGGTTTTTTATTAAGCAACCATGGTGTTTCTAATAAGTACATGAAGAACATACGTTCATCTGTTGCAAACTGCTGAGGAACACTTTGTTGTATATGTTACACAATGTGATTGGTATAGGTCCTGTCAAGATTAATTCCTTCAAGAATTCAGTGCAAGAAATGTTTCTGTCATCTGTAGAGCTATCGCATTTCATTTAATTTGATGGTGAGAATATGTGATCCTTTATTTAACATTTTCTCTTGGCTGCCAGGAAGGTCAGAGCTCAAAGAAATGCTCAACTGTAGTGTCTCTCTGAACCCAGGTTCTGGGTAGAATAATCTCTACCTCTTTTGCTATCTCTTTCATGATTTCTTTTTGCTTTTACTTTTATGGTCTTGTGTGTTTATTAAGAGGAATTTCAAATATATTTTGGAAGAATAGGAAGTATAAATTATAAGTAACTAAAAACAAGTAAAAACTATGATCATCATGATGTATTTTAGAATTCATTTGATTTTTCTACTGAAATAAGGTCTAGGGCATGAGTTAGTAATTAATATTAATGAGCAGAAATGAAGGCTTGCATTGTTGGTCTCCTGTTGTGTGATCTGTGACAACAGCTCTTTATTCAAACTATTTTAAGAGTTGAGCTCATATTATTAATGATTCAGGTGCACTAATCAAATAATAAATACCAAACCCACATTGATTTCAATCTCTATTCAGGACACTAGGGAAAATAATCAGTGTTTGCTGAAGGAATGAGGAAAATTGGAGAGGAAATAAATTTATTTTTAAAACCCCTTTGGAATATATTAAATAGGAAAGAAAATTTAACAGCTATTTTAAAGATAATTGAAAAAAAAATCATCATATTCTGTACTAATGTGACAATTATGCCATAACAATTTTAGAGCTTATAGTGTAGAATATAGTGTGTTCTTAATTGTTTGTGTGTTGCTTAAATTTATCGTATTGGTCATTAGGAAGAATTAGAAGTATATTAATTTCTTACAGAACTCTTATGGAGTTTTCATTAGGTGTGATCCATTTCCAATGGTACTGTTAATACCTTTAAGGAAAAGCTGATAGGAGTAGAGGAGAGTAAAAGGCATAGCTATAATTTTTACAAAATTGCAATATATCAGACACTGTGCAAACAATCTCATATGCATGTTAAATTAAATTCTCAGCCCTAACTGGTTTGGCTCAGTGGATAGAGCATTGGTCTGTGGACTGAAAAGTCCCAGGTTCAATTCCAGTCAAGTGCATGTACCTTGGTTGTGGGCACATGCTCAGTAGGAGGTGTGCAGGAGGCAGCTGATCAATGTTTCTCTCTCATCGATATTTCTAACTCTCTATCCCTCTCCTTCCTCTCTGTAAAAAATCAATTAAAATATATTTAAAAATAAATAAATAAATTCTCATACCAGAATGTTTATTATCATCATTTTTCAGAGGAGTAAACTGGGACCTAGAAAGATCACACAGCCAAAAGAGCCAAAGGTGGGATTAAAACATACAATTTTAACCATTATGTTCTAATGATCTGGAATTTATTCTTCTCAAATGCAATTATTTGTCAAGTTTTACCCTTTTTAAAACTTTTAAATATTTACTATACCTATTCTAGGATCTTCATAAATATTCATCCTTAGTTCAATTGTCTTTGTGTTTTATTGTTAAACTATTGCAAAAGCTTTATAATTGGGGGTTTCCAGCATGGTGGAGTGAAGAGTTCACCATATTCTATCCTCAAAAGGCAACTATAAAACTGTAGACAATTATCAAAATCAACCAGTCTGAGCCCTTGAAATTGGAAATGATTTAAAACAAACTGAGAAGCACTGATTAGTGAAGAACTACCAATCTTCAGAAAAGGAAAATGGGAATTCAAGGAATTTTTACCTGTAGCTGCATCCACTTAGATCAAAAATAGCAAAATAGCAGTCATAAATCTAATCATACCAATAATTACACAAAATATGAATGGATTTAGCATCCAGATCAAATGCAGACAGTCAGACAAAACAAAAAAAGTAAGATCCAATTCTATGCTCTCTTCAAAAACCAGACTGTAGATTAAGACTCAACAGATAGAAAGTGAAAAGATGAAGAAAACACACACACACAGACACAAACAATACCCATCATTTATGACTACATTAATTGATTTTAAGACAGATTATCCGAGACAAACAGGAACATTTCATAGGGATAAAAAGGTCAAGTTTTTTAGAAGCAATAACAAAAATATATATGTTTACACACCTAATGACAATACCCACAGATAAGGAAAAGCAAAGGAGAAACAGACCTGTGAACAATAATAATTGGAGACTTCTAAACCCTGCTCTCCAAAGCTGATACACAAAGTAGACAGAAGTTCAGGAAGGACATAGAAGACTTAACACTATCCACTACCTTGACCTAATTGACATTTATAAAATACTCCAACCAATAAACAGTAGAGTACATATTTTTTTTCACATGGTGAATTCTCTAGGTTAGGCCATAAAACAAGTTTCAATTAATTTAAAAGGAGCAAAATAATACAAACTATGTTCACTTGACACAATGGAATTGAACTAGAAATGAATCAAGTCCCAGACAAGATCCCTATTTATTATCTAAATGGATGCAGTTATACAGGTAAAGAGTACAGAATGGGAGATCACTGCATTTGTTTTATACCTTATTCATCTGTACTTTATTTATGCCTGATGATAAGTATCTCTAAGATATTTAGACTACTTATGCAGAATACTGTTAATTCTACCATGAATATTCAATATGCATATTAATGAGGAATTAATCTAATTGATTCAGTTGTAAAATATTTCCTGAGTGCCCACTATGTGCCAGGAACTGTGTTTTGGAGGATACAGTAATGAGCAAGAACAAACCTCAGAAAAAAAAAAAATTCCCTGTCTTAGCTTACATTTTAGAACATGATAAAAGAAAATAAATGTAAGTAAATGTAATGTATATTAAAAAACAATAAATATTATGGGGAAATATTAAACATGGCATGAGGAATGCTGGGATAGTGCGGTAGAGTTGCACATTTAAAATCAGGAAAGACTCCTTGATAAAGTGATATTTGAGCAAAATTTTGGAGGAAGGAGCCATGTAAATATCAGGAGGAAGAGCACTCCAGGTAGAAGAAATAATAAGTGCAAGAGCTCTGGGGTTCAGACAAGCTTCCAGTGTTGGCAGAAAGCAAAGCAGGAAGGCTGTTGCGTCTAGGGAAGAGTGAGCTGGGGAGAGGTTGGCAGGAGATAAGGTCAGAGCGGTAAGAGGGTGAGGTCGTTTGGCAAGGACTTTGTTTTATTTAGCGAGCCATTGGAAGATGGGGGGTTGGTGAAAAGAAGAGTAACGTCTTCTAGATTTCAATTGCTAAAGCAGCATTCCAATGGATGCGATGAAAAGAGAATGTAGGAGGCCAAGGATGGTAACGGAAGGGTAGTTCAGGAGGCTACTGCAATTATCCATGCAAGACATGATAGAGGCTTGGGTTGGGGGAGAAGGTACTGGAAGTAATGAGACATGGGTGAATTCTACATATACAGTGTAGTGAAGGAAAGCCATTGGGGGTGTGGAATGAGAAAATAAAAGAAGTTAAAAATGACTCCAAGGTCATAAATGAAAATCTGTTTTGTATGTGCATTTTGGTAATAAGCAGAGCCTCTGCCCTCGCCATTGCCTGAAGCACTTGTAGAAGCTCTGGAGTGTGTCCTTTCTAATTAAGCGCTTGCTGGTTGCTGATTGCTCATGTCCCATGCATTCCTCATTAGGACAACTGGCGGTATCTGTAAAGGGAAAGACAGCAAATATTTAAACTTTGCAAACCAGACTGAACTCTACCACTGTAGCAAGAACACAACCATAGGCAATACTATGTAAACAACTGAGTTCAGCTGCATTGCAAAACAATTTTAGTTATGTAAACAAGTGGTGGTGGGGATGGGTGTGGGGTGGAGGGGGTCAATGGGAAAAAGACCTTCAGCTCCCAGGCCTTCACCACTCTATTATCTTTGTCCATATATGCATATAAGTTCCCTGGTTAATCACTCCCCACTCAACACCCCCGCCCCCCACTTCACTTTGAAATTTGTCAATCCTCAATCTGTTCCGTGCTTCTATGTCTCTGGATCAGTTTTGTTCAACAGTTTATTTTGTTCATTAGATTATACATATGAGTGAGATCATGTGATACTTATCTTTCTCTGACTGGCTTATTTCACTTAGCTGCTTAGCATATACTCTCACATCGTGTTTTTAAATGTGTCTATGTGTGTTCCCCACTAGAATGTGTGCTCTGTGAAGGCAGTGAGTATTTTTTTTTAACTATAACAATTCCTTGAACAGTAGACACCCCATGTTGGTAGAATACATGGATACTAAGTTTACCTTTACCTGTTCTTACTTGACACTCTAGACTCCTGTGCTACAGTCATGATTCAGACCTGAACTGCTCACAGCTCTTCTTGATCAGTATTCAACACATGCACAAACCAAGGTCAATCTTTTTTTTTAAATATATTTTATTGATTTTTTACAGAGAGGAAGGAAGAGGGATAGAGAGTTAGAAACACCAATGAGAGAGAAACATTGACCAGCTGCCTCCTGCACACTCCTCACTGGGGATGTGCCTGCAACCAAGGTACATGCCCTTGACTGGAATCAAACCTGGGACCCTTCAGTCCATAGTCCGACGCTCTATCCACTGAGCCAAACTGGTTAGGGCTCAAGGTCAATCTTTTTATTGTAATGATTTCACATTATTTTGAAATTATTTTTTATATTACTCTTTATTTCCAAGGATAAGAACAAGGACCAACTATCAATCATCTTTCTGTCCTCAGTGTCTAGTATAGTGAATAGTGTAGAATTCAAGTTCACTACATATTTCTGAAATTTAATTAGTCATACATGTGTGGGCAATGCATATGTCATTGATTATATTTCTTAACAAGGAATTCATTGAGTTGCTAATACTTAAAGAATGGGGCTAATGCCCTAGATCAGTGGTCGGCAAACTCATTAGTCAACAGAGCCAAATATCAACAGTACAACGATTGAAATTTCTTTTGAGAGCCAAATTTTTTAAACTTAAACTTCTTTTAACGCCACTTCTTCAAAATAGACTCACCCAGGTCATGGTATTTTGTGGGAGAGCCACACTCAAGGGGCCAAAGAGCCACATGTGGCTCGTGAGCCGCAGTTTGCCGACTACTGCCCTAGATGGTTTGGCTCAGTGGATAGAGTGTTGTCCTGCTGACTGAAGGGTCCTGGGTTCAATTCCAGTCAAGGGCACATGCCTGGGTTGTGGGCTCGATCCCTAGTAGGGGGCATGCAGGAGGCAGCCAATCAATGATTCTCTCTCATCATTGATGTTTCCCTCTCTTTCTCCCTCTTCCTTCGTCTCTGAAATCAATTAAAATATATTAAAAAAAAAAAAAAAAGAATGGGCTAAGGAAGATACAGAGGGTCAGATTAAAAAACAGTCCTCTGTCCTTATACTGTATAACATTTAGGATAATTTTTGTGTGATTTGGGATTCAATCAATCAAAATGTCAGATACATTTCTCAAAATTTAGTTTTAACTTTGTGAATCAGCTTCCTAAGACCTCCTGAGGATAAATTCCTGGCATGTGCCACCAGGTCAGTGCCACATTTGATTCTGAGGCTACATGGCACCTTTGCATCACAAGGGTGTACAGAAGCAGTGGCCCTTAAATACACCTGTGTGTGGGAAAAGTTGACTTACAGTGTTTACTATTCTTTTGCTTGCTCTTGGTTAGGGATTCTACTCTTCTGAGGAGAAAGGCAACAGAAGAAGGATCTTGGGGCCATCACTGAAAGTCATGATGGTTAGGGACCAACAAATTTGCTGCATAAGAAAGGGAGTATTTTTTTTAAAAATATATTTTATTGATTGTTTTACAGAGAGAAAGGGATAGAGAGTTAGAAACATCAAGGAGAGAGTAACATTGATCAGCTGCCGCCTGCACACCTCCTACTGGGGATGTGCCCACAACCAAGGTACATGCCCTTGGCTGGAATCAAACCTGGGACCCTTCAGTCCACAGGCTGACACTCTATCCACTAAGCCAAACCAGTTAGGGCAGAAAGGGAGTATTTATAGGCATTTGCTTATAATATAAAAAAAGATACTCTATAAAATAAAGTGAAGAAATAGATTACTTGTCCCAATTAATAGTGTATTATCATCCCCATTTTATTTATTCACTTTTGTTTTTTTTTAATTTTTTTAATTTTTATTTATTTATTTTTTTGTGATCCTAACAGACTTTATTTTTTTCTTTTCTTTTCTTTTTCTTTTGTTTTAATAAATCTTTATTCAGATTATTACAATTGTTTCTCCTTTTTCCCCCCATAGCTCCCCTCCACCTGGTTCCCACCCCACCTTCTGCCCTTACCTCCCCCGCACTGTCCTCATCCACAGGTGTATGATTTTTGTCCAGTCTCTTCCTGAACCCCCCTTCCCCCTTTCCCCCTGAGAATTATCAGTCCACTCCCTTTCTATGTCCCTGATTCTATTATATTCACCAGATTATTCTGTTCCTCAGGTTTTTAATTCACTTGATTTTTAGGTTCACTTGTTGATAGATATGTATTTGTTGTTCATAATTTTTATCTTTACTTTTTTCTTCTTCCTCTTCTTTAAGAATACCTTTCAGCATTTCATATAATACTGGTTTGGTGGTGATGAACTCCTTTAGCTTTTTCTTATCTGTGAAGCTCTTTATCTGCCCTTCAATTCTGAATGATAGCTTTGCTGGGTAGAGTAATCTTGGTTGTAGGTTCTTGCTATTCATCACATTGAAAATTTCTTGCCACTCCCATCTGACCTGCATAGTTTCTGTTGAGAAATCAGCTGACAATCATATGGGTGCTCCCTTGTAGGTAATTAACTGTTTTTCTCTTGCTGCTTTTAATATTCTCTCTTTGTCTTTTGCTCTTGGCATTTTAATTATGATGTGTCTTGGTGTGGTCCTCTTTGGGTTCCTTTTGTTTGAGGTTTTGTGCGCTTCCTGGACTTGTACGTCTATTTCTTTCACCAAGTGGGGGAAGTTTTCTGTCATTATTTCTTCCAATAGGTTTTCAGTATCTTGCTCTCTCTCTTCTTCTGGCACCCCCGTAATTCTGATGTTGGTACGCTTGAAGTTGTCCCAGAGTCTTCTTACACTATCTTCAACTTTTTGGATTTTTTTTTTGCTTTTTGCTTTTTCAGTTGAGTGTTTTTTGCTTCTTTGTATTTCAATTCTCTGACTTGATTCTTGTGTTCCTCTAGTCTGTTTTTGGGTCTCTGTATAATATTTTTTATTTCAGTCAGTGTATGTTTAATTTCTAGTTGGTCCTTTTACATATCTTCGAGGGTCTCGTTATATTTATCGGCCTTTTCTAGGATATTCTTGAAAAGCCTTATAACCGTGGTTTTGAATTCTATATCCAGTCATTTGTTTTCCTCCATTTCTTTCGTTTGTGATCTGTTTCTTTGACGCCACATTTTCATTGCTTCCCTGAGTTGGTAGGGTAGATTTGTGTGCTAGATTTCCTATATGGCCCAGTGGGTCGGCCTCCCCAGTTAACCTGAGGTGGACACTTTTGGTGCACCCCTTTGTGGACTGTGTGTACAGCCTTGTTGTAGTTAAGTCTTGATTGTTGTTGGTATCACTGGGAGGAATCGACCTCCAGGCCAGTTGGCTGTAAGGATCAGCTGTGTCTACGCTGGGAGAAGTTCAGTGCTGGAGACAGCCTTATAGGATTAGACGTGCCAAATTGCAATAGCCTCTGTGCTCAGCTTGGATGGGGTGGAGTCTCAGGGTGGAGCAGACAGTCTTGGCTTCCCGTCAGCCTTGCCCTTGCGCGCACGCGCGTGCCTTCAGACCTCTGCCTTCCCCAGCTCCCGAGTCTCCGCCTGAGAGTCCAGATTCCCCCCACAAGAGCATGGGTCCCCAGGGGCTCACCTGGAACTGGGGTTCAGTGCAGTCAGAACTGGGGCTCAGTGCAGTCAGGAGCTTCTGACTCCCTTCCACTAGGGAAAGCCTGTGGCAATCTCCACAGCCTTTGTGCGCACTGGCACGCGCACGCCTTCAGACCTCTGCCTTCCCCAGCTCCCGAGTCTCCGCCCGAGAGTCCAGATTCCCCCCACAAGAGCGTGGGTCCCCAGGAGCTCGCCTGGAACTGGGGTTCAATGCAGTCAGAACTGGGGTTCAGTGTGGTCGGGGGCTTCCTTCCCCCTTCCACCAGAGAAAGCCAGCCAGGCTCTCTGCCGCCCTTCCTCTCTGCGCGCACAAAGACCCTTTGCTGTACCTCCAATTCTCTGTGAGCTTTTCTCTTTCCTTCTAGTTGTAGAATTTTCACTCAGCCAGCTTTCCTGTGGTTCTGGATGGTGTCCGTTCTGTCTTTTAGTTGTAGTTTTGAAATTGTTGTGCGAGGCAGCAGTTTAGGTGCTTAACTATGCCGCCATCTTGGTTTCTCTCTCATTTTTGGTTTTTGATGAGAGAGAGAAAGAGAGAGAGAGAAGAAACTCCTACATATGCCTCAACTGGGTATTGAACCCAAAACCTGAGTATGTGACCTGAACAGAAATCAAACCTGCCAACTTTTGGTTCATGGGACAAGGCTGGAGCCAACTAAGTCAGACCACCAGGGTTATCATTTCCGTTTTTAAAAAAATTCTTACCTGAGGATATTTTTTTCCTGCCCTTGACCGGGAATCTAACCACCCCTGACTCTTCAGTGTCAAGACAGACACTGTAACTACTGAGAAACACCATGAGGACACCATTTAAAAAATATGTTTTTATTGATTTCAGAAAGAGGAAGGGAGAGAGAGATAGAAACATCAATGATGAAAGAGAATCATCCATTGGCTGCCTCCTGCATGCCCCCTACTGTAGATGGAGCCAGTAACCCAGTCATGTGCCCTGACTGGGAATCGAACCATGACCTGGTTCATGGGTCAACACTCAACCACTGAGCCACACCAGCTGGGCCAGGGTCCCATCTTTAGATCAGAAAACCAAGCTGGAAAATGTTGGATAACTTGCTCACAGAACAATTGAAAATGACAGAGCCAGGACCTGAACTTTTGTTCACTAATCCTTAAGAATATGCTCCTAACCACTATACTATACCAAAACATTTCATGTTACTAACCCTTTTTGGGTAGATCACCTGAGATCTCTACTCCAACAGTCCATTATGCCTTACTTAAGACCTGACTTTTGAATCCCTTTTCAATTTAGCCTTGAAAGGAAGGCTTCCTCGGATCCTATCCTTGCTTCTGTATTTTTTTGTGTTTGTGTTTTTTTCAATAAAAACTATGGCCTCACCTGTTTCTTAGAAATAAGTTGGCCATGAAAATTTCCCACTTTTAAGAATTTGAACTTTTGATTATTTGGCAAACAAAGGCTTTGTCTCTGGAAAAGCTTTCCCAGAAAAAACAGTGCAATGAGCTACTTATTTTACAAACACCTACTTAGACTAGTTGTTCTTAACATCTTTGAGACCAGTAGTTCTCAAACAATGATCTCTGGACCAGCAGCACATGCATCACCTGTCTCTGGGAACCTGTAAGAAATTCAGATTTTCAGAGCATAGCTCAGAACTACTGAATCATAAACTATGGGAATGGGTCCCAGCAACCTGTGCTTTAACAAACTGTCTTGCTGATTATGATGTATAACCATCTACTCACCCATCCCCTTTATTACTCTGATAGGAATTAAAACAAAATGTTTTGTTCCTTTGAAATGTCAGATGACATTTTCTATCTAATCATTACTCTACCACCCAAACTCATTTAATATATTGAATATTAAAATATTTTAGGAGAAATAAAATTTTGGGGTAGTGTGATCAACTGGCATTTATCTTCATTCAACAGTAAATTTAAGATAGAGAAGGTTTTTTTTGTTTTTTATTAAATCATTTTTTTTAACCACATAGGTGGGTTACTACTAATTTCTCTCTGTTTTTACTTTTCTGGTTATATTTACTAAGTTGATAGGAATGTGCTATGATTGCCATCTCCTCAAAAGATCACCAAAAAATCTACTGGTTAAGCAAAGCTAAGTTTATTAGTTCCACTGAAATAAAAATAAATTCCTCTCTAATAGCATCTCAATAGTGTATCAAAGACTAATGTAAGGAAAACATGTTTATAAAGTTATGGAATCTGATTTGAGAGGTTAGTGCTTTCCAGACAGATAAACTGAGTAGGATTAAGGAACTTTTGTGGCGTAATAATTTAAGGTTGGATACAGTGAGGTGAGAGCGCTGGAGTGAGTCTTGGTAAGAAACAGCTGTTTGACATGCAAGCTGTCTGCCAAGTGAGCAAGATACTGTCTTAAAAAAAAAAAAAAAGCTGCTTTCCCAGATGAGCAAATTATTTTTTAAAAAAGACAAATTGGTTGCAGGAGTTTTCTGAAGCAAACATTGTTACATTATTTATTGGTCTACTGGTTTATATTCTGCGGCAAGAATTTCCTAGAACACATAGTAGAGTCATGTTGACACAGGTGGCCTCTGTTCTCTGTCCTAATAGTTGGTTTAAGTGGATGTAGGTGGTCTCAGTTTTCAACCCTGACTCCCTGATCCCCAGGAGCATTCTTCAGCAGGAGTGGGGGAAGTGGTCAAGCCATCTCTGCAGCGTGTCTAAGGTATGGTGGTCATGTATCAATGTTCCAGGGGTGGTGACTTCAGCCACTGTAGGCATCAAGTTTTCCTGTTTCTTTTTCTTTTTCTTTTTTCTTTTTTTTTTTATGATGATTTCCAAATCATTTAATGGGAACAATAGCATTTAAAACTCTGGGAGCCAAATACTGACGAAAACTAACTGAATGTTTATGATCAGAGCTTGTAGCCTACTATTAATCTAGGAGTCAAGAGTGTAAATTAAACCAAGAGAACAAATTTCATCCCCAACCTGAAGAGCTAACAGAAAGAGTTCTGGGGGTATAAACCAAATGACCTAGTTTCTTGTTCCATGACTTCTTTGGTTTTTGGTTTGTTTGTTTGTTTTTTATACCAGAGAGGTCTGTAGCAATATAACTCTAGCATTCTGCCCCTACGATAGCACATGTTCTTAATTTTTTAAAATGAGCATCTTATCAAGATGGCCAATTTTGATCCACTTTTTGTACAATTTTATCAAAATTTCAGAGGAGAGCTCTATGGACTTACTTACATTGTCCCCTTCTCCTACTATATTTTAAACTATAGCACTGGAGCTGGCTACATAATTTGCGGGATGCAGTAAAAAATAAAGATGTGAGGCCTCTTGTTCAAAAATTTAGAGACGTGCAATTAAGCATATTGAAATATAAACCTTTAAAAAAGTATCATTATTTATGAAATGTAATAGGGGTAATGGCAACACATCTATAATAATAAAAACATAATATGATAATTAGACCGAATGTCCTTCCAGACGACCTTCCGGACAAAGCCAGGGCTGCGAGGGAAGCCTGGGTCCCCGGTGCCAGAGGGAAGCTGGTGCTGGCAGCGGGGGAAAGGAAGGCCTACTCCTGCATGAATTTCATGCATCGGGACTCTAGTATATCTATAAAAGCTCATGTTAATACTCAACCTTTAAAATAGGATTGTCCTAACTATATTTAACTTTAAGAGGCAGTGGAGTTTTGAGGATTTTTGGCTACCAAAGTGAAAAGGAATTGGGTCATAAAGAGAATATGAGCAGAGGGTATTAGAGAAGCACAGGTTGGGGGGAAGGTAACAAGTCAGGTAAAGGTTACTAGGTTCATTGTGATTTGGAATGCTGGGGGAAAGCCCCCAAAGTCTAAATTCAGGGTTGATTCAGAAGAACTGGCATGTAGACTTCTTCAAATTCATAAGAGCTTTAATAGGAAAAACTTATATACATAGGCAAAGTGGCTGTTGTCTTCCAGTGGTAACTGCTGGGAATAAATCCATACGCTCCCAGGATGGGTTTTTGTTGTTGTTGTTGTTGTTGTTTTAGAGGGGGTTAATAGTAAAACCACGTGGTGGGTAGTCATGTAGACCACCAGAAAGAACAATGCATTTCTAAGTTAACGATAACATCAGGGAGTTTTCCACATTCTGTCCATTCATTTACCTCCTTCCTGGGGCCTGACATTTATCTTTGGATGCATTCCAGCTTTCTGGGTAATTAGCCAAACCTGAGGCTACAGAGAGTTAAATAGTCACAGAAGGTTAAACAGAATCCAACTAGAGACATATTGCATCTCTGAGCTCCCCTACAGAAAGATCTAAAGTAAATTGGAAGTTTTTACATTTTTCATGTCTTTACTAAGAGCTCTTTTTAAAAAAGTTTTGGAATCTGAATTTATTGGAGGAGTTTCTTCATAAAAAGAAAAATTTATTCAATGTATATTTCCAACTTTACTCTTTTTTTAATTGTTGTTCTAAGGTGCCTCTGGTATGAACAAGTTTGCTAGTATCAAAACTTCTCCCAAATATCCACTATGTTTAATTATGCTTGGTATAATTGTGCAATTTAGAAAGATAAACAATAAAATTAGATTTATAGTGCAAAACCATGTAATAAACAGGAATCTGGCCCACAGGTGTATGAACTGACATTGAGACGAGCCCATGAGTGTCTGTCTGTCAATAGCTGTTAGAGCAATATTGCTGTTGCACTTTGTATCTCAGACTCCCCAAACTTAGTCGGCTCTCTCTAATTGGAAAATGAAAACTGAGCATTTTTTTTTTTTGTAGATGGACTGTTTTGAGGAGAGATTGCTTTCAGAACCACACTCTCATGAGTTTCTCCAAACATGACATGATGGGGAAAATGTTTCTATAAGATATTGGTGACTCAAGGCAATTTTTCTTCTATAAGGACATCAATGTATTGAGTACTTTTGACATTGTGAATCTTTGGAGTCTGCTTGAGAGATGGATTTTACTGTTCTCTTCCCTGGGATCTTCCTTATATAGACTAACCACAAGTGATACTGAGGGCAGATAAAGTCAATCAATATTGTAATCAATAACTAGGCAGATTTCTACCAAGGGAAATATTTTTAAAATCAGGAAGATAAAACAATTTCTATGCAGAGTTCCTAATTTCTGAGATATAAAATAAATCAGAAATTGTGGGCTAAAGAAAATGAGCTCAGATTCAACACCAGGATTACCTCTCCTTCATAGTAGGAAGCTCAAGGGCTTGAGAGTCATGTGCTGTTCTCAAATCAAAGGTCTAAAGTTGCAGTGGTGGTGGTGGGGTCTCCACTGGATCTCAGGGGCACTTCTGAGATTGTCACTTCTGACTCCTACTAAAGCATGTCAGTCAAACTGAGCACATTTTATTAGATATACTGCAGTGAGGAAGATCACTACATTGACAGAGCCTTCCTGGTTTCTCAGAAGGGAGACATCAAAGAATGTTTACACAGCTTTAGGGTCTATGCTCAGGAGTTTGTGATGGGATTTTCAAGGAAGAGAACTGATTGAGTTGAATAAATTTGGGATTGGTAGACAGTGAAATGAGGGTCATGAGTCAAGTCTTGTTAAGTAAACTTTTGTGTAAGCTATTTGTCCAGGTGAACTATTTATTGTCCTGATTGAAAAGATTTTTTCCAGATGAGCATTTTTTTTTTTTGCCAGAGAAATTGGTTTGTGAGAATTTCCTGAAGCAAAAAGTAAACATATTTATTTATTGTGTAATAATATAATTTTCCCCACTTATCTGTTCAAACAGGCATTTGTATAGAACTAAGTCAGACACCCAATATCTGTGAAATTGAGCAGGCATTTCAGGAGAAGAAGAGTATTAAGTAATAGATTGTTTATAAATGACTATCCCCCATAATTATCATGTTTCATAATTTCATGTCCTCTTTAGTTCTTTTGCATCAGTCAAGAGGTATCTTAAATATATTAAAAAAAATTATTAATTCTATTAATGTTAGCTTTGTGATTCTCAGAAATAAATGGAATACAAAGAGTAAACAGGCTGGGCAAAAATGCTGAATAGATGAGTTCTAACATTTCAAAACATTGCTTTGGATACTAGCTAGAACAATAAGCAATAAATCAGAAGGTAACTTCTATTTCCTCAGGCCCAAAGCCCCAGGGAAAATGAATCCATAGCAGTGTTCTAGGTGTCAGCCTGGCTTGCTCTTATGGAATCTCCAGGGCTCCTAGCATCTAACCTACTGAGCTATTTTTGTGTGTCTGTAAGTCAAGCTCTTTGGTTATTATTCAGTGTAATCCTCTGTTCTTGCAGATCCAGTTGGTGATGCCTGAAAATGAGGCTTTCACTGTCTGTATTATTGATGCCCAATATGCATGCCATGGCCAGTTGTATGCTCTGCGTCCCCTCCCAAAGTCCTCAGCACCGTATCTTCTTGTCAGGGCCACTTGCAGGTTGCAGTGTTTGATGCCCAAAGGTCTTTCACAATCCTGCCTTTATGCTCCTCTCAGCCTCATGGTACCTTACTATTATATTTATTAGTTAGAAACAGTTGTTTTAGCTTTTGTTCTTCCTAGATTTCTAATATGTCTGTGGCGATCATGGCTGTGGAAAAAACAAGTATGATTATAATTTTATTTCCTTTGATGACTGCTGGCTTATTGTTTGGCCATATTTGCTGCTTTGTTTACCTTTTTAAGGTGAGGTGTTTTCCAGAATTGCATTTAGCCCCTAAAACAGATTGGCCCCTGGCTGGGTGCCCCACCTGTGCTTACTCAGGCTATGAGAGCCAGTCCACCCAAAAAGCAAAACTTGAATTTGCAATGCGCTGAGCACTCTGCTGAATTCACTTCAGTGAAGTGCTGTCTAGGATTACCCTGCTGTAACCTATAAACAAATATACCTTATGTGCACATACTATGCCATCTACACTAATAAAAGAGAAAGATGAAAATTGACCGTACCTTCGTGACGCCCACCAGCCAATCGGAAAGTGAGTATGCAAATTAATCCAACAAAGATGGCGGGTTAATTTGCATACACAGTCGCCATGGCGATGACGCAGGCGTTCCACACTGCCCGAGCAGCTCCGGGCCTCTGGGCAGTGTGGGAAGGCAGAAAGATGGCTCTGGCCAGAGCGAAGGCGGTGCTAGCAGCCAGGGGAAGGAAGGCCCGTTCTTGCACAAATCTTCGCGCATTGGGCCTCTAGTTTTATATAAGGGACTCGGGTACCCATAGATTGTGGAATCCCTGGGGCCTTCTAAAACCAATCCCCCTCAGACACTGAGGTACAGCTATATCTGAATGTGAAGGATGAACCAATAGCTTAAGCAGGGACTTAAGAGAATGTTCAATTAAGAGTGGAGGATACTTTCCTAAGAGGAGTGCCTGGGTAGAGGCTCATCCAGGGGGAAAAATATAAAGATATCATCAAGGGTTCCTGGAAAAACATTTGTAATGGGGTATAATGCCAGCAAGTAGAGACGTATTTTTCCCCTCAAGACCAAAGTCTGTGGGAGAGAGAAAACAAACAACAACAACAAAAACTGATAACAAAAAACAACAACAACAACAACAACAACAAAAACTGAGGCAAAGTAAAACATGTGGAAGGGAAAAGAAACTCTCAGGTATTAAAGCCTCTTAAATATGGCATCTAAAAGAAGCTAGGTAGCTGCATGACTTTAGGCAGATGGCAATGTTTCCTCATAGTTATTTCTTCACATTTAAAATGGAGAAGTTTGAATTAGGTATTCTCCAAGTTTCCTTCAGTTATAAATGCTGACTCCCAGGAGAGAATCCAAATTAATCTACTAATCTAGGTAAAGTTAAACTCTACCTGTATCATACATATGACCTTCATATAATTTATAATATTAAAATTCCATACTTAGATAAACTAGTTTTCTTTCTCAATACTCTATTTGGTAGACTAAGTATATAATCATTTGAATTATTTATTTTATTTTTTTTTTTTAAATATATTTTATTGATTTTTTACAGAGAGGAATGAAGAGGGATAGATAGTCAGAAACATCGATGAGAGAGAAACATCGATCAGTTGCCTCTTGCACACCTCCTACTGGGGATGTGCCCGCAACCAAGTTACACGCCCTTGACTGGAATCAAACCTGGGACCTTTCAGTCCGCAGGCTGACGCTCTATCCACTGAGCCAAACCGGTTTTGGCCATTTGAATTATTAATAAAGAAGTGATACACTATGAATTAAGGGCTCTGTTTTATTTTCAATAAATTCTGTCTTAAAGACTAAAATCTCTACTTAACATCTTATATTACCACGTAGGAATGTTAATCAGGAGGTAAGTTATTTTTAGGTATACCTAAGGAATTTCATCAAGTTAGAAAAATCAGGGACATCTAAGGTCAAAATAATTCTTACTCTTACTAGAGAAATGATTAGAAATGAGGCATGTTCATTTTGGGAGTGAAAATTGCAGTCAACATAATTTTGTGTCTGATTCCTAAATATTTCTGAAACCAAACACACTTTATACTGTGTGCAAAACAATACTGGAGCTAAGAAACAATTACTTAGCTACTTGTTCCAGGAAACCCTTTCTCCTGAAAGATAAGACAGTGAACCGGCTCTAAAGCAAACAGTTTGATCATCAAGCCTTGTTTCATGACCCAAGCTTTGCTGTATCCTCCAAGGCAAAGCTCCCCTGTTGTAAGCTTTGCCCACTTCCAACCATTCCCTTCCTTGCAAGATCTGCCTTAAGATTGCCTCATCTAAACTCAAGAGATATCTTCTTTAATTTCTACTTTTGGAGATAGGACTAAAACTATCAAGGTTATGGTCTCCTTTTGTATTAAGTCTACCAAACTTATCATTTGATCAAAAGATATTTTTGGCACTATTTTGAGACATCAGAGTTCACATCATCACATTTATTAATTTATAAACTAAACTAGATGCCCCATGCACAAAATTGTGCAAGTGGCTAAGCCCTCGAAGCCCTGGCTTCATCCGGAAGGTCATCTGGAAGGTCACCTGGATGGTTGTTCCACTGTCTGGTATAATTAGCATATTAGCTCTTTATTATATAGGATGGTTAGTTTATATTATAAACATCATTATACCTGGTCTTTCTATATCTAGAATCACACTTAAAAAAAAATCTCTGTCTGTCATGTGAAGTGTTTTAACTCTTGTCCATGGAAGTATCATTTTCACATAAGAAGCTTATTTATTAA
This sequence comes from Plecotus auritus, assembly GCF_963455305.1. Classification (NCBI taxonomy): domain Eukaryota; kingdom Metazoa; phylum Chordata; class Mammalia; order Chiroptera; family Vespertilionidae; genus Plecotus; species Plecotus auritus. The sequence continues at coordinate 191,944,894 of NC_137771.1, forward strand.
ATAATGTGTCCTGCTTGGTTTATCACTCAAAACTAAGATTCTCTAGTTATTCACCCTTAAGTGAAATAGAAAAACAAAAACAAAAACAAAGAGGATAAAAAAAACCTTACTCTGTCAAAAAAACCTTACTCTTTCAAATGACACAGTTTGTCATTTCCTCTCTATTAACTCTGCCCAGGATTGAGAAGAAGTTGGCTTTCTGAACTTTCATTTGCATACTGTGCTGAAGCTGGGGCTCTGGCTGCAGTTTGTTAAGTTTATTGACTAAAAGTCCCTGGAGCTATTGAAGACTGACTTACTGGGTTTGAGAGATGTCACTTGTAGCCAATTGAAGCTTTTTACTTTCTACCATTTTTTCCACGAACACTTTATCTCACATATTTTTTCCTTAAACACACACACACACAAACCACTTGTTCCAATCTACTGGTTGTTTCATTTGCTTAAAATATACAATCATAAAAAAAGGAAAAACAGCTCAAGAAAAAGTTCCAGGGATGCATCTACTACAAAACTGTCTGAGGAATTAACCAAAGGCTGTAAATCTGGAAAGATTTTTCTTGGGCTGCAGCAAGCTTTGTACTAGTGCTAGCGAGGCAGCACAAGATTTGTTTTCTAACAACCTTAATACTTCTTTTCTAAAAGAAAGCTCTGAAGTTTAGAGGGTCAATATATTTCTTGAACCTGGATATAAAATAAACAAGAGAGTAAAGCAATAACAACAACACAATAAACTTTCCCCAGAATCAGATTTATACTTTACAATGCTTAGGAATATGGGCTCCTTGTTGACCACTAACCACTAGCATTAGAACCTGTACCCCTAGCCTCCTAAGAAGGGTGTGGGGAACTTGGGGTGCTCCCCTCATGATAGACCTGCCTCTGTACTCAGTGCTCTCAAGTATAAAGGAATTGTTGGGTTAGCTTCCTTGGAATGATAGATGAAGTCCTGGGGGTGGTGGAGAAGGGTCAGTGGCTAAAATAGGTATATCCTATATAATAAAAGCCTAATATACAAATTGACTGAACAGCGGAACAACCAGTGCAATGACTGGTCACTATGACACACACTGACCACCAGGGGGCAGACACTCAACAGAAGAGCTGCCCCTAGCCCTCAGGTCTGCAGAGGGAGGTGACTGGCAGCAGCAGGGCGATCAGGGGCGGGGCTGGCCAGTGAGTGGACGGGACTGCCACCCAATCACCCCACCGATCACCCCTCAGATCAGCCCTGATCGCTGGCCAAGCCTAGGGACCCTACCCATGCACAAATTTCGTGCACCAGGCTTCTAGCATATTACTAGAGGCCTGATGCACAAAATTCGTACAAGAGGCTCCGCCCTCGCAGCTCTGGCTTCGTTCGGAAGGTTGTCCAGAAGGACATCTGGAAGGTTGTTTGGCTGTCCAGTCTAATTAGCATATTATGCTTTTATTTTCCATATATAAAATATATGCTGCTTGTCTAAAATTTTTTTTACATTAGAACCTGTAGAATAAACTTTATAAAATCAATTAAGGTCAGGCTTAATACATAAAGAAACACATTTTGCCAAACACATTTTTGTGTGCTCCATTTATGTTTTTTTGAGATACTTATGTTTATTTTTTCATATATATATATATATATATATTTACTTTTTTATGTTCTAGTTATTATTTATGTCCTTGCCATGTATGTATAGATGAGAGGGTACATCATGCCTCTACTGGCCAACTTGATTGGTAATTCTTCAAGTTCCAAAATGATTTTTAACTAGTACCTAATATTTTAAAATCAAAATTGTTCAACACTGGTCTCTGTTTTAAAAATATCAGATAACCTAAAAATACTAAATGTGTGTTCTCATGTGGCAACAATTACCTGGGCTAAGTAGGTAGATTTCTTTAGATGAGGCCTGTGTTAGCTACTCTACCCACATTGCCACTGTTCCCTGTTTTCCTTTATATCCCATCAGATTCATTGTTTTCATTACTTGCCTGCTACTGCAAATATTGGACTTTATGTTTCATGATATAGGAGGGGAGGGTAGCATAAATGAAGTTGGTGAGTTCAGTAATATCAAGATCATATAGGGCCTTGGATTTGGGACTTTAGACTTTTAAGGAAAAAGCAACCTCATATAATTAACATAGTAGTATCATGAAGGAAATAGTTAACCCTTATTTCATAGATGAGAAGATTAAGATTCAAAGGGTTGCAAAATCTTCTCAAGATCACTGAGCAACTATGACTAGATTAGAGATATAGAATTCAGATTCCAAAACTTGAAAGCTTTTACTATTCTGTTTTTACTAACACAAGTGTCTGGAATGAGACTGAAAGATCATTTGTCAGACTTCTATCAAGCTAGCAATTAAAGTAAACGGTGTATAGAAGTTTGCAGGGACTGACCAGCAGACCCTGACTGGTGGATGAATGATTACTCTGACACACATTTCTGTGAAAGAGAGGGCTAAGGGACTTCCTGGCTAAAGAAACCAGACAGCCTCATTCACCTGCCTCCTTAGGCTTTTATTGTAGCAACAGCTTGAACTAAAATTAACCTCTAGATACTATCAGCAGGGTAAGTATCCTTGAGAAAACACATGTATCTGTAGTGTCTTTAAAATAAGGACTTTTTGAAGTCTAACCATAAAGATTCCAGTAAAACACATGGGGGCTCAGACTTGTTGGGAAAAGTCAAGGCAGGGTCTGCCGTCTTCTACAATAATCCCCTAGAGGCCTCTCACCTTTCAGAGAATCCTCCTTACAGACTTTCCAACCAAGTCCAGTGCTTTCCCACATCTCCCCCCTTTTTGTTTTGTTGGCTGCAGGAGACAGAGGGAGGCAGAGAACTTTCTGCTTTGGAATGTCTTGGTCTGTGTTCACTGCTCGAGTTCTGATTTTGTAGATTATAAGAAAAACAAAGAGAATTACAATGACAGAAATGGTTAGTCTTATCAGGTACCAATTGATTCTAGGAAACCATGAGGTGGGGTCTATCCACTTTAAATGCTCCTTTACCGTATTCTAAGCAGTAGTCTGTTTTTCATGTTTACTGATAGCAAGTAAGGATTCTCTAATTTGCCTTTGCAACATGTTTACTTCTTCAGTAAGATTATCATGAAAGACTCCCCATAGATGCTTTTAAAAATCAATCCTCTGATGGTGACTTCTGTTCCATTTTTAAGGGGGGTGACACATATATGCTTATGCTCCCAATCGCAATTGAGCACTTGCCTGTATGCTATAGCGTCCTGTCTTTCCCCTAGATATTCAATGGCTGCCTCTACTGCCTATAATTTAGGTAATATTTTTTGATCTATGTGCTGTTGTATAGTGAATTCCCTAGTTACATTATAGGCCATATTGTCTACAAATGTGGCAGTCTGCACTAACTCAGAAAGGGCTGCCATGGCGACGCTGGCAGTAGTAAGAATAACAACAGCTGAGATGATGGCTGCAATGAGCATTCCCAAACATCTTTTGGGCCATAATCGGCTCAATGCTCTTTCTAAGACTTTGATAGCTGATGAGCCTTGCCATTTCCTGGTGAGATTAACAGGTATTAGGATTTCTGCTTGTCTCCTAAGTATCATAATAGTGCTGATATTCAATGAGGTAATATTCTGGGTGGTAATACAGGATGCAAAAGAAGCTCCTTCTCCAACCTGTACTAGAAAAGATGAACTATAGTTAATTAGTAGATTGGGGCCCATAACAAAGACATAGGGGTGAGTGGTGCAAATCAGCAGACCCTGAGCGATTGATGCTACAACACAGGCTATTGTCAGTAAGATTATCAGTAAAAGTCATACTATAGTGGCTGGAGGAGTTCTGGTAGTCACCGTGCCACAATTTCAAAGGGCTGAAAACGTGGCCTAATCTCCATAAAGTTTCCTGAACTGGCAAGCCTAGTACTTGAGGTCATGGGGAACTCATCCCTCCCTCAGTCCAAACCACAGGCATGCCTGCATAACCAATGTAACTAGTATTAGATGTACAGTGTACCAGAATGTCAGTGTGGTTGGCTTGCAAATGACCATTTGGGCTCCAATCTATAACTTGTTGGCCCCCTAGGACTGTCAAATGGGCATGATTTCTTTGAAAAACTTTCTAATGGAATTCTTCAGCAGAGGGGTCCCACTGCTTATTTTGCTTACACGGAGGGATGGGAGGCACAGTAGTATTAGTCAGATTGCTGCAGGCCAGACTGCCTGCTGAGATAAATATTTAATTTACCAAATTGCTTTAAAAATTCGTCCTTTTATCTGAAAAACAAAAAGTTTAAGAATTTGCAATACTTTCAACAAAAGTTACAAAAACTATATAATTATTTTCTATTTATTCAGCTCTATAATAAAATTGTTGTTTCTTTTGATTTTTCCTGCTAGTATTTCTATAAATTTAGATACTTTATAGAGTAATGTAAGTGACATGGAATCTTGTCCTTTCTGTAAAACACAATATTCTAGAATAATAATTAGAGCTATAAATGTAAGTATAATATAGTTATTATTATTTGACAAAGCTCCCCTTGTACCTTAAACAGAAAATTTTCCTCCATGAGAATGAAAACAAACACTCGAGGCATTCTAGAGCCTATTGGAAGGATCTAAAGCCAATTCTAGGTCAAGAAGTTTCTTAAAATTCAAACCTTGAGAAAGTAGTCAAATACATTAGGCTAAAAGATTATTATTATTAAACAGTATTAAGTAAGTTATTCATTTAAAGTAATCAAGTTCCTGATTAATATAATTTAATTATTTTAAATATTATATATATAACCTTTGCTTCTTAGGCAAATACAGGAAAAACTTTTTTTTCCCCTTTACTTTTAGAAATAGGCTTATTTTTCCAATGGAAAATATACTCATATTCTTAAGAAGCATAACAGAGATAACATGACCTTGATAACTCTCAGGAGGCTGGAGAAAGGGTTGGTGTATATGTGGGGAGATAGCAGGTCCTGGGTTTTGTTCCTAGGACTGCAGTAACTCCTGGGCTTCTAAGGGCTTTAGGGTAAAAGTACCATTTTTTTTCCTTTACAAGGAGAGTGTCCCCTGAACCCACTGATGCCGTTTCTGCAGCCTATTCAAGGGTACTTCTATAGCTCCAGCCCTCTAGGACAGTGGTTGGCAAACCGCGGCTCGCGAGCCACATGCGGCTCGCGAGCCACGGTTTGCCGCTCTGTTGACTAATGAGTTTGCCTACCACTGCTCTAGGATAAATACTTGGGGAATTTAAATAATTATTTCCCATATTTTTCTCTTTCTGAGTAGACTAATGATATGAAATCTTGTGTATAAGAAGATATTTTTAAAAAAGAAACAAACAAACAAACAAACAAACAAAAACACCCCACAGTAAATGAATGATTATTCACAAAAGGGTGGACTGGGACATTAGCCTTGGAATCTTATTTTATACTAACCCAGTACAACAAATGGGGTTTGAGTGGCATAAAGCCCAAACAGTAGGGAGGGAGGATTCCGTATGTTTATTAAATGGCGAAGTGCAAACTAAAGATAAGAAAGTAAGCAAAGAACATCAATCAGTAACCAAGTTACATTACAGACAGACAAGAACTTTTACTAGCTATGAGTTTCCAGTGGCTGATGCCTTGAGAGGAGAGCAGGAAGGGCCCCCACGATTAAGAATTCTTGGGCAGCTGCTGGGAAGTTCCTGAAATTCCTACCACGTGTTCAGCCTGCTACAAGTAGCTGGGGCCCCTAGCAAAGTGAAATATGACCCATCTTTACACAAATTAAACCAAACAACAAAGACACACAACAACAATTAACAGAGACACTATGTACAATATTTATAGGCGTGCACAACCTACAGACAAGACTTAATACACCGGAATTCTTTCCATGGATCTTTCAGAAGATGTCCTATAGTGCCCGGGACTTGGTAACAGCCAGAGTGCAACCCAGAGGGCTCCCGGGTCGGGTGGCTAGTGAACACCCACAAACAGCCTGTTCACAGATCTCATCATATTCTGCTCTCCATAAGAAATGTTGACTGGCGTCCAGTTGTTTTGGCTAAAATCTGCCAGCCCCAAGCAGTCATGTGATAATTTTCAGACAAGGCATTAAGAAGTCCTTTTGTAAATAGACTCTTAGCCCCATTTTCTCTAATACTTTTCTTATTTCTTTAAAGGTATTAAAGGAGAGCGACTCATGAATTTTATTACCTTGTTGATCTTGTATAACTGGGCAAGCTAAAAGCTCTCCTTCGAACACGGCTTGCCTGACATGGGATCCCATAATCGATGATCGAGTTGATGGACTCTCCCACACCAGAGGTGGAGGATCAGAAAATATTTCCTCCAGCGGCGGGGCTTTAGGTATTACAGATTCTAGAGGCTCTGCTTCAGGAGGAGGGGGGTAGTAGTAAATCCTCCCGTTGCTCTGTAGGGTTTGATCCTCTATATGAAATGGGCATAGTGCAGCTCGAACAAGAGCCCACATAGTTAATGATGATAAGGGCACTCGTGTTCCCTGGGCCTGATTTCTCTTTAAATGCCTGCCCACTTGTTCCCAGAGATTAAGGTCTAGCATTCCAGCATCAGGGAACCAAGGATTATAAATTATAACAGTTTTTAATAAGCCTTTTAAGTTGTTCTTCTGTAATAGAGGCACCACCTGCTTTTAATAACTGTTTCAGCACTGTGATATATTGCTGCTGTTCTGTGGACAACTACAGTCCCATTATAAAACCTTAGCTGAGAAACAATTCCCTGGAATTTGGAAATCCCAAATGGGCTCCAATGACTTACTGAGCAGTTACTTTCATTTTCTTCCTCTGTTTTTGAGGCTTTTGTCATGTTTTGTTGCATTCCTTGGTCCTCACATGGGGAACCATTTGCCAGGACTGACCAGCAGACCCTGAGCGACAGATGAATGATTACTCTGACACATGTCTCTATAAAAGAGAGGGCTAAGGGACTGCCTGGCTAAAGGAATCAGACAGCCTCATTTGCCTGCCTCCTTAAGATTTTATTGTAGCAACAGCTTGAACTAAAATTAACCTCTAGATACTATGAGCAGGATAAGTATCCTTGAGAAAACACATGTATCTGTAGTGTCTTTAAAACAAGGATGTTTTGAAGTCTAAACATAAAGATTCCAGGAAAACATCTGGGTGCTCAGACTTGTTTGGAAAAGTCAAGGCAGGGTCTGCCATCTTCAGCAAGAATCCCATAGAGGCCTCTGACCTTTCAGAAAATCCTCCTTACAGACTTTCCAACCAAGTCCTGTGCTTCTCCACAGAAGTTGATCCTATTTGTGGCACTGAAGTTATGAGTTGGGTTAAAAGTAGGGAACCAGAGACTGCGCAGAATCTCCTACTTGAGATTAAGTGTCCTTGGCATGGTGAGATGAAAGTGACAAGGAACCAGGCCAGACCTTATAATTGAATGATAAAATCCATGGAATTTAATAATAAAAACTAAACTCACAGGCTAGTGTGCCAATATCTTCATTTCTAACAATCAATAGATATGTAAGAATGACTGAATGATACTTTATGGTTAAGGTCAGATGCATTGGTCCAAAATTGTACATGCTTTCAGAAAATCAAAGTATAGAAGCTTGTATAGGCAGCATAAACTTAGAATAAAGGGGTTCCTTTAGATAGAATTGATCCCTTCTTCTCTCCCTCTCCCTTCCTTCCTTCCTTTCTGCCCTCCTCCCTCTTTCCTTTTCTCCCTCCCTTCCTCTACCTTTTGGCCTTTCAAATATTCATATTGAGGATCCACTATGTCCATGATTTTTCTGTTAGCATGAGGGATATAGTGGTAAGTCAAGCACATATTTACATATTTATATTCACATAAGTAAATATATAAACTATGATTGGAGCAAGAGCAAAAAATACAAGGTGTCCCCCCAAAATGTATACACACTTTAACAGTTAATAGCTCAATTTTGAAAATGAAATGTATTTTAATAAGCACTGCCTATATTCAGAGTGTGTGCATATATTTTTGAACATCCTGTATATTAAGTGTTATGAGAATTTAATGATGTAACTTTACTCAGATTGGCATATTAGATGACTCTTATAACCTGGCATTTAAGGCAAATCTGGAAAAAAGAGTTGTAGCTTGTCATGTAAAGATTGGACAGGTGAGCGATCCTGTTAATAGGAATTGTAGGTGCTACAGTGGGATAAGTTGTGCCTCTGAGGGAAATTTTTCAAAGGCTGCTGTCACTGGCACTTCATGAGCAATCAGATAGTGACACCACTAGGATTGTCAGGTAAAAGGTAGGAAACCCAGTTAAATGTGAAATGTAGATAAAGAATAGATGATTTTTTAATATGAGACATACAGTTTACCTAAACACCGTGGCATCACCTGAGACTGGAGAGAGAGTGAGCAGCAGCCAGATGAAGCAGGAAGTTGGAAACTACGTTAAGAACTTTCCTTTCATTCTTGCTTCAATGAGAATTAGTTTGAGTAGGTGAAAAATATGATAGACTAGCTTTAAAAATCTCCTGCTGCTGCTCTGTGGATAGTGGACTAGAGGGACAGGAATGGAAGCAGAGATACAGTAGTGAGGTTGTTGACAGAGTTCAGTTTAGAAAAGGTGATGTCTTAGCCTACTGTAGTGGCCATAGGGATGCAGGAAAGCATTTGAATCTAGATACTTTGAGGGCATAAATAGGAAAGACTTGGATAAGTGACAAATAGTAAGCAAGTCATCCAAGATAATTTAGGTAGGAGGACAGAGGGACCATATACTAAAATGTAGATATGCCAATCTTTGGAGAATGACTGAAGGGAGATTTCAAAAGTTAATATTTGACCATATTCAATTTGGGATGCTTGTAAGATGTTCAAGTATGGATGCCAACTTGGCAGATGGATATGTAGGTCTGAGACTGAAAAAAGAGCTATGGACTAAATAAAAATATAAATTTGTCTTCAGCCAAATCTGGTCAAAAGAACAGAAGAGAATTAGTTGCCCCTTTGTTTGGCTAGCTTTAAATCACTCTATTCCAGTTACTTCATTCTGAGAATGTTCCTTGTGCTTTGATGGATAATTGGGAAAGTCTGTTTTCATATGCAAAATATTTCCAGAAACATTGCCTAGGGGGAAGTTACTTTTAAAAATGTCCACTTTTTTAATGCTTACCCAACAATAAGTTTCCTGATTTTAAGGAGGAAGTGGGGGTGGGGGTGGGGGTGAGAGAAACATTGATGTGAGAGAGAAACATCAATTGGTTGTGTCCCATATATGCCTGGAGCAGGGATTGAACCCGCAACCTTTTGTGTGCAGGATGAGTCTCCTACTAACTGAGCCACCTGGCCAGGACCTTTTGCTCATTTTTTATTGAGAATATGTGTAGCACATTATATGTGAAGCTCTTTAAAATAATTTATTAGTTACTTTTCAAAATGCCCTAGATACAGGTAAGTGGCAAGTTTTATATCACACAATTTTACATGGTCATATTTTGAAATGAGTGAGTGACTGTTGTCCTTTTAACAGAAATTGTATATCTTCTTGCTTTAATAAAATTCCAAGTTAAGGTGAAGAAAGGAAGTTATTCACAATGCAGATATTCAACAAAATAATAATTGTGTACTGCAAAAAAAATGAGTAAATTAAACTTCAACTATATATAACACAATAGTAATCAATAGTTTGTGTGAATATGTTTTAGGGTAAATAGGACTATGACAACATGAATAAATTAAATTTACTTTTGTAGAAGGGACCACTTAATAGGAAAGAGGCAAATTATTTGATCTTTAACACTTTAAATCTAGATTAATACAATCCACATGGCAGTTGTCTAGTTTGAAATTATTAAGAAATACTTCAAATACTGTATTGAAGTTCATACTATACAAATAGGGAAAATGCACTAGCATTTGATAAATATATGTAACAATTTCCTTTTTTCCCCTTGAAGTTTAATAAAGATCTTAATATAGTAAGTGAAGATTTTTCAAAGTATGTTGAACATTCTGTGTATTTCATGTTGTGCATTCATATTTGTATAGAATTTATTAGGCCAAGTCAAATGAACATGAATCTCTTAATCACTTTCAAGGTTTTAGAGTCAACTTAAAGTTGCCATCAACCTTTTGACTCACCTTATGAATCTGACATATATCTTTCTTTAAAAGTCATAAAAATAACATACCCAGATTAACCTTCCAGGTAGTGCCACAATTATTTTAGATAAAACAGGTGGCACACTTTCTCTTTTGTTGAGATTAAATAACTGAGATAAATGTGTTGTTGTTGTTGTTGTTGTTTTTTAGAATTCTCACAAATAATTGTTTTGGGCTCTAATTATTATTTATTGGAGATGTTGGAGGAGAGGTAGTACAATGAAATTAAGGAGCAACTCACTGAAGCAGCAAATGAAAAGATTCCTGTTAATGCTTTGAGAAGGGCTCACATGTACACATTGTATAATAACAATAATAATAGCAATAATGATAATAATGGTAATAAAATGATAATAATATAGAGGTCTTAATAGTTATTTATTCTAGTACAACTCTTACTAAACCTCTACAATGCTCATAATAATGTTGTATACTTTCTTATATAATCCTCGTGGTAAAATGGAGGTCTTGCTTTCCCATTAAGTTTAGAATAATAAAGCCTTTAAAGATAGTCTATTCAGATATTGAAATAGTAATAACTTTGTGAGTTTCTACCAACTCTGGTCATTGTAGAGAGATAATGGGATATATATATATATATATATATATATATATATATATATATATATATATAGAGAGAGAGAGAGAGAGAGAGAGAGAGAGAGAGAGGACTCAGATTCAGCATTTTATGAAGTTCTACAGGTGTTTTTGATATATAGTCAGTTTTGGTACATTTATATGGATTAAAGTAACACAACATTAGAGTTGGTTTTTTAAATCAATTGTTGCCCAATTTCTCAGTATTAATTGAAATGGGCCTATTTTCTTGTATTTCAATATAAAGGGGGAACAGCATAAAAACTCATTATAAATACATTTGTGGTGGTGTTTTAGATTGTATTACTTTTCTGCATCATATCTCCTTTTGAAATATCTGTACCTATAACAGTAAGTATGATAATACCTTATGCTTGAACAATAAATCTAGCATTTATTGATGGCTCTCCAGATTCTGTGAAATGCTAACCTTTACAGTATCTTGCTAGATGTGTATTATTGTCACAATTTTATAGATCAGTATGGGTTTGTGAAAGGACCCAGCGAATAAGTGTCAGAAGCCAGAATTAGAATGCACATTATGTGTCTCTGTAGCCCTACTTTTTTTCTCCACAGCATTAGAATTTTCCTTCTAATATAAGGTATAGTTTTTATAGTTTGAAAACCAATTCACCTAATTTATCTTTGTGAAGACATCATGGGCTAAGTTTGCTAGCTAGGCCAACATTAAATTTCTGTTTTGAGATCCGAAGAGCTTAAATGCTTTCCTCAAGTTGAAATATTCCAATTTATTTTGTCTTCTTTTTCTGTGGACTGAGCACCTACTTTGTAGAAGTTTCTGGAGAAATATAACAACATAGAAGATGCTGTACAGACCTAATAAAGAGGCCCCAGCATGCTATAGGTTAAACCTCCGTACTCATCAATGTAATTGACAGTGCAAGAAAATACTCATTATACATAAAAACAATAAAGGCAACACAAATCTAGAGGAAAGACCTTTATGTGTGTGTGAGTGTGTATGTTTGACCAGAGAAGTGGGACTTCAATTGGATCTTGAAGGAAGTGTAACATTTCATAGAAATAACTGGAGCCTCAATCCTAGGTATAGGCAAAGAAATGAAAGATATGTATTTTCTGGAACTGTTGTATGGCAAATGTAATTCTTCTTGGCACTTAAGAAAAACCCTTTTGATAGGAACCCTCATTTTTCTCAGGTTTAGATACTTCTCAGAGGTTTAGATACTTCTCAGAGGTTCAGAGATAGTTTTTTTTAATTCTTTTTCAGGAAAGTTTTTCTTTTGTGATTACATACACAGTGATTTTAAAGCAACTGCCAAAGGGTTGAAAATAATTGTTTACTTTTGTTTTTCATTACCTGCTATGTAAACGTAATAGACTCCTTTCTGTTTCATCCCAGGTCAAATCACTCAGTATTTTCAGACTGTGAGCATTTCATCAGCATTGCAAATGTTCTTATGTTAGACTTGTGTTCTTTTCCTTCCAGTGATTAAATTCTGCATTTTAAAAATCTGAGCATCTATTGTTCATGACCCATCACTTAATCATGGATATTTCTTATTTTCTGGCAAGATGATTTTTTTTTCTGAACCAAAGTATATGGAAGCTAGACTATGCTTGTCATAAATATTTTAACAAATATGGAAACTTTTTTTAAGCTTTGCACTTTTCACTGTTCCTCAGGCTTTTAATAATTACATAAAAATAATATTTCCATAGATAATAATCTGAACCATCAAGAAAGTGCCTGACACCATTTAAATAATATTTCTGAAGGAGCATATGTTAATTTTGATTAGCTTAAGTTATAGTTTTTAGGTTGAATAAATTTACCTATAATCACAATACCTTCATTTTATTTTGGCTTATTCCATTCATGTTCTCTCTCTCTCTCCCCCTCCTTTCCTTCCTCACTCCATCCCACTCTCTCTTCTGCCATGCACACATACAAACACATGCAACATACATACACACAGTGAAAACCACTCATGCCCATGATGCTGTGAGCACTGCTTTTGATCATTTCCATGTTATCAGAAAAAGTGTGTGCTTTTTCCCAATTTCTACATTTTACTCATGATTGTCCTTTTATTGCTTTGCTTTGCTCTGCTAAAGCATTTGCCTATTATTGGGCAAGATACAAACATGAAATATATTTTACTTCATTCCTGTTTTTCTTCCCCCTCTGTTTATGACCTCTTTTCTGTTTGCTTTTGTTTTTTAATCTCTGGTGGACGTAGATAGAATAAAGAAAAGATAGAGTTTATCTAAAAAGGAACAATTAAGCAATATGTCTTGATTATACCAAAGACCAAAGCTTTCTAAGTACTAATATAGCACTCAATAGCACCACTCATGAAAGTTTCCAAATCCTCATTTAAAAAAATAAATTTATTGAGGTAATAACATTATATAAGTTTTGGGGTACAACTTTATCCACAACATCTATATACCTCGTCTCCTTCAGTAACCATATATGTGATCTCATTACCCTCCTTGTCCTTCCCCCAACCTCCCATTTCTTTAACTTGGGAAAACAGCAGCAGAGAGCACATTGATATTGAAACCAGTAGATTAGAGTCTAAATTCTGATGTACCAGTTGCACTTGGTATGCATGTTACATCACTTCCCTGGGCCTCAGCTTCCTAAACTATAAATTGAAGGGGTTAGATTTCTAAAATGAAATGCCATGAATATAAGAGAGAGAACAGAGGGTCTCAAGTGCCATATTTCTCTAAAGGAAGCAAATAATGTGATTAGTTTATGGCCTTTTTCATATATGATACTGGCTATATATTAAGTAGAAAACAAAAACTAGGCTTGTGAGGTTTTAGAGATGTTATCAGATCATTGCTACAGATTAAGAATCCATAGAAAAGTCACATATAACTGTACACTCTGTTAAAGCTTTAATGGTGTAAGGAAGTCTGAATAGTTATCAGCTAAGAGAGGATGAATGTAGTAGAGCAGGCCTAATTGTATTTCCACAATGACTAGCAAAAGGAAATAATTCTCATTTCTTTTCAATACTATCACATCTTAATTGTGCTATTGTGAATTGAGAATCATATTCTTCAAACAGATGTCTGTAATTACATTTTGGTAGTCTTAAAAAATAACTGAGAATATGGTAAGGAGGTTAACAGAGGAACATATTAATATGTTTCCTCATTGTATTGAACTGTTTTGTCATAGGTTGGCAAAATATATGCTGGTGAATTTCCTCTTACTTATTTCTCCCCCTATGCTTACAAAATTATGTTTGAGGTGAATTCTGTTGAATTTAATTAGCATGATGGATTGTGAAAGTTTAAAAAAAAAAAGACTGGCCGATGAGTTTTCTGTGTTTTTGTTGTTGTTGCTGTACAACTCATGTCAGATTTCATGCAGGGTCCTCAAAAATTGGAAGGCCAGAAACATGTTGGCAACTACTTTAATGGGAAGAAAGAATATGGGTTCCTGGATCTACATTTTTTTGGGCTTGAGAGTTTGAGCCTATTCCTTTACCTTTTCTAACTCAGTTAGTTTATTTTCAATTTAGAAATGATGAGGATGATACTAAATAATGAACTAATTTTCAGAAGTTTAAGGTGTCTCAAGTGAGAAAATGAAGTAAATGTGCTCTGTAAGGGATAATACACTTGTTAGGAGGAGTCTTAACCATTATTGATCAGCTTAACCATAATAATAATGATAATACAAAAATCTCTGCTGTTTGCATAGGTAAATAGATATCTTTTTTTCCAAATGCTAAACACGATAAGGACATTTTTTAAAATTTAAGAATAGATCGTCATTTGGTTTATGAAAAGTTATTCTGTTCTGTGCTTGTACTGAGCACTTTTATTATATTATCTCATTAAAAGCTTAGAGAGGCTAATTTATTGGATATCACACACAGCTAGTGAATGGCAGGCTTAGCATTTAAACACCTGTAGGTCTGGTTTCTATGTTGCTTTCACATCTGCAGCATGCTGCTTTCTAACTTGACACCATCTTTATCCATTAGTTGCTGTCTTGGTCCTGAAAACTACTTACCCTGCTTTTCAAAGATATTAACTGTGGTTCAGTGCATTGACAGTCTAACACAGAAAATAGCTTCAGTGAAGACTAAAACAAACTCAAGCACTAGGTACATTTTAGGATGGCTTTATTAAGTGCACAAGTCATTTAACTTCTCTAAACTGCTTGCTTTTTTTCATCTGTAAAATGGGGATTTAGAAATATATTCTATATTATGGTGATATTATAAAATCAAGATGAGCTTATGTGAGTATAAGGGGGTCACAGTACTAGTAAATAAGAAAGATTTTAACCTAATAGGGAAATTAAAATTCCATGTTAAAATATTCTTTTTTTAAAAAAAGATTTTTTGTTGATCTAATTAATAAAAGAAAGTGATGAACAAAATGGATCCAGAGACATAGAAGCATGGAACAGACTGGTGAATTTCAGAGGTAAAGCAGGGGTGGGGGTGGGGGATTGGTGGGAAGTGATTAACCAGGGAACTTATATGCATATATGGACACACACAATAGAGTGGTGAAGGTCTGGGAGGGGCAGGTACAGGGTGAAGGGGGCCAATGGGAAAAAAAACACAAAGGGGATATCGACAATATTTTCAACAATAAAGGTAAAAAATATTTTTTATTGATTTTTAGAGAGAGAAGAAGGGAGAGGGAGAGAGAAACATTGATGTGAGAGCAAAACATCAATGAACTGCCTCCTGCATGCCCCCTACTGGGCATTGAGCCTGGCAACCTAGGCATGTGACCAGCAACCTTTTAGTGGGTGGCCGATGCCCAACCAACTCAACCACACCTGTCAGGGCGAAAATATTCTTAAAAACATTCTTTGATTGACTTTCAGGTCTTGATTTAGATGTTTTGTCTTTGTTTTGTGTTGATAATGATTGCCCTGATTAAACGCTAGCACTGGCGTTGTTTTTCTATGTGCAAAGCATCTCTTATGGAAACAAAATGAAATGGTTCAGCTCCACCCAAAAATGTCATGTTTTAGTCATTAGCAAGGTATTTACAATGTTTGTAAGATATCAATAATGGATTACAATATAAATATTTATGGAGAGTTGTGAGGTAGTTAGTTTCTATCAAGCTGGGGACATGCAAAATTGAATAGATACTGACACTAAACAAGACTTTGATTAAGTGGCTACGACATAATCCTTTTCCAATATTAAACAAATATCAGCTTTAACATTGTTTGAAGTAAAGTGTGCTTTGAAATTTTGGTAGAAGCTCAAGTCTTCCTAATAAAATATGTTATTTTAATGGGTTCTAAATATACATATTATGACTTTGTAAATATCTTTATGTTTTCTAAGTTTACACAGTGGATAGAAAAAAATTAGAAAAAAATATGCCTGTGTAATAGTGCCCAGATATTTTGAAAATAGAAAAGTAAGATGCTTAATAGTTTTGTCCTTAAGTATGAATGATTGTCATATTAAGGCATTCAAATTGATTTGAACATTTCTCTCCTCTATTTTGCTGCTTCATTTTTTCCCTCTGGGAAATTATTAAGAAAGCCTAATACTTCTAGGAAATATAAAAATTCTGTTTAGTAAGCTTTTAAGAATTAAATTGTACACATATAGTAGTTGTAATAAGAGCTTGAACACGGGCATACCCATAAGCTTCTGTATAAATTTCTGGAACATAAAAGATGTCAACTCTGAATCAAAGGTCTTCTTATGGATTGAGTCCACAATCAAACCATCCCTACGGCATCCCTAAAGAATGATGTAAGCCCTTTTAGAATATCAAAGAGAGTCCATAGGCCAAGGGGTTTTTTGCTACTGCTTTACAAATATGAACTTACATAAAAGTCATAGCAAAGCTGCTGCAGAACTGTTTACTCCAAACTTACATATTAGGGCCAAATGATTATTTCTTGATTTTTTAACTTTCATGCTAATAAGATGGTTGGAGCATCATCTGATGCATGCAAAGAACGTAACTTTGTTTGCCTAATAATCAATGACAGATAAATGTGCCAAAGGGTTATGTTCTTTTGAGGTTAGAGGTTGACCTGTAGAAAGTAATAAATTTCTATAGTGTGATAGTCCTGGTGATATATCAACTCCAATGGTTATATGGTTTTATAGCCCAGTTGAAGGTGAACCCAGAAAATAATACATCCAATTTTTGAAATTAGTTTAACTTTTCTTTGTAGCTATTTTATCTTTCTGCTGATTTCTTCATAAATATGTGAGATAAATCTTTAACAGGAACTAACTAGTACTTTGTTGGAGAATCTGATCTCTTAAGCTACGGATATCTATACTAGTATGTGCCCCATTTTATAGATTATTAAATTGTGGCACAGCAAGCTTCAATAACTTTTTCAAGTCAAACAACTAAGAAAGAGGTATAGCTGTGCTTTAAATCCATGTATTTTGGCTTTAAAGTTTGAATTCTTAACCATAAGCAACCTGGGCTTTCTTGTTCACCAATATATTTATTAATTACATAGCAATCAAATCCCTAATCTACTCATGCAATATGCAAGGCATTAATTGAGCCCTGTGTGTAAAAATACTTGCCCTGACTTATCACCTTTTGCCCCACCTAGCTGTGGAAAACACTCCATCCTATATAATAAAACCCTAATATGCAAATTGACCAATGGCAGAACGACTGGTCTCTATGTTGTGCACTGATCACCAGGGGGCAGATGATCAACACAGGAGCTGTCCCCTGGTGGTCAGTGTGCACCCACAGGGGGAGTGCCGCTCAGCCGGAAGCCGGTCTCATGGCTGGCAAGCACAGTGGTGGTGGGGGGAACCTCTCCTGCCTCCACTGCAGGCGGGTGGTAAAGAGTGAGGGGTCACAGACTGCGAGAGCCCCAGACTGCGGGAGGGATGTCTGCCTGCCGGCTTAGGCCCGATCCCAGGGGGATCCCGGACTGTGAGAGGGCACAGGCCAGACTGAGGGATTTCCTCCCGCCAGTGCAGAATTTTGTGCACTGGGCCTCTAGTATAAACATATTGAACTATACTGTACTGTAAATTGAGTCTCAAGCACTTTATGTAAAGACCCTAAATCAGAATAATTGGCCAATTATTCATCAAAGATTTCAAACAGTGCTTCCAGATCATGTATTTTGCTTAATAGAGGTAAACTAATGATTAGAATACTTTTGAATGGTTAAGGAATTGTTTCCAACCTAAATCTCATTTAAAATGACAATTATAAAATGTAAGACCAAGGCTGTTGGTCCTGATAGGTATTAGTAGTTTGTATTCTGAGTTTTTATTTGGTAACTCAGAGGTGATCAGGACCACTGTACAACTGATTACTTGGTAATTATGACATCAGCAGCTAAATGAACTGCCCTGCGATTATTTGCATGCAAACCTCAGGTGACTGGGACTAGTTCCTAGAAGTGTTTTTGGAACCTTGAGGGATAGAATCTCTGTAGCTGTGGGCTTAAGGCTCCCTGGGGCAGGGGAGAATTGTCTTCTTTATAGAGACTGTCTGGGGCACCAGATATCATGAGATAGTTTTGGAGGTTTTTCTGTCTCCATCACAGAGCTGGAGAAAGAAGAAAATTAAATAAAGTAAGGGAAATAGATGAGGTCACAAAATCCTGACCTTGGTACTCCAGGTTGACCACCTTTAAGAATATTCCCTTTAGGTGGTACACTCGAAGCTTTGCAGATTTGAGATATGGTCAGACTCACCTCAAGTGGCTTAAGAAATTCATCACTTTTGTGTAAGTCCATTCCTTGTTTTGAAGCATATGAGTAAAAGGATACTTCCTAGAAGAGGTTTATACAACTCTAAAGGGCAAGGATTCATAGTCTGTCTTATTGACCAAGGTTAAAGCAAACTCATATCAATGGAAAGAGTTCATGGTGGGTTTTGTCAAGGTCAGGGACTGGAGAACTGTGTGTGTTTAGGGAGGATGGAGCAGTTATGCCGAGGATCACTGTTATAATTAAGGTGACTTACACAAATTAAACAAAGCACTGAGTAGAAATATTAGATACAAGCAATTGCTCTGAGTGTACCTTGCTTTCTATTACAATACTGTTTGCAAATTATCCTATACTATGGGCTGGTGCACAAAATTTGTGCATGGGGTGGGGTGTCCCTCAATCCGGCCTGCACCCTCTCCAATCTGGGACCCCTCAGGAGATGTCCGACTGCCATGGGATGTCCCTGTGGGATCAGGCCTAAACCAGCAGTCGGACATCCCTCTCGCAATCCGGAACCACTGGCTCCTAACTGCTCACCTGCCTGCCTGCCTGATCACCCCTAACCACTCTGCCTGCCGGCCTGCTTGCCCCCAACTGCACCCCCACCGGCCTGCTTGCCCCCCACTGCCCCCCCTGCTGGCCTGATTGCCCTCAAATGCCCTCCCCCAGGGCGACGACGCAAGCGTTCTGCACCTGGCCTGGCCAGAGGCCCATCTGCAGCCAGGCGTGGATTGCTTGCATCGTCACCCTGGCCAATTGGTGGCTGGGGTGGAACACTTGCCTCATTGCCGGGGTGACAATGCAAGCGTTTCCCCCGCCTCAACCCAGCCACTCCATGCCCACTGCCCGGAGGCCCTCTGTGGCCAGAGTGGAACACTTGCCTCGTCGCCATGGTGACGAAGCAAGCATTCTGCCAGGCCACTCACTCTGCCTGCTCTCAGTGGCCGCCCCCCTGAAACTGGGGGACTCCGGCGGGGCTGAGAGGACTGGGCACCACCATCTTGTGGCTATGGGTGCTGCCATCTTTGTGATGGAGTGATGGTTAATTTGCATATTACTTTTTTATTAGATAGGATAATAAAAAGCTAATATGCAAATCGACCAAAAAGCAGAATGACCGGTCACTATGACACACACTGACCACCAGGGGGCAGACATTCAACACAGGAGCTACCCCCTGGTGGTCAGTGTGCTCCCACAGGGGGAGCGCCACTCAGCCAGAAGCCCTGAGCCGGGCTCATGGCTGGTGAGCGCCGCAGTGGTGGCTGGAGCCTCTCTCGCCTCCATAGCAGCTCTAAGGATGTCAGACTGCCAGCTTACTCCCCATGGGGAGCAGGACTAAGCTGTCAGTCAGACATCCCCCGAGGGCTCCCAGACTGCAAAAGGGCGCAGACCAGGCTGAGGAACCCCACCGTCGAGTGCAAGAATTTCGTGCACTGGGCCTCTAGTATAAAATAAATTTTGTTTGGGCTGCTTTATTTTGACTGTGATATATGTCAAATACCAAATGCTTCTTATTTCAGTTCAAAAATTTAGACCTGTGTATTAAATATCAGATTCAAAAGTTATGTCATTTTCTTTTAAGTTAAACATTAAGTCTTTTAAAGAAATAGTTCAAAAACACATTGATTGCTTTTCAGACAAGAGAATTTGATTCACATCACTTAGCTGGTACTATTTAGTTATATACTTTTTATATTGTGGTAAACTGTTGTGACAAATTTTGTGTTGACAGAGTAATGCATCCTTTCTTCCGTGTCATGGAGGTATAACAACTCTACTACATCAAAAGGCCCAGGAATTGTTCCATCATAGGTCTTATACTCAGCACTCCAGCTTCCTGAGAGTATTTCCGTATAGGGAAAATGTATTCATGTTTCACTAACTATAAGACTGTCATGATTTTATGCATTTCAAAGAGACAATGCTATTGTGTTTTGTTCCCAGTGACTAAAGCATCAAAACCGTTTATTCCTGTAATGTGCCATTATGACCCATGAAAGCTTTGGCTTTGTGTGGCACCCAGCTAAAACTGGACATTTGTTTCTATTCTGCTTATTCTCTCATTGTGCACAGAGTTGAAAGAGAAAGTGCTATATGTTAAAAGTGTGCACTGACAAATTGTTAGTTTTGCAGTTTAAAAAAGGGGGAGAGAACCACAAACACAAGAGCATACATCCAAGATGAAATGAAAAATTTTATTTATTTATTTAAAATTTTTATTGTTGAAAATAATACATAAGTCTCCTTTTTCTCCCATTGACCTCTCCCTGGCTGCCCCCACCACCCAGAACACCCCCCTACCCCCCATCTACATCCATTGGTTTTGCTCATATGCATGCATATAAGTCCTTTGGTTGATCTCTTACTCCTTCACCCCTCCCCTTCCCTCATAGGTTGGACAGTCTGTCTGATGCTTCTGTGACTCTGGTTCTATTCTGGTTCCCCAGTTTATGTTGTTCATTATATTCCACAAATGAGTGAGATCATGTGATATTTATCTTTCTCCAAATGGCTTATTTGGCTTAGCATATTGCTCTCCAGTTCCATCCATGCTGTTGCAAATGGTAAGAATTCATTTTTTACAGCAGTGTAGTATTCCATCATGTAGATGTACCATAGTTTTCTAATCCACTCATCTGCTGATGGGCACTTAGGCTGTTTCCAAATCTTAGCTATGGTAAATTGTGCTGCTATGAACATAGGGGTGCATATATCCTTTTTGATTGGTATTTCTGTTTTCTAGAAGTGGGATTGCTGGGTCATTTTTAATTTTTTGAGGAAACACCATACTGTTCTCCACAGTGGCTGCACCAGTCTGCATTCCCACCAGCAGTGCAAGAGGGTCCCTTTTTCTCCACATCATCTCCAGCACTTGTCGTTTGTTGATGATAGCCATTCTGACAGGTGTGAGATGGTACCTCATTGTTTCTTTAATTCTCCCCAGATATCACTTAACATGAATCAGAGAACAAAGTTTCAATGTTGGAAACCTCTTTTCTTCTGCTTTGTGCATCTTTTCTCTCCCATTTTAAAGCAACTATATAAATATGAGAAGAAAGAAATTTGCAGCGACACATTTAAGAAGATTCTAGCTTAGTTTATTATAAACACCATATGAGTAAATATTGTGATGTAGTTACTCTTTATTTTTTACTAATAATTGGTCCACAATAATGTTTTAAAAAACTGCTTTTCTTTACACGTATCAACCTTACTACTTTTTGCACTTGAACCCACATGTTAAGTGGCATATAAACACTTTGAGAGGATAACCGTAAGGAAATTTGAAAATCTTATATTAGGAGTAGTTGAGAGAACTGAGATTGATAAGAGAAAATATGATTGCTATCTTCAAATACTTTAAGAGTTGTGAAGGAGAAGAGGGATTAAACTCATTATGTATAGCCTTCCAAAAGATTACAGTTAGGAAAAAATAAAGTAGAAGCCACAGGGAGTTAAGTTTCAGCTTAAGAGAAGGAAAATATTGAGTCCAAATTGTCTGAGAAAAGGAGCAGACTGCCTTTGCAGGGAAAGCATTCTGGATCAATGGAAGTATGTAAGTGCTATTTGCATTCAATTACAAGGGTGTTCTACAATGACATTGAGTATTAAATGAGAAGTTGGAATGAATGTGTTTGTTTGATTCAATAACATATTGCTTTGGTCAATATTTACATGGTAAGTTGGGTCAGGGTTTCTTTTAAATAAAAAGAATCTTCTAATTTTCTTGGATACTTTTGTTCAAAAGAAATAAACCAGTAGAATAGTGTAGAAAAATAGAAGATACATTTTCCCCTTTATAGTGCAGAATCATTCAATGTGACAGGTTAATGGAACTTTTGAAATTATTGAGTCCAACCTATTCATTTTACCAATTTGGAAACTGAGACTTAATGATGTGACTGGTCCAAATTCATAGAATCAATGGGAGGGCCGAAGTTGAGAGGTGGGATTCTAATTCTCAGTTAGATATTTTTGCTGCAAGAGTTGACAAGGATGTGTACTCTGTGCTAGAATGCTATGAGCGGCTGTAAGAATTGCTTCATGCTAAAAAAAGATGTGTCCAGACTCATTTTGTGAGTGTGTGCATGTGTGCGCGCGTGTGTGTGTGTGTGTGTGTGTGTGTGTGTAAGCTTGCACACCTATGAGCTAGAGCAGCTATTTTAACCTTTTTCATTACATGGCACACATAAACTAATTACTAAAATTCTGTGGCACACCAAAACATGTATTTCTTTACCAATCTGATAAAAGTAGGTATAATTTTGATTCACTTACATAAGATGGCTATTGTGTTGGCTGTTGTCATTTTTTTCAATTGACAATCTAAAGGGAAAGAGGTCAGTACCCCTGACTAAATAGTCAGGTACTGCATGTTTTAAAAATCCTTGCAGCATGCTGGATAAAAATGGCTGAGATAGAACTATTTGACCTCAGGGTTTGTTTCCTAATTGCTCTGACTGGTTGCTTGAATATTTCTCCCTTCATACACACACACACACACACACACACACACACACACACACACACACTAGAGGCCCGGTGTATGAAATTTGTGCACTTGGTGGTGGGGGTGGGGGGGGGGGGGCGGGGGTTGTCCCTCAGCCTGGCCTGCGCCTTCTCGCAGTCTCTGAGCCCTAGGGCATCCAGATATCCTAGTGCTGCCACAGAGGCAAGAGAGCTCCTGCCACCGCCACTATGCTTGCCAACCATGAGTCCGGCTTCTGGCTGAGTGGCACTCCCCCATGGGAGTGCACTGACCACCAGGGGGCAGCTCCTGCACTGAGCGTCTGCCCACTGGTGGTTAGTGCACATCATAGTGACCAGTCATTCTGCTGTTCCGTCGATTTGTATATTAGCCTTTTCTTATATGGGATATATATATAATTTTAATTCATTTCATAGAGGAAGGGAGATAGAGACAGAAACATCAATGATGAGAGAGAATCACTGATTGGCTGTCTCCTGCATGCTTCATACTGGGGATTGAGCCCACAACTTGGGCATATGCCCTGACTGAAATCGAACTGTGACCTCCTGGTTCATAGGTCAATGCTCAACCACTGAGCTATGATGTCTGGGCTTTCCCCCTTCTTTATATTCCATTTGTCCTCAGTTCTTCGAAGCTCCAAGTAATGATTTACAAGACCTCTAGTTCTCAATGGATAGCATTAAACAAAAATTATAGTTTCCTGGATTCAGATATTGTTAAAAATGAGGATAACTTTTAAAATATACTGAAACAGGAATTTTAGGGGAATATAGGCAGGTTTAGGGAATTTTTAGAATTGGGGTCCATGGAAAAAACATAGGGCTACAGACTAGGAGAAGGTACATCTCCATAACACAAGGAAGCCAGGTGAGTTACATTTCCATAAGACAAGGGAACTGGAAGTAGCCAAAAAAGGTCTATATTTACAAAATAAAGAAGGAAGAAAGCCTAGAAGGAATAGGAGGACAATGAGGGAGGAGGGCCTCAGGAGTCACTATAGTAACCAATTCAAAAGGAAATATTGACCAATCAAAGGGGATATCAGGACACAGGAACCACAGCCTTTATAAACCATGGAAACAGGAAGTCAGGGGGACTCTTTCCCTCTCCCCATTTGGGAGTCTGTACTTGTTATTCAATAAGTCTTCACCTTTGCTCTACCACCTTCTGACTGTGGATTCATTCTTCAATTCCTGTGGACAAAGAATCCGGGTTCCAGTCCAAAAATTCCATATCAATACCAGGAAGTAGGATTTCTTTTTTTTTTGTCTAGTTGTATTATGGAGGTCAATATGGCTCTTCAGGTATCAGCCCCACCCATGTTCATCTCTCTCTCCCTCTCTCTCTCTCTCTTTCTCAGATGGATATTCAATATTCAATTACAGGCTGAAAGCAAGAAAGATGTTTTAATATTGTTATTGCTGAAGAAGCAAGGGTTAAAGTTGCATCCAATATTAGTTTATATCCTTGGTTTTGTCTGTTTTGCAATTTTTCTTGATAAAGTGTACATATAGCCAGAAAAGGTGGTCACACTTATTAATAACATTGAAGATAAAACTGTTCTGAAAGTCATGCATGTATACAAATATTTCTGAGTGACAAACCTGCTCGTTTTATTTCTTCTCTTGGTAGTTGTAAGAGACCTAACCAATATCAAGGTGTCCTTTCCTCTTCTCTGTGCATGTTGCAGTTTTCTGAGTAGGTAGGAGGCAATTTCTTACATCTTCAGCTTAATGGCTGCCAAAAATTGACCATTCAATGGGCTCATTCCCACTTAATTTGCCACTTGCTTCTCTTTTTCTGAGAACACAAGAGACCAATTGCACCTGTATTGAGCCTGATGAAGATTCAGAAAAGGATATTTTAACAATTCTATTTTGGTGTGTTATTCATCCTTTTTCACAGGAATGAAAAAGTGGCATTTTCACATTGCAATGTGTAGCAATATGTTTGTGATTATTTTACTTGTATTTGTAATGTAAATTTTGTTGCAAAATACAGGTGATTTGACTTCTGTTATTCAGTGATTTTGTTCTTTGAATTTAAAAGGCACAATCAAAGCCTTTTCTCTAGGTTGGTAATGCAAACTCTTTGATGAAAAAAATGCAGAAAAAAAGACTGGGAATTAAGACAAATTTTGTCCAAATTTAAAGATAATGATAAAAAAAGAAAATATATCTGTAAGTTTAAATCTTTTACTAATTTCACTGCTTAAGTTTTTTTATAACCTGAAAAAAATACTATCAATGTTGACAGATGACTTTGAGTTCATTGATATTAAGTTTTATGCTCTACTTGTAGATTGTCTTGCCATTAAGAAGAATCACTTTTTGTGGGAGATTTGCCAATCTGAATTACAATTCTCATTACTTAATGACCTCCAAGTAGTTAAATTCAATAGTTAATTATCAGTCCTCACTTTAGAACTGTCAACAGTAGTATTTGACATAGTTGATTGATCCCTTTGAGTTTGAAACACTTTACCTACTCCCACAGTTCTCTTAGCTTAGTAGCTGTTCCTTTTCATTATGCTTCATTATATTCCTTTAATCCTTCTATTTTATAAATGCTGGAGTGTCCCACAGTTAAGTCTTTATATTTTCCCTCCTCTTTAACTACATTTATTTAAAAAAAAACACTCTCCTTAGTTAAGTTTATTCCTAGGTATCTTAATTTTTTTGGTGCAATGGTAAATGGGATTGTTTTTTAAATCTCTCTTTCTGTAAGTTTACTATTGGTGTATAAAAAATACCATAGATTTCTTGGCATTGATTTTGTATCCTGCTACATTGCAAAATTCATTTATTAAGTCTAATAATTTTTTGATGGAGTCTTTAGGGTTTTCTATGTGCAGTATCATGCCATCTGCAAATAATGACAGTTTTACGTTTTCTTTTCCAACTTGTATACCTTTTATTTCTTCTTCTTGTTTAATTGCTATAGCTAGCACTTCCAGTACCATGTCGAACAGGAGTGGTGAGAGTGGGCATCCCTGTCTTATTCCTGTTCTTAGGTGAAATGGTTTTAGTTTTTGCCCATTGAGTATGATGTTGGCTGTAAGTTTGTTGTATAATGCTTTTATTGTGTTGAGGTATGATCATTCTAGTCCCACTTTGCTAAGGGTTTTATCAAGAAAGGGTGTTGGATTTTGTCAAATGCTTTTTCTATATCAATTGATATGACTATGTGATTTTTATGTCTCAATTTGTTTGTAAAAAAAACCCTATAGTTTTAAATATAATTTATAGGTTGATGTCTTCCAAATATATATCTAAAGAACTAAAAAAAAAACCTCTTTCCCAAACTTCAGGATGTTATATCTAACTCCCAATAATACCTATTTACTAAGAAACCTACTAGGTTACTTCAAATTAATATATTCAAAGATAAATATGCAATTTCTGATGTTAGCCCTACAACCTGATTGTCTCATAATCTTCTCATCTCAGTAAATTGCAACTCCTTTTATTCAGTTGCTCAAGTCCTTCAGGGTTCCTCTTATGATCATACCTCATATCAAAAAGCTCCTGTTGATTTTACATTCTTAGCTAAATGAGGGACTTATATATGGTGGACAAGCGAAAAACTCACAATTACTTAAGAGCATTTTTTCATATGCCTTTTGGCCTTTTGTATGTCTGCTTTTAAGAAGTGTTTATTTAGGTCCTTTTCCCATTTTTTGATTGGATTATTTATCTTCCTTTTTGTTAAGTTGTATGAGTTTCCTATAAATTTTGGAGATTAACCCTTATCAGATGTCACAGTGGCAAATATGTTCTCCCATACAGTGGGCTTTCTTGTTATTTTGTTGATGATCTATTTTGCTGTGCAGAAGCTTTTTTTTTTTTTTAATGTAGTCCCATTTGTTTATTTTCTCTTTAGTTCCCATTGTCCTAAGGAGATATGTCAGCAATCATATTGCTATGAGATATATCTGATATTTTGCTGCCTATGGATTCTTCTAAGATTTTCATGGTTTCCCTTCTTACATTTAAGTCTTTTATCCATTCTGAGTTAATTTTTTTTTGTGTATGGTGTAAGTTGGTAGTCTAGTTTAATTTTTTTTTATTGTGTCTGTCCAATTTTCCCAACACCAATCAGAAAGAATATATGCACACCTATGTTCACAGTAGCACAATTTACAATAGCTAAGATTTGGAAACAGCCTAAGTGCCCATCAGCAGATGAGTGTATTAAAAAAACAGTGGTACATCTACACAATGGAATACTATGCTGCTGTAAAAAAGAAAGAACTCTTACCACTCACAACAGCATGGATGGACCTGGAGAGCATTATGCTAAGCTAAATAAGTCAGTCAGAGAAGGATAAGTATTACATGATCTCACTTGTTTGTGGAATATAATGAACAACATAAAGGATGAACAAAAATAGATCCAGAGACATAGAATCATTGAATAGACTGTCAAATATCAGAGGGAAGGCAAGGGAGGGTAGGGGTGGGTTGATATGAGAACAAGCAAAAGACTTGTATGCATGCATATAAGCATAACCAAGGCACACAGACACTAAGGGGTGAGGGCATATGCTGGGGGATGGGAGTGGCCAGGGAGAGATCAATGGGGGAAAAAGGAGACTTATGTATTACTTTTAACAATAAAAAATTTAAATAAAAGAAAACAATACACATCAAAAAACAAAAATAAAAACTCACAATTACAATGTGATATGTAAAGGGATAACTGTTTTGATACCAAAGTGCCACTTACTCAGTGGCAGAGTAAAGGAGCAAAAGTGAAAAGTGGAACCAAAACAGTTATTCATATTACTGGCATAGAGCATATAACAAAATTGCTTGACACAAATCAGCTGTTTCTGTATTTTCATTTTATAGTGGTTGGTTTGCTTTTCATTTAAAGAGATAGTGTTTAATGTCTTTCCAGCAGAATAATGTTTGTGTAGATAAACAGCATATGAAGTAAATAGAATTTTATTGTAGTTTTTAGTGTATGCATGTGTAAATGTTTTTAATAATAGGGTATTCTAATGTTCTGTAGTGTTAATAAATAGTAGTTTTATTAATTTTGTAACAAACATACAGGAAAGTTGGATATATAGGATAAAGACTTTTTTTTTTGGAGCCATTTGAGATTAACTTGACAACCCGATGCCCTGTAGCACTCCCATATTTAGTCCTACAAAAAAGGACCATATTTAATAGCACTTAACATTTAGAAGTTGTATACAGAATTTTGTTCTGACGTTCTCCTAAATAACCATAATATAACCATCAAAACCAGAAAGTATTATTAGGTGTTACTCTGAATATGTGAAAATATCTTTTCCCTTCAAACTTTTAATTTATTCATTTATTTTTCATAACATGAATTCTTATTTTAATTTTTTGTTTAATGGATTGTAATCCAGTGTTATTTTTATATATTTTGATGCTCATTGTTCTTGGATTTGGCCAATTTGAGCCCCTTCAAACCAGCTCCTCTGTTCTTTTGATATGTGTCTGATGTTCTCTGAGGACTTTCTTACTTTCTAAAAAAAATGTGCACCAGGCTCATCTTATACTTAATTTGCCTCAAACTTGGAATAAGTCTTTGTCCAAGGAGCTCTGATTCTTTTATTTAATTAATCCCCTTGTGTGTACCCAATCTCCCATCACTGCTTTTACTCCCTCCCCTGTGTGGATGTCACACTCCATGCTCAGGCTCTGCTTCTTCATTCCTGGATATTCACATTCCCAATGCTATGGGATCACTCCTCACCATGCTTGGACTCTAATGTTGATTGAATTCTGACTCCTCAAGTCATGCTGTACCTTCTGCAGTGACAGGTTCCTGACTATACTTAGATTCTGACACCTTGCTCTGGACCAATCAGACAACCGCCCTCTTTCCCGCTATAGACTCTACTTTGCTTTATCTACCAATAGCTTTCAAATTAAAATACTGAGAAGAGGAAGACACCTACACAGTTCTTTTAATTGGTCAATAAAATTTTGTGAGCTTTTGAGAGAAGAAAATGCTCTGCTAGTACAGTATAAGAAAAAAAGGGGCAGAAGACAGGATTCTTATTCTCAAGGAGTTTTCAGGGTAATTAGAGTGATAAGACAACTCATTTTATCTTTAGAATAATTCTGTAAGGCATAGATTAGTATCTGAGCACAGCTATTAAGAATATGAACTTGTTTTCTTCGAGGGGATAATTTCTCAGCAGTTTAAGAATACTATAAAAGGAACTAAAGAGAAAAGGCTAATGTAAAAACATGGGATGCTAAGCAAATTCTAGAAAGTCAAAATGAAGAATTACACTTCTTTTTCTCTGCTTTTTTTTCATTTTATAATACATGAGTAGCAGAGATGAAAACCTTAGGAAAATCAAGTCATATTAATTTACGTCATTATAATGCTACTGGGAACGCAACAAACCAAGAAAATAACTACAAACTCCTAGCATGATAATTCCACAAACAGGCCAACTGTTTTCAATTTACAAATAGAATATCAAACCATTTGGTGCTTTGCTTTTGAGTATTAGAGAAAGTTTTCTGATGTTTCACAGCTGGATATTGTATCTACGATAATAAAAGTGTGATGTGCTAATTAGACCGGAGAGTGGGATGACCTTCTGGACGAAGCCTGGGCTGTGAGGGTCGAGCCCCTTGCATACGTTTTGTGCATCGGGCCTCTAGCTTAAGATAAATCTCGGTTTTATAATTCAAATGAGTGTGAGGGTAGGTGGAAAGGATTATAAGTACAAAGCTAACCTGTTAGATGAGTGATACAGCAAACTGTGATAATGGTAATTAGGTCTGTTCTTGTTGCCTGTGATAAAAACAAACAAGCAAACAATCAAAAAGAACAGCTGCAACTTCTTAGGTAAACTAATCAATATATTGGCTTATGCAATCAGTAATGGCAGAAGTATAAATGGAAATGACTACAAACAGAACCCTCATGTTACTAAGGCTATTATATTTCTCTTCCTCCCGTTCTTGGTCTTCCTGTGTGTTACCTTAATATTCTCCTGCCATTGACCACTTTTCAACATATGATTATGGATGGACCACAGGAAGCTCTAAGTTCAGTTTTTTGCATCTTTATTACCAGAGATAAGAGGCAATACTTGGAAAAAAGTCAGAGAAAGGACTGATTGGGTGGATATATATCACACCTTTATTAGCACAATTTTTATATCACAGGGTAAGTGTAGAAAAATGATGCTTGTCTAAGCTATGGCATGAAAGCATCTCTAGAGTGTGAGAAATTCAAATTATCATTATTGGAAGTCCTTGTCAGGACCAATAATAATGTGAGAGAAGTAGTTCCCCCAAGAAAGTTAGAATAGCATAGACCTGTCTTTTGGGGAATTTCTATGAACCAGGAAGGTGTGGTAATCCATATTTTCTACTAGAGGCCCAATACATGAAATTCGTGCAAAAGTAGGCCTTCCTTCTCCCGGCTACTGGCACCGGCTTCCCTCTGGGACCCAGGACCCAGCCTTCCCTTGCAGTCCTGGCTTCATCTGGAAGGTTGTCCAGAAGAATGTCCAGAAGAACATCCAGTCTAATTAGCATATTATGCTTTTATTATTATAGATAACTTCTAAATGGGTTGCAGAGGCAACACTGATTTGATTCTTGATATATCTAGAATAAATATTTAAAACAATTATATTTCAAATAGATGAGAATAAGTAGATGTAAAGGAAGATAAGATTTGTATATTAAGTCTAACTAGTAAAATGATAATGACTATAGATTGTGATACTTATGTATATACTAGAGGCCCAATGCACGAAAATTCGTGCAAGAGTAGGCCTTCCTTCCCCTGGCTGCTGGCACTGGCTTCCCTCTAATACCCAGGACCTGGGCTGCTTCCCTCCTACAGCTGCCCGCAGGCATCTGGGACCTGGGCTGGCTTCCTTCGGGCCACCTTCAGGCACCAAGGACCTGGACTTGCTTCCCGCTAGCCCCAGCTTCACTGGAAGAATGTCCAGAATGACATCTGGTCTAATTAGCATATTACCCTTTTATTATTATAGATTATTATTATAGACTAGAGGCCTGGTGCACGAAATTCATGCACTGGGGGGTGTGTCCCTCAGCCCAGCCTGCACCCTCTCCAATCTGGGACCCCTCTAGGGATGTTTGACTGCCCATTTAGACCCCATTCTGGACTAAATCCAGGACTGCTGGCTCCCAACTGCTCGCCTGCCTGCCTTCCTGATTGCCCCTAACCACTTCTGCCTGCCAGCCTGATCACCCCCTAACCACTCCTCTGCTAGCCTGATTGATGCCTAACTGCTCCCTGGCCAGCCTGTTTTCCCCTAACTGTCCTCCCCTGCAGGCCTGGTCACCCCTAACTGCCCTCCCCTGCAGGCCTGGTCACCCCTAACTGCCCTCCCCTGCAGGCCTGGTCCCCCCGCAACTGCTCTCCCCTGCAGGCCTGGGTCCCCCCAACTGCCCTTCTCTGCAGGCCTGGTCGCCCCCAACTTCCCTCCTCTGCCAGCCTGGTCACCCCTAACTGTTCTCCCCTGCAGGCTTAATCACCCACAACTGCCCTCCCTTGCAGGCCTGGTCCCTCCCAACTGCCCTCCCCTGCTGGCCATCTCGTGGTGGCTATCTTGTGTCCACATGGGGTCAGCCATCTTGTGTGTTGGAGTGATGGTCAATTTGCATATTACTCTTTTATTAGATAGGATAGAGGCCTGGTGCATGGGTGGGGGCTGGCTGGTTTGCCCTGAAGGGTGTCCCAGATCAGGGTGGGGGTTTCCTTAAGGTGTGGGGTGGCCTGGGCAAGGGGCCTGTGGTGGTTTGCAGGCCGGCCATGCCCCCTGGCGACCCAAGCAGAGGCCTTGGTATCTGGGATTTATTTATCTTCTACAATTGAAACTTTGTAGCCTTGAGCAGAGGCCAGGGCAGGCCACAGCAGGCAGAAAGCTTGGCTTCCTCCACCGCTGTGGAAACCCAAGCCTCCTGCTCTCTCCAGCTCCATGGCTGCCACCATTTTTGTTGGGATTTATTTATCTTCTATAATTGAAACTTTGTAGCCTTGAGTGGAGTCCAGGGCCGGCCAGGGTGTGCAGGAAGCTTGGCTTCCTCCATTGCTGGGGAAACCCAAGCCTCCTGCTCTCTCTGTACCACAGCCATCTTGGTTGGGTTAATTTGCGTACTCACTCCTGATTGTTTTGTGGGTGTGGCTTGTGGCTGTAGCGGAGGTACGGTCAATTTGCATATTACTCTTTTATTAGATAGGATAGTGTAATACTTCGAGTAACTACTAAACATGGTATACAAAAAGATGTACTCCAAAACACTCAAGATCCATAAAAATAAAATTTTAAAAATATGTTCAAATAAAAAATGGGAGGTTAGGAAAAAGAAAACAGAAACAAAAATATACTGAACACAGAGAATAAAAAATAACTTGGCAGACTTGAACCAATTATATGCTGTCTACAAGGAAATCACTTCAGCTGTGGCCACATGGCTTGGTTGGTTGGAACATTGCCCATACACCAAATATTGCAATTCAATTCCCAGCTAGAGCATATCTAGGTTGTGGGTTTGATCCCCTATTGGGGAATGTATAGGAGGCAATTGATGGATGTTTCTCTCTCACATCAATGTGGTCTTTTTCTCTCTCTCTTTTCTTCTCTCTCTAAAACCAATGAAAAGAAATTCTTGGGTAAGGATTTTTAAAAACCACTTCACATATAACAATACAGTCAGTTTAAAAGTAACAAGCTTGAAATACTGTATTTTTAAAATAAAATAAAATAGAGAAAAGCAATATAAGACACAGTTGGTACTCTGAAGGAAACAATAGCAGAAATTTAAAAAGAGAGATATACTACCGACCCTGCAGACAACGAACATTTAATAAAAAAATACTATAAAAAACTATGAAAAATTCAACACCATATATTTGACAAGTTAGTTGAAATGGACTTCAAAAGACAAAACAAGAACTACTACAATTCATCTGATATAGATAATTTGAATAGCTCTATAACTATTTAGGAAATTAACTTTATAATGTAAAAAATTTAAAAACACACACAAATTCTTAATATCCAGATGGTTTCACTTGGAAAATCTATCATGTTTTAAGAAAATTAACACCCATTCTACACACTGTCTTCTAGAAAACTGAAGAGGTGGGAACTCTTTTCAATCATTTTATGAAGCTAGTATTTCTCTGATAGCAAAAGCATACAATGACAATACAAGAAAGCAATACCATCAGTCAATATTCCTCATAAAATAGATGCAACATTCGTTAACAAAATGTTAGCAAATAGAATTCAACAATGTAAAAACAAAGGTTATGCCATGACCAAGTGGGATTTATACCAAAGATGAAAGGATGGTTCAGTATTAAAAAAATTTATCATGTAATCCACCTTGTTAATCAGCTAAAGAAGAAAAAAAAATCACATAATCACATAAATTTGTGCAGGAAAACATTTGTAAAAATCAATATACATTCATGATAAAAATTATCATTCTATTAAATATAGAGGTAGACTTCCTCATCTTGATTAATAAATGTGACTGAATTTGGAAATGGAGGGATCGCAGCATCATTCTACTTTCATTGTTCAGAGGATAAAGTTTAAGTTGCCTAATAAAGCCGACTAGGCCTCGCATGAGGAAATCTGTCTTGCTGGCCTCCTCTAGGGAATCTCTTATCTTTTCCAGCCAAGTTGACCACCATCTTTTAGTACCTTTAATAGAGCATTCTCTTCTCCTCAAGGTCTTTGAAAAGGCAAAATTACAGAGGTAATTAAGTTAAAATGAAGGCATTAGAATGGGCCCATTCCAATCTGACCAGTGTCCTTAAACTAAGAGGAAATTAGGACACAGACACTCACAGAGGGAAGATCATGAACACACAGAGAGAAGATGGCCATGTATAAGCCAAGGACAGAGGCCTCAGAAGAAACCAACACTACTAACACCTTTCTTCTGTACTATGTTAAACCTCCAGAAATGTGAGAGAATAATTTCTGTTGTTTAAGCCACCCAGTCTATGATACATTACTATGACAGCCTTAGCAAACTAATACGATATACAAAGTCAATAGCAAAAAGCAAACAATCCAATTATAACATGCACAACATAGAAACTTTTTACTGAAGTATATACAGATTGTAGATATGCACATTAAAATATGTTCAATATCATAAGCCACTTGAAAAATGCTATTTAAAACTCCAATGATACATTACTACACACCTATCAGATGGCTAAAATAAAAATTATAGACAAAACCAAATGCGGACATGGATGTGGAGCAGCTCAATAACTCACACATTTGAAATGTAAAATAGTATTGTCATTGTGGAAAACTATTTTCACTTTCTTAAACTAAACATTTAACTATAATAAAACCCAGTAATGCACTTCTGTCACTTATTTCAGAGAAATAAAGAATTATGTTTACACAAAAAACTTATCACAAAGTTTATAGGAGCTTTATTCACATCAGCCAGAAATTAAAAACAACGCAAATGTCTCTGTCCAATTTTCCCAACACCATTTATTGAAGAGACTGTCTTGACTCCATTGTATGTTCTTGCCTCCTTTGTCAAATATTAATTGAGCATAGTGGTTTGGGTCGATTTCTGGGTTCTCTATTCTATTTCATTGCTCTATATGTCTGTTCTTGTGCCAGTACCAGGCAGTTTTGAGAACACTGGCTTTGTAATACAGCTTGATATCTGGTATTGAGATCCCTCCTACTTTGTTCTTCTTTCTCAGGATTGCTGCAGTTATTTTGGGGTCTTTTTTTTTTTTTATTCCAGATGAAGTTTTGGAGAGTTCATTCCAGGTCTGTGAAATATGCCGTTGGAATTTTAATGGGGAGTGCATTGAATCTATAGATTGATTTGGGTAGTACGGACATTTACTTATGTTGATTCTACCAATCCATGAGCACGGTATGTTCTTCCATCTGTTTATGTCTTCCTCTATCCCTTTTTCAGTGTCCTATAGTTTTCTGAGTACAGGTCTTTTATCTCCTTAGTTAAGTTTATTCCTAAGTATCTTATTTTTTTGGTGCGATGGTAAATGGAATTGTTTTTTTTTTTTTAAATCTACGGTATCTTTCTGTAAGTTCACTATTGGTGTAAAAAATGCCATAGATTTCTTGGCGTTAATTTTGTATCCTGCTACATTGCTGAATTCATTTATTAAATCTAATAATTTTTTGATGGATTCTTTAGGGTTTTCTATGTATAGTATCACATCATCTGCAAATAATGACAGTTTTACAACTTCTTTTTCAATTTAAATACATTTTATTACTTCCCCTTGTCTAATTGCTATGGCTAGCATTTCCAGTACTATGTCAAACAGGGTGAATGAGGCATCCCTCTCTCATTCCTGTTCTTAGGTGAAATGGTTTTAGTTTTTGCCCATTGAGTATGATGTTGGCTGTAGGTTTGTCATACAAGGATTTTATTATGTTGAGGTATGATCCCTCTATTCCCACTTTGTTGAGGGTTTTTATAAAGAAAGGGTGTTTGATTTTATCCAATGCTTTTTCTGCATCAATTGATATGACTATGTGATTTTTATCTCTCAATTTGTTTATATGATGTATCATTTTTATTGATTTGCGGATTTTGTACCATCCTTGCATCCCCAGGATAAATCCTACTTGGTCATGGTGTATGATCTTTCTGATGTAATTCTGGGTCTGATTTGCAAGAATTTTATTGAAGATTTTGGTATCTATGTTCATGAGGGATACATGCAAAAAAATGAAACTAGACCACCAACTTACACCATACACAAAAATAAACTCAAAATGGATAAAGGACTTAAAATTAAGACAGGAAACCATAAAAATTTTAGAGTAATCCATAGGCAGCAAAATCTCAGACATGTGCCGAAGCAGTATCTTCACTGTTACAGCTCCTCGGGCAATGGAAACTAAAGAGAAAGTAAACAAATGGGACCACATCAAAATAAAAGCTTTTGCACAGCAAAAGAAACCATCAACAAAACAACAAGAAAGCCCACTGCATGGGGGAACATATTTGCCAATGTTATCACTGATAAGGGTTTAATCTCCAATGTTTACAGGGAACTCATACAACTTAACAAAAAGAAGATAAACAACCCAATCAAAAAATGGGCAAAGGACCTAAATAGATACTTTTTGAAAGAGGACATAAGAAAGGCCAAGAGACATATGAAGAAATGCTCAATGTCACTAATCATCCGAGAGATGCAAATCAAAACGACAATGTGATACCATCTCACACCTGTCAGAATGGCTATTATTAACAAATCAACAAATGACAAGTGCCTGTGAGGATGCGGAGAAAATGGAACCCTTGTGCATTGCTGGTGGGAATGCAGACTGGTGCAGCCACTGTGGAGAACAGTATGGAGTTTCCTCAAAAAATTATAAATGGAAATGCCATTTGACCCAGTGATCCCACTTCTAGGAATATATCCCAAGAACTAGAAACACCAATCAGAAAGGATATATGCACCCCAATGTTCATAGCAGCACAATTTACCATAGCTAAGATTTGGAAACAGCCTAAATGCTCATCAGTAGATGAGTGGATTACAAAACTGAGATACATCTACACAATGGAATACTACCCTGCAGTAAAAAAGAAGGAATTCTTACTTTTTTGCAACAGCATGGATGGAACTGGAGAGCATTATGTTAAGTGACATAAGCCAATCAGTGAAATATAAATATCACATGGTCTCACTCATTTGTGGAATGTAATGAACAACATAAACTGATGAACAAAAACAGATCCAGAGACAGAGAAGCATCAATCAGACTGTCAAACCTCAGAGGGAAGGTAGGGGAAGGTGGGGGTAAGGGGGAGAGACCAATCAAAGGATTTGTATGCATGAACGTAAGCCTAACCAATGGACACAGACAACAGGGGTGAGGGAATGAGTGGGGGAGTAGGGGGAGGGGAATGGAGGAATAAGGACACATATGTAATACCTTAATCCAGGGGTCCTCAAACTTTTTAAATAGGGGGCCAGTTCACTGTCCCTCAGACCATTGGAGGGCCGGACTATAGTTTAAAAAAAAAACTATGAACAAATTCCTATGTGCACTGCGGGCCCGGTACGAGTCGGCTGCTAAGCAGGACAGGCAGTGGCACCCGGCGGGCCGGATAAATGTCCTCGGTGGGCCGCATGTGGCCCGCAGGCCGTAGTTTGAGGACGCCTGCAAAGAGAGAGAAAAAAAATAAAAACAACCCAAATACCCTTTAATCCAGGAATTTTGAAACAGTGGTACATTTGTAAGATGAAATACTACTACACAATAAAAATGAACATACATTCACAGGCTGAAATACCATTCAACAATAAGAATGAACAAACTATCAAACATGCAACAACCCAAATTAATTCCCAGGAAATTTTGCCAAGTGAAAAATAAAAGCTTATTTCAAAAATTTGCATACTTTGTGCTTCCATTATGCAATATTATTGAAATGGCAAAATTCTAGAGATGGAAAAATATTAGTAGTTGCCTGGGTTAAGTATACAGAAAAGACTGGAGATAAATTGGAGAGTATATTTATAAAAAGGACCCTGGTAGCATTGGAAATTTCTTGTATATTTATGTATTAATGTCAGTATCCTTGTTGAGAGCTTGTGCTATAGTTTGGAAAACATTAATTTTGAGAAAAACTACCTTTTTGGCTTTATAAAGCATTTTAGACACTGACAGATTTATGATTTGTGCATTTTCCTTGTTGCATTAGTCTTTTTGGTAAAGCCTCTCTTTAAGTTCATATTTGCTTTTACTTAAGACAGAAGAAATCACTCAGATAATATACTGACATTACATTTGATTTGAAAAATTTGATAGGGAAATTACTTGACCAGTCTCTACCTCTTGTTTACTTAAAATTATATCTGGCCTAACATACAAAAAAATTATCATCTGGTCCCAATTAAAGTAATCAAGTTATGAAGAACCAAAAGAGGGAAATCATTTAATTTTGGCAGATTCTGACAAAATATAAAACTGGAAACAGAACCATAAGCCATGTTTTATATATTGCAATTTAGTGGGCAAATCTTCACACCCATAGCACACTGATTCTTGATCTCAGCTGCTGTTCCAAATTAATTTCCAAATACTTTATTTCCTTTGGTTATGACTGAATAGGGTTAAGGCTAGGCTTTCCTAGATATACTGGTTAATAATGGTGGATTTTGTAATCAAAGAAAACACAATAATTTCAAGAGAAACATCAAAAGTGCTTTATTCAAAGTGATGTCCATTGCTAGCTACTCATTTCCCCCATCTTTCAGGTAATTTGTGAATACCGTCCCAATAGAACTTTTCTTATTTTGAGGCAAACCATTCAGAGACCCAATTTTCCACTTCTTCATACATTTTGAAGTGCTGCTCAGAAAGTGCATGTGCCATCGATCAGAACAAGAGGTAATCTGAAGGAGCAAGGTCTGGTGAATATAGCCGGTGGGTTAATACTTCCAGGCAAGATCTTTTAACGTGTCTTTAACTGGTTTTGAAGTGTGTGATGATGCGTTATCATGAAGCAAAATTGCTTTGCTGTGTCTTCTGGCACATTATGGTTGTTTCACAATCAAAGCGTGGTTCAAATTGATTATTTGTTGTTGGTAGCTATCAGTATTAATGGTTTCACCTGGTTTTAGCTCATAATACACCACACCTTCCTGATCCCACCAAACGCAGAGCATTGTCATCTTTCTGAAGTGATTTGGCCTTGCAGTCGATGTTGATGGTTGACCTGGATCAACCCATGATTTTGTGCAAAATAAATCCACTTTTCATGACCAGTCACAATTCGATGCAAAAAGACTTTCTTTCATGCCATTGAAGCGACATTTTACTGATGACTTTTCGGTTTTCCATTTGTCTTTCGTTCATTTTCCTTCCTTTAAAATCTTTCCCATTGCTTGTAAATGATTGGAAATTGTTTGCTGATCAACATTTAATCTTTCTGCAAGTTGTTTTTAAGTTTGACACACATCTTCATCCAATAATGCTTGTAATTGTTGGTCTTCAAACTTTTTCGGTTGACCTGGACATTCTCTGTCTTTCACATAGAAATAATCACTTTTAAGTGTTTAAACCAGCATTCACAAGTATCTTGAGATGGAGTATGTTCACCATAAGCTTCCCGTAGGATACAATAACTTTTTCTTCAAAATAATGAATTAAAAATTCCCACAAATGCTTTTTTGGGCACAAAATTCAACATTTTTAAGCGTAAAAATATCTATGATGTTAACACCTTTAGCAAATTTGACATATGAAGTTTTGAAGCTTGCTGTCAATACAACAAAATAGCAAACATATCAAATCACATATATATCAACATATGTGTAACTCTATCTATTGAAAAAAATCCGCATTATTAACTGGTACACCTAGTACCCTTAGAGAGAACTTTTCAATGCCAGTATTTGAGCCAGCTGGGAAATCAAGAAATGGACACTCAACTTAAATTGCTAAATTTTATTAAGAAAGCAATTCTATGAAAATGCCCACCCTGGTCTTCATATATACATATACACAATCCTAAATCTATAAATATCAGCAAATGTACTATATGGAGCCCACCGATTTGTCATCTTCAGGGCATTACCGTCATTCATCTGTTTTGATGTTCATGTGAAATATTATCAAGCCACCGACAGTTGGTGAAAATTCTTGTGGACACACCAGACTATGAGAGTCTTTGTTTAAATTCCTGAGTTTCATGGTTTCTTCTGGAAATTTCCGGGATGTCGTTTGAAGGAAACTATGTTCACTGAACAGAAATCAGTTTCTAATTTGGTCATCTTCAATTTCAAGGAACCCAGAAATATTTCAAGGCTTACATTCTATTCAACAGAATGTTCTGGCTCAGGACAACATTTTGAACATTCAAATGAAGGAGCTTATTGTTTCAATCTTTCTGTATTTTACTTAATCCTCCCTCCAAGATGTTTATTCCTACACTATTTCCTCTACTCATAGGGTAAAAATAAGGTGTTATAATATGCAGGCCTCCAGAGTGCTCATCACCAAGAAGCTCATAGCATGATGTGATTGCTTGTCTTCCCCAATAGTTAAGAGTCATCAAAGAATCAATGCCTGCATGGTCCCAGGTACATTGTAGGTAAATTAATATCTGTGAAATGAATGGCTGGGGAGGAGTGTAGGGGAATAGGAGGTGCATGCTGAGATCTGGAGGTTGAAACTCTTTCTGTTTCTTCATTACTCCATCACTTACTCCTAACATATCTGATTAGTTGGTTGAATTTGATATTTGTCTTATTTTATCTATATTTTAATTCTCAGGTATTATAAAATTAGCACATTAACACTTTCTTCTTATAAAAGTTGATGAATAATAATAATGTTTGATCTCTAAACCTAAAGTATCCTCTCAATACCCCTTGTCCCATCTTCACATCTTCACAATGCTCTTATTCTTTCCCTGGAAGTCAGGAAATCTTAGCAACCCTAGTATTTACTTCAAACATATCATTTTGGAGAATTTAAAAAGTTTATGTATTTAGGGATAGATGATAGAGGAAAAAAGAAAAGGAAACACGAGAAGATACAGCAGATAATCTTATACATATTAATGCTGTGATATCTTTAAG
The DNA here is from genome assembly GCF_963455305.1 of Plecotus auritus. NCBI lineage: Eukaryota > Metazoa > Chordata > Mammalia > Chiroptera > Vespertilionidae > Plecotus > Plecotus auritus. Next base: position 191,985,426 of record NC_137771.1, read on the forward strand.
TTTCCAGATGGAGCTTCTATCTCTGGGCCACAATCTTATTCTCAGTGATTTTGGTTTCCATCCTTGTCTATATTATGCCCCTTCCCACCCCCCGACCCCTGTAGATTACCTATGCCTTTTCCAGTAATATAAAATATTTTGCAGGGTATATGTTGCACCTTCTTTGGTATTATAAATATATAACAAGAAAGTGGATATCTTTGCAAGAAAATAAATGTCAAGACCTCCACACACTAAAAGGACTGCTGAGTCATAATAGCTATAGCATTTTTCTCCTTTTGATTATATCCAACTGAAAATTGTCATAACATCTTAAATAATTTTATAAAATAGATGTGATTTCCAGAGAAATCACTTTTCAGTTGTGTAACATTTGCTTGGGTGCTGAAAAATGTCATAATAAGAATGAAGAGATTTTTTTTAGCTTAAATGGACAGTTTTGTCTTTCTATAAGAAGATCCTAAAATAGAACTTTTTATAGTTTTGATCATATTTGTTTTTATTTATTGTCTAAAGTTTTACATATGTCTCCTTTTTCCCTGATTGACCACCACACCCCAGCCATTCCCACGCCGGGCAAGCCCCGACTGCCCCAGTATCTGTGTCCATTGGTTATGCTAACATGCATGCATACAAGTCCTTTGGTTGCTCTCTATGCCCCCACCCCCACATCCCCTGCCATTTGTCTCTGGATCTATTTTTGTTCATCAAAATATGTTGATCATTCTATTCCACATATGAGTGAGATCATGTGATATCTTTCTCCAGCTGGCTTATTTCCCTTAGCATAATGCTCTCTAGGTCCATCCATGCCATTGAAAATGGTAAAAATTCTTTTCTTTGGTAGTATTCCATTATGTAGATGTACCACAGTTTTTTAATCCACTCATCTACTGATGGGCACTTAGGTTGTTTCCAAATCTTAGCTATTGTAAATTGTGCTGCTATGAACATAGGGGTGCACATATCCTTTATGATTGATGTTTCTGGTTTCTTGGGATATAGTCCTAGAAGTGGGATTACTGGGTCAAATGGAAGTTCCATTTTTGACTTTCTGAGGAAACTCCATACTGTTCTCCACAGTGGCTGCACCAGTCTGTATTCCCATCAGCAGTGCATGAGGGTTCCTTTTTCTCCACATCCTCACCAGCACTTGTCGTTTGTTGATTTGTTGATGATAGCCATTCTGACAGGTGTGAGATGGTATCTCATTGTTGTTTGGATTTGCATCTCTTGGATGATTAGTGACTTTGAGCATGTTTCATATGTCTCTCGGACTTCTGTATGTCCTCTTTCGAAAAGTATCTATTTAGGTCCTTTGCCCATTTTTTGATTGGATTGTTTATCTTCCTTTTGTTAAGTTGTATGAGTTCCCTGTAAATGTTGGAGATTAAAACCTTGTCTGCAATAGCAGTGGCAAATATGTTCTCCCATGCAGTGGGCTTTCTTGTTGTTTTGTTGATTGTTTCTTTTGCTGTGCAAAAGCTTTTTATTTTGATGTAGTCCCATTTGTTTATTTTCTCCTTAGTCTCCATTGCCCTAGGAAGTAAAGATATTGCTACAACATATGTCTGCTATTTTGCTGCCTATGGAGTCTTGTAGGATTTTTATGGTTTCCTGTCTTACATTTAAATCCTTTATCCATTTTGAGTTTGTTTTTGTGTATGGTGTAAGTTGGTGACCTAGTTTCATTTTTTTGCATGTATATGACCAAATTTCCAGGACCGTTTATTGAAGAGACTGTCTTGACTCCGTATGTTCTTGTTTCCTTTGTTAAATATTAATTGAGCATAGTGGCTTGGGTTGATTTCTGGGTTCTTTATTCTATTCCATTGGTCTATGTGTCTGTTCTTGTGCCAGTACCAGGCAGTTTTGAGAACCGTGGCTTGGTAATATAGCTTGATATCTGGTATTGTGATTCATTTCAACCTTGTTCTACTTTCTCAGGATTGCTGTGGCTATTTGGGGTCTTTTTTTATTCCAGATGAATTTTTGGAGAATTTGTTCCAGATCTCTAAATTATGCTGTTGGTATTTTAATGGGGATTGCATTGAATCTGTAGATTGCTTTGGGTAGTATGGACATTTTAATGATGTTGATTCTACCAATCCATGAACATGGAAAGTTTTTCCATTTGTTTATGTCTTCCTCTATCACTTTTTCAAAGTCCTATAGTTTTCCGAGTACAGGTCTTTTACCTCGTTAGTTAAGTTTATTCCTAGGTATCTTAATTTTTTTTGGTATAAAGGTAAATGGGATTGTTTTTTTAGTTTTGCTTTCTGTGAATTTATTATTGGTATATAAAAAGGCCATAGATTTCTGGGTGTTAATTTTGTATTCTTATACATTGCCAAATTCATTTATTAGGTCTAGTAGTTTTTTGGTGGAGTCTTTGGGGTTTTCTATGTATAGTATCATGTCATCTGGGAATAAGGACAGTTTTACTTCTTCTTTTCCAATTTGAATGCCTTTTTATTTCTTCTTCTTGTCTGATCGCTATGTCTAGCACTTCCAGTACTATGTTGAACAGGAGTGGTGAAAGTGGGCATCCCTGTCTTGTTCCCATTCTTAGGGGAAATTAGTTTAGTTTTTGCCCATTGAGTATGATGTTGGCTGTAGGTTTGTCATATAAGGCTTTCATTATGTTGAGGTATGATCCCTTAATTCCCACGTTGCTGAAAGTTTTGATCAAGAAAGGGTGTTGGATTTTGTCAAATGCTTTTTCTGCATCAATCGGTATTATTATGTGATTTTTGTCTCTCACATAATTTTTGTTTATGTGATGTATCACATTTATTGATTTGCGGATATTGTACCATCCTTGCTTCTTCAGAATAAATGCCACTTGGTCATGGTGTATGACCTTTCTAATGTAATGCTGAATCTGATTTGCTAGAATATTGTTGTGGATTTTAGCATCTATGTTCATCAAGGATATTGGCCTGTAATTCTCCTTTTTTTGTGGTGTCTTTACCTGGTTTTGGAATTAGGGTAATGCTGACTTCATAGTAAGAGCATGGAAGTGCTCCTTCCTCTTGAATTTTCTGGAATAGTCTGAAGAGGATAGGTTTTAGTTCTTCTTTGAATGCTCGGTAGAAGTCCCCTGTAAAGCCATCCGGACCAGGGCTTTTGTTTGCTGGAAGATTTTTGATCACTGCTTCATTTCTTTGGTAGTTATCGGCCTATTCAAGTTCTTTGGTTCTTCCTGATTGAGTTTTGGGAGCTTGTATTTTCCTAAGAATATGTCCTTTTTGTCTAGGTTGTCCATTTTGTTGGAATAGAGTTGTTTATAGTATTTTTTCATAATCCTTTGTATTTCTGTGGGATCGGTTGTTACTTCACCTCTTTCATTTCTGATTTTGTTTATTTGGGTCCTTTCTCTTTGCTTCTTGGTGAGCCTGGTTAGAGGTTCATCAATCTTGTTTATCCTTTCAAAGAACAAGCTCTTGGTTTTGTCGATCTTTTGTATTTTTTTTTTTGTCTCTATGTCATTTATTTCTGCTCTGATCTTTATTATTTCCTTCCTTCTGCTTACCCTGAACTTTTCTTGTTGTTTTCTTTCTAACTCTTTGAGTTGTAGGGTTAGATAATTTATTACCATTTTTTTCTTGTTTTTCGAGGTAGGCCTGTAGAGCTTTGAAATTCCCTCTCAAGACTGCTTTCACTGTGTCCCATAAATTTTGGATTGTTGTGTTTTCATTGTCATTTGTTGCCCTGATGCTTTTTACTTCTTCTTTGATCTCTTTGTTAACTCAAGCATTGTTTAATAGCATGCTCTTTAGCCTCCAGGTGTTTGATTTTTCCCCATTTTTTTTATTGTAGTTGATTTGTAATTTTATGCCATTGTGATCTGAGAAGATGCTTGAATTTGAAGATATTTTGCCTGTGTCCCAATATGTAGTCTATCTTTGAAAATCACCCATGTGCACCTGTGAAAAATGTATATTCTATGGCTTTGGGGTGGAATGTTCTGAAGATGTCATTTAATTCCATCTGATCTAATGAGTCATTTAGGATTTATGTTTCTTTGCTGATTTTTTGTTTAGAGGATTTTTCCAGTGGTGTTAGTAGGGTATTTAAGTCCCTTACTATGCCTGTATTGCTGTCAAAATCTCCCTTGATATCTTCTAGAAGTTTTTTTTTAATGTATTTGGGTGCCCCTGTATTGGGTGCATATATGTTTATCAGAATTATATCTTCTTGTTGAATTGCTCCCTTTGGTATTATGAAGTGGCCTTCCTTATCTCTTGTTATGGCCTTCATTTTGAGGTCTAATTTGTCAGATATAAGTATTGCTACCCCAGATTTTTTTTTTTTTCATTTCCATTCACCTGAAAAAAAACTTTTTTCTATCCCTCATCCTCAGTCTGTGTGAGTCCTTTGTTCTGAGGTGGGTATCTTGTAGACAGTAGCTATATGGGTCATGTTTTCTTATCCATTCAGCTATCCTATGTCTTTTGATTGGGGCATTTAAACCATTTACATTTAAAGTTATTATTGATAAGTTCTTATTTGTCACCATTTTTATTTTTTTTATTTTATTGATATTTTTTACAGAGAGGAAGGGAGAGGGATAGAGAGTTAGAAACATCGATGAGAGAGAGACATCGATCAGCTGCCTCCTGCACACCTCCCACTGGGGATGTGCCCGCAACCAAGGTACATGCCCTTGACCGGAATCGAACCCGGGACCCTTCAGTCCGCAGGCCGACGCTCTATCCACTGAGCCAAACCGGTTTCGGCATGTCACCATTTTTTATTCTTTATTCCTGTGTTCCTTCTTTTCTTCCTAGTTCTTCTTTTATAGCAGACCCTTTAGCATTTCATGCATTGTTGGTTTGGTGGTAATAAACTCCCTTAGTCCTTTTCTGTCTGTGAAGCTCCTGATTTCACTCTCAACTTTGATTGATAGCCTTGGTGGGTACAGTATTCTTGGATTCAGACCCTTGCTTTGCATGACTTTCCCTTCTGGCCTGATGTGTTTCTGTTGAGAAATCAATCAGTATTCTGATGGGAGATCCCTTGTAAGTAACTTTCTGTCTCTCTATGGCAGCCTTTAAGATTCTTACTTTGTCATTGGTGTTCACCAATTTAATTATGATATGTCTTGGTGTCGGCTTTTTTGTGTTCATCATGTTTGGGCCTCTTGAGCTTCTTGGACTTGTGTGAGTTTTTTCTTCCCAAAATCAGGAAAGTTTTCTGTCATTTCTTCAAACAGGTTTTCTAATCCTTGCTCAGTTTCCTCTCCTTCTGGCACCCTTATTATGCAGACGTTGTTTCATTTTGTGTTGTCCCAAAGTTCCCTTAGACTCTCCTCCTGTTTTTTAAGCTTTTTTTTTTTTCCAGTTGCTGCTCTGCTTGGGTATTTTTTCCTACCCTGTCCTCTAAATCACTGATGCAGTCCTCTGCTTCTTTTAGTCTACTGTTGGTTCTTTCTATTGTGTTCTTTATTGCAGCAATGTCATTCTTCATTTCTTCTTGGTTCTTGTTCATTTCCTCTTAGTTCTTACACAAATTGTTGAATTTGTCTTCCATCCTTTTCAGCATCCTTATTACCATTGCTTAAATTCTTTCTATGACATATTGCTTGCTTCCATTTTGTTTACTTCTTTTTCCAGTGATTCCTCCTTTTCTTTCGTATGGGGGCTGTTACTTTGTCTCCCCATGTTTGCTCCTCTCAGGGTGTCTGGTTATGTATCTCTCTCTCTACTGTGTTGACTTAGGGCACAAATTATAACACGGCAAGACACCATACACAGGACACCAAACAAAAATGTGATCAATAACCCCAAATAAAGGTGATCCCCAGAGAAAAGAGAATTAGGGGAGAGAAAAAAGTGCAAAAATGATAATGAGAAAAGGAAAAAAAATGTAAGAGAGAAAAAAAAGAGAAGAAAAAAAGAAGGAGGAAAATATATGTATATGGGGAGAAAACTCCAAAAAAACAACAACTAATCCAAAAAACACAGCAACAAACACCCAGAGAAGAATGCAAACAAAAAGCAACAGCTAATCCAAAAAATGCAAACAACAAACACCCAAACAACAAGTACCCATATGAATCTGAAGAGGCAGAGCTTATTTCTAGAAGGTAAGGTCAAGGAATTGAAAGAATGGGGAAATGGTCAGAATTCAGTATAAAGGAAGTAGAAAGAGAATGAGTGTATAAGAAGAAAAGTAAAAAACAGAATAAAAAAGAGAGAAAAAATATATATTAAAATATTTATGTAGAAGAAAATTTATAGAGAGTAGATAGGCCTGAGTTAGTGATTGAAACTAATTAAGCTATTAGTAGGAGAAAAAAACAAGTGAGGAGTGGAAAAACAGGAGCAAAAAAAAAGAATCAGAAAAACAAACAAACAAACAACAACAAGAAGACAGAAAAAAAGAAAAAGAAAAAAAGAAAAGAAAATAAATTGGCTAGTGAAGAAAGAGAAGAGAGAAGTGTGCATGGAGTTGGAGCTGGGGAGAGTAATTAGATATATGAGTAAGATCAATTTTTAACAGGGAGTAAAAAGAAAGGATAGAGAAAAACTAAAGCAGGAACAGGGTAAGAGAAACAGGGCAAAAAAGGGGAAAAGTGAGGAAGAAAGTGTTGGCATAAAGGAAAAATTGTGGTAGAGGAAAAAAAAATGCTAAAATAAAAATTGGAATGTAGAACACTAATCCTAAAATAAAATAAAATAAAATAAAACTTAAAGAAATAATATTAATAATAATAATAATTAATAATAACAATATAATAACAAAAAAGTAAAATCAAGTGAGAAAAAATTTATTTTCTTAAGTAAAAGATAAAAAATAAAAAAGTGAAGTAGTGAAGGTTGTTCACTTCAGCGGAGCTTCAATGACCTATGGGAGCTGGTTTAAGACCTCTCTACTGTTCTGCCTGTCACATCTGTTTTCTGTCAGGTAGACTGCACAATGTTGAAGTTCCTTGCGATCCACAGCTCCTCTATGTCATAAGCCACAACCTTGTTTTCAAGCAAGTGGGATCTCTCTGCTCACTTTGTTTCTCTGCCTGCCTTCACTTGTATTTATACAAGTGTCAATTTCTGACACAACCGCTCAGTGGTGGTGTTTTTGTATTAATTTCTGGGATCAAATGGCTCCTCAACCCAGTGTTTAGATTCTTCTTTCCCTGCTGCACTTAATACTGGGTTGGAGGGACGGACTGACCCAGAGCTGGTTTCCTGCTCATCTCTCCTTATTCTGATCCCCAATTTCCACAAAATCAACTTTCCCCTGCAGTCTCAGTGAGTGTTTTTAATTGAAAATCCTATGCAATGGGTTTTACAAGTAAAAGCAAGGAAGTTATAAAGACAAAGCAACCACGCCTCCTTGCGTCTTTCTCCTCCTGGCATTGCAGAGCTGGTATAGAACTTCAGAATGCCTTTTGGGGAACAGTCTCCTATGGATATGGGCTTAGATCTAGAATCCCCCTCTGCCAGCATCCCTGTGGACCCCCTTCCACATTCGAGGGCTATACTGACCTCAAGGTCCACGGATTTGGTGGGGCACAGTCTTTTCTGAGACTCTAGTCCAGGGGTGGGCAAACTTTTTGACTCAAGGGCCACAATGGGTTCTTACACTGGACCGGAGGGCCAGAACAAAAGCATGGATGGAGTCTTTGTGTGAACTACCGGTAATATAAATTCAAAGTAAAGGAGCAGAGGGGAGAACAAGAGAACCGGATAGAACAGCCGGATCCAGCCCGCGGGCCGTAGTTTGCCCAAGGCTGCTCTAGTCCATGCTGCGTGCATTTCTCCCTCCAGCCTGGATCCCAGATCTCACCTCTCTTTAGGCAATCTCTGACCTTTCTGTCTATGGATTGCCTCACCAGCTATGTTTAATTCGCCAACTCTGTGTGGATGTTATTCAATTCAGCTGTTCCTTCTATCTGCTCTGTGAGAAGTTGCAGGACCCGTCAGCTAATTCGGCTGCCACTTTGTCTCTCCCTAGACAAACTTTTTAGGCACCCGCGGCTGGGTAGGCTGAAGTCTTGGTGTTCGTGGGTTCACAGCTGAGGCAGCTGGTCTCTTGGCGTTGTTGTAGGGTCCCAGGAGGTATCCGGGGTCTCCTCGGTTGAAGGTAAGGCTGGGTTTCCCATCACAGCCAATCTCCCTTTTAAGATGGCATGGTCTTTGTGGCAGAGCCAGCTGCTCTGGGAGAGATTTCAGCAGTAGTAGAGACTGCCCAGCCAGGGGAGCCTGTCCACCAGTCCCCAACAGTCCTGTGGAATATAACTGTCCCTCACTCACAAATATAGACACTCCCTGCACGTCCACGCACTCTCCTTTAGCTCTCTCACTTACACACTATCTTGCAGGCTGCCATCCTGTTGCTGCAATAAAGAACACAATAGAAAGCATCGATAGTAGACTAGAAGAAGCGGAGGACTGCATCAGTGAGCTAGAAGACAAGGTAGGAAAAATCATATTGTATCTGTCTTTGTCTAACTTAGTTCACTGAGTACATTACCCTGTAGATCCATCCATACTGTTGGCAAATGGTAAGATTTCCCCCCCTTTTTATGGCCAAGTAATATTCCATTGTATATATGCACTATCACTTTTTATCCATTCACCTATTAATGAGCAGTTGGGTGGATCCAAATTTTAGCTATTGTAAATAACACTGCAATGAACACAGGGATGTAGAGAGTCTTTCAAATTAGTGTTTTGGGTTTCATTGGATATACACCCAGAAATGGAATTGCTGGGTCATAGGCCATTATTTTTAATTTTTTGAGGAATCTCATATTGTATTCCATAGTAGCTGCACTAATCTGCATTCCCACCAACAGTGCACAAGGGTTCCCTTTTCTCCATATTCTCATCAGCACTTGTTTATTGATTTATTGATGATATTCATTCTGACAGGTGGGAGGTGATATCTCAGTGTGGTTTTAATTTACATTTCTCTAATGATTAATGAGTATCTTTTCATATGTCTATGGGTCATCTGTATGTCATCTTTGAAGTGTCTATTCACGTTCTCTCCCATTTTTAATTGGATTGTTTGTTTTTTATGTTGAATTGTATGAATTCTTTAAAAATTTTGAATATTTACCCTTATCAATGTATCAGTGATGAATATCTTCTTCAATTCAGCAGCTTGTTTTTCTTTTTGTATATTTTTTTTCTGTGCAAAATTTTTTTAGTTTGATGTAGTTCCATTTGTTTATTTATTTTTTCTTTTGTTTCCCTTATTGGAGGAGACATATCAGGAAAAATATTGGTAAGAGCAATGTCAGATATTTTACTACAGTTTTGTTCTAGGAATTTTAAGGTTTCAAGTTTTACATTTAAGTCTTTAATTAATTTTGAGTTTGTTCTTGTCTATGGTATAAGAAGGTGATATAGAGCTATCTTTTTGCATATATCTGTCCATTTTTCCCAACACCATTTATTGAATGAGCTATCTATACTCAATTGTATGTTCTTGCCTCCTTTGTTATATATTAAGAGACCATATAGGTGTGGGTTTATTTCTGGGCTGTCTCTTCTGTTCTACTGATCTACAGTATATGTTTGTTTTTATGTGAGTAACATGCTGTTTTGATTACTAATAGCCATATAGTATAGTTATAGGTCTGTAATTTTCCTTTCCTATATCTCTGTCAAGTTTATAAAATGTTTATAAATATTTCCATTGTTTGCTGTTCTCTGGAAGAGTTTGCATGACATGTATGATATTTATTTTTTATTTAAGTAAATTAAATAAAAGGCTTCTCTACCATGACCATGTCTGAGCATCACGAGCCTTAGGATAAGTATACTGTTTGGATAGACAAACCTACTTAGAGAATATAATAGTACAGGAGGAAAGGTAGAATTAAAGAGGATAATTCTATATAGTGCTTCTGCTTAAATTCTAAGGCAATTCTTTTGCAGTGAAGAGTCATAGTGATGATTACAAAATAATTTTTACAGAGCTCTACAAAAAGCTCTAACAGATACAGGGCAAGCTGCATCCTAGTTTCAGGAAAAAGTGAATGAGGTCATAACTGTAACTTCTTTGTCTACATCTAACAATTGGTAATCTTTCCAAAATATTACTATATGTGTGAACTTTTGTAAGTTGCTCAAGTTCTCTGTACTTCAGTTTTCTCATCTGAAAAATTTGGATAATAGCAATAATTTCTTCATAGTAATACTGTGAGATTAAGGGGCTTAATACATGTAAAATATGTTTGCCTCACATATAGGGTGCTCAATATATGATATGTTATTATTTTTATTAGCTATTATTATAAAATTATGAGTTCCTCAAAGTGCAAAATGTATGCTTCACAATTTTTGTTTCTATTCATGTCTATTTAAGTATTTTCTATCTAGTCAATGCTAATAATATTAAAAATGAATAAATAAAAAATGTGTGTATGGGGGATTCTATATTTAAAAAGTGAGTTTTCATCAATATTAATACAGAAAAGAAATAAACAAACAAAAACACACCAGTAAATACTTTTCACATTTTAGACTAGACTATGTTGACTCAAGTTAAATAGTAATTTCACCCAACTGTGTGATGCAATTCTCTTTACATTTTCTGATTCTCATTTTTCCCTTCAGAAGCATGAGACAATGATTGCACTAATTAAGAGTTTTATTATGAGAAATTATATGTGGCTGACTTAAAATTATTATTTAAGCTGTCAAATAATATGCTATCATGGCTCATTTAATTTTTTATGAATCCAAATGTATAAAAGAAAGAAAGAAATTTTCTGAGCCCAAAGATAATAATTCACTATAAATTTTTTTTTCATGCCTTCAACTTTCTATGCACTTTGTCAACATATGGGTAAAATAGCTTAAAACAATAAAAAATGCTTGTCTCATGAAGACTTGTCTCTGGCTAGGTGATAAAGATGGCATTGATATTGAAATTTCTAAAAAAGAAAAACAAATTATGATGTTTTCTCATATTCCTTAAATGTGATCTGACCTTTACCTCCTTACTTCAAATCTTACATTAGTTTGCTTTTTGGCAGAGTTCCATAAAAAAGGAATGGATGTTTAAATCTCTCATGCTTTCAGCAGCAATTAATTATGTTACGTTATTGCTTTTCAGTTATAGAAAAAACAAGTAGTTTTTAAATAGAACAACTAAGAATAGTTTCTCATCATAAAATATTTTTATTATGTCATTTTTAAAAAAGATTATTTGTAGAAAATAGATATTACCTTTAATAACAACAGGAGTTATCTACAAAATCACAGGGAGCACTGGAAAAATTATACGAAGTAGGAATATATTTTTGCAACCAAAATATTAAATGAGAGAACTGAGCTTTCCTGTACTTTGAATTCTATTCATGTGAACACATTCTATAGAAATATATTACTCTACAATTCAAGGACAAATTATTGTGTAACCTGGGAATGAAAGGCAATTTTTTTCAGTGAACATGTTTTTTTTCCTGCTTAAGAATTGCATAAACCCCAGCTACCCATGAAATAACTATTGTGTTTTCTCTTTTCCTCTTCATTGTTATGGGCTATTCTAACTTAGGGAACTGCATACTATGTTTTATTTCTTTAAGCAAATGTTTGCCCTTTCATTGCAAAATCTTCTAAAGAATGAATGACTTTAATAAGATGAACATTTCATTTAGAGGTACTTATATTGGCAGTATAGAAAAACATTTAGCAATTTTCCCTCAGATGCACACATCTTTTAGTGACTATTAGATGCTACTATTTGCTAAATGAAAAGTAACTCATGGACTTCATTCTGGTATTTACTGTATTTCTTTTGCTTAAAAGATAGAAATCCACAAAACTGATTTCATAATATGTAACCTAAAACAGTCTATGCATCATATGCAAATTGAGTTTAAATATCTTTTCTTCTTTTTTTTTTATTGATTTTTTACAGAGAGGAAGGAAGAGGGATAGTCAGAAACATCGATGAGAGAGAAACATTGATCAGCTGCCTCTTGCACACCTCCTACTGGGGATGTGCCTGCAACCAAGGTACATGCCCTTGACCGGAATCAGACCTGGGACCTTTCAGTCCGCAGGCCGATGCTCTATCCACTGAGTCAAACCGGTTTTGGCAATATCTTTTCTTCTTAAAGGCCATTATATTGTATGTGTTTTTAGTATAAATAGAACTTTTAACATAAGGTGTCATATGTAGTCCTTCTGAATTATTAATTTTGAACGAAAATGCTATATATATATATATATATATATATATATATATATATATATGTATATATATATATATATATATATATATATATATATATATACATATATATATATATATATGGAGAGCAATAAAACTTGTGATAGAATATACTTAATTGAAAAATAAAAAATTAAAAAATGATGGTGGTATAGTCAGAGACTTTGGATTCTAGTAAATTCAAATTTCTTTATTCTATACTAGTTGTAATGATATATATATATTATTAGAGGCCTGGTACACAAAATTTGTGCACCGGGAGGAGGGGAGCGGGTCCCTCAGCCCAGGCTGCACCCTCTCCAATCCGGGACCCCTTGGGGATGTCTGACTGCCAGTTTAGGCCTGATCTCTGTTTTAACCAGCAGGTGGACATCCCTCTCGCAATCCGGGACCGCTGTCTCCTAACTGCTCACCTGCCTGCCTGCCTGATCACCCCTAACCACTCTGCCTGCCTTCCTGATGCCCTTAACTGCTCCCCTGCTGGCATGATCGCCCCTAACTGCTCTCCCCTGCCAACCTGATCACCCCTAACCTCCTCTGCCTGCCTGCCTGATCTCCCCAACCGCCTCTGCCTGGGTCCCTGCCACCATGGCTTTGTCTGGAAGAACGACGGAAGACATCTGGTCTATCTGGTCTAATTAGCATATTACTCTTTTATTAGCATAGATGGTCACATTCTATTAGCTGGTCATTTTTGCTCATCAATGTTTCTCTACCTAGAATAGCTCCTGGTGCATATTAGGTGCTCAATATATAATTTTTGAATAAATCTTAAACAATCTTATTGAAAAAAATTAAATGAAAATGGTAGTCCTGAAATCTATTTTCCTATAAAAGAAAACAATACTCAGTGCAATTACCTTATAACAGTAAGTTCCCCAAATGCCTTGTAACTTTTCCCTTTTCTTTAAGCTTACTTGCGTAAGTCAAAACTGCGTGTCAGCTTTCAAACACATGACCTATAATTTGCTTTCTTACTTGAAACCTACCAAAACAAGAAAATATTCCATAAGATTATTGCTTTATTTTAAAATTTTTATTTTAAAAGTATGTTCACATGCAGTTGTAAAAACTGCTACAAAAATTTTTTTATGTACTCTTTACCTAGTTTTCACAATGGTAACATCTTATAAAACTAAGGTAGCTTTTATTGCAACCAGGATATTGGCATCAATACAGCCAAGAGTCAGAAGAACACTTCCATCACCACAGACTCCCTCATGTTGCTCTTTATCACCATACCCACTTTACTCTCACAATCACCACCCAACCAATACCCTGGCAATCACTAATCTGGTCTCCATTTTAAAAATTTTGCTACTACAAAGTGTTTTTATCAATGTATTCATGCAGTATATAACCATCTGCTATACTTTGCTTGAGTTCCTGGAGATTTGCTAGGTTTTTATGTGTATTGATAGTTCATTCCTTTTTATTGCTGAGTAATTTTTCACAGTATGGATATACTATAGTTTGTTTAACCACACACCCATTGAAAGATACTTTGGTTGTTTCTAGGTTTTTGTGTTTTTTTTCTGCTATTACGAATAAGGCTACTATAACATTTACATGCAGGCTTTTTGTGCTAGCATTAGTTTTCATTTATCTAGGACAAATGTCCAGGAGTGCAATGGTTGTATTGTATGCTAATGGCAGGTTTTAAAGTCATATCTGTTTTTCAGAGTGACTGTACCAATTTGCATTCCCAACTGCAATGTAAGAATGATTAAGTTGCTCTGCTTCAGGTCAGCATTTGGCACTGCCAATATTTTTTTATTTTTGCCATTTTAATAGGCTTGTAGCAATATCCTATTGGGGAATTAATTAGCATTTCTCTAATGGCTAAATATGTCAAACATCTTTTCATATGCTTACTTGGCATATATATGTCTCCTTTTGTGCAATACCTATTCATGTATTTCTAACTGCATATTTCTAACTGGTTTGGGTATTGTTATTCTTTACTGTTGAATTTTTTTGAGAGTTTATTATATATTCTAAATTCTAGTCCTTTGTGAGATATATGCTTTGCAAATATTCTCTCCCTCGTATAAGCTTCTCTTTTCTTCCTCTTCACAAAGTCTTTTACAGAACAAAATTTTAAACATTTTTGTTGAATTCTAATTTATTAATTTTCCCTTTTATGGACTGTGATTTTGGTGTCAAGTTTAAAAATTCTGCCTACCTCTAGATCCCAAAGCTTTATTTTTATTTTTGGTGTTATAGTTTTGTTTTGCATTTAATTTTGTGATTCATTTTTAGTTAATTTTTGTTAGATTTCAGACTTGGATTGAGTTTAATTTTTTCTTTTTGCTCTGGATGTTCAATTACTCTAGTACCATTTGTTGAAAAGGGTATCTCTCCTCCATTGCATTGCTTTTGCAACCTCATTAAAATTTTATTTGCTTGGGTTTATTTCTAGTTTCTCTGTTCAGTTGCAATGATCAATGTGACTCTCTACTAAGACCATATGGTCTTGGCTATTATGTCTGTACTAGAGCCCTGGTGCATGGGATTTGTACACTGGTGGGGGCGTGGCCTGTGGGGATCAGCCCGATGAGGGAGTGCTGCTCATCCTGATCTGCTGAGTGGCTGTGGACCCACCCTCTGAATGGTTGCTCCCTGGTCCAGCATCTTCCATGGAGCTGGAGCACTTGCCTCTCCAGGGGACCAAGTCAGGGCCTGGCCCAGGGACAATAGCACTGAGAGGTGGCAGAGTAAGCCTCAGTCCCAGAGCAGCCATGAACCCACCTCCCAGCCTCCGGGGTCAGCTCTGCGAGCCCAGCAGTGGTGCTGCGCTGCCTGCAGACGTCTGGAGGAGGTGGCAGGGAACGAGGAGGAGGAGCCTGGGGTGAGGAGGTGATGATCACAGTCTGGGTTCCTGCCTGTCAGCCCGGGGTTCGCAGCAGGAGCAGCTGCTCATCCTGGTCAGCCGAGTGGCACTCCCACTGTGGTAGCACACTGACCACCAGGGGGCAGCTCCTGCATTAAGCGTCTGCCCCCTGGTGGTCAGTGCAGGTCATAGCAACTGGTCGATGGTCATTTTGGTCATTCTGCTGTTCATTTAATGGGCTTTTATTATATAAGATAATGTTTGAAATTGGGTAGATTTATCCCTATCATTTCTTTCTTCTTTCCAAAAATTATTTTTGCTATTTCATTTCCTTTACCTTTCTTCATGTACTTTAGAATAATCTGTTATATAGCTACAAAAAATCTTGCTGGGATTTTGAAAGTAAATATGTTAAAACTATATAATGATTTGCTGAAAATTGACTTTCTTTTTTCCTATTTGCCTTGTTTCAAAGGCCTGAAAGTGAAGCTTTATGTTGGATAAGAGTGGTAAGAGCAGAAATCCATGAATTGGTCCCAATCTTAGGGAGAAAAGAATAAGTTTTTCTGAATTAAGTGTAATGTTAGCAATTATTTTGTAAATACTTTTTATTAAGTTGATGAAGTTCTCTTCTATCATGAATGGCAATTGATTTATAAAATCATATACTTTTTCTTCTTTAGTCTGTGGATTTGGTGGACTACATTGATTGATTATTGAATATTGAACTAGTTTTGCATCCTTCGAATAAACTCCACTTAGTAAGAGCTTATACTTTATTTTATACATTGACTAATTCTAATTGCTAATATTTTGTTAAGAAAATTTTCACCTAGGTTCTTGAGGGATACTGGAGTTCTCCCCTTTCTATTTTCTGAAAGTGATTATGTAGAGTACTAATAGTTCTTAAAATATTTGATAGACTTCTTCAGTGAAAACTTATGAGCATTGAGGTGTCTTTTTCTATGAGTTTTTAAATTATAAATTCACTTTCCTTAATTGTTAGGGTTATTTAAATTATCTATTTCATATTGGATATGTTGTGGTTATTTGTGTATGAATGAATTGGCCCATTACACCTTAACTGTCAAATTTTTTTTGAGTTGTTCATAGTATTCTGTTATTTTCTTTTTTCCTCCTGTTATTATCTTTTCCTTATTAGTAAAGTGTATAGCAATCCTGTTTTATTTCTGGTATTTGTAATTTATTTATTTATTTATTTATTTATTTATTTATTTATTTATATTGATTTGAGAGAGGAAGGGAGAGGGAAAGAGAGATAGAAACATCAATGATGAGAGAGAATCATTGATCAGCTGCTTCCTGCATGCCCCCTACTGGGGATCAAGCCCACAACCTGGGCATGTGCCCTTGACTGGAATCAAACCTGGGACCTTTCAGTCTCCAGGCTAATTCTCTATCCACTGAGCCAAACCAGCTAGGGCAGGTATTTTCTCTTCTCTCTTTATATCTTCTCTCTCTCTCTCTCTCTCTCTCTCTCTCTTTTTTTTTCTCTATCCACTGAGCCAAACCAGCTAGGGCAGGTATTTTCTCTTCTCTCTTTATATCTTCTCTCTCTCTCTCTCTCTCTCTCTCTCTTTTTTTTTTCTCTATCAGTCTTGCTTGAAGTTTGCCAATTGTTAATTTGTTCAGAGTACAAACTTTTATTTTTATTGATTTTCTTTTTTGTTTTCAACATCATTGATTTTTACTTTAAGTTCCTTCCTTCTGTTTGCTTTCCCCCCTAGAGGTTATAAAGTGGGAATTTAGGTTATTGATTTGAGACTTTTATTGTTTTTTAATGTATTTGTTTCGTGCTATACATTTATCTACCAGCCCTGCCTTTGCTGTGTCCCTCAAATTTTGATTTGTTATGTTTTCATATTAATTCCATTCAATGAATTTTTAGAAATTTCTTATCTAGATTCTAAGTTTTTAGAAATTTCCCTGTTTTGTTCCTGTTATTAATTTCTGTTTTGACCTCACTGTGGTTGAGGAACACTCTGTATGATCTGAGTTCTTTTAAGCTTTTTGAGGTTTGCTTTATGTCCTTGGATTTAGTCTTTTTTGATATATGCTCTGTGGGTACTTGAATAGAATGTGTGTTCTGCTTGTTTCATGAGCTGCTCTTTAAGAGTTGATTGATGGTGTTTTTAAGGTATTCTATACCCTTAACCATTTTATGTTTAGTTGTTCTATTTATTGTTGGGAAAGGAGTGTTGAAGTTTTTAATAATAAATGTGTGTCTATTTTTCCTTTCAGTTTTATAAATTTTTGCAGCTCCCTTGTTTGGTGTATACACATTTAGGATTGCTGTGTCTTCTTGGTGAATTGACCATTTCATCATTACATAATGTCCCTGTAGGTAAGGTGCCAGTTTTAGTGTAGTGATAACCACCTTGCTGGGATGAATGCCCACATGAACAGTTGTTCCATTAGTTTTCTTTTATTTTTTTATCGTTTCCCTTCCTTATGTTATTTCTTTTTTTAAAATAATTTCTTTTATTGATTAAGATATTACATATGTGTCATTATTCCCTCATTATCCTCCCCCCATTCATTCCCTTACCCCCCTGTTGTCTATGTCCATTGATTAGGCTTATATGCATGCATATAAGTTCTTTGGTTCCATGCATATAAGCCTAATCAATGGACACAGACAACAGGGTGGTAAGGGCATGAATGGGGGGTGGGAGGGTAATGAGGGAATAAGGACACATATGTAATACCTTAATCGATAAAGAAATTTTAAAAAAAAGAAATAACATAAGGAAGGGAAAATAAAAAAAAATAAGAAAACTAATGGAACAACTGTTCATGTGGGCATTCATCCATTAGTTTTCTCCCGTTGTATTTGTTCAATGTAGATGGCACATTTCTTCCTGTAAACCTGGACTACTGTGCCAATTTGCTGCCCTTTGTAGTGTCCTCGAACAATCTGAATTTCATCATCCATTTGGATGGCCATGGATCAAACATTGTACTTCTGCCTCAGCTCTTTGGAAATAGAAGACATAATCTCCCTGTGAATGTGGGAAGGTGCATTGAAAGGCCGTTTCTGGTTTGTGCTTGAGTCAGAAGTCACAAAGGGATTGAACTTCTTCTTGACTGCTGGCACTTCAAAAAAGGGAAGAGTCACATCTTTGTTTGTTCTCATTTGTTAACAATTTATGTCTTTTAGTCCTAGTTAATTTAATGAACAGATTTATGGTTTAATGTTGTTGTTTGTTTTGCTTTTGCCTCTATGCTTCTGCAGCCACCATTTTGCCATGAGTCTCTTTCTCCTTTAAGGAAAGAATAATATGGACTCAAACTGATTGGGAGTGGGGGGTGAAATTCTTGCTTATAACTTGTATTAGTTAAGTGAATTTGAGTAGAACATTTGTCTTTCTAAACCTGTTTTTTCATGTGTAAAATGGAAATAATAATATTATGACCTTGCACAGTATTAAAAAAAACAAAACTGTTTCTGAAAACATTTAGTACCCAGAAGTAACTAGATGCTATAAAAATGTTAGTTTTTTTCTTTTTAGTAATTAAATAGATATATGCAAATAAAATAGTAATTTTCTTGTATGTAAATGTTTTAGGTTAATCAACCTACCTATTTTCCTTCTAGTACTTTGTTACCCTTAAAACACTTATACTAGAGGATTCTCTATGTGTTTTCTATTATTAGTTTCTGCAATGCATTCTCAAGTTCTGCTTTATCTTATAACAGCTTAATATTCAATTTATCAGAAATTTTTCCTACTTATTAAGTTAGATAAGAAGATATGATGTAGTATTGATTAAATCTGACAATTATAATATACTAGAGGCCCAGTGCACGAAATTCGTGCATAGGGGGGCTGTCCCTCAGCCAAGCCTGCACTCTCTCCAATCTGGGACCCCGGTGTTATTGGGCCTAAATGGGAAGTTGGACATCCCTCTCAAAATCCAGGACTGCTGGCTCCCAACTGCTCTCCTGCCTGCCTTCCTGATTGCCGCTAACTGCTTCTGCCTGCCAAACTGATCACCCCCTAACCACTCCCCTGCCAGCCTGATTGATGCCTAACTGCTCCCCTGCCAGCCCGTTTGCCCCTAACTGCCCTCCCCTGCAGGCCTAGTCACCCCTAACTGCCCTCCCCTGCAGGCCTGGTCACCCCTAACTGCCCTCCCCTGCAGGCCTGGTCCCCCCAACAGCTCTCCCCTGCAGGCCTGGGTCCCTCCCAACTGCCTTTCTCTGCAGGCCTGGTCACCCCCAACTTCCCTCCTCTGCCGGCTTGGTCATCCCTAACTGCCTTCCCCTGCAGGCTTGATTGCCACCAACTGCCCTCCCTTGCAGGCCTGGACCCTCCCAACTGCCCTCCCTTTCTGGCCATCTTGTGGTGGCCATCTTGTGTCCACATGGGGGCAGGATCTTTGACCACATGGGGGAAGCCATCTTGTGTGTTGGAGTGATGGTCAATCTGCATATTACTCTTTTATTAGATAGGATAGAGGCCTGGTGCATGGGTGGGGGCCAGCTGGTTTGCCCTGAAGGATGTCCTGGATCAGGGTGGGGGTTCCCTTGGGGCATAGGAAGGCCTGGGCGAGAGGCCTGTGGTGGTTTGCAGGCCGGCCAAACCCCCCCGCAACCCAAGTGGAGGCCCTGGTATCTGGGGTTTATTTATCTTCTACAATTGAAACTTTGTAACCTTGAGTGGAGCCAAGCCTTCTGCTTGCTCTGAGGCAGCAGCCATTTCTGTTGGGATTTATGTGTCTTCTATAATTGAAACTTTGTAGCCTTAAGCAGAGGCCTGGGCCGGCCAGGGCTGCAGAAACTTGGCTTTCTCCATCGCCGCGGGCAACCCTAGCCTCCTGCTCTTTCCAGCTCCGTGACTGCCCCCATTTCTGTTTGGATTTATGTATCTTCTATCATTGAAACTTTGTAGTCTTGAGTGGAGGCCTAGGCCAGCAAGGGCAGGCGGAAAGCTTGGCTTCCTCCATTGCCGGGGAAACCCAAGCCTCCCTCCTGTTCTCTGTGGCCATAGCCATCTTGGTTGGGTTTATTTGCATATTCTCTCCTGATTGGCTGGTGGGCATGGCTGGTGGGTGTGGCCTATAGGTGTAGAGGAGTGATGGTTAATTTGCATATTACTCTTTTATTAGATAGGATTCATACTTTCCAAACAAGGTCAGTGATGTGTGATATAGTAGAAAGAATGAGGGATTTAAAGGATTAAATTTTCTATATGCCTTATGCTTACTATCCTATAAATAAAAGGCTAATATGCAAATTGTCCCCTTGGCCAAGAGTTCGACCAGGAGTTCAACCAGGGGGCGGGGCCAGCTAGCCAATTGCCCGCAGCCCCTCCCGCAGCTGGCCCCACCCCCAATCGGCCTCCCACACCCCAATGGGGGTGGGGCCAGCCTGCTAAGCACCCACAGCCCCTCCCTCTGGCTGGCCTGGCCTGATTGGCCCTGATCTTGGAAGGCTGGCCGGACCATACCCATGCACGAATTTGTGCACTGGGCCTCTAGTATCGTATGAAGACAAGACTGACACTTGACTGACTAAAAGTTATCAGTGGTTTCCATCTTTTTCTAAACTTTCAACTTTAGTAGTTGTGAGAAAGGAGGAAAGTTTGTTTACAAAAAAATGTTTTGTAACAATTGATATTGGTACAAAAGTATTTTTGTAAAACATTAGCAATAATAATTCATTCTTTCCACATGCAGGGTATATGTTCATCTGTGCATAAGCATGAAAATTGAATGAATTGATTTCACAAATAGCAGTAATGTTTTTCCATTACCGATAATTAATCACTAGGATTTTAATGCCCAAGGACTGTTTTATAAGATATGAAGTTTATTTTTGATGGCAGGACAAAACACACTGATGCTTGAATAAATGAAAGGCAAAGCACTCTGTTCCTTGTGGCTCCAAACCAGAGAATGCCATTGGGCAGGGCCACACAGGGAGTTGTGCCTGGGACAGGGGAATAGCAGCTGTAGCTATAGGGGACAGCTTATGTATGGCCAGGGGGGTGGGTTAGCTAGGTTTCCCAGGCTTCCTTTAAGTTGTATTGTTTAAATAATTTCTTGGGCTTTTGGGCATAGGGACTGTCTCTAGTTGTTTGATAACTGACTTTGGTGTGATTAAGGTGCATAAGTGCCTAGTGGCCTGGAACTTTAGGGCCTGAAAATGGAGTGGTTGGTTATATACTTAGCTGCTTAAGAAGGGACACTGACCTGCCTCAAGCTTCAAAACTGTGTCAAGACAGCTTTTAAAAATATATATATATTTTTATTGATTTCAGAGATGAAGGGAGAGAGGAGAGAGAGATAGAAACATCAATGATGAGGGAGAATCATTGATTGGCTGCCTTCTGCTTGCCCCCTACTGGGGATTGAGCCTGCAACCTGGGCATGTGCCCTTGACTGGAATCCACTTAGCCAAACTAGCTAGGGCAAGACAGCATTTTAAAAACTACATTACAAGGACTCATCTAGATCAGTAACAGGAAATGTTGTCTTGTGGTTGGTTTCTTATAGAAAATTCCAGTGTGCCCCGACAACCATGGCTTTGTCTGGAAGGATGTCCAGAAGATGTCTGGTCTAATTAGCATATTACCCTTTTATTAGTATAGATTACTTTTTACCTTCCTATGACCTATTTCCTAATAAACAATGATGATAATAATAACAGTGGTAAGTGCATTAACATTATATAGTCATATATAAATACATAGTAGTTATCAGGTGGTTTAAATGTTGAATATTATACAGTGATATTTTCTATAGACTTCAGGAGAGGGAAAATGGATTTCTCTGAAGTGCTAAAAAAAGTCTATATTATAGTATAGTAAATGTTCTTTATTCCTTTGTCCAGGGAATTAGGTTTTTCTGATATAAAGCCATTGCTGCAGAAAGCTACACTAGGGATTACTTCTGTTGAAGGAATAAGATGAGTTTATAGAAAAAATTGAAACTCATTAAAGGATTTGTCTGGATGCAGAGTGCAGTGTCAGCTATTATAATACTTTATAGTTGAAATGCACATAATATGTATTACTGCTATAAAATGCCTTCTGGTGAATATTAAGTAAAAACAGCTTAAAGTGTAGATATTAGTAAACAAAATATGTAGATTTAAATAACATCATTCCTATTGCAAGTAAAGATGTATTATTAGTCTTTTAAATATAATAAATGCTTTTAAGCACCTACATATTTTATTTTTTTATTTAAAATTATATTGTTTTCAGTGATAACTGATACTAATTTCTTTCCTTTCATATAGGTCATGAATATTACCATGTAATTAACTGACCTTCTCTGTAAGATTAGAATGTTAATGAATAGGACTCTTTCTCATTAGGTTATAAATGTTCCCAGTTGCCTTTGCATGCATCATTTCTCAGTATATTTATATAATGATTCACTTTGAATGCTGTTTAAATTAAATATTTTTTTTCCAGTTTGCTATCTGGTAGTTAGAGATCTTGAAGGGGAAAATAAATCCCTGGAAATTCCCATCAGCTCTTTTAAGACTGAATCAAGGAATAAACTTCTGGTGTTTGCCCCAAATTACTATAAAATGAGAAAAACAATTGGTTTTGCATCAAATATATACAGAAATTATATTCCCCCCTTCAACTCCTAATGAAACTTTAGTCAAATTTACTGACATTATGCCCTTTCTTGCAGTTCTAAAGGAAGTGGTTTAGATGAATAAGCCAGGCTTGATCTCTGCAGTTGTAGTTTCCTGACAAGTGCTGTGGCTTCTTTATAAAAATTTGGCTAAAAATACGCATTTGCCTATTTTTCTATGTCTTCTGGTATCATGTTGAGTGTGGGTGTGCATGCTTGAGCAGATTTGGGATAAATTCTTATTAGACCTCAAATTCTTAAGGCTAGGTGGTCATTGCATTTCTGTATCTGTCACCTACTATCTATTTCTCCCCTTGAATTGTTGTTTGTTTTTCTTTTCTTTTGTTTTGTTATTTTAATTCTCACTGGAGGATATTTTTTCAATTGATTTCTTTTTTTTTTTTTTTTTTTTTTTTTTTTTTTTTTTTTTTTAGAGAGAGTGGAGGAGTAGTGGGGCGGGGGGAAGAGAGAGAAACATCAATGTGAAAGAGACACATTGATTGGTTGCCTCCTGCACGTGTCCTGACCAGGCCAGAGATCAGAGATGCGTACGTGATCTTGATGGGGAATCAAACCCACAACTCTTCAGTCCACGGCTGAAGCTCTAACCATTGAACAACCAGCCAAGGCTATTAATTATTTTTTAATAAAGATGGGTCATACTGAACTTAGATGATCAGTGCCATAAACTGCACTAAGATCTCCCAACCAAACTTCTTGCTATATGTCAATGTTTTCAAGAGTCAGGAAATGAAGCATCCTAAAACAGAAATCAAATTGCTCAAATCTATTGAGACATTGATTTTTGAGGTTTCCATAGCAGTTCAGAAAAGCTTAGAATGCTTTTAGCTTAAGATGCATACAGTTCAGAGACAGAACATGACAAGAGTTTCTTTCAACGTGAAATTGGGAAGGCTACTAAAACCACAGCCACACTAGGGCTTTATGTTTTAGACAAAATAACTATTGTAGTCTGTGTGTTGAATTCACAATTTACTCTGAAAAGAGAATTACCAAACTGGTTAAATGATTTGCCATCATTTCACAAGTAGGAGGATTTCCTTATATAATCTATCTATCTATCTATACTAATTAGACCGGGAGACCTTCTGGACATCCTTCCGGACAAAGCCATGGTGGCGGGGACAAGGCAGAGGTGGTTAGGGGAGAGCAGGCCAGGAGGGGAGGGCAGTTGGGGGTGATCAGGCCAGCAGGGGGGGACAGTTGGGGGCATGCAGGCTGACAGGGGGGCAGTTGGGGGCATGCAGGCCAGCAGGGGGGCAGTTGGGGTGAGCAGGCTGGTGGGGGGGCAGTTGGGGTGATCAGACTGGCAGGGGGGGCAGTTGGGGGTGAGCAGGCCAGCAGGGGGGCAGTTGGGGTGAGCAGGCTGGTGGGGGGGCAGTTGGGGTGATCAGACTGGCAGGGGGGCAGTTGGGGGTGAGCAGGCCAGCAGGGGGGCAGTTGGGGGCAAGCAGACCAGCAGGGAGGGTAGTTGGGGGCAAGCAGGACGGCATTGGGGGGTAGTTGGGGGTGAGCAGGCTGGCGGGGTAGCAGTTGGAGGTAATCAGGCTGGCGGGGGGGTAGTTGGGGGTAAGCAGGCCAGCAGCAGAGTGGTTAGGGGCAATCAGGCAGGCAGGCAGGTGAGTGGTTAGGAGCCAGCAGTCACGGATTGTGAGAGGGATGTCTGACTGCCGGTTTAGGCCCGTTCCTACAGGAGAAGGTGTAGGCCGGGCTGAGCGATACCCCCGTGCACGAATTTTGTGCACCAGGCCACTAGTATATGTATAAAAAGCCAGTGACCAGAGTGCCATAATGACTGGAATGACCAGTCGCTATTATGCCCACTGCGGCCAGCAAACCATCCTGATAGGGGGATGGGGACGGCTCGCCAACCTCCTACGGCCCCTCCTCCCAGCCAGCCCCACCCCTATGGAGGGCTGGGTGGCCAGCCAAACCCCCGCAGCCCTTTCCCCTGACTGGCCTACCCCCGATTCCCCCACCCCACCCCGATCAGCCCGCAGCCCCTCCTTCCCAGATGGCCCTGCCCCTGATGGGCCCCCACCACCCCGATAAGCCTGTAGCCCCTTCCCCCACCAGCTCCACCCCCAATCGGCCCCCCCACTCTGATCAGGGGCAGGGTCAACCCCTCCCCCAGGCCACTGCCCCCGATCAGCCCCCACACCCTATTTGGGGGTGGGGCCAGCTGGCCCACTGCCCACAGCCCCTTCCCACAGCTGGCCCCACTCCCAATCAGCCCCCACCATGCCAGCCTGTGACCCCTCCACCCAGCCATCTCTGCCCCCAATCGGCCCCCCCATACCAATTAGGGTTGGGGCTGGCTGGCCAACCTCCCACAGCCCCTCCCCTGGCTTCTGACCCCCAATTGGCCCACCCAAACCATTTGGGGGTGGAGCCAGCTGGCCCACTACCCACAGCCCCTCCCTATGGCCAGCCCCACCCCCAATTAGCCCCCCCACCCCAATCGGGGGTAGGGCCCACCGGCCAAGGGCCTGGGGCCCCTCCCTTCAGCCAGCCCAGCTGGCTGGATCCCACCTGTACATGAATTCATGCACTGGGCCTCTAGTAATATAATAAGTGTAAAGAAAAGTCCAAAAATTTGACATGTACTTCCGCAAATATATATATACATAGGTGTCCAATAAATGTAAGCACACTTTGACACTTTGAATAATTATTAATTCCAATGGGTTAAATCTGAAAAGAAAGAAACATCAATTGTTAAAGTGTGTAAACATTTTTTGGATACCCTGTTATATATGTATGAGGATGGAGTGATAAAGGGTTCTCTAACTAGGTTATATAGACATATATGTGTGCTAATAAATGTATTATTTAAACTGCATCTGTCTACACATTTCCCGCTCACCACTGTGAGCTGCCTTCTTACTGAATCGAAATCCGACTTTGTTGCATTAGAATGTTCAACTTTATCTGATATCATAGGGACATATATTGATGAAAAGCTCTAAAGATGTAAAATTACAAAATTAAATTTAAATGAAGTTAGTTTCTTGGTAGTATCCACTGAATAAGCAGATAAATGGTGATTCAATATTTGAAATCTAACATGAAATAAAAACAATATAAAACATCTCCAAAATAAACTTTTGGTAAAGTTATCCATCTTTTGCTCTTCTATTTTTGGTTATTATCAAGAACCAACAAGGCTAAATTAGAGCTGCATCTGTCTCCTGAGAATTGCCTGGTTGAGTCACTCTGGAATGTGTTCCAATTTTCAGAAGTATAAGCATTGCTATAATCATCAATAACTTTTGTAATTGAAAAGCAAATACAAGAACAAACAAACAAAACCAGTGTGTCTTTTTGTAATGTGAAGCCAGATGTTTCCAGGGTTTAAACTATTTGAAGGAAACAGACCCTTGCCTATACCATCTTCCAGGATTCATGGGATATTTTTAATGCTTGCTGAAGTTTCACCTCAGTCTCAGCCTTCGGTGCGTGACCTAAATCCTTGCTTAGGGCACTGTGAGAAGGGAAAGTTTTGCTCCCATGAAGTTGAAAATTTAAATCCATACTGTATTTGGCTCAAACTGATTTCTCAGCTGCTATCGCTACAAATTTCTTGTTTACATGATATATAGTGAAATAGAAAGGGATGTGGTTACTATGGAGAATAGTGTTGCTACTGAAAAATTCAGGCATGTGGACACAAGGCATAAATATTGACACCACCACAGCATGTGTAACCTTTATGCTCTAGGTTTAGAGAGATTACAAATGTGAGAATAGCCTCCAAAAGCATGTCATACAACATTTTTGGTGGCCATTTAAAAAACAAACAAACAAACTATACACAAATACTTACTACTTAATATTGCCCAATTAATTTTTCCTAATCACTGACTTTACCATTGTACCTTATAAACAAATGCCTCTAATAGTCCTTGCCATGCACTGCAGGAATACTCTATAGCTGGTAGAAAGAGCAGGGATTGTGGAATCTAATAAACTTGGGTTCAGCACTTACTAAGTATTTCTGATAGCATAATTTACAAGGTCTCTAAGCCTTAGTTTTCTTATTTATAAAATGGGAAATGCTGCACTACCTTACCCAGAGGACTGGGGTGAAGGTAAACTAGATGAACATTGTAAATCTTTAATAATGTGCCACCGCATAGCATTAAGAAAGCATAGTATGACACAACTGCAATTTTCATTTTACTCTTGCCTTAGCCAATATTTTTGCCCAATTGAAAGGCCAAAAACTCACATCACAATTGCTTTAATTTGCATTTATTTAACTGTGTTGAGTGCTGTTTTCTCTTTTTTCATGTTTACTGGCTATCTATATTTTTCCCTTAATTGCCTCTTCATAATTTCTCCTATTTTTTCTTTTCTTATAGGGCAGATATAAGAGCAAGCTTGTCACTGGGAGAATAATGGATAATGGGGCTTTGGGAAGGACCTTTTATTAGCAAAACATCCATCCCAGTTGACTCATTTCCAGGAGACGTAGAGTAAGGACCCATTTTGTAAAAAAAAAAAAAAAAAAAAAAAAAAAAAAAAAAAAAAAATCAGTTCTGTTTTTATGCACTTAACAGTAAACTATTTGAAAGAAAATTAGAAAGTTAAGAAAAATTAATCCTAGTTTATTTTATTTATTTATTTTTCCATTTATGCCCTCTACCATCCTGACACTACTCCCCCCTTAATCAACATGCTATTGTCCATGTCTATGAGCTCTCTCTCTCTCTCTCTCTCTCTTTCATTTTTCTTTTTTGCTCAATCTCTCTACCCCTACTGGAGCTGTCTGCCTGCTCCCTATCTATAAACCTGTCTCTATTTCTTTTTGGTAGTTCAGTTAAAACAATCCTCTTTATAATAGCACCAAAAATAATAAAATACTTAAGAGTAAACTTAATTAAGATAAAGACTTGTATGCTGAAAATACAAAACACAGCTGA
The DNA here is from genome assembly GCF_963455305.1 of Plecotus auritus. Classification (NCBI taxonomy): domain Eukaryota; kingdom Metazoa; phylum Chordata; class Mammalia; order Chiroptera; family Vespertilionidae; genus Plecotus; species Plecotus auritus. The sequence continues at coordinate 192,013,026 of NC_137771.1, forward strand.
AAGAATCTAAAAAACATACACACACAAACAAATGGAAAGGTATTTTGTGTTCATGGATTGGAGGATTTAATATTGTTAAAATGTCCATACTATCCAAAGTGATCTACAGATTCAAAGCAATCCATAACAATATCTCAATAGATTTCTTTTACAGAAACAGAAAAGGCAATATTAAAATTCTTATGAAACCACAAAACACTCAAAATAGGAAAAGCGGTCTTGAGAAAGGCAAACAAATCTGGAGGCATCACATTTTCTTGTTTCACAATTAACTACAAAGCCACAGTAATTAAAATAGTATGTACTAGTAAGATGGATATATAGACCAATAGAACAGAATAGACCCAGAAATGAATCCATACAAGTATGTTCAATTGGTATTTTTAGGAGGGTGACAAGCATATACAATGGGGATAGTGTAGTCTCTTTAACAAAGTGGGAGTGGAAACTGGTTATCTGCATGCAGAAATATGAAATTGGACCCTGATCTTATATCATACACAAATGAACTCAGAATGAATTAAAAACATAAACATAAATACTAAACTGTAAATCTTGCCTGGCCAGCATGGCTCAATCTATAAACCAGGAAGTCACTGTTCAATTCCTGGTCAGGGTACATGCCTGGGTTACAGGCTCAATCCCCGGTGTAGGAGGCAACCAATCAATGATTCTCTCTCATCATTGATGTTTCTACCTCTCTCTTCCTTTCCCTTTCTCTCTGAAATCAATAAAAATATATTTTTAAAAAACTATAATTCTCCTAGAATAAAACATAGAGTGAAAATTCTATGGCTTTTATCTTGGCAATAATTTCATAAATATGACACCAAAGCATAGGAAATAAACAAACAAAAAAGGTAAGTGGGACTATATCAAACTAAAAAGGTTCTACACAATAGAGGAAACAATCAACAGTAAACAGACAACCTATTTTGAGTTTATTTTTGTGTATGGTGTATGTTGGTGGTCTAGTTTCATTTTTTTGCAAATATCTGTCCAGTTTTCCCAACACCATTTATTGAAGAGACTGTCTTGACACCGTTGTATGCTCTTGCCTCCTTTGTCAAATATTAATTGAGCATAATGGCTTGTGTCGATCTCTGGGTTCTCTGTTCTGTCCCACTGGTCTATATGTCTGTTCTTGTGCCAGTACCAGGCAGTTTTGAGAACAGTGGCTTTGTAGTAGAGCTTGATATCTGGTATTGTGATCCCTCCAACATTGTTCTTCCTAAACGTAAGATGGGAAACCATAAAAATCTTAGAAGAAGCCTTAAGCAGCAAAATAGCAGACATTTTACCAATACAATTTCTAGGGCAATGGAAACTAAGGAGAAAATAAACAAATGGGACTACATCAAAATATAAAGCTTATGCACAGCAAAAGAAACCATCAACAAAAAAACAAGAAAACCCACTGTATGGGAGAACATATTTGCCAATGTTATCACTGATAAGGATTTAATCTCCAACATCTACAGTGAACTCATACAACTTAACAAAAAGAAGATAAACAATCCAATAAAAAATGGAAATGGACCTATATAGACACTTTTCAAAAGAGGACATTCAGAAAGCCAAGAGACATATGAAAACATGCTCAAAGTCACTAATCATCCAAGAAATGCAGATCAAAACAATGAGGTACCACCTCACACCTGTCAGAATGGCTGTCATCAACAAACGACAAGTGCTGGCGAGGATGCAGAGAAAAAGGAACCCTCCTTCACTGCTGGTGGGAATGCAGACTTGTGCAGCCACTGTGGAGAACAGTATGGAGTTTCCTCAAAAAATTAAAAATGGAACTGCCATTTGACCCAGTAATCCCACTTCTTGGAATATATTCCAAGAAAACAGAAACACCAATCAGAAAGGATATATGCACCCGTATGTTCATAGCAGCACAATTTACAATAGCTAAAATTTGGTAACAGCCTAAATGCCCATCAGCAGATGAGTGGATTAAAAAACTGTGGTACATCAACACAATGGAATACAATGCTGCTATAAAAAAGAAGGAATTCTTACCATTGCAACAGCATAGATGGAACTGGAGAGCATTATGCTAAGTGAAATAAGCCAGTCAGTGAAAGAAAAATACCACATGATCTCACTCATTTATGAATAATAAAGAACATTATAACCTGATGAACAAAACGATAGATACAGAGGCAGAGAAGCATCAAACAGACTGTCAAACTACAGACGGGAGGCTGGGGGTGGGAGTGGCGGGGAGGCAAGAGATCAACCGAAGGACTTGTATGCATGCATATAAACAATAATCAATGGACGCAAGACACTGATGAGGGTGAGGGCATGTACCTGGGGGTAGGGAAGGCTGGGGGGAAGGTCAATGAGGAAAAAAAGGAGGCATATGTACTACTATTTATAATACTTTAAACAATAAAATAAAATTTAAAAATAAAAAAAATGAAAACTGTCACTCTAAAAACAGACAACCTATAATACAGGAAAAATATTTGCAAACCATACATAAGATAAACATGTGTTATGTAAAATAAATTTAGGAGTGTTCCTTTTCATCAATTTTTTGGAAGAGTTTGAGAAGGATTGATGTAAATTCTTTAAATGTTTTGTAAAATTCACCAATGGAACCATCTGGTCCTGGGCTTTATTTTGAACTACTACCAGGAATATAAATTGCTATAGCCACTGTGAAAAACAGTGTGGAGGTTTCTCAAATAATAAAAATAGAATTACCGTATGATCCAGCAGTCCTACTTCTGTATATATATCCAAAGGAAATGAAAACAGGATATCAAAGAGATATTTCCACTTTCATGTTTATTACAGAATTATTCAAAATAGCCAAGATATGCCCTAACTGGTTTGGATCAGTGGATAGAGCATCAGCCTGCGGACTGAAGGGTCCCAGGTTTGATTCCAGTCAAGGGCATGTACCTTGGTTGCGGGCACATCCCCAGTAGGGAGTGTGCAGGAGGCAGCTGATCAATGTTTCTCTCTCATCGATGTTTCTAACTCTCTATCCCTCTCCCTTCCTCTCTGTAAAAAATCAATAAAAATATTAAAAAAAATAGCCAAGATATGGAAAAAACTTAAAGGTACAGCAAAGGATAATTGGATGAAGAATATATATATATATATATAATTTATAAAGCTATTTTGTTAATGTAATTTTCTGGCTGATTATATTCTTATCTTGAAATTCATTCATTTAAATAGTTTAATGAAAATATTTTCTCCCATTAACTTATGATGAAATAAAACAGCAGAGCTGCCTATTAAACTATTTTTTTTTAAAAAAGATAAAGCGTTAATTTAAAAAAATAATATATAAAGAATGTCTACACCTATCAAAAACTAATAATCTGATTAAAAATGGCCTAAAATTTTGAGTAGACATTTATCCAAAAAGAACATACAGAGTAGACACGCAGCAGGTATATAAAAAGATGATTAACATCACTATTCATGGTGAAAATGCAACCAGAACAACAATGCAATGTCACCTCATACCTGTTAGGATGCCTGTTATTGAAAATAACAAAAGACAACAGACATTGGCAATGATATGAAGAAACTAGAACCCTAGTGCACTGTTGGTAAGAATGCAAAATTGTACAGCCACTATGGAACACAGTATAGAGATTCCACAAAAAATAAAAATAGAACTACCATATGATCCAGCAGTCCCATTTCTAAGAATTTATTCAAAGAAATAGAAATCAGGATCTCAAAGAGATATTAGCATTCCCAGGTTCATTGTAGCACTGTTCAGAATAGTCAAGACATGGAAACAACCTAAGTGTCCACTGATGGATAAATGGATGTAGAAATTGTAGTATATACATGCAAATGGAATTCTTAAAAAGAAATAATTCTTGCATGGGTGAACCTTGAGAACATAATGTAAGTGAAATAAACCAGTCACAGAAGAACATATGCTACATGCGGGAAGAGAGGCTTTAGAAGGGACCTGCTCTATTGAAATCTTGATCTTGGACTTCTAACCTCCAGAACTGTGAAAAATAAATTTCTGTTGTTTAAGCCACCCAGTCTGTGGAATGTTATTTCAAGAGCCCTAGCAAGTTTACACACTCACTTTATTTCTATTTACCCCACATGAATGGTGCCCTACAGCTAGTACATACTCAGTAAAGTTAATGTTAATCAAGTTGGTAGTTGCTGAGAATTTGTCAGCATCCTTTTGTAAATTTAAAATACTTGTATCATTTTTGTTATGATTTTTAAAACAGATTAAAATCAATACAAAAGATTCTAATCATCCTGATCTAATTGGGTTTCTTTTAAAATTTATTTTAAAAAATCTCAACATTAATTTAACTAATCTTTTTGTTTATTCTTCTTATTAATGATCCAGATGCTAATGAAACCAGGCTTTTATGGGATCCATAGACAGAAAATGTCTCAGAAATGTTATTAATGGCTAAGTGAGCTGTCTTCTCAAGAGTCCCTTAAATGATGAACACCTGTCTCATCATTAACTTAAAAGATTCTCATTATGAAGGGTATCAGCAAAATGATAATAGGTGGCATTCTTATTATACCATTGAACTAGTGGGAATCCTGGAGTAATGAGTAATTGACATTTACCACATCCTAAGATACTCGTTCTTAATAGAACAGATAAATACATGAGAGTAATATTTATCCCTGATTTGAAATTACTTTGTTGACTATGACTTTTGTAATTAACATTAAAATATTACATGCAAGTTATTAAATTAATATTTTGAATTATAGCTACAAAACCAAAAAAAGAATGGAGAATATACCTAGAAACATTAATGCCGACCTACCAGAGTAGTGTACACAGGTGGTTATGGCTACTTACCGAAACATAAAAGCATGTTAGCAGTGCTCTATTTTAATTTTGTGTCTTCTCATTATTAAGCCAGACTGATAGGTGGAACATAAAATTTCTCTGCTTTCACTTATGTTGTTTTCCCCCCTGTGGGTAATTTCTTTTAGGATTTTATATTCATAATTTAATTTACCTATCCATATGCATTCTTTAAACAAGTATTTGCCAAGTGTAGAATGAGTGAGAAAAAATAAAGCAACCTTGGCAACTCTTCCAGTCTTCCTCCACACTGAAATAACCTCCAAAGAGGAAGGAAGGACATTCAAGACAATTATAAAGAGTGAAAACTTGTATTTGGTATCCTCCTATTCTCTGTGTAAGCATCTGCAATTTTCACTAGATGCCAACAGTGTGACCTGCTCCTTGGCTGCACAATACCTCCCAATACCAATTTCCCATTAGGACCTATTCTGGACATATTATGCTGTAAACCTGCAATTTCCAATATGGGAACCATTGCCACATGTGGCCACTTAAATTTAAATTAGTTAACATTAAAAATAAATTTCTTCATTAACATTAACCATACTTTAAGTGTTCAATAGTCATATGTGGCAAGTGCCTAACATATTGAACAATGCAGATATGGAGATTTCCAACCACAAAAAGCTCTTTGAAGAGCACTAATCTAGAAATGTCCCTATTCTTCTCCCATCTCTAATCAAAATTCAGCAGGCCTCTATCTTGGCCTCTTGATACCCTATTTCTCTGTTTTACATGTTGTCTAATGAAATACTTGTTCCTTTATATTAATTATTTAATGATCTAATGTTAACCTCTCTGGAGATCTTTGGTACAACCCTGGTATACAGAAATTAAATACTAATTAAATACTGAATTTTAGTGTAGAAAATTACCTATAGGTAAAAGAAAACTGTCAGATTAACTCAAGTTAATTTTCAACTTTTTTAGAATATAAAAAATATATGACTATATATGAGAAAGTCATGAATCTTATTTTCCAAAATGATAAAAATATAATCAGAATAGATACTTTATTATAATAAATTAATCAGAAAGTAATATGAAAAGGCAGCATTTATTATAAACATGTTTCTGAATTTGAGAAAATGGAAAACAATAAAAATATAAATAAAGTGTTTGAAAATTTTGATAATGGTAATTAACTCTTGGAAAGTACAAAATACAGAACTCTTTATTAATATATTATGTACTCTGGATTCTTTTATTTTTATCTATTATGTATTAATTAATCTCATAAAACTAAGTACTGATGCCAGTGTTTCTTAGAAGTGATTATACTGCCTCATTTGACTTGAGTAGACATTTAAATCAACTGAGTAAAATACTTTTTAGCATTTCTGTTTTTGACTATCTTAATTCCATTAACACAACTATTAGGCATATTCATAAGCTCTGTGTTGATAGCTAATAATATATACACAATTGACTAGAATATAATCTTTGCCACTTGGGAACCTGCTAATATTCAGGGAATGCCATGAATAGTAAATAATTATAAAAATATAAAAGGAATTAGAAGTACAAATCACTAGTTATAAATATAGTTACTGGGATGTAAAATATAGCATAGGGAATATAGTCAATAATCCTATCTAATAAAGATGGAATATGCTAATTGACCATCACACCCTCACAAAGATGGCGGCACCCATAGCCAATAAAGAGGGAATATGCTAATTGACTGCCACGCCCTCAAAAGATGGTGGCACCCACAACCACAAGATGGCGGCACCTAGTCACCTCAGCCCTGTCTCATCCAGCCAAAGTCCCCTCAGCCTTGCTTCATCCAGCCGGAGTCCCCCAGTCCCCTCAGCCCCACCAGGGGGTGGTAGGCGCTCTGTGCCTCATCCAGCTGGAGTCCCCCAGTCCCCTCAGCCCCACAGGGGAAGGCAGTTGGAGGTTATAGGGCTGGCAGGGGAGGGCAGTTGGGGATGATCATGCCATCAGGGGAGCAGTTAGGCGTCAATCAGGCCACCAGGGGAGTGGTTAGAGGGCTATCAGGCTGGCATGCAGAGTGGTTAGGGGCAATCAGGCAGGCAGGCAGGCAGGTGAGTGGTTAGGAGCCAGCAATCCAGGATTGTGAGAGGGATGTCCAACTGCCAGTTTAGGCCCTATCCCATAGGAATTGGGCCTAACTTGGCAGTCAGACATCCTCTGAGGGGTCCCAGATTGGAGAGGGTGCAGGCCGGGCTGAGGGACATCCGCCCCACTCCCCCAGTTCATGAATTTTGTACACTGGGCCTCTAGTATTGTAATAATTATATATGATGCCAGATGGGTACTAGATCTATCAGAATGATCACTTCATAAAGTATATAAATGTGTAATCACTGTTGTACACATGAAACCAACATAATATTGTATATCAACTATATTTGAAAAAGAAATTTAAAAAAAGTGTACTGTAAAAAGTGCTATAAGAGTTATGGGTACACGTTTTCAGAACCTTTTTTTAAAAAATCATATTATATTCAGCTCAGGGAGTTAAGGTTTTGTGAAAGAATTGGGATTTGGCTGAAATATATATACGTATATATAATAGCATGAAGAAGGGTCCATTTATATGAAGGTGTTTCAGAAATACAGAGCATGTAATTGGGAGTGATGGGATTTAAAGTTGAAAAGGAAGTTTGGGACCAGATTACAGACATTTTGAATGCGAGGGTAGTAAATTTACACTTTATTCTGTGGGAAAATGAGAAACACTAAATTGTTTTTTTTCTTTATTTTTATTGTTGACACTAAAACACTGAATTATAATATGACACTTCAAGATGAGAAGCTATACAATACAATAAATATGGAGAACATTTCCAATCACGTAAAAAGATATTTTAAATATTTGACTAAAAATGGGAAAGTGACAGTTTGGCCACAGGATAGGATAGATGTATATCATCCCAGATAATTTTTTTCAGGAATAAAGTATAATCTAAACTTTAACCTATATTTTTACTCTAGTTCTCATAATAGACAATTTGGTACAGATATCAAGTTTCTGTAGTGCTAGAATATTTATGTTTGATTTCCAACTTTTTCACCTTCTGGCTGAGTAATCTTGGGCTAGTAACTGAACCTCTTGAGCCAATCATATAATCTGTAAAATGCAGACAATGAAAGTAATTACTTCATTCTCTTGTAAAGATTAAATGTGTCAATGCAGGTTCTCAATAATTAGGAGATAATATCTATAATAATAAAAGGGTAATATGCTAATTAGACCGGATGTCATTTCAGACATCATTCTGGACGTCCTTCCGAATGAAGCTGGGGCCAGAGGGAAACCTGGGTCTCAGGTCCCAGAGGGAAGCCAGTGCTGGCAGCCAGGGGAAGGAAGGCCTACTCTTGCATGGATTTTGTGCATCAGGCCTCTAGTTATTATAATAATTGTTAATGTGTTAAATAATGGCATAGACCTCCTCAAAATAGGGCTTTATTGGTTGTTATGTTATGAAAGTTCTATTAATCTCCAAAACTTCCTCATTTAATGATTAACTGATTTATTAGTTCATTCATTTGTTCTTTCCCTAATAGTTTAATCCATTCATTTTCATTCTGGAATAATTAAGATATTATAGGGAAAATTAATTTTGCCTAGAGTTTTAGGGTTGAATTCACAAAGAAGTTATAATATAGGCATAATTTATAACTATCTCAAGTTCCATTTTACTCATACTCTATTGAAAGGCAGGCAGGCATTTTGGGTGGAATTAACCCACCTTAAACCCCAGAAGTAGGCCTAGATTGTGGTCCACACCACTCATTTTAATTTCATATCCTTTGCAACAGTGATAGGGTGAAGAATCGGTACCAGCCTTTACCTGTCCTTATCTCAATGAGGACCAAAATATTTTAGGAATTGAAAAAATAAGAGACACTCTCTTTTTTCCTTGGTAAAAAACAAGACAGCATGCAGCTTCTGGCTGCTATTATTGGACCAATCGAGTAGAGCTGGCCAGGAATCACAGCAAAACTAAAAAAAGAAAAGTTGAGAATTACAAGTGATAAAACCAGAACCTGATTACGTTAGTTGAGCCAGGATAAAGATGCAATTGAAAACTGATCCATAATTTTAACCAGTGTACTTCTGCTCTATAACCGCTTCTTTGATATCCTAACTTTTGCCAAGTAGTCTTTATAGAGGTGTGATTCTAATCAGAGGTGTGGTTCTAATTTTTTCTGTACATTGTGATAACTACTTCCTCCTTGCATTCTTTCTGTATCAGCTTTTGCTGTTTCTAATATCTGGATTCTCTCACTGTCTCTTTTTTGACTTCTTAGATCTCCACCATATATAGAACTGATGCTATATAAAAACTTTTCTTTGAAATTCCTAGAATGGTTCTGGTTTTCTACTGGATCCTGGTTGATTTGGAGCTTTCACAATGAAAAGATTATATTCTCTTCAAACTAAATACTCTTAGTGTTTTTATTAAAAAGAAAGCAATACATTTATTGTGCTTTGCTGTGGTTTCTATGTTATTAGATGCCATTTGTCCAAGTATGAGTCTATGATGGTGTCTACATATTTACCACACCCTTTATGGATTCTTGGAGGATAAATATAAAGGCAATGATTCTTAGAGAAAATCAAGTCATAGTTACTGGTGGTGAGGAGTGTTAAGGCCACAATGGTGTCAGAGAGAACACAAGTATAGGAGTATCCTGAGTGTCCTTCCTCCAGGGTTGACAGTTATGCAATGCTCAATAGGATTCTCTCTAAACAAGTCATTCAGAAACACAGCTCTACTAATTTATTGCTGAGTTTTCATTTTCAAATACTGTTTCTAGATAGAATAAAGTTTGTAAGATTAACCCATCTATATTTTGTGATATTTTCATATAAAATATGATAATATTTTCATATCAAAAGCAATAAGAAATAGACAGCATATTTTTATGTCCAAAGCAATAAAATATAGAAAGCAAGAGACCCAACCATAAAGTATGCAATTAAAAAAGAAAGGCGTGGAAGAGATAAAAAGAGTGTTGATGTCTTTCATGTTTGATTCATGTGAATGAAGCAATGCTTTATCTAACAGGGTAAATAATCTTTGACTCTTCTATAGGAAGAGATGAGATTTATGGTTTGTACTTGTGCTAAGAATGTCATTGGGAGTATTTTTTCTTGAAGCTGTAGTTATAGTAATTTGGCTTTTGTTTTAAGTAATTGCAGCTGTTCCCTAATGCTGCTATGGAGGTGACTTAGAAAAATGAAGAAAGACTTTTGATAATTAACCCCTCAATACTTGATGTCTCTGGTCTCTGATTCAGACTAAGGTAAGTTTTATAGATTGGTTAGTATTTAATCTTGTTGTTTGAAGGCTCTCATTACCACTATATCAAAGGTAAATGAGAAGTTTAAGTTATATAGTCTTGTTGATATTGAATTTTAGATAAGAGGGCATTTACTGTTCAGTGATAAGAGAAAAGATCAAGTTGGAGTGGTCTATCAGGTTGATAGATAGTCTAGTAACCAGGTTTCAAATGAAAGCTTGAACTGGGTATGTTTATCCTGGAAATATAGGAGAAAAAAATAACCAAAATAGATGTCATTAGACATTTCCTACCCTCTATTGTGGAAGAGATGCCAGTATTTTGTGTAGTCTCAGAAGAAGGAGCTAGAATCAAAGGCATAAATTTCAAGGCAATAGACTTCCAATTAAAATAAAGACAAATTTCCTAATAGAAGTATCAGAATTCATAAATAAAATACTTTGTCCTATAAGTGAGGCAATCTATATATATAAAAGGCAAAGTGACTGGCCGACCGGCTAGTAGGTATGGCACTCACTGACCACCAGGGGGCAGATGCTCAACACAGGAGCTGCCAAGTTGTGGTGACTTGGCAGTGGTGGTTCTTGGTGATGCACGCCGGAACCAGAGAGGAGGGAGCCCAATTCCTCGCGGGGCCACCCAATTCCACCTTCGGCCATGGGTTATGTTGTTCCTGGGGCACTGTTGGTCCCGAATCTTGTTTACTGCACAATTGCATTTGTGTTCCACACCCTGTATGACAGAAACTTTTCAGAGTGCCCTCTCACACTCCAAAACCCCTCAGGGGATGTTGGAGAGATGGTTTCGGCCCAATCCCCACAGGCCAGGCCAAGGGATTCCACCTGCCAGAAGGACCCACTCACTCTGTAGACACCCTTAGAGCTGAGGTGCTGCCCCAGGTGTGGTTGGCCGGGAAGGGACCATGGGAGGTTGGCTCCAGAGCATGTGCAGCCTGTCTTGCCCAGTCCTGCCACACCAGCCACTTTCTAATTAATTTCCTTTCAATGTGCACAAATTTGTGCACCGGGTCACTAGTTATAATAATAAATGTAAAATTTACAATAAAATAGCATAACATGGTAGATATGGGAAGAGTGGTGGAATTTAGATGAATGAGACAGGTTCACATTTATGCTTTGAATTAAATTATAGGAAGACATCTCTTGATCAATGATCTTGAGTAAGTATTTTCTAGTCAGAGGGAAGAGTGGACAAAGACACTATAGAGAGACTCTAATATTTTTCCCTGCTTTAGAAATAGAATATCAATGTGGCTAGAGTTTGGCCTAAGCCATGACAAGCAGTATTAAATTTAATGTAAGGTCAGTTGAAAGTCGTTGAAGAATTTTAAAAAGCAGAGCAAAATGAAATGACTTAATTTGTTGACCATGTGGACAATGAATGATTGTGTTCAATGGTAGAGGCCAGGAGACCAGTAAGGGAGCTGCTTGAATGGTCTACATAGGGATGACAATCTTTTCTTGTAACATCCAGAGGATAAATATTTTAGGCTTTGTGGCCATATAGTCTCAGTCACAACTACTCAATTCTGCCATTGTCCATAGACAAAACATAAGTGAATGTACTTGGCTGTGTTGAAAGGAATTGGGAAATTATTAGAGGGAGAGAGTCTAGAGAAAGGTACAAAGAAGTTGGCTTTAAAATTTCTAGACCACATAAGCAGGAGGGAATGGTATTGTTAATTAAGGTAGGAACAAGGAGGAGGAAACAGTTTAAAAAAAGATATGCATGAAACCATATCTTGACATCCTATTTAATAAAAGACCAATATGCAAATTGACCGTAACTCCACCACTCCACAAGCCACGCCCATAAGCCAATCAGGAGCGAATATGCAAATAAACCCAACCAAAATGGCTGCAGCCACAGAGAGCAGGAGGGAGGCTTGGGTTTCCCCGGCAATGGAGGAAGCCAAGCTTTCTGCCTGCCCTTGCTGGCCCAGGCCTCCACTCCAGGCTACAAAGTTTCAATTATAGAAGATAAATAAATCCAAACAAGAATGGTGGCAGCCATGGAGCTGGAGAGAGTAGGAGGCTAGGGTTGCCCGCGACGATGGAGGAAGCCAAGCTTTCCTGCACACCCTGGCCTGCTTTGGCCTCCGCTTAAGGCTACAAAGTTTCAATTGTAGAAGATAAATAAACCCCAGATACCAGGGCCTCAGCTTGGGTCACCGGGGGCGTGGCCAGCCTGCAAACCACCACAGGCCCCTCGCCCAGGCCACCCCACACCCCAAGGGAACCCCCACCCTGATCCAGGACACCCTTCAGGACAAACCAGCTGGCCCCCACCTGTGCACCAGACCTCTATCCTATCTAATAAAAGAGTAATATGCAGATTGACCATCACTCCAACACAAGATGGCTGCTCCCATGTGGTCAAAGATCCTGCCCCCATGTGGACACAAGATGGCCACCACAAGATGGCCATCAAGGGAGGACAGTTGTGGATGATCAGGCCAGCAGGGGAGGGCAGTAGGGGGTGATCAAGACTGCAGGGGAGGGCAGTTAGCGGTGACCAGGGCAGCAGAGGAGGGAAATTGGGGGTGACCAGGCCTACAGTGAAGGGCAGTTGGGGAGGACCCAGGCCTGCAGGGGAGAGCAGTTGGGGGGTACCAGGCCTGCAGGGGAAGGCAGTTAGGGGCAAACAGGCTAGCAGGGGAGCAGTTAGGCATCAATCAGGCTGGCAGGGGAGTGGTTAGGGGGTGATCAGGCTGGCAAGCAGAAGCGGTTAGGGGCAATCATGAAGGCAGGCAGGTGAGCAGTTGGAAGCCAGCAGTCCTGGATTGTGAGAGGGATGTCCGACTGTCTGTTTAGGCCTGATCCTACCGGGATAGGGCCTAAACGGGCAGTCGGACATCCCTCGAGGTATCCCAGATTGGAGAGGGTGCAGGCTGGGCTGAGAGACACCCCCCCCCCCCCGTGCATGAATTTCATGCACCGGGCTTCTAGTATAGAATAAAAGTTTAAGCAGTAGATACCATATTTAGATTTATTTCTTGGGTAAAAATTTATTGAATTAAATATGCTGTCTAAGCATAAAAGAGGAGAGTATGAGAAAAGACGAGGGTTTCAGGGCAAGGATTATACTAAAGAATAGTCAGGATAAAAAGTAGGAGTGGAGAACAAAGGATAAAGAGGTGGAAGAGAATGAAGAGGAAGTGTTATGAAAGCCAAGAAGAGATTGCAGAAAAGAGGGTGTGGTCAATAAAGAAGTCTAAGAGGATCTCAGTATCTAGCAGGTCATTATGGAAATACTTGTGACCTGGTGCACGGAGTCATGCGCATTGAAAGGAAATTAATTGGAAGGTGGCCAGTGCAGCAGCACTGGCTGAGACTGTCTGGACATACCCTGGAGCCAACCTCCTGTGGTCCCTCCCCAGCATCTGTGGAATGAGCGGGGTCCCTCGGCCTGGCCTTAGGGGAACAGGCCAAAACTGGCTCTCCAACATCCCCCGAGGGGTTCCGGAGTGGGAGAGGGCACTCAGCAAAGTTGCTGTTGTACAGACCGTGGAATACAAATGCAAATGTGCAGTAAACCAGATTCGGGGCCAACAGTGTCCCAGCAACTACATAACCCATGGCTGAAGGTGGAATCGCGTGGGCCCCGCAAGGAATCGGGCTCCCTCCTCTCTGGTTCTGGGGTGCATCACAAGAACTGCTGCTGCCAAGTCGCTGCAGCTCGGCAGCTCCTGCGCTGAGTGTCTGCCCCCTGGTGGTCAGTGAACATCATAGTGACTGGTCAGACGTTTGGACACTTAACATATTAGCCTTTTATATATATAGACTAGGGGTCCAGTGCACGATTTCGTGCACCTTGAAAGGAACTGTGGGCCGCAAGGCTGCGGTGGGCACAGGGGTGGGTCTCGGCCCATCCTCCACGCCCCCTCCCAGTCCCTCCCACCACAGCCCTCAGTCTCCTGTCTGCCGGCAACATCCCTCCCTCTGCTGCTGCTCCCACATGCTGACAGTGCCAGCCCCACTCGCACCAGTGTGAATGGGGCTGGCACCATCAGCGGGTGCGAGCAGCAGCTAATGCCCTGATTGCCGCTCAGGAGCAGGGGGAGGTGGAAAAGCCCTGAGGGGCGATTGGGGCCAGGAGCCACCGCTCACACCTGCTGACAGTGCCTGCCTGATCACCCCTAACCACTCTGCCTGCCAGCCTGATCACCCCCAACTGCCCCCCCCCACCGGGCTTCTCATCCAAAATGCCCCCCATGCTGGCCTGCTCACCCCCAACTACCCCCCGCCAGCCTGCTTGCCCCCAACTGCCCCCCCCTCCGCTGGCCTGATTGCCCCCAACTACCCTCCCCCCTTGCTGGCCTGATCGCCCCCAACTGCCCCCCACTGCCGGCCTGCTTACCTCAAACTGCTCCCCCTGCCGGCCTGCTCACTCCCAACTGGCCCTCCCTGCTGGCTTGCTCGCCCTCAACTGCCCCCCCCAGCCTGATCACCCCCAACTGCCCTCCCCTCCTGGCCTGATAACCCCTAACTGCCTGTGCCTTGGCCCTGCCACCATGGCTTTGTCTGGAAGGATGTTCGGAAGGTCTCCCGGAAGGTCTCCCAGTCTAATTAGCACGTTACCCTTTTATTAGTATAGATGAGAGTATATTTAGTAAAGTGTGAGTGTGGATGGTCATGTCTACTATAAAAAAAGAGTTTGGAAATAGCTGCCTAGTGAGAAAAAATATTTAAACATTTATCAGCATTTAATATGATCTTGATAAAATAGTAGTTTAACAGTCATAAAGCCAATAAGCTTCTACCGGTACTTTTGAAGGGCTGATCATTGAGATTCTTTTGGAAGTGAGGTGTAATTGAAGATTCAATTAGAAGATTTATAAAGTTATTTGACCCTGAGTATTCTGAAAAGGAATTGGACTGTGATAAGAGGATGATGCAAAATAAAATTTTGTCTACATCAATTGTTAGAAAGGGACTTATAGCCTAACCAATATAAGTCCCTTCCTTCATCTATAAACTGAATTTATACCACTTCTTTGTTGGCTGGCATGAAAATGAAATACATAGAATTTCTGCGTGCTGATGTAAAAATGATCAGCTGGTGTAAGGTCCTTTCTCTCTGCCTCTCAATGCTTTCAGCAAACCCACTGCCTTATGTACATTTTTTTTTTTTTTTTTTTTTTTTTTTTTTTTTTTTTTTTTTAGATATAAGGGCAAATTAAGGTAGACTGAAATAAAGCCTGCACAGGCCAATACTCCCTGAAATGAAACATTTGATTAATGCTTCAATTTCTACTAATGGCATAGATCTTTTTCAGCTCAGTCAGCTTTGATTTTTCTTCTTTTCTTCCCCAGAACAATCAATTATCTAAATTGTAGTTGTTCGTAACATGAGTTTGTAGTCAGAAATCTTAGATTTATATCTTACCTCCACTTATTACTAGATATGTGAATTTGGGAAAATAATTTAACCTCCCAGAATCTCAATTTCCTCATCTCTAAGGTGTAGATAACATGACTTACTTATGATTACATTTTAGTGATAATTAAATAAAATAATCCATGTATAGTGCTTAACTCAGAGTCTAACACATAGTAAAGTTTCAATAAATGTTAGTTACTATGTTAATAATGATCTTAAGATTTTTACATGATATCTGTCATGCTCTTTATTCTCCTCTGTACTCAGCTATAAATTGGCACAGACTTTTATAATAACTGGCTAAACTTATGACCATCCCTAATGTCAATCCTTCCAATTTATAATTTGTTGGTACACTATATAGTCTTTGAAGCATAGTTATATTGATATCGTTATGCTAAGAACCACCTTTAATTTCCTACAGGATATGTACCAAAATTTTAGAATAGCAATTATACACCTCCATAGTTCTAACTTTACTTTCCTCCACTACCCTTTTCTGCAACTGATGCTGACACCTGCTGAAGCAATAGTTTCTGAGAATTTTCAAGTCTATACTACTGTTAGATGAGGTTTTCTTCATATACAATACTAGAGGCCTGGTGCACGGATTCATGCACTGGTGGGGTCCCTCAGCCTGGCTTGCACCCTCTCATGATCTGGGAGCCCTCAGGGGATGTAGCAGGGAGCAAAGTGGCAGGCAGCCGGGGAGGATCCTGAGCCTGGGCCAGGTGCCACACTGCTCCCACTCATCCTGGCCCCGCTGTGCCTGCCGCTGCCACTTGGTAGTGCTGCTGCAGAGGCAGGAGAGGCTTGTGCTGGCCGTGTGCCCAGCGTCAATCAGCTGAGCAGCACTCCCGCTGTGGGAGTGCACTGACCACCAGGAGGCAGCTCCTGCATTGAGCATCTGCCCCTGGTGGTCAGTGTGCGTCATAGCGACTGGTCATTAGGTTGTTCGGTCGCTTAGGCTTTTATATACTATATAGATTACCTACATCAAACAACATCACCCCAGTAAGACCCCCTTGGATGTGTTTTGGAAGCAGATTTTTCATCCTCTGCATGAACCCATTTAACACTTTCTCTGAACTTTAAAGGGTACTTTCTGTTTCATGTTTATTTATTCTTTGCAACAGTCCCCTTCATCTTAGACAATCCTCTCCTTCAAAACTTATCTTGATGTTGATTATACTCCTTCTAATATTGAAGTCCCCTATGGTAAAAATATTCTCTGTTGTTTATGGAACTGCCTTTAAGCTGGATCGATAGACTGTGTCACATAGCAGTAAAAGGTAACTTAGACTGAGAAAACTCAGTCAATTGTCTGCTGTTATACAAACAAAAAAATTTATTTTCAACAAGTTATTTCAATATTATGTCATTTTACTGGAATTTAGAAAACAAAGTTTACCAGATATGTGGTTTTCCTATATTAGTTTGCAGTGTTAGTTAGTTCTCAACCTTTCTAATGCCGCAACCCTTTGATACAGTTCCTCATGTTGTGGTGACCCCCAAGCATAAAATTATTTTCATTGCTACTTCATAACTGTAATTTTGCTACTGTTAATGAATTGTAATGTAAATATCTGTGTTTTCCGATGGTCTTAGGCTCTACAGCAGTGGTTCTCAACCCGTGGGTTGCGACCCACAGGTTGAGAACCGCTAGCAGGGTCATTAGGTAACCACATCCATATATCTGATAGTATACCATTAGGGTAACAATTAAGGTAACCACATACATATATCTGATAGTATACCATTATCCAGTATAATTAGGCTACTCAAGTAAACTTTTTTTTTACTAAGTCACTGAAATAGTGACTCTGTCTTCTACCCTTACTACACAGTGTCTTTAAAATGTGTAGCTTTACTACATATCAGTGAGTTTGGAAATATATCAGCATTATTCTTACTCATCTTAAGCTACTTTCTCATAGTAACTGAAGATCAAATTGAAGATGAGCATGATCTCCTGTGGAATGATTTTAGACAAATGCCACATGTTTTTATTTTATTTTTAAAATTTAAATCAAAGTTTGTATTGCTGAGGACAAGCGTTACTTTAGGAAAACATTAGAATAGAAATACTATCATTTCAAGATAATTCACATTTTAATGAGTTCGTTAAACACTATGTTAATAGGTCATTTAAAATGATTTACACACTTGAAAACATATTTTGTTTTTATTTATTTATTTATTTTTAATTCTTTATTGTTTAAAGTATTATGTAAGTCTCCTTTTTTCCCTATTGACCTCTCTCTGGCTGCTCCCACACCCCAGCACATGCCGTCACACCCCAACTATCTGTGTCCATTGGTTATGCTCATATGCATGCATACAAGTCCTTTGGTTGATCTCTTACCTCCTCACCCCCTGCCTTCCCTTATAGGTTGGCCAGTCTGTTCAATGCTTCTATGACTCTGGTTCTATTTTGTTCATCAGTTTATGTTGTTCATTATATTCCACAAATGAGTGAGATCATGTGATATTTATCTTTCCCCGACTGGCTTATTTCGTTTAGAATTATGCTCTCCAGTTCTATCCATGCTGTTGCAAATGGTAAGAATTCCTTTTTTTTTACTGCAGTGTAGTATTCCATTGTGTAGATGTACCACAGTTGAAAACATATTTTTAAATGAGAAAGAAGTGTTTGATTGCTTTCTAACATTGAGAAGAATGTTTTACATAGGAGAAAATGATTCTTTATGTTGATAAACATGTATTCATTTGAAAAAATAATAAAAATTTTAACCAACATACAGGAATTATCTATTAAAATTTTTACATAAAAATATTAAATGCATTTAAAATTTTGAGGAATGTGTTATTTATCTATTAAAGAATCTTATTCTATTTAAACTGAGTTGATCAATTACTAAATAACTTAGAGAAAATATATAGTGTGTGACATTAATTATATTTATTAGCCAGTAGAGTCAGTTTTCTTTTTTAATGGAAAAATATATGCAAGCATATTTTGTTTTCTAAAGCTAATCCTGTAAGGCTTTGTGTTAAGAAGTGTTAAAAATAGCTTATTCTTATGTTCTGATGAAAAGAGAGAAACTTTCCGTGATATGTAGTTTATACTTGCTTTTTAAATCGAATCAGGCAAACAATTTTAGTTAATTCAGACAGTCACTCTATGGTGTCTGTGCCCTTTAGGAACTTTTTTATTATGGATGCAAATTTGTTCCTAAAATAATGAGCATGTCATTATCCTGTTTTATTCACTTAGGTGGTCAGAAAGTGAATAAAAAAATCATTTGATGGTGAAATAATTCTTTTGATTACAGTAAGGGCATTAACTTTGGTGTTTCTGTGTCATTTTCTTGATCATTCTCAAACAGTACTTCTCTGTGCAAGACAGTGCAGGTGATGAGGGCAGGGATGCCAAGGAAAGTTTAGCATGAAATATATATATTTCACACTGTCTAAACATAGATTGGGGCTTCATTTTTATTGCATTTGATAGAGAATAAGTATCTGTCCATCTAAGGCTGTATATTGTGTATGAGAATAGGATAGGAAATTAGGAGGCTTTTAATAAAGCATTTGAGTTTAAACTTTTTAATCAAGCTTATAATTATAAAATTTGGGTCACTCGGTTGCCATTTTTCTTAGAAAAAGACACCCACAATGTAGATGAGTATCAGAAGGCTGTTCCACTAACTTTGAGAATTCTTGGAAGAAATATTTGGCACAAGACAGCCCTTTATCATGTAAAGTTGCTCCAACATAATGCTTCATATTTCATTTATTCATCCATTTATTCACTAAAATTTTCTTGTGCCTATCAGGTGCTAGAGGGGGAAACAAATGTAGAAACGTAGTCAAATAGAGTTCACATTATCATAATAATCTCAATAATGAATGTGTGAAGGAAGCATCCAAGTATTCCAGGGGTCCTCAGACTTTTTAAACAGGGGGCCAGTTCACTGTCCCTCAGACCGTTGGAGGGCCGGACTATAGTTTAAAAAAAAAACCATGAACAAATTTCTATGCGCACTGCGGGCCTGGGATGAGTCGGCTGCTAAGCAGGACAGGCAGCGGCACCCGGCAGGCCGGATAAATGTCCTCGGCGGGCCGCATGTAGCCCGCGGGCCGTAGTTTGAGGACCCCTGAAAGGAAGCAGAGTGTGCAAATAACAGAGCCTAAAAAGAGCAGCAACCATTTGAGAATTTTTGCTAGATTATTAAAACCTAGATATCAACTGCAGATGATGCTTCAGAAATAGAGGTCATGGAGTGCCTTTTATGCAGTTTTATTTTATTTATTTAAATATATTTTATTAATTTTTTTACAGAGAGAAAGGGAGAGGGATAGAGAGAAACTTCAATGAGAGAGAAACATCAATCAGCTGCCTCCTGCACACCCCCTACTGGATATGTGCCCGCAACCAAGGTACATTCCCTTGACCAGAATCGAACCTGGGACCCTTGAGTCCGCAGGCCGACACTCTATCCACTGAGCCAAACTGGTTAAGGCTATGCAGTTTTATTTTTTTATAGTAACAAGAAGACATTAAATGTTTAAAACATTACTGTGAAATAAAAGTTTCAATGGAGTTAGTGAATGTTTCCCCCAATTGCTCTCTCCCCAACATACCTAATATAATCAAACATGTCACAAACCAAACACATCTTCTAGTTCCAAACACCGGCCTCGGTCCTTTATCCCTGAGCTCATTACCCCACACATGCATTTCTACAGTGAGTGTTAGTTGCTGTCTCTGACTAGTCCTGAAAACAGCAAACTATGCTTCATGCAGCTAGACTGGTTTTCCTAAAGCACAGTGGTTGCATAGCTCATTAGTATCCTTCACGTCAAATATGAATGTCTTTGTATTTTCAGAAACCTTCACAATCTGTCCCTAATTAAGCTTTCACACCTCATCAGCTACCATTCTCCTACAGACTCTATGTTCCATCTAACCGAGTATCTCAAGTTCTATTGAGCATCATTTGCTCTGTTCCCCCTCCATGCCTGTGAGTCCTCTTACTCCAGCGACAAGTCTTTCCTTTGAAGATTAAGCTCAAATTTTGTCTCCTACGTGAAATTTTCTTTGACATCCAAAGTCAGAGCTGGTCTCTCTCTACCTGGATGCTTATAGTATTTAGATTTCTCCTCAATTATAGTATAACAATATTATATTGAAATTTATACATCTGTCTCTTTCAATGTAGAATTCAAGGATATAGACTTCATATCCTCCCTTCTTCCAGTACCTGGTGTAGTACCTGACTCTTACTGATGCCGAATAAACGTGAACAAAATATATAGTGTGTATAAGTAAACATTTACCTGTATTCTCAATTGCTTCTTTAAATAATTGTGTCAACTGTTATTATTACAGATGTGGGAACTGAGGTTCAGAGCTATTTGATTTGCCTTTTATCACATTGCTAATAATTTGCTGAGTTGGGGATTAAAACTAGGTGTTCTGGTAACAAATCCTAAGTTATTCTCATTTTAATAATTTCTTTGTAAACTGCAATGTTCAGCAGGATTTTTAATGTGCATAAGAGCTTATTTTTCAAGCAGATAATAATTTATTTTGGGGGTATGAACTATGGTATATTTTCATGATATGACCCTGTACCCTTAATCTGGTTGAAGAACATGAAACTGGATAATATCTATAAAAAATAAGGATATTTTACTAAGTTTATGTATCGGGGACTTATTTTTAGTAAGTCAGAACTAAGGAGAATTAATAATCTATTTGTACTTGAGGCTATCACTTTTTGATCAAAAGTATGATCTACTCAAATTGCATGAAGTCAAATGTATTGAGGTAAGATGTTAGAAACTGTTTCTTTTCTAAATGTTTTTGATTATTACAACAAAATGAAAGGACACTTGTGATTGGATACCATCACTGCCCATCTTTCAGACACCAAGAAGTTTATAAAAAAGGTCAGAATCCATTTCTGAAACAGTTACTCAGTCACGCCCATTGAACTTGGCTTTGGGTGTGAGACATTTATTTGCTCTGTTCTTTCAATTTGATGAGTTTCAAATTCTAAGAAAAAGAAGTCTTTGAAGCACAAACAGAAAATTAGCATTGAACATATGTCTCTATTGCTTAATGATGCTTTGTGTAGAGAGAGAAAGGAACAGAAGAAAACTTTTGAAAGATCTCTGTTTCTTTGTATTCTGTCACCTCTAGTTAATTGCATTATAAACATCAATAAAGTCTAACAAACAAAAAGAAAAATTCCCCAATTTCAGCAGCATTATAAAGCATACCAGTAATTAAGATCATAGTTTCTAATATATCAACCTGTGAAGATTAAACATATAGCCCATTATCAACTTTTATATGTCAAAGATTTAAACATAAATTTTTAAAGTTTTCTGAGTAATTTGAATTTTATGTTTACAAATAAGGAAAGAGGAGAGACAACAAAAATGAAGTGAACAAGAAGCCAGAAGAAGATGCTCAAGAGAAGATGATTTGTCACAACAGAAAATGTGGAGGTCAAATTTTTAGGTCAAAGTCATAGGAACCTTAGTGATGTTTTAACAGGTCAACAGACTTTTGAAGATGACTTTGCATATCCTTGTTCCATCTTTATTCAGCTTAAGCCATTGCTAATAGTTTTGGCTGTTATGATTATAAAATATTATATTGGTTCGGGTTTCTTCAGATGTAGTCCCACAAGTAGAATTTCTAGGTCATAAGGCAGAAATCCGAAACAGTAATTGGAAAAAAAAAAATATATGTACCCCTATGTTCTCTGCAGTGTTATTTACAATGGCCAAGATTTGGAAGCAGCCTAAGTGCCCATCAGTAGATGAGTGGATTAAAGAAGCTGTGGTACATTTATAAAATGGAATATTACACGATCATAAACAGAAAGAAATCTTACCTTTTGCAACAGCTTGGATGAAACTGGAGAGTTATTATGCTAAGTGACATAAGCCAGTCAGAAAAAGACAAATACTATACTATTTCACTTATATGTGGAATCCAATGAACAAAGTAAACAAACAAACAAAATAGAAACAGACACAAAGATACAAAGAACAGACTGACAACAAACAAACAAAAAAAAAACATGCTCATAGACACAGACAACAGAGGGAAAGAGGAGTGAGGGGAGGGCACAGAGGGTATAGGGGGATAAGTGGTGAGGTAAGGACTTGGGGCAGCGAACACACAATACAATATACAGATGATGTAATTTAGAATTATACACTTGAAACCTATATAATTTTATTAACTAATTTATTAACTAATAAATTAAATAAAAATTAAAACAAAAATATTTTATTGAAATTTGGAAGCACAAATTTCCCCGATAATAACAAAAGTATTTGATTAGTGCTTAAAGTATTTGATCTTTTAGAAGCACTTTTTATTGACCTCAGCATTCATAAGCAAGGAAATAAAATGTGAAATTGTTTTAATGCAATGTACTGCTAAAAAATGATGATGTAACAAACAACATAGCCATAGTAAGTAACATCTTATAGGCTAAAAAATACTGATGTAATTAATGATTGAGTAATTATGCACATAATACCCATGATAACTACATTTCCTTTTGTAATAACAGTCTCCAAAGACATCTGATAAATTCAAACTAACAAAACAATAAAACAACACAGTATTTCAGAACCACACATTTGAAAAAAAAACACAATAAAATTTAAAAATGCGATGAGTTAAAAAATACATATTTATATATTTGCATTATTTTCTCCTCAAAAATTGAAATAATTTTTGAAAAGATTTTAACTAAGAAAACATGTATAATGACAGAGGCAATTAATTCATACAAAAACTACTTCAACTTCAGTTGCAGTTTCCCAACTTTTCTGCCATTTAAAAGCCTGTTGAGTGAAGGGATTAAGAATGACAGATTGGAAGTTACAAAATAGTCATGGGGATGTAAAGTACAGCATAGGGAATATAGCCAATAATAGTATAATAACTATGTATGGTGCCAGCTGGGTACTGGAAATATCAGAGGGACCACTTTGTAAAATATATGATTGTCTAACTAATATGCTAAGCACCTGAAACTAATACAAAATAATATCAAATATAAACTGTAATTAAAAAATAATTTAAAAACCATCAACAACCAAAAAAGTTTTTTTTTTTTTTAAAGCCTATTGATCTGGCATTCATTTGCATCAAATCCCAGTCATTTCAGTAACCTGACTTTTTTATTGAACTTGCCCGCATGGTACATGTATATGATACAGCTCTCTTAAAGCAATTTCCTTAATAAACATTCTTGTTCTATCTACTTGGCTATGATGTATTAGGAATCTGCTGTAATGATATATGATAGAAAATTCAAACACAGAGAGCCATATGATGTCAAATATAAGTAATACCTATGTGAATATTGCATTGACCTTTGTATCAATACTTTGTTTTTTTTGACAATCTGAAATAGCTGACTCAATGATAGAATCGAGAGTGTAGTAATTGGAAGAAACCAGGCCAATAGAGTGTGTGGTTATTCTGACTGCTATTTTTAGCTCTATTGAAAATAAGACAAAATTACTTAGTTTGTTGGGCACTATGAATGAATGAAGTCTTAAAAATTGTAATAAATGATGTTATGGAAAACACATTGGAAAAAGCAGATAAATGCATTTCAGTTTCTTGCAGAGTGATGGTGTGACCTGTTATTACAAATAATTAGGCTTATCTGTTCCTAAACTGAGAGCAGATGCCTCTTACTTCACTAGCTACTTGGGGTTGGGGTGAGAGGAAGAAGGAAGCAAACCAAAAAGAAAATGACCACAATTAGGAATCCAATGGGGAGTCTCAGAACATTACAAGCCAATGTGAGATTTTCTACCTACTTTTTAATATCATCCTAACTAATAAAAGAGTAATATGTAAATTAACCATCACTCCACTACACCCACAAGCCACGCCCACCAACCAATCAGGAGCGAGTATGCAAATTAACCCAACCAAGATGGCTGTGGCCACGGAGTAAGCAGGAGGCTTGGGTTTCCCTGGCAATGGAGGAAGTCAAGCTTCCCACCCACCCTGGCCGGCCCAGGCCTCCACTCAAGGCTACAAAATTTCAATTATAGAAGATAAATAAATCCCAACAAAAATGGCAGCAGCCAGGGAGCTGGAGAGAGCAGGAGGCTTGAGTTGCCCCCGGCGATGGAGGAAGCCAAGCTTGCGTAGCCCTACCTGCCTTGGTCTCCACTCAAGGCTACAAAGTTTCAATTATAGAAGATAAATAAATCCCAACAAAAATGTCTGTGGCCATGGAGCGAGTAGGAGGCTTGGCTCCACTCAAGGCTACAAAGTTTCAATTATAGAAGAAAAATAAATCCCAGATACCAGGGCCTCCACTTGGGTCGCCAGGGAGTGTGGCCGGCCTGCAAACCACCACAGGCTCCTTGCCCAGGCTGCTCCACGCCCCAAGGGAACCCCACCCTGATCCGGGACACCCTTCAGGGCAAACCAGCTGGCCCCCACCCATGCAGCAGGCATCTATCCTATCAAATTAAAGAGTAATATGCTAATTGACCATCACTTCAACATACAAGATGGCTGCCCCCATGTGGTCAGAGATGGTTGCCCCCATGTAGACATAAGATGGCTGCCACAAGATGGCCAGCAGGGGAGGGCATTTGAGAGGGACCAGACCTGCAAGGGAGGGCAGTTGTGGGAGATCAGGCCAGCAAGGGAGGGCAGTTGGGAGGAACCAGGACTGCAAGGGAAGGCAGTTGGGGCGATCAAGCCTGCAGGGGAGGGCAGTTGTGGTGACCAGGCCAGCAGAGGAGGGTAGTTGGGGACGATCGGGCCTGCAGGCAAGGGCAGTTGGGGGTGACCAGGCCTGCAGGGGAGGGCAGTTAGGGGCAAACAGGCTGGCAGGGGAGCAGTTAGGCATCAATTAGGCTGGCAGGGGAGTGGTTAGGAGGTGATCAGGCTGGCAGGCAGAAGTGGTTAGGGGCAATCAGGAAGGCAGGCAGGCGAGCAGTTGGGAGGTAGCAGTCCTGGATTGTGAGAGGGATGTCCAACTGCCCGTTTAGGCCTGATCGGGCCTAAATGGGCAGTTGGCCATCCCTCGAGGGGTTCCAGATTGGAGAGGGTGCAGGCTGGGCTGAGGGACACACATCCCATGCACGATTTTGTGCACCGGGCCTCTAGTCTCCAAATATTCAGACCCCTGTCACCTCTGTCATATATGTCCTTAGAATCGATTTTCCTTGGTAGTGGAGTTGGGGAATACAGTAACACTGAAACAAGCATCCCTTGAGGTTAAGAGTAAGCCACAGCAATGACCTCTATCAGTTTGACTTGTCTTTCTTTGCTTCTAACTAAAGTGAAAATCCTTTGTTCTTAATTTACACATTGGAGATTCAGACCTTTGCAACATCTTCACATCAGGAAAAATACCACCCCTGCTGTTGAAATCACTTGTATAATTTGTATCTTTCACAACTGGAATTGCATCATTGCCTCCTCTGCAATTACCCTGTAGTCAAGCCTTTCACCTCATTTTAAGATTTCTTTTTGATTCTTAAGCATTTCTTAACTTCTAACGGGATTATTTGAATACCTTGGGATGCTGTAGCAATGTACTCATCTATCTAATAGTTTAGAGGTATACTATATTCACATTATCTTCAAGGTTAAAGTCAAACTGTCTGAAAATATTACTTAAGTGCTGATTTATATTTACAAAATTAGCTATTTCAAAACTAATATTATCAGTACCTAAGAGGAAATAATTATTTAATTCTGTCTTTCTCATTGTTATGTTTCCACAATGCCTTGTATGTATGTCTGCCCTAAAATTATTATATTTTAAAATGTTCTTATTTGTGAATGTCTTTCTTTTTTATTAAATTTATTTGGGTAATATTGGTTAATAAACTGATATAGATTTTAATTGTACAATTTTGTATATTGTACAAGTATACATCATCTGCATATTGAGCTGTGTGTTTACAACCCTAAATCAAATCTTCTTCTATTCCATATATTTGACACTCTACCCTTTACTAACCCCCCTACTCCCTTCACTCTGGTAACCACCACATTGTTGTCTGTGTCTATGAGTTTTTGTTTGTTTGTTTGTTCATTTGTTACTTTCAGGTTTAAATCACATGTATGAATGTAATCACATGGTTCTTGACTTTTTCTGACTGAGTTATTTTGCTTAGCATGATATTTTCAAGATCTATTCATACTGTCACAAATGGCAGTTTTTCATCTTTTCTTATGTCTGAGAAGTATCTATTGTATATATGCACTACACCTTCTTTATCCAATCATCTATAGAATGACACTTGGGTTGTTTCCATGTCTTGACCACTGTGAATAATGCTGCAATGAACAGATCGATGCATATATCTTTTTAAATAAATGTGTTCAAAATTTTCAGGTAGATATCCAGAAGAAGCGTTGCTTGGTCATATGGTAACTCTATTTGTAATTTTCTGAAAAACCTCCATATTCTTTCCATACTGGCTGTTTAATTGGACAATGAGCTCTTTGAAGGGTTGGAAATATCTTATTTACCTATTTATTCTCTATGTGGAGTATATGACCTGAAATGTACTGTTTAGTCAATAAATGTTTTTTTGTTTCATTTAGTAAATTTTGGTATACCAAAATATATAAATACTAGAGGCCCAGTGCATGCAATTCTTGCTGTGTAGGGTCCCTAGGCCTGGCCCATGATCAGGGCCAATCGAAGCCTTCTGGCAGCCGGCTGGGGCTTTCCTTTGTTCTGTGCCACCCCCTGGTGATCAGCGCACGTCATAGCAAGTGACAAAACTCCCAGTCTCCTGGTTGAACTCCTGCAGGGACACTTTGCATATTAGCCTTTTATATATATATAGATAATGTGTCACATATAAAAATAGCAGTGAGGATGTTATTTCAGAATCTAATTAGATCTACCTTTATAATTTTCAGCTGCAAATAACATCCCTGCAATATGAACATATGACCCCTTAACACTAACGTTGAGTAGCATTCTACTCACCCTGGCTCAGTTGGTTGGAGCGTCCTCCTATACACCAGAAGGGGTGGTTTGATTCTGGTCAGGGCACATCGTTAATGTTATTTTTTTCTCTCTTTCCCTTCTTCCTCTCTCTAAAATTTCAAAAACTTGCTATAAAATTAGTTTTTAATTTAGTCTACCCGACCATTTTCCATCCTTTGGGGCATTATAGAATGAGTCTAAAGTATCCTTTACTTGAGAGTTGTTCAAATATTTGAAGATAGCGTTTATTTCTATTTTAACTCTGATTTTGGCTAAACATCCTCACTTTTTTTCCTATTATAAAATAATTTCCAAACCCCTCATCTTTCTAGTATATTCTTTTTTCAATGATTAATTTAATTAATTTAAAATTAGAAAATGGAGAAAAGAATGGAAATTTCCAATGGTTTCTGTACTATTTCTTCATTTTTTTCTATTTAAAAATATGTACTAATGAAAATATGTTTTCTTTTTCTTTCTTTCTTTTCTTCTTCCTCCTCCTACTTTTCTCCTTCTTCTTCTTCTTCTTCTTCTTCTTCTTCTTCTTCTTCTTCTTCTTCTTCTCCTCCTCCTCCTCCTCCTCCTCCTCCTCCTCCTCCTCCTCCTCCTTCTTCTTCTTCTTCCTCCTCTATCCACACCCAAGGATATTTTTTCCATTGATTTTTAGAGAGAGTGGAATAGAGAGGGAAAGCCAGAGAGAAACTGATGTGAGAGAAACACATGGATTGGTTGCCTTCTGTATGAGCCCTCAGGGCTCAGTCTGAGGAGGAGCTTGCAACTGAGATACATGCCCTTTATCAGAATCAAACCCGGGACCCTTTAGTCCACAGGCTCATGCTCTATCCACTGAGCAAAACCGACTAGGGCTGATGTTTTCTGCTTTCTCATCTCACTTCTCAGAGGTAACTATGGTTGGCAATTGAGTTGGATTTTTCCATAATGTCTTCTCAAACACACACACACAGAATGCCTCTGGAGTTTTATTTTATCTCAAAGAAAAAAAAAAAACTTGTTATAATATTGCTATGTCACTTTTTCCCCATGAAAACATCCTAAGTCATGGGTCATTTTAGGTTACACTCTAATTAAATTTGTCAGTAAAATCTCTTGAAATGTTGCATTCAGGACTAAATATAAATTTGAATATAATTAATTTTATTAAGCATTTAATAGACACCAGACAATGTACTTGGTATTTAAAATGTTATACCATTTTCATTTTCAAAACAATATATGAGGTAGTTAGTATTTCAATTTTATGTGTAAAGAAATATGTTTAAAGGGGTTAAATTGCTCAAGATCACTCATGAGTAGTCAATTGCAAAGCTGTGTATGTATTTGCTTATTTCCAAACTTGATTCAGAAAACATTTCAGAATATTTTCTGGGTTCACAAATCAACCATATAACTTCTTGTAAAATTGAAAAATAAATAACAAGGATTAACCGATTTGACTCAGTGGATAGAGCATTGCCCCATGGACTGAAACATCCCGGGTTCAGTTCTGATTAAGGGCATGTACCTTGGTTGCGGGCTCGATCCTTGGCCCTAGTTGGGGTGCATGCAGGAGGCAACCAATCGATGCGTCTCTTTCACATTGATGTTTCTCTCTGTGTGTCTCCTCCTCCCTTTCACTTTCTCTAAAAATCAAAGAAAAAATATCCTTGGGTGAGGATTAATAAAAATAAATAAATAATCAAAACTGAGAATATGAAATTATGTCAAGAATGAGGTAAATAAATAAGTAAATAAGTAAATTATGTACTTGTTATAGGTAGCCACACATATGGTGCAGATATTCTTAGTAATTAATGAGACTAGTTATTAGACCAGTTATTAAATTCATAATGCCAATAAGATTAAAATTATTTTTTAATGCTGCTGGAGTTGTCACTAAGAATAAAGAATGTCTGCTGTGTCCTTAGAAGAAGGACTCAGAGAATATGTGAAAATGAACATTTTCATAAAAGATATGATACATTTTATAGGGTTTTATTTTAGTGTCTCTTGACATAGTCAATATTCTGACACCAAAGCTTTAAGCAGTAAGTCAATTTTGGGGGGAACCAAACATTTTTTTTTTTTAGGTCAATGGTAAAGTTTAGAAGATCCAGAAGAATAAATGGATGCTCCAAACTTTTCACTATTTCTCTCTCTCTATCTTTCTCTCTCATATATGTGATGTATAGTAATTTAAAATTATAATAAGAGATTTCTGTATATGGAGCTTATAGTATATGATATATAGATAGTAATTCAACTTTCAATAATAATCCTATGGTAATGGTTATAAACCATGTGTCATTATGAAGACAGCTATTATCTTTGGGAGTTAAATAGAGACCATAGACCTGGGAGTGGAAATGTGATAAATCTGATCTCATTCCAAATCCAGTACTTTTGCTAGTCTGTCTATAAATGGAGACTTTCTGGTGTAGATTAAAGAGAGATAATTATTTGAATTGATCTGGCAATTATACCTCTATTAATATTGACTATGTTTTTTATGAGTGGTTAAATATGCCCAACCTGAATTACTTCTGCCCTGTTTTACTTCTAATATATCTCCCAAACCTTATTCCCCAAGAAAAAAAATCTAACATCAATTCCCATTGCAAATTCTCAGAGGCCAAGAAACAAGTGACAGCAAACTCATAAAATCCCACAGTCAGTGGACATTTCTGGGTCCACGCACAGGATTGTGGCTTAGGGAGTGGAGAATGGCTGCCATAGTCATTTTGTTGCCTTAGTGCATTTTTACCAAGAATATCATTGCCAAGCTTCCTGTGAAGCCAGGATGTGTAAGATTTTTTATATTAAGAATCTCGGCTAGTGACAGCAGCAGCAGGAAATCTTATGTAAAACAGTCCTTCCCTGTGAGTGGAATGACATGCTTATTATTGATGGCAACCCTAAATGTTGCCAATAGCTGTTGTTCTTAGAGAGAAATGATAAGAGTGGTTTAGACTGGACTTATTTTTCTCCCTTGAACACAGCAATGAGGCAGCTTATCTCCATCAGCTGGTTGGGCACAGAGGCTAGAAAACAGGAGAGCTGAAATGAAATAAGAATGAGGCTTGTCCTGGAACATGCCTGAAGTGGGAGGACTCAGTGGCGGTTAGGGGACCAGAGAGAGTTTTGGCCAGCAGGCAAGTAGAGAGAAAAATATGTAGCTACTAAAACAAGCTGTACTAAGCATCTAAGCCAAATTCCGGAAATCATTTATGGAGTGTAGCCATTCAGACCAGAAATAACTACAAATGAAAGCAGGCAAGGTCTACCTTATTCTACTTGTAAACAAATAAACTTTCAAAGTAAAGTTAGTTCTTCATAAAACAGAAATATTAAAAAGAATTTTTAATTAAAAATTTATATATATACTAGAGGCCCGTTGCAGGAAGTTTCCTGCAAGAATAGGGCTTCCTGTGGCCTGAGCAAAGCAGAGAAGGGAGTGAAACCAGCTGAGGTGGGCTTCCCTCCCACCGCTGCCACCCCCGCCTGCACTTTCCCTCCCACTGCCACCGCCGCCCTCGCCGGGCTTTCTGCTTTCCCTCCCTCTTCCTTGTACACTGTCTTCAGTCTTCGCTCCGTGCCTACATATGCAAATTAACCACCATCTTTGTTGGGTTAATTTGCATACTCACTCTGATTAGCTGGTGGGCTAGTGGAGTGATGGTTAATTTGCATGTTTCTCTTTTATTAGTGTGTGTGTGTGTATATATATATATATATATATATATATATATATATATATATATACACACACATATATATATGTGTGTATATATATATATATTCAACTTCACAATCTATGTGAACTTTGAATAAGAGAAAGAATAAATGAAACTCTGGAAATTTTAAACTAAATTGTCTCCTTTTGATTATTGTTACTTTTGAAAATGTTTGCAGACAAATACTTCCCAATTGATCTAATCAGATGAAAACAAAGGAAAACAAATTGCTTTGTAGAATATGTAGAAACATTGACATATGATTTAGAACCTAATTCTTTCTAGAAACAGTTTCTAATCCTTATCCTGATACAGTAGGTCTTATGACTGTGGACAAGCCACTTCACTTTCTGGATCTCAGCTTTCTCATTTTTCAAATGCAAGTTAGTATTAATCAGCCCCTAAGCGCTCCTCTAGGAGCATGAGTTCATAATTCTATTATACTAGAGGCCCAGCGTGATTGAAATCGCGTGAGGAGGCGCCCCGCCTCCCGCCGAGCGAGGAAGCACCCTGCGGGCTGCTGTGGGCGGCCGGGATCTGCACCTGACTGGTGCTGCAGGCGGCCGGCTGGGACCCGCACCTGACTTCCACCCCAGGCCCCCTCTGCCCCCTGCCTATGTCTGCACTGGGCCACCGGAGCTGCCGGTCTGGCTGGGGCAGGTTCCCCTGTCTCTGTCTCCATCTCTGCTCTGGGCCTCACCTGCACGCACAACCTCCTCCTGTCCGGTCGTCCCGTTATGGTGTCCTGGCCTAATTTGCATATTACCTCTTTATATACTAAGATAAAAAGCTACCTTTTAAAAAATATGTAGAGATTTATTTCTACTCACATCCTCAATTTTATGTCTTAATTAGAAGTTGATAAATTTCTTCAAATCCCTGTCAGTTGGGATTACTGATTCCCAATAACACTTATTAGCTAAGAACATGCCTTCTTAACCAGTTAAATGCCACAATAGTTTGAATTTAATTAAAAAAGGTTCCCTGCTTGCATCTATAGATGCTTATGGCGTACAAATTTTAAACCTTAAGAAATAAAAAAAGACATGTTGAGATTACTTTAATTTTCCTGGTGTGAACAACTAGGGTAAAACATCTTGATTCATTATGTGGCTCTTTCTTTATATCTTCATCTCTAAAGGTACAAACAAGTCAGTTGAAATATATTACCTGCATAAATAAGAGAAATGAGAAACTGGACATAATTAATAATTTTTATTGAACATATAGCTTTCTGTGCATATTAACACCCATGATAACATTCATTCTTCTATTTATTGTCCAGCTTCTGAAAGATAGACATTTTACAACTCTCTCCCTGCATTATAATGTCTTTGATATTTACAATATTGGAAAGACTGTAATTTTCTTGCAATCAAGAACCGCTGCTATTTTTCCCCTTAGAGAACAATATTGAATGATGCATGTTCAATATCTAAGTAGTCTGAATAAAGTGTGCAAAATAGCACTTATAAAATTAAGGCATATATAAAAATATATTGCAATTTGTGGAATGCTTATGTATACTTAATGAATTTTCATCTGAAACTCATATCTCAGTATACTGAAATGTAGAAATCATTCAAATTATCCCTGGGTTGACCTGGCTTTGTGCAAAAAGTTACTTTTCCAAAGATTCAGTAGGAAGAATTTTTAGTGATGATGAAATTGTTTCTTTTTAAGGTAAAATAAGTAGGTTTCAATAATTAAAATTATATATATATATATTCAGATATTTAAATAGTGGATAATTGACTAGGATAATTGACTAGATGAAATGTCTCTTTTAAGGTAATTGATCCAAACTCTGAAATATTTGAGCTCTTTTTTTATCAATGAATCATATTCATGTAATAAAATAATCAAGGGCATATTCACTCAAAAATATTTTAGTGTGAACTCCATGAATGGTATGTGAAACATGCACATGACTGAGTTATGGCTCCCTACTGAGAGTTTTATACTAACATGGGAAAGATATAAAAACCACTGAATATTATTTTACAAAGGTAGGAAAAACTAAGTGCTAAGAAGAGATGCTAGCAATGCTTGCAGGAAGTTGAGTATAATTACATAAGGGGAAGCCTCAGTGGAAGTTAACATATGAAAGAAAAGAAGGATTTTTGATAGGCAGAGAGATC
Source organism: Plecotus auritus (assembly GCF_963455305.1). Lineage (NCBI taxonomy): Eukaryota > Metazoa > Chordata > Mammalia > Chiroptera > Vespertilionidae > Plecotus > Plecotus auritus. The sequence goes on from NC_137771.1 coordinate 192,046,420, forward strand.
GAACGCTGTGTTTTGCTTAGAAACAATCGAGTTCAGAAGTATGTGGGTACATGATTTATCTAGGAAAAAAGTTACATGTGAATGGTCAGTGATTCTTGCATACAGAGGAAGATAGCCACTAGAAAAGTAATTAACATAAAATTATATAAAGTATTGAACACCATCAAAGGAACTGAAATCTTATTCTTTAAAACAAAGAGACAATTAAAGGCTTTAGGAAGAGGAGTGTTGTGAATCAAACTGTATTTTAGAAAATTAATATAGTGGCAGCTTGTGTAAGTATTTAAGACAATAAATCTATTGACATATTTCCAAAAAGGTGAATAAACATTTACATCAAATTAATTTTTATATTAAATATTTCACAAATGTGTAAATTTCAGAATGTTTCTGAGATTTTAAATTTAATAGCTTAATGAAACTTCAGAAGAATAGATTAAAGTATTTCTTGGAAAACTGAACAGTGACATAAAATTTTATAGAAGAAACTTCCAGAACTAAGAAAAAAATAGAAGTTGCTGCAGAACATGTTACAGTTAAAACAACATAAAAGCCAAGTTAATTGCAAAATTATGGTTTTAAAAACATTGGAGACTTTGGGATGCCATGTGGATTACCAGATATACCAGTTAATGCGGATTTTTTTCAATAGATGGAGTTACACATATGTTGATATATATGCTATTTGATATGTATGCTATTTTGTTGTATTGACAACAAGCTTCAAAACTTCATATGTCAAATTTTCTGAAGGTGTTAACATCATAGATATTTTTATGCATAAAATGTCGAATTTCATGCCAAAAAAAGAGCATTTGTGGGAAGTTTTAATTCATTACTTTATTTTGAAGAAAAAGTTATCGTATCCTACAGGAAGCTTATGGTGACCATGCTCCATCTCAAGACACTTGTGAAAGCTGGTTTAAACACTTTAAAAGTGATGATTTTGATGTGAAAGACAAAGAACATCCATGTCAACCAAAAAAGTTTGAAGACCAACAATTACAAGCATTATTGGATGAAGATGCGTGTCAAACTCTAAAACAACTTGCAGAAAGATTAAACGTTGCTCTGAAAACAATTTCTGATCTTTTACAAGCAATGGGAAAGGTTTTAAAGGAAAGAAAATGGGTGCCACATCAACTGAACGAAAGACAAATGGAAAACCGAAAAGTCTTCAGTAAAATGTTGCTTCAACAGCACAAAAGAAAGTCTTTTTTGCATCGAATTGTGACTGGCGATGAAAAGTGGATTTATTTTGAGAATCCCAAAGGCATAAAATCATGGTTTGATCCAGGTCAACCATCAACATCGACTGCAAGGCCAAATCGCTTCGGAAAGAAGACAATGCTCTGTGTTTGGTGGGATCAGGAAGGTGTAGTGTATTAGGAGCTTTTAAAGCCAGGTGAAACCATTAATATTGATTGCTACCAACAACAAATAATCAATTTGAACCACGCTTTGATCGTGAAACAACCAGAATGTGCCAGAAGACACGGCAAAGGCAAAGTAATTTTGCTTCATGATAATGGACCATCACACACTTCAAAAACAGTTAAAGACATGTTAAAAGATCTTTTCTGGGAAGTATTAACTCACCAGCCATATTCACCAGACATTGCTCCTTTGGATTACCGCTTGTTTCAATCGATGGCACATGCACTTTCTGAGCAGCACTTCAAAACGTATGAAGAAGTGGAAAGTTGGGTTTCTGAATGGTTTGCCTCAAAACAAGAAAAGTTCTATTGGGACGGTATCCACAAATTACCTGACAAATGGGGGAAATGTGTGGCTAGTGATGGACATTACTTTGAATAAAGCACTTTTGATGTTTCTTTTGAAATTATTGTGTTTCTTTGATTACAAAATTCACCTTATTGACCGGTACACCTAGTAAATGAAGGAAAATTCCAGTCATTTCTTTGTCTAGATAATTTCTAGATTTTAATTGAGCTTATCGCTGCAGAACGATATTACAAGTAGAAAAGAAACTAGCATGATTCTGTTTGCTGAGTATAGTAGAAATATTTTGAATTTCTAAAGAATCCCTAAGGCCAAATTTCCCCTGCTGTGCATTTTCTGAACTCTGGATCATGCAGGATGTGCGGGTTTCTAGAAGTGGGACTTGAAATTTCCCATCATGTAGGAAATAAAGTTCCACTTCAGGAAGGTGCTTGCCTCAAACACATGGCTAGTCACCTCTTTAAAATATTTGCCAAACTTTTAAACAGTATGTAAAACAAAGAGCTAAACTCAAAGTCTCTAAAGGGAAAATGAAATCTCTCATAAACACTCTGTCTAAGGAGTTGGAGGTAGCCAGACTCTTATCAAATGCATCAGAAGGAAATACCTGAGATACAAGGAAGAATCAGAAGCCCACTGCATTCTTACACCCAGAGGGTTATCCAATCTGCCTCAAAAAGAAAAACAGAAGTCGCAGCTTGTTTCCTGTTTATGGCAATTATGAATAAAATCACTATGAATATTTGCAGGTGTATTTTTGTATGGACATGATTTTTCATTTCCTTTGGAGAAACATCTAGGAGTAAGATTGGTGGGCCATGAAGAAACTTTGTAAGAAATTTTGAACTGTTTTCCTATGCCACTTTGCATTTGTATTAGTAAGATATAAAATCTCTAGGTGTTCTGCATGCTTTCCACCACTTAGCGTTACCAGTCCTTGTAATGTTAGCCATCCTCATGGGAGTACGTTGGTATCTCCTTGTGGTTTTACTTTGCATTTCTCTCATAACTAATTATGTTGAGCATGTTGTTATGCTGTTATATGCCAATGTAGGATGTATTTGATGAAATGTTTTTATAAAGACACTTCACTGTTCCCACTGTATTTTGTTAAATCATTTGCCTTCTTATTGCTGAGTTTTAGGAGTTTATATATTATACGAGAGGCCCGATGCAAGAAGATTCCTGCAAGAATGGGCCTTCCTTCCCCTGGCTGCTGGCACCACCTTTGCTCTGACCAGAGCCACCTTTCCACATTTGCTCCAGCCCGGAACTGCCTTTCCACCTTCCCATGCTGCCCAGAGGCATGGAGCGGAACGCCTGTGTTGTTGCCATGGCGATGACACAAGCGTCCCGCCCCACCCCCTGCTCCTTGGTGCCTGTGTATGCAAATTAACCCGCCATCTTTGTTGGGTTAATTTGCATACTCACTCCTGATTGGCTGGTGTGCATCACAAAGGTACAGTCAATTTCATCTTTCTCTTTTATTAGTGTAGATATTCGGGACTCTATGCCAAAATGGCTGAATGGCAAACAAAATAAAACAACAGAAAAATACCTAGTGTTAGCAAGGGTGTAGACCAATTAGAACAATTATACACTGCTGATGGTAAGATGCCTTTAGAAAACCTTTTCCCAGCACATACTAAAGCTGAACCATCAACTTTTTTCTCATGCACATACCCCAAAGAAATGTATACATATGTTCACCCAAAAATGTGGAGTAGAATGTTCGTAGCAGTATTATTAAAAATAGTCCAACTGAAAACTACTCGGATTTCCATCTATTTTCCAATATGAAAAAAATGTACTGCACTCACACAGTAATAAAAATTAACAATTTATGACTACACACAATATACAAAAATCTCACAAAAATAATGGTAAGTGAAAGATGCCAGATATAAACAGTAAAGACTATAATCCCATTTATAACAGAATAAAAACAAAAAACAAAACAAATCTAAGCTTTTAGAAGTCAGGACAGTGTTAAATCTTGATGTGTGGCCCAGCTGGCATAGCTCAGTTGTTGAGCATTGACCTCTGAACCAGGTGATCATGCTTGGATTCTGGTCAAGGCACAAGCCCAGCTTGTGGGCTTGATTCGCAGTAGGGGGCATGCAGCAGGCAGCTGATCAATGATTCTCTCTCATCATTGATGTTTCTGTCTCTCTCTATCTCCCTTTCTCTTTGAAATCAACAAAAACATATTTAAAAAATGTAATCTAATATCTTATAAGAAAATATGGGTGAAAGTTATTTCCTAATTTTAAAAAGCATAAAAATACAATTCATTTTTATTAAACCAGGAGATATAATTCTTTTTATTATCTATGTTTAAAAAAATATATATTTTTTGTTCTAACAATACAGTGGGTAAATTTAAAGTTATATCAGAAACTAGTTTTAATTACAGCATAAACTCCAAAATATGTTTGGCCTGCATAATTTAGGAAAGAAGTTTCTTGAATGGTGTTCTGTCTTGTTCTACCTGAAAAAAAAATTCTGCTGAAAAATATTTTCTAGCATGCTGAACATAATAAAGTTTGTTAGATTGACTACTGTACCTCTACAGTGGCAAGGCACTAGACATTACCTTGCATCTCGGTCCATGTTTCTCATAGTAACTTATAATTAATTGTTAGAGTAGGGCAAAATAGCAATAAGTCAAAGGCTATTTGGGTTGGAAAAAATCAATCCTGGAATTGCACAAAAGGTGATGCTCTCTTAAGTTGAAGTGATTAAAAAAGAGATGATTGAATACACCTTGGGGAATAAAGTAGGTGGTTGTGTTCATCTTTTGAATTTATTTAAAAGTGAAAAGGCACTGATATTTATTTTTTTAAAGATAAGGTTTTTGACGTAAAATAACATGAGAATACTGTTTAAATTTGGATTTAATAATTACTTTTGAAGATTTGCTATCCACTTGAAGAGGCCAGTCTATTATACAACATATCAGTGAAAGGGTAGAATAAAAAAATGCCTTGAGATTTGTTTTTGTATATACACCATGATATAAATGGGTCCAGCAAATTAAGCTTAGGTTTGCCTACTATATGTGTGCATCATTATCAGCACATTTCCAGACACAGGACACTGCAATGCTTTTATAGTTTAATTAAAAAGAGGAAATTTACATCTCAATATGTAACATTTCATAATGGATAATAATGTGATGCTTATTAGCATATCAACAAAAATTATTTGCCACTTACTCTTTCTTCAAGTTTATATGGTATAATTTACATGCTAATTTTATATTAGAAACAAAAGTTGACAAATTGTTGTTAGAATGCAGAGATTATAGTTATGGTTCTTTTTTATTAATTCCATTTTATTAAACAATAATATACTGAAAAGGAATAATTTAAAAGTGAATAAAGCAAGCATTTTTACAAAACACACTGACACTGCTATTTTTACATTATTTTGATATAATGAAACATAGCATGAATGTAAATATGAAAGACAAATTTCACAGGAAATAAATATCAACCTGTAGGTATTATATTTCATTTGAATGGATTACTTGAATATGATATATAAACAGTTACACTATTTCCTGTCTCTAGATATTCAATATAGTTTTCCTACAATTTATTTTAATTAACAGAAATACCAACTGGAGAGATTAAATTGGCCTATTATTGAACCAAAATAAGTAATACATTTTATAAGATCCTACAAGTATTTTTTTTTCACTTAATGAGTAAAAGCCAAAAAATACTGCTGACATATGGGTAGCTAAATTCATTTGGCTTAGACCATCTGCTGTGTAAGCAATTTATAATGCGATGTCTAAGTTTAGGTGTAAAAGTCACAAACAGTGGACAGTAAATGGACTTAGAATTCAGTCATTATATTTTAAGCCTAAACAATATATATATATATATATATATATATATGTATATATATATATATATATATATATATATGTATATATATATATATATATATATTTTTTTTAAATTAGCTATTCTGATTAAAGAATGGGGTAATCCCCCACTTCACCAAGAAAATAGAATGGAGTCTAACATTCCTAATTATTTTTTTTTCTCCAAAATAATGAAACAAGTCATTCTACTTGCTCAAAGAAAGAGTCAGAAAAATTTTGTAGAGAAACCATGTGTCTGTTTAAGAAAAATACTTCTTCATGGAAATAACCATGGATTCTAGCAAAAAGATTTCACTTCTCTGAAGAAATTTTATTTGGATGCCTTAGTCATATATTTTATCATGTCTTATTTTTTTTCTGGCAGCTACTAAACGCTAAGCCTGAAATTCTCCTCGATTCTGCTCTTCTCAAAATCTTTCTAAACCACTAAATGGAATCTATTTTCTTCTAGGTTGTATATTTATTTAAAATATTATTTTTGGTTAAATCTCACTTGAGGATATTTTTCCAATTGATTTTTAGAGAGAGTTAAAGAAGGGGGAGGAGAAAGAAAGAGAAAGAGAAACATCGATGTGAGAGAGACACATTAACTGGTTGCCTCCAACACATGCCCCGACTGGGCTGAGGATTGAACCTGTAACCCAGGTACAAGTCCTTGACCATGAATTGAACCTGCAAGCCTTTGGTCCATAGGCCAACATTCTAACCACTGAGAAAATGGACCAGGGCTCTTCTAGGTTGCTTAAAGCAACAATCTCAGGTCATTTGGAATCCTCTTTTTCTGTCAGGATTAAGTTTTAATCTGACTTGTTACCTCATTGACCTCTTTATTGTTAAAACATGAAAACTGAATGAAAGTTTTCTACTTTTTCATAAGAAAAGCAGTTCGGGCATATCATTGACAAATATTTTCTCCCATGCAGTGGGCTCTCTTTTCATTTTGTTGATGGTTGCTTTTGCTCTGCTTTTAATTTTGATGTAACCTATTTGTTTATTTTCTCCTTAGTTTCCTTTGCCCTAGGAGATGTATCAGTAAACATATTGCTACAAAAGATACCTGAGATTGTGCAGCCTATGGTTTCTTATAAGATTTTTATGGTTTCGCAACTTACATTTAAGTCTTTTATCCATTTTGAGTTTATTCTTGCATATGGTGTAAGTTAGTGTTCAGAAAGTATTACATATGTCCCCATTCTCCCCCCCCCCCCATTGACCCCTTCTAGCCCACTTCCACCCCCCTGCCTTCACCACCTATTACCTGTGTTCAAGGGTTATACATATATGCATACAAGTTCTTTGGTTGATTCTTCCCACTCACCTTCTCCAACCTTCCCTCTGAGATGGTAAATGCCATTGGTATTTTAATAGGGATTGCATTCAGTCTATAGATTGCTTTCAGTAGTCTGAACATTTTAATGATGTTGATTCTACCAATTCATGAACATGGTATATTCTTCCACTTGTTAATTTCCAAAATATATAGGAAATTCATACAGCTTAACAAAAGGAAGACAAACAATCCAATTAAAAAATGGGCAAAGGGCCTAAGTAGATGATTCTCAAAGAAGACATGCTGATGGACAAGAGACATATGAAAAAGTGCTCTAAGTCACTAGTCATCTGAGAGATGCAAATTAAAATGATAATGAGGTATCATTTCATATCTGTCAGAATGGTTATCATCAACAAATCAACAAATGACAAGTGTTGGCTAGGATGTGGAGAAAAGGGAACCCTACTACACTACTGGTGGGAATACAGACTGGTGCATCCACTGTGGAAAACAGTATGGAGTTTCCTCAAAAAATTAAAAATGGAGCTCCCATTTGACCCAGTGATCCTACTCCTAGGAATATATCCTAAGAAACCTGAAATACCAATAATAAAGAATCTATGTACCCCTATGTTCATAGCAAAGCAATTTTCAATAGCTAAGATTTGGAAACAATTAAGTACCCATCAGCAGATGGGTGAATAAAAGAGCTGTGGAACATTTATACAATGAAATACTACGTGGCTATAGAAAAGAGAGAACTCTTACTATTTGCAACAGCCTGGATGGACCTGGAGAGTATTATGTCAAGCAAAATAAGCCAGTCAAAGAAAGATAAGTATCACATGATCTCATTTGTGCACGGGGGTGTGTGTCCCTCAGCCCAGCCTGCACCCTCTCCAATCTGCGACCCCTTGAGGGATGTCCGACTGCCCGTTTAGGCCCGATCCCACTGGGATCGGGCCTAAACGGGCAGTCGGACATCCCTCTCACAATCCAGGACTTCTGGCTCCCAACTGCTCGCCTGCCTGCCTTCCTGATTGCCCCTAACTGCTTCTGCCTGCCAGCCTAATCACCCCCTAACCACTCCCCTGCCAGCCTGATTGATGCCTAACTGCTCCCCTGCCAGCCCGTTTGCCCCTAACTGCCTTCCCTTGCAGGCCTGGTCACCCCTAACTGCCCTCCCTTGCTGGCCATCTTGTGGTGGCCATCTTGTGTCCACATGGGGGCAGGATCTTTGACCACATGGGGGAAGCCATCTTGTGTGTTGAAGTGATGGTCAATCTGCATATTACTCTTTTATTAGATAGGATAGAGGCCTGGTGCATGGGTGGGGGCCAGCTGGTTTGCCCTGAAGGGTGTCCCGGATCAGGGTGGGGGTTCCCTTGGGGCATAGGAAGGCCTGGGCGAGGGGCCTGTGGTGGTTTGCAGGCCGGCCACGCCCCCTGGCAACCCAAGTGGAGGCCCTGGGATCTGGGATTTATTTATCTTCTATAATTGAAACTTTGTAGTCTAGAGCGGAGCCAAGCCTTCTGCTTGCTCCGTGGTGGCAGCCATTTCTATTGGGATTTTTGTATCTTCTATAATTGAAACTTTGTAGCCTTAAGTGGAGGCCTGGGCTGGCCAGGGTGTGTGGGAAGCTTGGCTTCCTCCATCACTGGGGGCAACCCTAGCATCCTGCTCTTTCCAGCTCCATGGCTGCCGCCATTTCTGTTTAGGTTTATGTATCTTCTGTCATTGAAACTTTGTAGCCTTGAGTGGAGGCCTAGGTCGGCAAGGGCAGGCGGAAAGCTTGGCTTCCTCCATTGCTGGGGAAACCCAAGCTTCCCTCCTGCTCTCTGTAGCTGTAGCCATCTTGGTTGGGTTTATTTGCATATTTGCTCCTGATTGGCTGGTGGGTGTAGCGGAGTGATGGTTAATTTGCATATTACTCTTTTATTAGATAGGATTAAAACAAATTCTGAAACAAAACTCAATAAACATTTAATATTTATTATCCTAAGTATTTTTTCTCAGTGTTAATATAGTAAAGCTGGCAAATTCCAGCTAATGTCTCATGCTTCTGTATTCATTTAAGTTTTCAAATAGTTGAAAGCTTTTGTCAGTATTATTCAATATTTAATGTTTGCAATTATAAAACAATTATTCACTACAAAATAAGAAAAGAACCTTCTTGAATATTCCTAGCTTGAAACTCTATTGCTTAAAATTATAACAATTATTCTGTTCTCCAAATTCCTAAGATTGCTCTTTTTCTTCAGGTAGAGATAACATGATCTGAAAATTATTTGGTCAACTTCCTTTTCCATGTGGGTATCTTAGAGTTGCTGCTATATTTTTCTAGATATAATGACTATAGCTTTTGCTCTCAGCAACTATTTCATGGCTACTTCTTTGTATCATATTTTTACGTATGCAGAATGTGGGAATATGTTTTAAAAACTGATATAGACTTTGTACTCTTTAAGATAAAAGAAAACTTTTTATATTTATATGACTTCTTTTCTCTCTTAATGTCCATCTATGACTCCTTTTGCAACATTTCTCTCTCCCTTAATTTAGTATTGCAATGTTCTAAATTCATGGAGAAAGTCTAAAAACAAAACAAAAGAACAACAATAAAAAAAAAAATACTGAGACTGAGACCTTTTGCACTTATCTTGGTGATTTGTGATGTGGAGATGAACTTTATCCTATGTAACTGAGAGGACTCTGAAAGGAATGCTTGGATGCCTGAGATCTGCCTGATACTTTTTTTTCTCTTGCTGTATTGAATCCCTTGTCTTTATTAAAGGCCTATGTTTGTATGCTCTGTGGCATTTCACCAGTCTTAATTGTGTGACCCTCTGTAGTTGCTTCAATGTTTGACTTCATTAAAAATCAGAGAACTATGACCTTGGCAAAATTGTTCAGTTTCTCTAATACCAATTTTGCTTTTCATAAATCATTTAAAATATTATGCTATTACTCTTGATGTCTATATTAAAAACACTTGAAATTATTCCAAGTAAGTGTTCAAGTAATGTATCTTTTCCCCCAATTATAAAAGTAGTAAATTATCTATTTTCCCATTTGGTGGATTTAATATTCTAAAAGCAATCAAGGTTAAGAAGCACAGTAAAGGCAGCTACAAATGCCACAACCTAAACCAATTCACCAAAGTCAACATAAGAGTAAGCACCATAATATTCCAGTATAGAATTTCAATGTCAAACAATTGAGACAACTTGGATTCTGAAACTTTATTTACGAGAAACTTGGTGCATGAGTTTGTGCACAGGTGGGGTCCAGCTGGCCCACCCCAATGGGGGAGGCGATTGGGGTCAGGGCTGGCCAGTGTGGGGCCACAGGAGGTTGGTTGGCCAGCCCTGCCCCTGATCAGGGTGGGGGGGTTGATTGGGGTGGGGCCGGCTTGGGGGGAAGAGCTGAGGGATGTTGACCAGCCGTCCCTGGCCCTGATCTGGGGGGGGGGAGGTCAGGGGAGGGGCCTGCCAGGGGGAGAGGCCATAGGCAGTTGGCCTCCTGGCCCCACCCCTGATCAGGGTGGGAGGGCCAAGTGAGGTTGAGGCTGGCTGGGGGCAGGGGCCACAGGCAGTTGGCCAGCTGGCCCTGCCCCTGATTGATGGAGCTATTGGGGGTGGGGCCAGCTGAAGAGGGAGGCTCTGCAGGTAGTTGGCCTGCCGGCCCCAATCCCGATCGAAGTGGGGGGACTGATTGGGGGTAGGGCTGGCTGGGGTTGGGGAGGGGCTGTGGGCAGTTGGCCAGCTGGCCTTGCCCTTGATCGGGGTTGGGGGCTGATTGGGGGCAGGGTCGGCTGGGGGAGGGGCCACGGGTGGTTGGAGGGGCCGATCGGGGCCCTGTTCGGGCTGATTGGCTGCCGGAGTGCGCATCGTAGCGACTGGTCATTTGGGTCGTTCCAGTCGTTCCATCATTCACGTTGCCTGGCACATATATATATATATATATATATTCTGTGTAACCGTATCACTGGAAGAAATAACAGGCATAACCATTCCCCAAAAGTTCTCAATCTTGCATGATCAGGTCATCCCTGAAGAAACCAAAATCTTCTCTATATGATCTCAGTCATTGTTTTCTATCTGAACACCACTCACATTCTTCTTTCTTTTTTTTCCTCTGTTATAGCCACAAGAATTTAGACCTTTATCACTATGAGTCTCTAACTCTCATGCTAGTTGACATATGTTAATCTGATGACCTCTTTTTTAAAAATATGTTTTTATTGATTTGAGAGAGAGGAAGGGAGAGTGGAAGAGAGAGAAACATGTATGTGAGAGAGAAACAGGGATCAGTCCCCTCCCATACATGCTATTACAAGTGATGGATCCTTCAACCTGGGCATGTGCCTGGACCAGGAATCAAACTGAACCAGTGACCTTTCAGTGCATGGGACAGTGCTCAACCAACTGAGCCATACCAGCCAGAGCTGATGACCTCTTATGATCTCAATTTCATTGGTTATATGCATTCTATTTTTATTTTTATCAAAATAGCACATGAACATGGTAAAAAAGGATAAAAAATCAAGTTAGATTAATAGTTTTGTAATATACAAGACTGACTGTTACTTCTCCACTCTGGATTCTTATTATACCAAAGCCATTGCTTTCAACTTCTTTTAGCTATTCCTCCTGGTTTTTACTTTTATTCAGTCACATATTTTTACAAATGTTTCTTGAATTTTTTGGTTTTTAATATTTGTTATTGACTCTCAAGTGTATTTAAAATATGAAAAAATAGCTCTCTTGATTGCCCTAACTCCTGAACACTTCAATGCACACATTTCCTTCTGTCATTTTACTCTCAATGTAATTGTAACCTCTAATGTAATCTAATGTAATTGGAACATAATTTTGCTTAATTAAATATATAGTGCTTACCTTTGACTACATAAACTTATCACAGCTGAGCTACTAAAGAACTATAATTATCTGCAAGGGAGGATGAGTGGAACAAATGAGCGACTAGGCAAAAAGTAGCTAAGTGTTTTTCAATTCTATTTATCTTTTCCTGGACCCCTGGCTAGATTACAGTTCCCAGCTTCTCTTTAATTTGGCTGAGTTGACATGCTTAGGTTCAAGAGAAAGGAATGTGATTAAAGTCATATAAATCACCTCCCAGAAATTCTTCATACTTTTTTCCTTTATACAAATTTAAAACATAAAGCATAGAAATCTCATAAACAACAAATAGATGGTGACTAAATCTCAAGAAGAAAAAGATTGTGTCTAAGGAGGAGTATTGAATATCAATCAGGAGCACCAATTTCAAGTCCATAGACTAAAATTTAGGTTTTATCCATTACAAATTTGTTAGGTAACAATCTTGAATACTTGCTATATTCCATACATTTTTCTATGTATTCTACATGTATAAATTTATTTAATCCTCTAAAATATTTATTAGTTAGACTAGAGGCCTGGTGCACGGAGGGGCGGGGTGTCCCCTCAGCCCAGCCTGCACCCTCTCCAAACTGGGACCCCTTGAAGGATGTACGACCATCCGTTTAGGCCCAAGGATGGGATCGGGCCTAAACGGGTGGTCGGACATCCCTCTCAAAATCCAGGGCTGCTGGCTCCCAACTGCTTGCCTGCCTGCCCTTCCTGATTGCCCCTAACCGCTTCTGCCTGCCAGCCTGATCACCCCCTAACCACTCCCCTGCCAGCCCAATTGGCCCTAACTGTCCTCCCCTGCCAGCCTGGTCACCCCTTACTGCCTTCCCCTGCTGGCCTGGTCTCCCGCAACTTCCCTCCCCTGCCGACCCAGTCACCCCTAACTGTCCTCCCCTGCCAGCCTCATCACCCCTAACTGCTCTCCTTTGATGGTCTGGTCCCCCCCCCCCCCCAACTTCCCTCCCCTGCAGGCCTAGTCCCTCCCAACTGCCCTCCCCTGCAGGTCTGGGTCCCCCCTCAACTGCCCTCCCTGCTGGCCTGGTCACCCCAACTGCCCTCCTCTGCTGGCCTCTTCACCCCCAACTGCCCACAAGTGCCCTTCCCTGCATCTTGTAGCAGCCACCTTGTGTCCACATGGAGGCAGCCATCTTTGACCACATGGGGGCAGGCCATCTTGTGTCTTAGAGTGACCATCAATTTGCATATTACTCTTTTATCAGATAGGATTATTCTCTTCATCTTATTGAAGAGGAGTCTTAGAAAGTTAAAAAGCAAAATTAGTTTATTTGTATATATCTGGTAACTGCTGAAACTAGAATTTTATTCTATGCATTAAAATCCCAAAATTTATTTTTAGTTATTTGAAGCTATTATTTTTTTAAGAGTTTAAGTGCAGATCTTTGTGTATTCTTGTTGATTGTAAACTCCTCAATATTTCTAGGCAATTTCTCTGCTATTATTTGTTTCAGAATTTTGTTTGTCCTGAGAGAGTGGAGGAACTGGACATCTGTAGTGATCCTAAAGATTAATTCAATACTTATCCCATTTTCCCTCCTGAAAATTTATATTGGGGAAGCAGTTACTTTTTTCTGAAAGTGAATCTGGGGACAACATATTAAAATGTCTTTCTTTTCATTTACAAAGCTGGGAATAGAATTCAGTGGAAACCAAGCTGTTCTCTAAATACAGCCAAGAAAGGAATATTGAAAAGGGGTCAGGGGTGTCCAAGGTGAAATTTTATTGGGTCAGAATTCATATTATGACCCCACACTCTAATAGCTGGACAATCATATTTTCTGTGCAACAATAATAATGTTGCCAGAGTTTTACAAAATGCTTTCGAATACAGGGCATATTTAGCCCATCAAATAAAATTATAAAATAAGCATATTTCCTTATAATTTTAAAGATAAACATTTTATTGATATAAATCATAAAATGCACATATTGAAAGTGTACAGCTCAATGGATTTTCATAAAAAAATATAACCATCACTCAGAAGAACCAAAGTAACATTGACAAACCTATAGAAGTTATCATGCCTTTCTTTAGTCACTTTCATTTCTCAACTATAACTACTCTCTAATTTTTGACACCACAGGTTAGTTCTGTCTGGTTTTACATTTTATATAGGTGAAGACATAATGTTTATACTCTTTTGTGACTTAATTTTCCCCTTTACACTCATTTATTTTCTTGCATTCAGTAATATAGTTTCCTTTTTCTTATTAGGGAGTATTCCATGACATACATATTAATCCTTTTTTCTTGGACATTTGATTATTTCTAGTTTTGTCCATTATGAATTGAGCTTCTGGGAACTATTTCTGCATGTGTTTTGGTGAACATCTGTATACATTTCTGATAAGTTTTTATCTATAAGTGTACTTTCCCAGCCTAGCAAATGCATATTAGACTTAGTAGATCCTATGAAAAAGGTTTTCATTAGTACTATTTTTTTAGTACGTTATTTTCATTAGTACTATTGTTTTAAGTTGAACTTTTTGGGAGACATTGGTTAATACAACCGTACAGGTTTCAAGTGTACAACTCTATAACATCATCTGCATGGTGCATTTACCACCCATGTTGAAAGGAAGCAGTGATAGTGATAACTTTTATCTCATCACTAATCTTAGTGGTAATGTTCTCAGTACTTGACCTCTAAGTACGATGTTCACTATGCATTTCTCCTTGATTGACTTATTAAATTGGTGAAGTTACTTTTTATTCCTGATTGAATATGTATTGTTGTTGGAGTAAGTTCCTCTTTGATCCTGCTCCACTATGCCAATGGTGGGACTTCAGTTCCCCTGCCAGGAACTGGACCTCCATGGAGACTGGGTATTAGATGGAGAAAATATGAGCAGTTGTAGGCATGTAAGAGAAGCTCTATTGCAGACCAAATAGCCATTGCTAACAAAAAGCCATCAGACAAAATATTATTTTAAATATATTTTTGTTGATTTCAGAGAGGAAGGGAGAAGAAGAGGAAGATAGAAACATCAATGATGAGAGAGAATCTTTGATTGGCTGCTTCCTGCATGCCCCCTACTGGGGATCGAGCCAGAAACTCAGGCATGAGCCCTTGACCAGAATTGAACCTGGGACCCTTCAGTCTGCAAGCCAACGCTCTATCCACTGAGCCAAACCAGCTAGGGCCAGACAAAACATTTTTAAGTAAGAATCAGTTATTAGCACACAATTATGTTTTTTGTTTTTGTTTTTAGAAAAGGCATTTCATCTCAATCTTAAAGTTTTTTTTAATATACAGTTACAGATACACACATATGTGTATTTATGTAATAAATTTTTTAAATAATTGAATCTTCTATAATACTACAAAAATATACTATTGTAATAGTTTTAGATTCTTTAATATGTCTTAACATATTATTCATCATATTAAGGTATTTTCCATCTTATTAAGCACTTTAAAATATTATTTTTATGGTTTCAAAGTATTCCATTATGCGGTGGCATCATTTATATAACAGTTGTTATATTCATAAAAATATAGATATTTTTTCTTATTTTAGTTTAATTTTTCTCTAATATGCATATTTATATATCATTTTAAAACTCACTCATTGTTTCCTTAAAGTAGTCTCTGAAAATTAGAATTACCAGGCCCAAAAGAGTAACCTCTTAAAGGCTCTTGATGTCTAAAGAAGATAAAATATTTTTACTTCCATTCAAAGATGAATAAACTGAGGAGGGTAGGTAATGCTGAAAATAAAATCTAGCTCAGAGGTGACATAAAAGCATATTTCAATGAGTCACCCTTTATAATTTGGTCCCTTGTTAGTGAGAAAAGTTTATGTTATTTTATTACTATAAGAAATAAAAAATCATCCAGTAAAAATATTATATATTTCAGAGTGAATGAAACATTTTAAAAAACAACATAATGTGTTGTGATATGGAATTACTGATGTTATTTTTTTCAGAGAGTAGGGAGATTAATCTTAGAAAAGAATCAGCTACTTTGCCTCACAAGTCATTTGCAGACCCTTTCAAATGCATCAATGTCTTCTTGACCATATCAATATTATTTTTAAAAGTTAGACAATGAACATGAATTGTTTGCAGATGGCAGGTCATTTACTAAAAGAAGAAAAATGTATGAATCCCCAGGGATATCTTGACCCACTAACAATAGGACACAGACCTACACTGAATGATAATTTAGAGCTATTACTAAGATAATTAGAAAGCCAATCTGTTGCCGGAAGGGTTAGACCTTAGCTTCTCAATTTATTGAAAAGCAGATCCTGATCTGTGAATGAAAATAGTCCAAAGTTTACTAATATCATAACCCCAACATCTGCCTGCCATGAAAAGGTAATCATGTATTATAAATTAATTTCAATTCTTCAGGTAGTATAGAACTTTACCAGACAATTACATTATTGACATTTATCTTCATATTGTACTACTTATAACATAAAAATAATGTTTCCTGATATTCAACAACAGATACTAGGGAAAAGTATTTTAGGAAAATTACTTCTCTATGACTTTTAATTAGAAATATTTTTTAATGCACAGTATCTCTTTCCAGTTTTTACTGTGCTACATTTACAAGAGCCTGATGAAATTCTGAATAAGATCAATGTATTGGATAAAATCACCTCTACAACAATACTGAGACCTGGTCAAAAGAATTCTTATCATCCACATTACCAAGACATGCCAATCTATTTAGAGAGAAATAAGGACAGTTTTTCTCCATGTGAGATCTTTTCCTGCAAGCAAAGCGTCTCTAAGAAGCAGCCAGCTGCTGCCATTGGCTAATCTAATATGAAGGAAAAGGAGACCTGATAATGATAACCAATAGCGTCTCCCTCATACCCATCCATCTCTTTTCCTTTTATATATTCTTTATATTAGATATAGCAATTTGGATTTTCCAGTTATTTTCCTACTGATAAAGAGATATTAATAGTAAGATAGAGCTGAAACATTTGACTTCTCCTTCTTTGGACAAATTTTCTTATCCAGAATTGAATAAACATTCTTAATTTCCTTGAAAATGGTTTTATAGATGTTGTTGTTAACTATCCTTTAACTATATTATTTGCATTTTAAATTGGAGAAACTAAGCAGTTAGGTAGAAAGACGTATGAGTCAGCCATCAAAACACCTAGTTTAATTTAAGCTCTGCCCCTGTGCTTTCTATCCTTGGGCAAGCAATTAATTTCTCGGACAATTATTTTCCTCTTTTTACAAATGGAATATTCGAATTAATGAATCTCTAAATTTTTTCCAGCTCTAAATTTCTATAAATTCTTATTAAGAGTTAAAAATATCAAATGTCTTGGGTACTTATGCATAACTCTGTATTAATCTCTATTCTTCAGAAATGCAGGAAACAAGCTTAATATTGATATTCTGAAATCTGGTGTTCTAAATAATTGTTATTGAGGTAATAATACTTTGGTGAAAATTAGGATATATTTGAAGAGTATATAAATAGAAAGTCATCATAACATCTAAAAATGTGATAAATTACTGGTTATTAAGTATAATTTACAACCCAAGAACCAGTGCTCATGAAATAAAATTTTAGATTAAGCTCCCCAAAGCAGTTAGTAACAGTAAGTTTATTTATTAGATAAAAACAATTGTATTTTGTCATATAGATACTGGTATAAAACTATTCTTTGCTAGTTCTAATCACAATGACTAGTGTTACAATTCAACTACTAGGTTGTGATGAAGTATTGATTATATATGTTTTATGCAGGTATAATTCATAGTTCAATTATGTTTCATAAACAAATGTATTATAACTTTTATTCTTAAAATTAACAACAGTTAACACAACCTATAGAAGCAATTTTACCCTTCAAAAGGAAAATAAATCCACATAACTTCAAGCTGATAACTGAAATGCAGGTTTGGAAAATATTCAAAACAGAGGCGGTATATTTATAGTAGAAGACCCTAGATATGCATGTTTTTCTTTTATGATCCATAACTCTTCTTTCCCCAGATTACAATATTGATTATTAATGTACTAGAGGCTCAGTGCACAAAATTCATACACTGAAAGGGTCCCTAGCAGCTGGGGCCTCCCTCCCTTCCCCCGGCCAGCCCCGCCCCCTGGTCGAACTCCCAGATGACCTCCCAGTCAAAGGGACAATTTGCATACTACACTTTTATAATATAGGATTCTTTATAACAGGGGTCCTCAAACTTTTTAAACAGGGGGCCAGTTCACTGTCCCTCAGACTGTTGGAGGGCCGGACTATAGTTTAAAAAACAACAACTATGAACATATTCCTATGCACACTGCACATATCTTATTTTGAAGTAAAAAAACAAAACAGGAACAAATACAATATTTAAAATGAAGAACAAGTAAAGTTAAATCAACAAAGTTACCAGTATTTCAATGGGAACTATGGGCCTGCTTTTGGCTAATGAGATGGTCAATGTCCAGTTCCATATTTGTCACTGCTAGTCATAACAAGTGATGCAAGTGTGCATCAGTTAGTCTAGATCTGGTTGGAGATTTCAGATGCTTCATTCTGGAAGAAGTCTGTTCACAGACATAAGTGCTGCCAAAGATGGTTGCCATTTTGAGTGCATGGTTCCTGAGATTAGGATATGTATCAGAGGGGAGAGATGCATAGAAATTAGGAAGGCTGCTTGACTTGAATGTGTCTTTCAGAGAGTCACAATTCTGCAGTTCAGCCAGTTCCATTTGGTAAATTGTATCCACATTTTCAATGTCAATAGAAAATGGGTTACAGAAAAGCTGTATGTCCTGTTCATGGAGATGAAGCTCTTTAAATCTAAATTGGAACTCCTTTTGCAACTTTTCCAGTGAATCCACACATGTTTTGTTTGGGAATGCAACCAATGGTTTTTCTGCTAACATATTTTGAGTTGTGGGGAGATGGCAGAAAATTTCCTCCTTCACTTGTTTGATGAGGAGGCTTAATTTTACTTCAAATGCTTTCACATGTGATTGCATATCACAGATGAGCTTCCCCTTTCCTTGAAGTTGCACATTGAAACTGTTGAGTAGCTCTGTTACATCTGTCAGAGAGGCAAGGTGCCATTTCCATTCTGCATCATTGAGCTCTGGTACTTCTTTGTTTTTTGAAAGCAGAAAAGCTGTATGTAATCTGTGGAAGTAAGTCATAGAAATGTTTCAAAACTCTCCCTCGACTCAGCCAACGGACTTCTGTGTGGTATAGAACATCTTCATAGGCAACATTTAGCTCAGACAGAAATTCCTGAAATTGTCTGTGGTTTAGTGCATTAGCTCTAATGAAGTTAACACAAGATACCACAATTTTCATAACAGAGTCCCACTTCAGTGATTTACTACACATCGCTTGTTGGTGGATGAGGCAGTGTATGGCTATTGGATGAGAATAGTTATGTTTGTCCATCTCTTGGTTAATGCGAACAATTACTCCTTTCTTAGACCCCACCATGCTAGGAGCACCATCAGTTGTCACACTGGCTAGTTTAGCCCAGTCCGGCTCCAAACCATTCACAGTTCGTCAAACCTTTTCATAGATATCCTCTCCTGTAGTTGTTCCTTTGATGCTTTGCAGTGCAGCAAGCTCTTCTGTGACTTCAAAATAGTCATTCGTCTCACAAATAAAAATTAGAAGTTGTGCACAATCATGAACATCATTACTTTCGTCGAGTGCCAAGGAAAAATAGGAAACTTTTTTTGCGGAGTTTTGCAAATGCTGATGCAAATGGTCTCCCATTTCTTCAATCCTTCGTGTAATTGTATGTCCTGAAAGACTCACTGTACTAAATAAATCGGCCTTCTCTGGACACATCTTTTTGGCAACAGAAAGAAGGCATTCTTTAACAAATTCTCCCTCCATGAATGGTCTGCCAGTGCACACTATTAGCTTGGCAACTTGAAAACTTTC
Source organism: Plecotus auritus (assembly GCF_963455305.1). Lineage (NCBI taxonomy): Eukaryota > Metazoa > Chordata > Mammalia > Chiroptera > Vespertilionidae > Plecotus > Plecotus auritus. Next base: position 192,066,158 of record NC_137771.1, read on the forward strand.
TCGCAGTGATGAAATATTTAGCTGCTTCTGCTTCACAAAAGTATTTTGCTGAGTTGTCAATGTATTTTTCAGTTTTAATATTTTATCTTTTCTCACTTCTCCGACCAAACAATCATATTTATCTTTATGTTGAGTTTGATAGTGTCGTCGCAAATTTGCATTCTTTGAACACAGACACTATATTCTGGCATATCAAACACACAGCTCTTTCCTTGTACTGCATGAAAAAGTAATCATAAGTCCACTGTTCTTTGAATATCCTACACTCTGAGTCAATTTTTCTCTTTCTTGATATCATTGTTTCCTAGGGATTCCAAATTGCTATTAGTAAAATACCAATATATATATACAGCGCTACAAAAACAAATACCAGCAATAACTTTGCCCAAACAGAGACATATAGACTGCACTGCCCATCAATGCAGTCTGATCAGTGTCCATCAATGCAGCCTTGCCAGTCCGCATCATTTCAGCCTCACCAGTGCCCATATTGGTGGAACTCCGCTTTTACCTCAGGCTCACACTGGTGCGGTTCAGGAACTGGCACAATTACAGAGCCGGTTCCTCCACCATCTTTCAGTTCATACTACCCTTTGCGAACCGCACTGTGATCTGTGAACTTGCACAGGAATCTGATCGCATGGGTGAGAAGACCCATGCAATCAGAATCCACTGCAGGAGAAAAGAAGGCACGTATGCCTTTTTTCTTCCGAATCTAATGCGAGTTCAGCCATACAAGCATATGGCTGAACTTGCACTGCTCAGAGATCGCAACAGTGTGAACCGGGGCTTACACAGCACACAACATACAACATCATACACAACTGAATAGCAATCAAAAGATAAATGCACTTACTGTCAATTAAATTGGCTTTCCTACTCCTTGGCTGTCTGCAGAGCCGGATTAAGTTCCCATGGGGCCCTAGGCAGATTACCAGTTTGGGGCCCCCATGCGATAACACTGAGCACTGACCATTTGCGATAACACTGACCGCTGACAATTTGCATTAATACTGAGCGCTGACCATTTGCATTAACACTGAGCACTTACAATTATCATTACCACTGAGCACTGACTATTTGCATTACCTCTGAGCGCTGACCATTTGCATTACCTCTGAGCGCTGACCATTTGCATTACCTCTGAGCACTGACTATTTGCGTTATCACTGTGATGCAACCCCCCCTAGAAACCACCCCCAACCAACTAACCAACTTTAAAAAAAAAGGCTCTCCTAACTTAAAAAAAGGCTCTCCAAACTTCAAAAAAAAGGTGCCCCCTATCTGCAAAAAAAAAAAAGACCCTAACTTCAGAAAAAAAAGGCCCCCCTTAACTGCAAAAAACAAGGCCCTACTAACTGCAAAATAAAAAAAAAAAAAATAGACCTCCTAACTTCAAAAAAAAAAAAAAAAAATCCTAAGTTGTTCTTACCTCTGTCCTCAGGCAGCAGCAGACTCTGCACAGGCAAGCTCGTGACTCATCGGATCACACCCGAGACTGAGAGGAGGAGTATAGAGACAGAGAGAAGGAGGGGAGTCGGAGAGTGCAGCGCACATTCCACACACGCGCACTGCGGGCCCAGGATGAGTTGGCTGCTAAGCAGGACAGGCAGCGGCGGCAAAAACACCTGGCGGGCTGGATAAATGTCCTGGGGGGGGGGGGGCGCATGTGGCCCGCGGGCCGTAGTTTGAGGACCCCTGCTTTATAATATCGATAGATTTATACTAGGTGTAGAAATAATTCCTCAGTATTTTATTCTTGAATGCACTTTTAGATGAAAGCAACATATATTGTTACTTGTATTATGAATTTAGCTACCAATTAGTTTCCTGGTCCTAGTTCATTCTGACCCTCACTCCTCCATGTTCTCTCTACAACATATACTACCAAGGAAAATATTTAGGGAATTTTTTGTTCAAATGATATTTTCTATTCTTGAATGGAGCTAGATAGAATGAGACAATGTCTTCAGCATTGACCCAAATCTATCATAAAATAAAACCCAAAACACAAAACAGAATTGACTCAGCATTTATTTATTGATCCAGCAGATAATGTGATATTGCTCATAGAGCTTAAAACAGAACTGAAGAGAACATAGTTTATTTCAGTGAATTTATTCTGGTTCTATAAGTAATTCCTACTCTAGTATGTTTTTCATGATAACATACTATGAGTCATGTTTTTATGACCCAATAATTAGTGGAAATATTTCTGCCCTTAGTAGCTTAAAGGAAAAAATAGCACTTTGAAAACCATCCCAAACTCCACCCTCTAAAAAAACATTTTTTGTGGTCTTAGACATTATTTTGTCATTGAAAACTTATGAACACTCAGAGCTCTGGATCTTGGAATGATGCATTTGGTAAGAGAATTAATTTCAGAGAATAAAAGATTTTCACATATATTTAGATTTATTGTTTCTAAGATTTATGCATATTTATATAATCATTTACTTATACTGTGTATTAGTTACTTTTCTAATGCCACGTATTTAGAATTTTAGGCAATATTAATGAATCAGGATCATATAAGGTAACTACACTTTGCTTATCAAATTAAGCAATGATAACAGTGTATTTCTCAAAATACATGAACATTGTTGCATTATTTATAAGAGCATTACATGAATTGTTAATTATTTGAATGTGTTCTCATATATATATATACATATATATATATATATATATATATGTATATATATATACTTTTTCTCCATTAAAAAGATTGAAACTCAAGGGTAAAAATATTATTCAAAAGTGATAGGATAATAAAATGAGATATGGAAGAACATTTTTATAAAGAAAATTAAGTGAAAATGAATAAAATATGGCATATAACAACTATATAGCATGAATGGTCAAACTATTAAAATAATTCTTTGTACATAAACTAATTCACCATTTCCATTTTTTAGCATAAAACCCATCAGTTGTAAAATGCATTTTGATTCATACACTATGTGTGTGTCAGAGATTTGAATTTATGTGTGTCATACCCCTTACAAGCCCAACATCCCAAAAGATATGAGTGATTGCAGATTATCAGATTATTTTCTGAAGTGGAATGTGGGCTCAGTTTTCTTCATTTTGATTTTAGAGATTTACCTAAAAGCCCAGTGAGCTCCTTACTTGCAAACATGCTATTTGTGCAAGTTCACCTCCAAACTAACTATAGCCATCCAGATAAGTTATTGCTTCATTTTGGCCAGAGGAAAAAGAAAACATCTATCTATATATATGTAATTATTTGTCTAGACAATAAGATTTCAATAATGAAGTATAAAACCTATAATTGCCTGTATAAAAATTGTGACTTATTGGCTCATATCATACCTTGCTTCTCTTTTACAACATGAAATTTTTCTTTGGCACCACAATAACACCATATCTTAATGACTAATGAGCACTGGTCTGGACACTTCCTGTTCCACTACAGTTTAAAGGAACCTTAGATGCTTCAGTCAACTGACCTTTTACAGCCTGTGATTTTATTTTAAAATAGTAATGACTGATGATCACCCCATCTCTGCTGAGGAATTTTATGTCTGCAATCTGTAAAAACAAGTGTGGAGATAGAAGAGGGCCAGGTAGAGAGGGATGGGACCACAGGGGCTTGTCTCACACTGTTCTGAGAAAAATCACAGGCACAAAGTGACCTAGAACTAGACCCAGCTGGGCGGGAAAGACTAGATCCAGCTAGGTGGAATTCCTAAGGCAACCCAGCTGAGCAGGGAAAGAAGGGTGCACTTGCAGGAGACTGAGCTTTAAAATGTATAACTGGCCCTAGCTGGTTTGGTTCAGTGGATATAGCATCGGCCTATGGACTGAAGGGTCCCGGATTCTATTCCTGTCAAGGGCACATGCTCTGGTTGGGGTTCGGCTCAATCCCCAGTAGGGGGCGTGCAGGAGACAGCCAATCAATGATTCTCTCTCTCATCATTGATGTTTCTAACTCTCTCTCCCTTCCTCTCTATAATCAATGAAAATATATTAAAATGTATGGATGTTGCTAAGACAGGCAGCTTACAGATAACCAATCACAAGGCAGTGAGGTGTACTAGTATAACCAACCCCAAGGATGTTAGTAAGACAGAATTCTTTGAAAGGAGCAATCAGGAACTAGCAAGGCATGTATCTATCGCTGGACAAAGAAACACATGCTCTCTTTCTTCCTCTCTGGCCTACTGGGTTCCTGGCTCCTGTAGGGTGGGGGGAGAGGGATGCACCCCCCTGTGCCCACGTGGCTTATGGCCATGTGGGCCTCCACACATGGACTAAGGGACTTTAATGAGCTTGGGTGCTGAACTACACCCGCTGCAACAGTGGAACAGAGCTCAGGACACTGGCCCGCTTGTGGAACTCTAGTTGCACCTTTCCAGGACTGGCTCCTCTCAGGAAACATTGCTTCTGCCAACTGTTTTTGTCCGCAAACTCATTTTTCGGTTTGGGAGACAAAGAACTAGGACCTGAATACCCCATTTTGGCCTCACAAGTTTTAGAAGTATATATTCCAAATGTTAAAAGAAGTTTTTTCCCCCCTAGAGATTAGGACCACAAAAGATTTTCATTTTCTAATTTATTCTAATTTGTCTCTAATGAGCCTTTTTGTAATCATAGGACACCATAAAAATGTTTATTTTTAAAAAACTAAGTTCTATTGAACATGAAATATGACAATGTATTCCTAATGTGTTTGAAAGAATCATGGCGAAATAGCGATTTGCTACTAAATTATCAAATTATTTGTTTTTGATCTTTGTATAAGTTTCTAATCATTACCATACCACTTGAGACTTATGCAAATTAGTTAATATTCTTTTACAAATATATAAAACTTAAATAGAATTTAATGATTTAATAATGCTATATATAATATTTTCAATTTATTAAATTATATTTCTCTATGGAAAAAAAATCTATATTATGTGAATGGTAAAATCAGAAAGAAGCTTAATTTTATCACTTTTTAATGGCTAAAAAGAGAGACTATTTTATTCTTTTATAATATTTCCAGAAGGCCAATTTCTATGATAGTATTATTGCACTTTCCCAGAGATGCAGCCATCTCACATCAATTTATATTCACAATGTATCTCAAATGCTAAAGAATCATTCAGTTTAACTGTGAAGCTGAAACTTCACTTGCACCAAAAGACTTTGTAATTTAAATATGAAAATTAATGCATAAATATTTTTGCATTTATAGTAGCATTTCTAGAACTCATATAATATAGGCCATCAAAAAATCTACAAGTGTATTTAAAAATATGATTTAATACTTACAACACTAGAGACATATGTAATTAGAGAGATAAACCAGCTTTTTACTGTTAGAGATATATTGCTTTTTAAATAACTTTTACTCGTAGATTTTGTCTTTTCATCTCATAACTGTCCTAACAAAAGGATTGTGCCATCAATTTTAGTATATTTCATTGTTCATATAAAACACAACAAATTCGATATGCAGAGTAGAACTACCTAGGAAATTTTAGTATTACTCATACTTTTCTATGACATATGTGTGTAAAGATTTATATTTTAATTGTGATCTTTATCTAAAACATTGGTTATTATTCATAATAGCTATAAAAATGTGTTAAAGGTAATTGATTTGATTCTTGGTCCTCTAGTATACTGTTGAATCCCTGTATATTATTCTTTATTTCAGTCAGTGTATGCTTAATTTCTGACTGGTCCTGTTCCTTTTATTCTATTTATTATTTATTTATTTATTTATTTATTTATTTATTACATTCTAACTAAGATCCTTGAAAGTCTCACTAAGTCCCTTGAAGATTTCTAGAAGATTCTCGAGTAATATTATAACTGTGGTTTTTGAACTCTATAGCCAGTAGGTTGCTTGCTTCCATTTCTTTCTTTTGTGACATGTTTCTTTGTCTTTGCATTTTGATTGCTTTTCTGTGTTTGTTTCTATGTATTGGGAAGCTGCTAAGTCTCCTTGTGTTGATAGAGTGGCCTTGTGTAGTAGATGTCCTATAGGGCCCAGTGACTCAGCCTCCCCAATCACCTGAGGTAGACACTCTAGGTGCACCCTTTGGTGGGCTGTGTGTACAGTCTTGTAATTGAGCCATGATTGCTGTTGGTGTCACAGGGAGGAATTGACCTCCAGGCCAATTGGCTGTGGGGACCATCTGAGACTACAGTGGGAGAGCTGCTGTTCAGGAGACACCCTTATGGAGCAGGACTTGCTTCAGTGGGGCTTTGGTGTTCACTGAGTTTGTCCCTTGAGTGTGTTGCTTATGGATGTGTACAGTTGTAATCTGGTAATCTGATATGTAATCTGACACTGACCACTGGGAACACTTGCTCTTGGGTGTCCAGGGAGGTGAAAAGTCAGCCACTGCCTGGGACTACCTACCAGGAGCTACAGAGAAATCTGCAGATTCCTTCTCTTTGTATCCAGTATGCAGGTACCCAGAGGAGACCCAGCTGTGAAGCAAGGCAGACTGGTGCTGATGCCGGGTCTTGGGCCTTTTATTGATAGGTTTGGGGCTCTCTGACCCAGCTGCAGCTTGTTTGACAGATTTTAGCCTGAGCAAGGACAGGTCATTCATATGCAAAAGCTGCTGCACACAGCTTGGGTGGGGTTGTAAATTGGATGGGGCAGGGTCTCAGGGAATCACCATGGTGGAGCAAACAGAAATGGCTGCCAGTCAGTCCTGAGACCAGTGAGGTCCCAGCACAGGAACAATGACCACTGTGGGCACCTCTGTCTGGAAGAAAGCTGCCCCCCAAGTTCCTGCCCTGATGCCAGATGGTCCATTTTCTCCTCATATGTGTCTGGGTCCCCCAAAGCCTCGCCCAGCACTAGAGCTCAGAGGAATCAGGAGCTTGTAAGTTCAATTTGTGGTGCCAGCCTTTTAAGAGGAGCAGCTGGGTCTCCAGCAGCCTCTGTGTCATTGAGCCCCAATGTGCACTGGTTTTTACAGACTATAGTTCTCATAGCCACTAGGGACTTCTTTTACCAGCTCTGGGACTCTGGGCTGGGAGTCTGGTGTGGGGCTGGGACCCCTTGCTCCTTCAGGTGACCTCCGCAGACATGGTCTCCCTCCCAATTAAAAAAGCGGCACATGTGGGTGCCAGATCAGCCCATTCCGCTCCTCTGCACCACCTACCAGTCTCAGTGTGCTTGCTTTCTTCTTTACTTCTCTACTTATGGGACTTCCGTTCAGCCAGATTTCCAGCAGTTCTGTATTTTAGTTGTAATTTTGATGTGGTTGTGTGAGGCAGTGGGTGCAGGCATCTGCTTACACCACCATCTTGGTTCTCCTATTTTACTTTTTAAATAATGGTCTTAAATATCATCTCAATGTACTGTAATTTAAGCAATTATTTTATGAAGGGCAAAAATGGGTGTTTCCAGTTTGATACTGGTTTTAGTTAATTTTCTATTCTGAGCAACACAAAAAGAAATATACATAAATGTGTATATGTATATTTCAAATTTTGTAAAGAAGACATATATACCAATGTGTGTGTGTGTGTGTGTGTGTGTGTGTATTAATGAGCATATATTTGTATATTAAATTCTAGGATCAGAATTTCTGGGACAAAAATGTTCATATATTTTTAACTTTTATAGATCTGAGGTATCACAATTTATACTCTTACCAAGAAGGTGATAGTTACTCTTTTTTTTCCTCAAATATATTAACTCTGTGACATATAAATTTAGATATAAAAATGAGGGTCAACATAAAACCTGATATATTATTTCAATAAAGGTTTTCTTTATTCTTTTTTATTTTTAAATTGAAGTTGAATACAGTATTACATTAGTTTTAGATGTACACCCAGTAATTATACATATAACTTACTAAGTGATCATCCTTATACGTCTCATGCCCATTATTTTGATTTGGTACTTGAAAGTAAAATGTCCCATTTGGGTTAAGTTCCCACAAAGTCTGATGTATTTCAAGGAGTTGGGCAGATTCTGCAGTTTCTGGATTGCTGCTACTTGGGAAACTGAGTCTTGGAGGTAATTAAAATAAACATATTAAATTAAACAATTATATTATTTTATTTGTAGCTAAGTAACAAGAATATGAGAGCAAATTAGTTATTTGGAGAGTTTATGTTATAGTCATAACATGGTGTCATAAATAAGACTTTTTTTTAAAAATTTTGTTTTACCTCATATAATAGTCAGGGAGGGAGTGGTGAACCAGGGATAATGCAGCAGCTCTGTCATAGTTATCACAGGCTCTCAAGTTTGTTTCTGTTGTCACAATTTCTCAGCCAACAGGAAGAGAAGCAGAGAAAATCCAGAGCAAGCATCTTTAAGTAGATGACCTGGAAGTGACAGATATTTCTCTTAGGATCTTGTGGCCATATCTGCCCACTAGGGAGGCTGGAAAGTGTATCTGAGAGTACGTTCTCTAACACTTAGGGCAGTGGTCGGCAAACTCATTAGTCAACAGAGCCAAATATCAACAGTACAATGATTGAAATTTCTTTTGAGAGCCAAATTTTTTAAACTTAAACTATATAGGTAGGTACATTGTTATTAACTTAATTAGGGTACTCCTAAACTGGCCTTTGCTGAAAACGTCCTCAATCTGATTGAGGTACGTTCGCTGAGGTCGACCCCTTCCATCTCTCCCATCATACTCGTCTTGTATACTTGTTTCGTCTATCTCCTTTCGTTCATCCTCTTTATATGTCCAAACCATCTCAACATACCTTTCTCAATCCTCGACACTACATCTTCTTTCACTCCACAACGTTCTCTAAAATTAACTTAATAAACTTTACTTAAAGTTTTAAGGCTTAGATTGTTCGCATAAATATGTAGACCCGAATAAGGAAAGAACGGCAAACGCTAGTTTTTTTCAGTTGATTATATGAGTCAGGAATACTATTCCAGGTGTTAAAAATCAACATATGTTCCTTCTCCAGGTCTTTCAAAGCAGACCACTTGTGCTGTGAACTAAGTTCACATTTGTTTTTCTCCAATATTTCTATATCAGCACAAAGATGTTCAAATTTCGAGCTCCACAATTCTTTGTTTTTTAAATCCAGCAATTGCATTTCAAAGTTGCCAATGTCAATAGTAAAGGGAGAAAAATTTAATTCTGTTACAGTAGCATTACGAGGTTTTTTAACAAAGGCTAACGTCGCTTTGCTGTTTCTGAATTCCTGAGACCTGTTGAGAAAAGCTTCCCTCATATTTAAAAGTGTTGTTTTGAAATAGCAAGTGTCAATATCAGAATTATTTTCTTGGCGATGTTTCAACAGGCTTGGAAAGTGAATCAAAGTTTCTCTTTCAAAATCTTGAGCAAAAAGAGATAATTTGTTTTCTAATGAAATAACTTCTAACATGGAAAAAAATTGTGTTTCCTTTCCCCTGTAGTTTACGATTAAGCTGATTTAGATGAGACCTGATGTCTACCATGAAATAAAAGTTTTGGATCCACTGATCGTTCATTAGTTCTGGATAGTGAACACCCTTCTCAAGAAGAAATGCTTTAATTTCTGTTAATAAGGAAGCGAAACGTTTCAAAACATTTCCTCTTGATAACCAACGTACCTTGTTATGCAGCAGAAGATCTGCGTACTCACTCTCCATTTAAATTAAAAATTCTTTAAATTGGCGATGATTAAGAGCTTTAGCTATAATGGAGTTGATAATGTTAATCACCAATTCCATAACTTAGCAAATTTCTTCTGGAAATGTCTGCACACAAAACGCTTCTTGATGAATGATGCAATGGTAAGTAAGTATCTCATGATTAATTTTTTATTTCAAAATAGCAACAAACCCGTTTCTTACGCTGGTCATACTTTTCGCCCCGTCTGTTGAAATTGAGACAATTTTATCGAGTGGAATATGATGTTTTTCAATGCACTCAATTACAGCATTTGCTATATCCTCTCCACATGTTTGACCTTTGAGTGGCAATAATCCTAAAAGTTCTTCTTTAGGACCTGTAGATGAAATAAATCGTACAAAAAGTGAAACTTGCACTGTATCATTTATGTCACAAGACTGGTCAACTGCTATTGATAAAGCTGAAACCAATTTAAGATTTTCGACTTGCTGGTCGGTTATATTAGAAGACATTTGACTGTTCTATCTTTCACTCTTTTAGCAGACAATGGTAACTCTTTAATTTTTTTAGAATATCTGCTTTGTTCTTAAAATCCTGAAATAGCTCTTCGGATGCATTTATAAAACAACTTTTTATGTATTCACCATCTGTATATGGTTTTCCTCTCTTAGCAATCTCTTGACTAACCACAAAACTTGCAATATTAACATTGTTGGAAGATTGCATCCAGTAATTAAATACAGAACTTGATTTTTTTGGACTCTTCTGAAGTTCCTCAACTGCTTTCTTCCTTGCATCACCAACAGGATTCTTAGTACTAAATGACACGTGTTTAGTTGTAAAGTGTCTCTCCAAATGTGATTTCTTATTATGCACCAATTTTTCCTGACAAATAAGACAGGTCGGAAGGCCATTTAAGTTTTGAATAAACGCGAAAATCTTGATCCATTCAACTTTAAATTCACGGTTCTCGTCTTCCGTTTTTCTTTGCTTCTTCTTTGTAGCCATGTCAAACAGGGCACCTAAAAAAAAGTTTCATTTTATAATAATAAAGCCACCAACACAAAATAATTACAATTCTTAAATTGATGACAAAAATACCTGTAGGATTTGCAGCTGGTTTGAAAAAACCAACCAGCTTTATGCTGGTAACTTTATGCTTCGAGTAGGTACTTTTGTCACCCGCTCACGATTTGTGGACACGACTAGCACTAACCACTGCACAATGAGACTGCTGACTGACTGGCTCACTCAACTCATGCATGAATCGCGCTGCATATCCCATGGCCCGCCTTTGCCGCGTCTCCCGTCACCTAAACGACCGACACCCCCACTTCTTCTAATGCCACTTCTTCAAAATAGACTCGCCCAGGCCAAAAACCAACTTCTGCGCATGGGCCATGAAGTTTCAATTGCACTGTATGTGCGCGCCCGCACGTGGCATTTTGTGGAAGAGCCACACTCAAGGGGCCAAACTCGCGAGCCGCGGTTTGCCGACCAGTGACTTAGGGTATTCTATTTTCAAAAGGGAGAAGAGGAAACAGAGAATAGGGGATAGTCCATAGTCTTTGTCACTGGATAAGGAGGAAGACGAATTGCACTGCCAAAACAATCATATTCATTGACAGAAAATCCATCTTCTGGTAATCCACACTCAATGAACTGGACTTCCTTCACCCTCTGATAGTAAATACAATGATTTAGAATCACTGGAAATAAAAGACAAAGAGGTATGTTGGCAAACTTTACATTGTAAAAATCTTATGCATGAAATACATATTTTGTTGAATTTTTAAATTGGAGCATGCACTTTGACTTTGATCTAAAATTTTTGCTACTACAAAGCCCCAGATCGCTAGAACTAAGTGAAATCTGGTAATAACGATACTTTCTCAATCATTCTGCATTTGGTCTCTTACAGCAAGTGAGAAACAACTTAGCCAGAATTGCTTTCACTCTATTTCTATCTTAGTGCCTTTGCATCTGAAGGGAAACTATATTCAGTGGCAGTCCCTCTGACACTTAATAACCACTGGGAAATATGGGCTTTTTACACAGTACAATTTCCTGCTTTTCACCCCTTTCGCATCTCCACATCTGTCACTAGCACTTCCCTTTCTGTCCACATATCCTCATTGTCATCTCATTTTAATTAGAGTTTATCTCCCAGTGATGGAGGTAAATTGTTTTGAAACTAATTCATCTTTTGAAACTTGGTCTCATTTATCATCCTACAATGTCCATATATTTATGTCTAACTACATGGATAGATCAGTTCCTCTGATTCTTGGTGCAGATCCTTCTTTCCTTAAAAGTATCTGCCTTACAATGCTTGTAATCCTTGTCCATATAAAAGATCAAGATGGATATATATACACACACACACACATTTGACAGAATATAGAAACTACCTATGTTTCCACAGGTCTATATGTCATGACTTGAGTGCTATTTTGAAGTTTGTATAAAAGACTTAGAAAAATCAGATTTCCTCCTAAAATCCTATCTAATAAAAGAGAAACATGCAAATTGACCATACCTCCACTACACCCACAAGCCACGCCCACCAGACAATCAGGAGCAAGTATGCAAATTAACCCAACAAAGATGGCGCTTAATTTGCATATACAGGCACCCAGCGGCCTGGGTCCCAGGGACATACTTGGGACCCAGGCCACTCCTAGCCTGTAGGCCCACATTTAGGCCCTGATCGGCAGGGGTCCCAGAATACCCCCGGCCACTCCGGGACTGTGGGTACAGCAGCTAAGTGGCTGGGGGCAGGGCGGGAACCGCCATTGCCACACGGGGATGTTCCTGCCCTGCCCCCAGCTGCTTGCCCATGCTCTGGCGCCAAGTGGCAGTTCAGGTCCACGCCCCCAGCCAGACGCCCACGATGGGCTGGCTGCTGGCCTCTGGAGCTTGCGGAGAGAGGGATGTTCCCGCCCTGCCCCCAGCCGCTTGCGTGTGCTCTGGCACTAAGCGGTGGTTCGGGTCCACGCCCCCAGTCCGGCGCCCATGACGGAGCTGGCTGCTGGCCTCCGGGTCATTCGGAGACGGGGATATTCCTGCCCCTGCGTGTGCTCAGGCGCCAAGCAGCAGTTCGGGTCCACACCCCAGCGCCCACGATGGGGGGGCTGGCTGCTGGCCTCTGGGGCATCCAGAGACCCCAGCGGCCACTGCTGCATGAAGCCTGGGGGTCTCCGCATGCCCCCTAGCCCAGCGCCCACGACGGGGGTGGGGGGGCCTAGCTGCTGGTCTCTGGGGTGTGCGGAGACCCCGGCAGCCACCACCGGGTGGTAGGGACACCCCCCTAGCCCAGTGGATACAATGCAGGGGCCGCATGAGCTGCAGAGGAAACACCATTTTAAAAATATATATATATATATTTTATTGATTTTTTTTACAGAGAAGAGGGGAGAGGGGTAGACAGTTGGAAACGTCAATGAGAGAGAAACATCGATTAGCTGCCTCCTGCACACTCCTCACTGGGGATGTGCCTCCAACCAAGGTACATGCCCTTAACAGGAATCAAACCTGGGACCCTTCAGTCTGCAGGCCCATGGTCTATCCACTGAGCCAAACCAGTTCCAGCATAAACACCCTTTCTGTCTGACCGCTCATTCGCTAAGCTCCTATATGCCGGCACTTGCAGTGTTCTTGGTAACTTGGGTTATAATAATCCAAGAAGATGATCTAGGGTTTTTCCACCACACTCCTGGAGGAAAAAATGAAAGTCTGCTGCTGGAGGGGCTAAGAAATGTCATATGCTGCCCTAGCCGGTTTGGCTCAGTGGATAGAATCTTGGTCTGCTGACTGCATGGTCTGGGTTCAATTCTGATCAAGGGCATGTACCTAGGTTACAGGCTCCTCCCTGGCTGGGGCCCAGGTCAGGGCTCATGCAGGAGGCAACCAATCAAAGTGTCCCTCTCACATTGATGTTTCTCTCTATCTCTCCCTCTCTCTTCCACACTCTCTAAAAATCAATGGAAACATATCCTCAGGTGAGGAGAAAGAAAGAAAGAAAGAAAGAAAGAAAGAAAGAAAGAAAGAAAGAAAGAAAGAAAGAAAGAAAGAAAGAAAGATAGAAAGAAAGAAATGTCATATCCTATGAAAGACACATCTTGAAAATGCCTAAAGAAAGTTGTCATTTTTTCACAGTGAAGGGACTGGAGTCCATGTTGATGAAAACACCTTGGTGGCTGCAGTGGCTGGCAGTGGCTGCAGCAGCGGGGTGATGGGGCTGGCGCCATCCCTTGATCAGCCTGGTCACCTCCCACAGAGGGTGGCCAGACTGCAGCTGAGGGGGAGTGGGCCTCAGCCGTCAGTAGGACACCTCCTGAGGGCTCCAAGTCTGTGAGAGGGGGCAGGCTGGGCTGAGGGAACCCCCCCACACCGTGCATGAATTTCATGCACCGGGTCACTAGTTAAATTATAAACTCAATACATAATGGACTAGTGCTTAGATAATTGAATTCACTTGAAAGAAACACTCTAACTCCCATGCCTTTTGGCTTGCATGTGTCCTAAGTGAATGCATTAGAAAATCTGAAGAAAGTATGTGTCAACTTAAAGATTGGATCATAATTTAAGGATGCAAAGAATGAAGAGAAAATTATAAAGCAGATGCTGCCAATGACCAGATAAACCCTGCCTGGAGAAAGGGAGGCATTAGTAAATAAACTTTGAATATTTCCAGTCCCATTAGCAAAACTATCCTAAATGTGAGATACCTGCATTTGCCAGTCATAACACTAAAATTCAAATGATCTCATGTTTGTCCTGATTTCATAGTACCTCAAGCTTTCAGATGTTTATTGGTTTCCCATATATCTTGTTATGACAAGTATTATCATACCAATGATATTTATACTTTTCACTGACAATTAGTATATTGGCATTCTGATTTTTTTTATTGCAAGAGCCAATTTTTTTTTTTTTTTTTAGGTCCTGGCCACATTGCACCTAACAAAATTTTTTCCTCAACCTTCAAGGTGGAGAATAGATCTGAAATGTGACAAACCATTAAGGTTCAGCCTGGTTTTGCCCAGCTCTAATAATGCTTCTCTATGCTTCATGAATTAGAGTGCTAACCATAATCACCTAGGGAACTTCAAGAAAATAATTTAAGAAAAAGATGTTAATGTATCTCATCCCAGATCTACCAAATCAGAATATTTGTCAGTAAAATCTAAGAATCTCTTACCTATAAAATTACACTGAGTCATTCAAATGTAATTAATCTAACAGTCAATCAGTGACAAGTTTCTAAAACCACTGTAGCAATTTTACTATGCTGCAATTATCATTCATTCTTTCTCAAGAAATTTCTGCTATTTTTATGCCAATTCTATACACATATGCTTAATATTTAGAATATACATATATACATACATATGCATGTGTGTGTACATATGTTGAATGATAATATGCATGGCATGTTAGGCAATTATTACTTAAATAACAGCCAGTAGTCATCTTCAAACTCTGTATATAGTTAATTCCCTCAGTGATTTTAGATGGAGATTGACTAATGGAAATATTAAATTATTACAACTGTTTTCTAAATATATCACACAACTGTATTTACTGCATTACTCTGTCAAATAATGCTATTCTATTTTGGAGAATCAGCTCTTTTGGGGTCCTTTGTATGCTTTAAAATTTGTCAAATTGTTTTTGCTCTGGAAATTGAAGCCAGCATCTATAATAATTAAAGCATAATATGCAAATTGACTGAATGGACGTCCTTCTGGACGAACTTCCAGATGAAGCTGGGGCTGTAGCCACGGGATCGAGGCAACTGCCGTGGCTGCAAGGGAACAATCAAGGCAGCTGTTGTGGCTGCAAAGGCCTACTGTTGCACGAATTTCATGCATCGGGCCTCTAGTATTTAACAAAATTTAGAAGTACAGTATTCTCTTTATTAATTACATGGATACATAAATCTGATTGACTTAATTACATCTAATATTAAACCTAAAATTATCTAAGATAAATATATATGCACACAAATATGTATTTATTATTTACGTATTTATTTAAATATATAAGAACAGTAAGAAAATGTGTTCAAAATGATAGATGTGAAGAACGCTCAATGATGGGAAACTCAGGTGGAGAAAGCCAAGGATCAGGTGATATAGCAAATGAAAGTCATGAGATACTTAATGCTTATCACAATCTGGCAGGAACTGTTAGTCACTAAAAAAGAAACATTGATTTTATAGATGTTCATTGGGACACTGTTCTAGGCTCTGGGGACATTACAATGCACAAGGCAATGCCCACACAGAGCTTACATATAAAGAAGAGACTAGAGTCTATTTGTAAAGACTCAAAAAGAAAATCAATTTCAGAATGGCTTCAACTATCACAATCTCCATGAACTGTAAAAATTCAGAGTAAGTTTGTCAGGGCTACACCTTCTTTAAATATAACTTTATTCTGACCCATCCAAAGATAGTCATAGACAAAGTGAAGTCAATGAGTAGTTCTCAAAATAATATTTTGACAATCAGAATCTATATAAGATGAACATAATGCTGCTTCTGTCCTCATTCCCCATATTTCTCTTTCCCACCCAATTGCCTTCATATCTTCATACAATATACAACCTTTTCTTCTCACATATCAGCACGAGATATATTCCTTGTTTTTTCTTTTTAGTGATCTCATATGAACTTTATTTATTTATTTATTTATTTTAATTTCTTTATTGATTACGGTGTTACATATGTGTCCTTATTCCCCCATTACCCTCCCATCCCCCCCGCATCATGCCCTCACCCCCCTGTTGTCTGTGTCCATTGGTTAGGCTTATATGTATGCATACAAGTCCTTTGGTTGATCTCTCCCTAAGATATATTTCAATAAAACATTACATGCATCTTTTCAGTTAAAAGTCAAAAGAGAACAAGAAAAAGACTAAATTTTATAATTAAAAATTAGGTATATAAATAAGTTAAATGTTGTTCTAATGGTAATCATCAAAACAAATGAAACCAAAATTTATTAACAATGATTGACTGAAAAATATAAGATTTATTTGAGAGAACGTTATAATTTTTCTGACCTTCTGCACCATTTGAAAAGTAAGTCTATGCACAATTTCTATAATATTAAGAAATAACTGAAATAGGTTTTGTCAAATATTTTAATGTGTAAAATCATCATCCTCATAATCATTAATATTACAATAAAACAGAAAATGACAGTCTTCTAATTTTTAAGCCCTTACTGTGAGCTATTAACTGTGAAAGATATATATTGGCATTATTTATATAATTTTATCTAATCTTTTCCTCACCCAAATATGGAATTAATACTCCTGCTGTAGAATCCAAGGAACTTGAAGATTATCTTTTAAAGTAGTTGATAGACTGTGTAAAAAAAAAATCAAAGTCACTAATATGTAGTTGCCACTATGTAATTGACAATCCCTCCACCCCACCCCCCCAAAAAAAACCCAAAACAACACACCTAAAACATCTATTAATTAGGAGAAGGAAACTGATGTTTACCCTGTGGGAACTTAGAGCAGAGATAAATTTCACATATAGGTCATTATGAAAATGACAGCATATACTAATATCCTTGCATTAAATGAAATCAGTTTCCCAGAGCTGTTTCTTAGTTTGGGAAATCTTTTTTTTTTTTTTTTAAATAAGAATAAAAAAACCCCAGAAATATATAGAAAATGGGCATTTTCCCTTTTCTTCCTTTACTCTCCTCCCACCATTTTCACCCTTTAGAGGTGATCACTTTCTCCCCGCTGCTTACTCGGTAGTGTCCTGGCTGTGTCTTTATATTATTTGAACAACATGATAGGTTTACAAGCTATACAGTAAAAAAAATAAAATAAAATAAATCAAAAAAAAATCTGTGAGTCCCATCTAAGCACACAGCTCTCTGATGCAGTTTACTTTAACACAAAGATAAAGTGTTAAACTATGGCTAAAATAACAATTTCATATTCTTTCTACAATCTTCTATAAATATTTCACCAATCAGTCAAATGTTAATAGAATACATATTAGGAGCAACATGTACTGTGGTCAGTAGGTTCAATTTATTTTTGCATTGCTTTACTTAAAATATTCATGAATTAATCTAGGCAGTATTTAAATAAAAATAGAACTGGCGGGAATTGATAAGTGCAAAGAAAGAGCAGTGGATAAGTGCTAGAAGAGTTCAAAGGAGACAGAGGCGTCTTCCTGGTGATGGGGTCAGAGATTAATGGAAAAATGATGAAATAAAAACCAAGTGGCCTTCACTGGGAGGATTTTAACATGTGGAGGGTGAGCCATAGAAAGAGAGAGTTTACTGTTGAAAGAAAGAAAAAAGAAATCAAATGAAGATTAGGTTAAGGAAGGAAATAAAAATGGGAAAATAAATTGAGTATAGTGGGTGGTGATAAAGAATTGCTAATAAGATCTTTAGATGCTTGTAACAAACTTTCTGGGGCAGTGTTTTAATATTATATTTAGTGGAGGTCTAGGGAGTTTCAGTTATGAAAGTGCTTCAGAAACCTGAGCATGGATAGGTATGGCCAAATAGACAGAACTCCCTGAACCAAAATCTAGGTTTTAACCAAAGAAAGCCATTATTTATTTATTTATTTATTTGAAGAGGTATGAGGGGGCACTCTGGTTTATAGTGATAGAAATTCTACTTCAATTGAACAGAAAAAAAGGTTAGTTTGTCAATTAAGAAACTACAGGAATAGCAGGATTTTAACTGGGATTTAGGGAATTAAACCTAGGGTTAGGGTATTTCTAGAACATACATAACTCCTGCTTCATGGGACTGCTTGTGATATGTGATTGCTTTATGTTTCTCAAGATAGTTTGCATGGGGTAGATATGGCTGCCTGCAACTCTTACATCTTGCAATCTCATGGCACCACTGTTAAAGAAGGACTACATTTCCTACCAACATCCTGCTTGAGAAATCTCAGGAAGATTCTTCCTTCTGGGTCAGGTGTCTGCCTCTGGGCCAATTAAATGGAACCAGAGGAGAGTAGTGTATAAAGGGTGCCTCATCTATTTCTATTCTCATCCTCACTCAATCCACTCCATCTAACACTGAAAGGGTGTGTGGGAACAGCCAGGTAGGACTGAAGATAGACCTTATTGATAAAATGTTTTGAGCAAAAACTTACAAATGATAAGGATATTGAGTATCTCATAGAATCTATGGGAAAATTTGGGAAAAGAGCCCAGCTCAGAGCAGAGGTGGAAATTGAGGAATATCAGACAAGAGGAAAAGAGTCTTGCATGAGAACAGTATGAGTGGGAAGCCAACTAACAGCATAACACCTTTGCTGAAATTTTGCTACTGACCCTATAGCTAGATTCTTGATACCTTTTCGGTGAATGCTTGTTCAACTCTTCCTGTGTTTCCCCATCACTTACTAGATCTGAAATTCCAGGGCGGAGCACAGTTTTCCCTTAGAGTAGATCTTGGGCTTTTTTCTTATCTCAGACAGGGCAAGACAAACAACAATCCTTTAGCTTTAATGATGGAATCAGGAGCTTGCTTTCTACTGAGTCTACAGAACATTTCCCTAAAAGGAATGAGCTTCAGACTTTGGATTGCAGCTAAAATGACAGATATCAGTTAAAATCCTCTACTGTTATAGTTTTTCAACTCTTTAAATATAGTAGGAAGGGTAAAAAGTCATAATCAGAGTGAAATTGAGTTAAAAATCTGACATGTGAATTATAGTACAAAATCAGGTTTTAAAATGTATTGAAATATTTGCAGTGTTTTGACTCATTTAATTTTGATACTCAATAATAGTGAAATTATGATATATTTTAGCAAAATTCATGTACCTATTTAATACTATTTATATTTTCACAAAACATTGTAAAAGCTTTTCTATTAAAAAAAAAAAACTGCCTGATTTTCAATTTTCATCTTTAAAAAGTCCCCTCTGAAATAGCTAACCCCCCAAAGCATAACACAAATAAACTAAATCACAAAACATACTGTTATTATTTTCCTTGTGTTAGACTATCAAGTTTCTCTTGGTCTGGAGAGATTCGTTAGCTTTCCAAAGTCTATATTGTTGTGCTTTCCACTGGAGATTCTCAGATTACAGTAATCAGAACTCATTGCCAACCCTTTTCTGATAACTTCCTGAAGAATATCCGAAAGCCATTAACATGCAGTGCACTGAGCTGCTTCGAGATTTGCAACTGTATTGGAAAGACAGAGAACAACTTATACAATTCCTCTGGGGTGTGTATAAATCTCTTCAACTCCATATGTGTATGCTGTATTAATAACCAAACCTTGCAGGCTGGAGCAATTGTATAAGGAAGAGAATACTAAGGTTTTTCTTTTCTAAACATTTCTCTCACTACCACTGTCTTCAAATCTCCATGTTACAATAAATACATAACCTTTATGATGTCACAAATTTGGCTGCTTTTTTCTTTTTTTTTCTTAGAGATTTGTCTTATGAATTATTTAATAATTCATAATATTTTGACCCATGCCCTCCTTTTTCCAGTGCTGTTGTCAGTGCACATCATCTGCGATATTTGCTGCCTGTCTTCTCTGTATAAGATGCCAAGAGTCAGGTGCTCTTTTTCCACTTAGATGCCGCAGGGCAATACCAGATGGCCATGGACAGGGACCTCAGCATTTTTTGCTC
The DNA here is from genome assembly GCF_963455305.1 of Plecotus auritus. NCBI lineage: Eukaryota > Metazoa > Chordata > Mammalia > Chiroptera > Vespertilionidae > Plecotus > Plecotus auritus. The sequence continues at coordinate 192,086,402 of NC_137771.1, forward strand.
ATTTTGCTTGGATGCTTCTCCTATTTTTCAAATTTTGACTCTAAGTGGTAGCTACTTGTACCTCTCCTGCTTAACTCCTAGGTTAAATTTGTCTTCCCAATGTCATTGTCTCTTTGGTAATGGACTGAAGCTTTTTCACTGAACTCAATTTTCTATCTTGCTTACTTGCGGTGACACCACTCACATTAACCCCAAATGATTGTCCTCCCTAAGGAATATGTACAATATTTTCTTTCCTTCCTGCAGAGCAAACCCTAATGTTATTGGCCCACTGGAAGAATGGAAGTGTAATTCCCCTTTTCATGTGTATTGCAGGATGTGAGGGTGATCTGGCTGAAACATCTGTCACCCCACTGATCACCAGGGTTGATTTGGCTGATCTGGCTAGGCGAGTGTCTCCCTCTTCCCTCAACAATCCATGTGCATCCCTCCCTAGGTGTGAGCTTGGTGGAAGAGGATGACCTTCCCCCAGAGGAGAGGACCGTCTTCGCTCAAGGGTACAGAATTAGCTTCACTCCCCTGCTAGAACCTCCAAACAAGCTCTCATGTGTATTGTTGTTTCATATTTTCATCAATTGATTGTCAAAGTTTCCTGATCAAAACTTATGAGATCACAAATGCTTCAAGTTTTTGAGATTTGTTTTCCTCTTTTACTCCTTAACAAAAATAATATTTATGTAACATTGTGAAATGATGCAAGAACCTATATTCTGGGAATCATAAATTTATGAAATTAAGAGTGTGGAACATAAAGAGAAGGAAAATTTTCTGTTTCTACATCCTTAGTAAGGCAGAAATGGTTGAAGTAGACGCCAAAACCACCTGGTATCTTCTGTACTTACAGCTGCAATGTACTCTCTTTTATCTGATATAATTTTGAATTCTAATCACATACATTTGTATCTACTGTGTAAGTTGATTTACACCATCCTAACTTCAACAAATTTTTCCCTGAGTTAAAATGAATTATTTGTATGGTTGCATAGATTTGTATCACCCTAAGAACTTCTAATGTCAGGGGTTAAATCAATATTTTATGGATGGATGCTACATCTGAGGGAAACAGAAAGGGATTTTCCTCTTCTGGAAAATCAACAAATTTCAAGGAAGTTTGCTATGTAACAAACCACCCAAATTCAGTGGCTAAAAACAGAACCATGCATTTTTCACAAGCATTCAGGTCAGCTGAGGATTGGCTGATATAGCCTGGATTCTATTTGGTGGTTTTCTAGTTTCAGCTTAGTTCACTCACACATGCTAGGCCAGCTAAAGGGTAGCTGATCTAGACTGGCATGGCTGAGTTTTGATTAGTTCCACCTGTCTCTCATCCTTCTCCTGGGGCCAGGCAATAGCTGGGGCATATCCTTCTCATGGTGACAACAGATGTACAAGAAAGGGAGGTATTTTATAAGCTCTTTGCATCATGTCAGCTGAAATTCCATTGACAAAGTAAGGTACATGGCCAAGTGAAGAGTTTAGGGGTGGAAAGGAAACCCCACTTACAGTGAAAGTTACTATACAAATGGAGTCAATATGGGAGGCATGAAAAATTGGATCCATTACTACCTATCATACTATTGATAACTTTCACCATTGTATACATAGAACTTTCTATAGAACTATAGATATATCTACTTACTTATGTATTATTTATTAGCTGTTTATAGTAAAAAAAAGCATTGATATATCTTTTAATATAATATTATCCTATCTAATAAAAGAGTGATGTGCAAATTAACCATCACTCCACTACACCCACAAGCCACGCCCACCAGCCAATCAGGAGAGAGTATGCAAATTAACCCAACCAAGATGGCTGCAGCCACAGAGTGAGCAGGAGGCTTGGGTTTCCCCGGCAATGGAGGAAGACAAGCTTTCTGCACAACCTAGTGGGCCCAGGCCTCCACTCAAGGCTACAAAGTTTCAATTATAGAAGATTAATAAATCCCAACAGAAATGGCTGCAGCCACGGAGCAAGCAGGAGGCTTGGCTCAGCTCAAGGCTACAAAGTTTCAATTAAAAAAGATAAATAAATCCCAGATCCCAGGGCCTCTGCTTGGGTTGCCATGGGGTGTGGCTGGCCTGCAAACCACCACAGGCCCCTCGTCCAGGCCACCCCATGCCCCAAGGGAACCCCCACCATGATCTGGGACACCCTTCAGGGCAAACCAGCTGGCCCCCACCCGTGCAGCAGGCCTCTATCCTATCTAATAAAAGAGTAATATGCAAATTGACCATCACTCCAACACACAAGATGGCTGCCCCTATGTGGTCAAAGATCCTGCCCCCATGTGGACACAAGATGGCTGCCACCAGATGGCCAGCAGGGGAGGGGAGTTGGGAGGGACCAGGTCTGCAAGGGAGGGCAGTTGTGGGCGATCAGGCCAGCAAGGAAGGGCAGTTGGGAGGGACCACGCCTACAGGGGAGAGCAGTTGGTGGGGGGACCAGGCATGTAGGGGAGGGCAGTTAGAGGTGACCAGGCCTGCAGGGGAGGGCAGTTAGGGGCAATCAGGCTGGAAGGGGAGCAGTTAGGCATCAATCAGGCTGTCAGGGGCATAGTTAGGGGGTGATCAGGCTGGCAGGCAGAAGTGGTTAGGGGCAATCAGGAAGGCAGGCAGGCAAGCAGTTGGGAACCAGCAGTCCTGGATTGTGAGAGGGATGTCCGACTGCCCGTTTAGGCCCAATCCTACCCCTCGAGGGATCCCATATTGGAGAGGGTGCAGGCTGGGCTGAGAGACACACCCCCTGAGCACGAATTTTGTGCACTGGGCCTCTAGTACAATATAATATATCTGCTTAAATACAATATTTAATAAACAGAGAAACTGTTTTATTTTTTATAAAAGTGAAATGAGTGAGTAATCATAGAACTTAATTCCACTTACTAGTAATTAGGGTGAATCTAAAGGGGAAATCCATCCATCTTCCAAACTACTCACTAAATGTTTTTACATACCAATCTGTTTGCAATATAACCGAATGCAAGTCTTTTTAAAAAAATATATTTTATTGATTTTTCACAGAGAGGAAGGGAGAGGGATAGAGAGTTAGAAACATCAATGAGAGAGAGACATCCAAGGTACATGCCCTTGACTGGAATCGAACCAGCTGCTTCCTGCACACCCCCCACTGGGGATGTGCCCGCAACCGAGGTACATGCCCTTGACTGGAATCGAACCCGGGACCCTTCAGTCCCCAGGCCAACGCTCTAGCCACTGAGCCAAACCGGTTAGGGCCCAAATGCAAGTCTTTAGAGAACTATCCTATAGGTAAGCAGGGATTGGCAAGCAGAACAAATAGGTAAAGAGCAATAATCAAAGGGATCTGTCTGAACTGGTCAAATGACATTGTTACATAGCTAAAGTGTTTCTTGTATAAACTGCTAATGTGATTGCAGTTTTTAACTTCCTAACTCTCTCCTTTCCCATCTTTCTTATCCACCAGATATGTAAGCAAAAGCCACATAGAAAAATTAGTTTTTGTGAGAACAGTTACTATTTTTGTGCATTGCTATGTGCCAAGGTATTTTGCAAGTCATTTTATATTACCTCTAATCCTTCCACAGAGCTGCAGGGTAGGTATTATTGGTTCTTTACACAGATGATACTAAGGCATGAGAGTTAAGTAACTTTCCCAAAGTTAGCAAATAATGAGAACAGAATCCATACTTAACATAGTCTAATTCAAATGCATGTGCTTAGAAAACATTGGTTTTAGTTTTAATATTAATGAGTGCATTCATATTGAACCAATTAGTGGAAATAAAATGAGGTCCAAGGCTGTGAACGCATAATTGGGGCAAGAAAAAATATGTTTGTTATTAGAATAATCCACTTAGATGCCTCTTGGGACTCCCTTGCTCAATTTGAGTGGGAAATGGACAAGTGCCAGTAGTCCTAACTGAGAAGGCCCAGGAGACTAGAGTCCCATAGCTACAGGATCATGTCATCGGTTTAGCCACTAATAGAGGCACTAGATGATATTGAGGGGAGTCTAGTATGTATAATGAGGTATGGTGTATCAAAATTTAAAAGTTCAATTTTTATTGCAAGAGAGAGAGAGAGAGAGAAAAAAAGAAAGGAAGAAAGAAAGAAAGAAAGAAAGAAAGAAAGAAAGAAAGAAAGAAAGAAAGAAAGAGAAGGGAGAAAGAGAGGAAGGGAGGAAGAGAGAAAAACAGTGATTCATTGTTCCACTTATTTATGCAATCATTGGTTGATTCTTGTTTGTGCCCTGACTGGGGATGGAACCCAGAATCCTGGTATTTGGGTAAGACACTCTAACAAACTGAGCTAACCTGCTAAGGCCTAAAAATTCAATTTTGATTTTTCCATTAATATAAAAATATCTATGTCAAAAGATCTCCCCAACAGACCTTCAAAAATGTATTCATAGAATCATTCATTTTAACAAATATCTGTTGGCTCTCTTCTGGGCGCTGGGGATGGAAAAGAGAAGAGAATGTAGTGCCATTTTTCAAGGAATGTAGTGCACAGAAATTTTATATATTTATATGCTTATATTATTCCAACAAAGATATTAACAATATAGACCAACAGTGGTTATAATTACTAACCACCTATGTGAGTTAGAGAAGATAGAGGAGAAGTAATTAATTAGGGGGAAAAGGTAAAACAGATATTGTGGATGGAAGACAGTAACGGTATAAGAAATGAAGATTTCAACACATCTGAACAAGCCTGCTAGGTTTAGAGAAGTCAGTTCGCAGCGTCATTTAGTGCTTTTATGAAAGAGATTCTTCTAGAAAAAGAGAAATGGTAATGTGAAGGTGTTCACATGTTAATTATAATTTAAAATTATATACTTGACATTTTTTAAAGATAAAATGGCCACATAAATTTCAACTTTGCACTTTAAGTATACATTATTGAAAATATCAACTTTAGTGTTAATTGCCTCTCATTCAAAGACTCTGACTCCTAAGACATTGATACTAGGAAAAAGTGTGGCTTTTTCAACTACCTAATATTTTGTTGAGGTTGGGTTTTTATTGTTTTTTTGTTTGTTTGTTTGTTTTTGTTTTTCAGAAATCGAGACAAAGCATCCAGCTTCTCTTTTTACCCCTAAATAGAAAACTTGATGATGAGTTCTTGAGTGGTAGAAACAATGTTCTGATTTTTTTACAGTCTGAATTAGTTTTGCCTATTCTAGAACTTCATATAACATCCCTACTTTGTATTTGATTTCTTTTGCTCAGCATAATGTTCCTGAGATGCATCCATGTTATTGCATGAAATTTGTTTCCTTTTATTGTAGTGTATAAATATATCAGCATTTTGTCTGTTTTTTTAACCTATTTCCCTATTGATAGACACCTAGAACAATTAGATACTTTCTGTATTTTGACTATTATGAATAAATCTACTATGGACATTTATGCACATGCATTTTGTTTTCAAATGATTTAATTTATTTGGGGAAATATCTAGGAGTGGAATTGATGGATCATAAGGTAAGATTATGTTTAGACTTATAAGAAACTATAGCCCTGGCCAGTGTGGCTCAGTTGTTAGAACATTTAGCCCCACCCACAAAAGGATTTTGGGTTTGATTGCCAGTCAAGGGTATGCACCTGGGTTGCTGGCTCAATCCCCACCCCAGTCAGCGGCTTGGGCAGGAGGCAACCAATCAACATGTCTCCCTCGCATCCATGTTTCTCTCTTTCATTCTCTTCCCCCACCTTTCCCTCCCTTCCACTCTCTCAAAAAAGTCAATGGGAAAAATATCCTTGGGTGAGGATTAACAACAACAACAAAAATAAACTATAAACTTTTGTATCATTTTAGATTCCCACTGATAATGTAGAAGAGAGCTGGTTGCTTCACATTTGTGAGAATATTTGTTATACATTTTGATGAATTTTCACAAATCTATAAAATTATGGAACATAATCTTTATATTAACTTATACTTTTATGACCTCCTATCTCACAATTCCGTTTTCAAGACAATCAGATTGGCATTATTAACACTTACAGAGATATACAATCGCTGTCTTCTAATGTTGTTTGCTATACAAATACCCTTGAAAAGGTGGTGTGAAACATAGTACTTCTCACATGGCAGGCAGAAATGCATACAATTTTAATATTCTTTAATTGTCCTTAGAGTACTTACAATATTTGAAATTTTATTTGCTTATTTTCTTATCAGAAAAGTCTCTTGTTAACACTCCCATCCCCAAAAGACTATTTAAACTTCATGAGAACAGAAACAATCTACAAAACTCTATATAGTATTTCTGGAACTTATAAAATATGGCATATAGGTGATTAATGAATGTTTTTTTAAATATATTTTATTGATTTTTTTTACAGAGAGGAAGGGAGAGGAATAGAAAGTTAGAAACATCGATGAGAGAGAAACATCGATCAGCTGCCTCCTGCACACCTCCTACTGGGGATATGCCCGCAACCAAGGTACATGCCCTTGACTGGAATTGAACCTGGGACCCTTCAGTCCACAGGCCGACGCTCTATCAACTGAGCCAAACCGGTTAGGGCGATTAATGAATATTTGATGAATGAATGTGTGAACCAGACACCACTGCCCTGATTAGAACACATTTTATCATAGGGTTTTTATGATGACTTTCCAATCTTCATAGAATTCTTAGGTGGTTTCTCTTTTTGGCTTTATTTCTAAGTGTTGTATGAAAAATGAGAGTATTTTACTCATTTTTTTAAGATTCAAGAATGTACACACTATGAATTGTACTTTTCTCACATTAACAAAGGATATAATGCAGCACATACATTATCGTTAAAATAGGCAAATAATTGCTCTTCTAGCTAAAATAATGAAACCAATCTAACATTGTGATGGGCATGAAATGCTGATTTTCAGGCACTTGTAGATGAAATTCAGTACTGAATTCTGTATCACATTGCATTCTTTAACAGCAGCAGCATTTCAGTTATCACTTTGATTGTTTTTAGAGACAGAAAACTAAGTGTGGAAACATCACCTTTCAATATAAGTGGGAAAATGTTTACATAAAACACAGGGCAAAATAAAATATAGGGAAAGAAGTAAAGTTGGATTGCAATTTAAGTTAAAAGCTTGCTATCTAGGTTGATATTATTTGTATGGGAAGATGGTAAATACCTAATCTTACAAACAGCTCTGCCCTTTTCTCTGCCCAACTGTTTCTTATAACTCAATGCTGAAACACCACACATTGCATTATTAGGTCATCTAATGCGCTTTTTCTTTGTGAAAGAAATATACTCTTCTCTTGGGAGATTGTCAGTCAATCAAAATTGTCAACCCCAAAAATGCAATGTATGAAAAATTATTTTTTTTCAGAAAAGTAACTAAGATAGATAGATATAGATGATATAGATAGATATAGATGATATAGATAGATATAGATATAGATATAGATATAGATATAGATATAGATATAGATATAGATATAGATATAGATATAGATATAGATAGATATATTATTGATTTTTAGAGAGAGATATAACATTGATGAGAGAGAAACATCTATCGGCTGCCTCCTGCATTCCCCCTACTGGAGACTGAGCTCACAACTTGTGCATATGCCCTGACTGGGAACTGAACCTGGGACCTCTTGGTGTATGGGTTGATCCTCAACCACTGAGCCACACAGGCAGAGCCAGAAAAATAAGGAACTTTTATTGAGCATATACAATGCAAGAAACAATGCTATTTTATTTTATTTAACTCTGTCAGATAGGAATTCCCTTCATTACTACTGCTACTAGTAATACAAGTACTTCTATCAGTCATATTTAAATAACATTTTAAAAATGACACAGCAGAAACTTAGAGACGTTATTAGCTTGATCAAGGGCACAAAGCTAGATGTGGACACGTTGGGATTATGTTTTCAGTACATCATCCACATTAGGATTAGGAGACTGAGGCTGAGAGTGGATTTACCATGTATTATCCATGGCTTACTCAGTAAGTAATAAAAATGGGTAAGAGGTTAATTTTTTCATAAGAATTTGTTTAGATTTTAGTCTGGCAGGATGGAATAGGGAATGCAGGAATGGCTAGCATTTATATTAAAGAAGTCCTCATTTTTAGTGCTAATTTGAGAACAAATCTAAGGTGTTGGAGCTCATTATTTACAACTCCAGGCTTTGTCACAGCAAAGATAATGTTTGAAACTCTGTATTTTTTCAACTTGGAAAAGTCCTATTCTGGAATTGAGCACTGGACTAAACCATGGTGTATACCGCACACATTTGATATTTCTGGAATCCCAGTTGAGGGCTGAGTGGCATATGTACTTACTCTTAAATAACCCGAAATCTTTAAGATGCGGTTCTGGCTAGGGAGCTTGACATACATCTGGTATTTTACATTCAGCCATTGGACTGGAGACTGGTTGTTTGGCAGAATTTTTTTTTTTTTTTTTAATGAAACTGCAGTACCTAAACCTAAATCTGAAGTGTGAAACTAAAGCATGATATATTCCTTATAAAAGGTCAGTTTTCCTATGTCATAATGCCAAAGTCAAACCTTTAGATTTATTTTCTTTAAGTAAATTATCCCTGGGCAACAAAAGATGTGTTTAATGTTCAAGATTCTCACTTCTGAATTGCAAAGTGAGTTCTCTGAAGGATTTATTATTTTATTTTTCATGTGTGTCAGCCATCATATTTCAACATCTATAATATCTTTATTCATTTTTATAATGTAATTGCATATCTAATAAAGATGATAAGACTGTATCTTAGCAAAAGCATTAAAATTCATAGCCTGCAGAATAGAATAATACACTGTTAAAAATCAAAGGCAAGGCCTTAGCCTTGAACAAACCACTCAGACAAAACCTAGACTATTTTATTCAAGATAGTAAATATCCCAATGCCTTCATTAACCTTTATTATTTTTTATTAGCAGTCTTGTCACCGTGGCTCTGAGCAGAGCCCAGCAGGCCACCCATGAAGTGACATTTTGGAGACTGGCAAAGCAATGCACGTTTGTCCGAGTACACTATCTTGAGTTTTTGTCCTTCACAGCAGGAGAAAGCTTCTCCAGATCCATTTGTCCTTTTGAAAAGTGATTTGAGTGCTAGTACACATAGACACCTGACTATAAGATTTTTCCTTGTCAATATGAGAAACAAATTACTCTCCTTTTTATTTAAGATAGAAGACCAGGTGTTTGAGACGGTTAAAAAGTATCTCAAACCAAACTCAGCCAAAGAAAAAAACTTATAATAAACACAATTGTTTGAGACTTCCTTAAGGGATACATTTTATTTATGACTATAACTAGGCCCTTAAGTAGAACAGATTCTGCTTTGCCACTTGCTCTAATAATGTAAATGATGATTTACAGAAAGTACATAAGTAAGATGTGGTGTTGAAAAACAAATAAATGGAGACAATGCAGTATTTGGAAGTGGCAATGATGTGCATGTAGCAGCATGCCAGAATGTTAATATATAGCTGAAGAAAAGGGAAAAAGAGATTTACATGTATTACAAAACAACTTGTGAGTTAATTATAAAGCATCCATTAAAGATAACAATATACAAGTTTTAGGAATATATAGATCAAAACAATATAATTAAATGTTTTAGCATCGTTGCCTGGGTTGAGAATGTGGTATGGGAGTGCAGAATGCAAATGAAAAGCGGGAGAGAGAGAGAGAGAGAGAGAGAGAGAGAGAGAGAGAGAGAGAGAGAGAGAGAATAGAATAAAATAGACAGGCAAACAGGAGAAGGAACTGTGTGGACCAGAGATGGTTATGTACCATAAAAATATATATTTCTTCCTGTCAGGTAAAAAAATTCCAGTAGATTGACTCTGACAAATATTTGAAGTTCTTTCTTTTACCCTCTAAAACATGATGTATTTATAAAGAAACTACTTCTCAGGAATAATTGGGACAGAGGAATAAAGGAAACAAGAGAAGAGAATAGGTACTTTTATTTAATACCTAATGCATACTATTCATTATGCATTTGGGATACAAATAAATTCATTTTTTTCTGTATTTTGAAAGCCTTTTCTGTACCAGGATTTGCTTGAGGAACAACACAGTGAATAACACAGGGTCCAGGTCCTCCTGGGGAGACCAACAATGCACGAAGAAGTAAGCTACAGCATCAGGGAGTAGTAAGTGCTAGGAAGAAAAGAGTAAACAAGGAGAAGTGATGAACAGTGACAGGGAACTATCTTTATGCAGAGCTGAAGGGGGAAGTCTTTGGAAGGTGATATTTGAACAGAGCATTGAGAGACACAAGATTCCTCAGGTCATCCAATAATTAATGGATTTGAGATGCAAACATGGCTCTATATTATCAAAGCCATATAATAAAGGTAAATTTTCCAACCACAAACAACTAATTGGGTTTCTCTAATTCAACATCAGCTCTATTTTTGAGCTGACATTTGACATGATGGCAGAAAACAACTTAATAAATCCTAGGATAACTGATTTCTAATTAAAAATAAGTCAATTTAGTATTGTAATTGCTCTAACATTCTTCCCTTGTCCATAGGGGGTGGGTGAAGAGGTTATTATAGCATTACAGTTCCAAGTGTGTTAAACAAAAGTGTATGTTCCACATTTGTTTCCCATTGACATCCACTAACATGTATAACTCTGAGTGGGCCATTACATGGTCATCCTTCCACAATGGCCTTTTTTGTTCTGTCTACCTTTCTGGTCTCTGAGCATATGGTCCAAGTGCCTTCTGTTGATGTCACCTTGTCAAAGGCACGGAATTTTCTCAGAGCATCTTTCTGACTCAGTTCTATCTTACAATCTTCTCAGGCACAGAAAACGTTAGGCTGAGATTCAGGGCTGTCTTCCAGGGCTAGTTCAGGCCCTTAGCACCTAACATCCATCTTTCTTTTATGTTCCTCTACTGTGAAATGAAAAGAATTCCTTCAAGTTTTTTCTCAGAATTCCCAGTGGGAAAAAGGCAGTGTCTCCTCTACTCTTGTATCTGAACATGTTTTAAGGGATTCTATCATCATTCCCTCCCTCTGGAAGTTAATAGGGAAGGCTGGATATAACTCTTAGGCTATATCCAACCAACATATAATCATTTTTCTTCCACTTTATTTCCCCAGTGGAAAATCTTTAATCATAAGGGAAGAGGGAGAACTAACTCAGTAAATAATCTTTCTGCCTTCTTTTATTATTAGTTTAACTTGGAAGCAGAGAAATTATGTCTTAACTCTTTTGTGGCAAAGTCCCTTTGAGAACAGAGCCCCTTGGGATGAGGGAAGAGCCTTGTGAAACAACTGAAAAAATTCAGTGAAGCTTGGACAGGGGATAAACAATTAAATATTTCACAGATTTTGCAAGGTGCAGATTAAAGTATGTCAAATCCTCTGGTCACAAAAGTACAAAATCTCGGGGAACATACATGAAATATTATACAGTGAATGTGGGACCACACTGGAGGCTATGCACACTCCAGGAGCGTGCAAGTAGCTAACAGAGGGCAGAAGACTGATGACCAAGTCAGGTGTGTACAGGAAAGAGAGCCAGTGGAGCAACCATTCCCCCTAAAACTGGGTCTGAGAAAAGGGTGAGTTAGCACAAACCCACGAAGCCTGCAGTCAAGTAATACTGTTTTCCTGAGCCTTGGCTCAGTTGGGGATTAAAATGCAATAAATTAACATGCTATGTGTCTTCGGGTCTGAGTTATACTATGTGCATTATCTAAATATATGTTCCCACAGAACTATAAAGGTAATGACGTCAGTAATTTCCTTCTGTGTCTGGCTAAGAAAAGGTAAATCCTCCTATAAAACATCCTCAAATACTAAATGAAGGTATGAAATGGAAGAAAATATGAGTAAAATGTAAATATGGGCAAATTTAATAAAATGTTGACTATATAGAAAAGTAATGCTCTGAATAATGTATAAGTTGTAGAGATTTTTTAAAGGACACGATTAAAAAGCAGGGTAGTAATGGCACGTAAGCAGAGAGAGGTTAAAGCATTTTAGGATCTTTAGGTTATTTAGAGGGAGGATAAAGAACCTCATTACATTTAATCCTTAAGTTAGACATGCATGTTAAAATTTCAAGACTAACCACACACATATACAAACAGGATTATTTTTCTAACACATTTTTAAATTATTTTACAGAAGAAGTTAAAAATAGAATTAGAGAAAAAAATTATATTAACACAAAATAAAATAAGAAGTACAGGAAAAAAAAAGAAACAAAAAAATCTTAAGTAGGCAGCAAGAATAAAGTGGTAGAAATAAATGCAAATATATCAACATATATTTAAACATTGAGTGAAAAATATCCAGCTACTTGTTTTTCAGTAGAACACTCCTACAGCATAAAGACTGATTAAAGAGTGAAAATTTGGGAAAAGAAATTCAAGTGACACTAACCACAAGAAAACTGGTGTAGTCATTTTTGCTCAGGGATATCTGTTCTCATGGGCATGGCTGACTGCAACAGTGGAGGGAGTCCTAAATGACTTTACAGCAGGGGTCACCAGAGAGGGCAGCAGATGGCAGAACACATTAGGGACTATTGTTAAGCTGATGTGAAATAACTTGAGGGATATTTTTGTTTCAAAATGGGGAGTTTTTTTGTGGTATTAGAGTATTATTATATACTAGAGGCCTGGTGCATGGAATTCATGTGTGGGTGCGGTCCCAAGGCCTGGCCTGCAATCAGGGCCATCTTCCTGCCGGCCGGGGAAAGGGACCAAGAGGTGGTCAATGTGCCTCATAGTGACTGGTACAGTGCTCGTTCTGGTCATTCTGCCATTAGGGTCAATTTGCATATTACCCTTTTATTATATAGGATAGAGGCCTGGTGCATGGGTGGGGGCCAGCTGGCCTGCCCTGAAGGGGGCCCTGGATCAGGGTGGGAGTCCTTGCTGGGGATGGAGGTGGCCAGGGCAAGGGGCCGTGGGGTTTGCAGGCTGGCCACGCCCCCAGCTTTGTCAGGAAGGACGTCTGGAATAATGTCCAGAAGATGTCTGGTCTATCCAGTCTAATTAGCATATTACCCTTTTATTAGTATAGATATGTAATTTAGGGACAAATAATATCACATTAATTATAATGAACATTTTCTGACCTGTACCAGCAGGCAGGTGAAATCTGGGGAAAGATGAATCATGCCTAATTATGTTTGATTATAACTTTCCAAGAGACCCTGACTGTTGCTGATGGGCCATTATTGACCTACCAAGTACAAATTATCTCTGCAAATGAATCACCCTGTTCAATACTAAATGTTGGGTGAATACCCAAATGTAAGTCATTTTTTGGAATCAAGCTATGAGGAAGGTTACAGATCTTTCATAATCATAAAATTAATTATAACTAAACTAGAATAAATTATAAAGTATCCACAATGGTAATAGAGTAATAATATCAGATTCAACTTATTGGGGAGGTATGTGTTGGGATTTTTTAAAAAACATATTAATTAATTTTCAAAACTAATCAATATAATGATTATATTATCATTGTTTTGAGGTAGGAAAATAAAATTTAATGAAATTACATAAGTTTTTAAAGTAACATAGGAGAATTTAGGCTATACTTCCCTAAAAATCCATAGTTTGTTTCCATGGTTTATTTTTTCTCCTTAGCACTTATCACTAAACAAATCCTGTTATATATTATACTTTTTTTTTTTTTGGTTTAAAAAAATTATCAATATTGTTGCAAGTATTACAGATGTCCTCCTGCTTTCCCCTATTGATTCCCTCTACCCCATCGCTTCCTCCCTCTAGGCCTTCCCATATGCACTATTGTCTGTCCATGAGCTATGTATATATGCATATATGCATATAAACTCATTGGTTAACCTCTTCCCACTTCCCGCCCTTTCCCTCTGAAATACATGAGTCTGTTGCATTATCTATCTCCCCAGTTAGAAAGACACTCCAGGAGAGTAAATGTTTCTGATTGTTTGGACACTGTTCTTTTCCTAGCAACTCTGAAAGTTCCTGGCAGAGCCCTGGCCGGTTTTACTCAGTGGATAGAGTGCTGGCCTGCGGACAGAAGGATCTGGGTTCGATTCTGGTCAAGGGCACATACTTGGGTTGCAGGCTCCTCCCAGGCACATGCAGGAGGAAACCAACTGATGTGTTTTCCTCAATTGATATTTCTCTCCATCTTTCCCATTCTCTTCCACCCTCTCTAAAAATCAATGGAAAAATATCCTCAGGTGAGGATTAAAAATTAATAATAAAAAAGTAAAAGTTCCTGGCAGAGTAAGCAACAACAAATATATTTTTAATTAATAAAAGAATAAATGAATGATCTATTATTAAGAATTTAGCTTTATTCAATGCCTATTGATTCTAAAATCCTTATAATGGAGAAATAAGATGGTGTCTAGCTGATATTCCACCTACTCCAGAAGCCCTATTCAAAGAGGAAATTTGTCTTTCTTAATCATAAGGGGATAAATCATAATATTATATAAAGTTTCAAAAAGAAAGGATTTAAAAGGTTTAAAATAAATTGCCAAAAGAAAACCAGGAGACAAATATTACCAGGTAAGAAAGAAACAATCACTGAAGTAAAAAGGAGTGTTAGTTAATAATAGCACTTATAAAATGTAGACATGAAGGAGAAAAATGAACACACACATTTGCACATTAACTCAAGGAATATAATTACATATTTTGTGATTTAAGACCTTTGATATCATTTTGGATCCAAATCAAAGCCACTAGCTATGTCTTAACTAAAAATAAAATGGTTTACTTTAACAAAAGTCAAACGTGTTTCAATTCCATGTTTGTTATACTTGACTAGAGGCCCAGTGCACAAAATTGGTGCACGGGTGCGGTCCCTAGGCCTGGCTGGCAATCGAAGCATGAGCATCTGGCATAGAAGGGCAGGTCGTTGCTGACCTCTGGCCCTGGACAGCACCTGGACCCCTGAGCCCCCACGCGCCCCCACTGCCTGAGTCATCAGGCCCCTTCTACCACCGCCATCACTGGTAGAACCTCACATTTTAGCAATGAATCCTTTCAAAGTATTTCACACCTAGGTAATCTAAAAGGAGAGTAGGTATTTTGTTGGTTTGTTTGTTGCTTTTTGCCTTGGTTTTCCATGGATGTTTTGCTCTTTGCTGAAAGTCCTTGCAACTCTTCTCTTTCCTAACTGATACATTGCTATATTGTGTGGTATAAAATATTTTCAGCAGATAACATGCCTTTATGTTAGAGTCTTCTTTGCATGATCCTTTAATTAAGTCCTGCTGAGTCTGATTATCTTTCCTTTACTATGTGCAAAGGCTCCATAAGTGGCTCAATCAGTGAAGAGAGCAAAATGCTGCCTGTGTGTCTGGTGTGGGATCTCTTCCAAGTTGACCCATGGCCCTGCTTTACCTGTCAGCTCCCAGGACAGTTCCTAGGAGAATCACAGGCTGGATGTACACAGATGCAGTGAGAGGTTAAATAACCAGTGAGAACCTACTTAGATTTACCTTTTTTCTTTTAACTTACAAAAACTATAAGAAAGGAGATCATCAGAATTACATAAAGTTTTTTAAATAAAAAAACCTATGGACATGTGATCACTTAGTTACAAATATGTTGGAGATGGAAATGTAAAGTTTAGTATAGGATTTTCTTAAGTGCAAATACTTTGACACTCTTTTAGCATATCTGGTTTAACTGGTCTCTTTTTTTGGAACAGGTTGTTGACACAGAAGGTTTATATAAGATGTGGTGGCATTTATCCTTTTCTGCTTCCCAGTAAAACCATTTTGCATTGTTTGCAAATATATTATCGGATTAACAGTGATCTTGGCATTCATTACAGGGAATCAAAGATGCGCATGTTAATTGTGTCAAAGAACTGACAATATAGCTGCAAATATAAGTTGGTAAGTATAGAAAATTATAAAAATTTAGTCTTTCTAAAAGAAAATTATAATGAACCATGTTATATTTGCAACTAGAGGCCTGGTGCACAAAATTAGCGCACAGGTAGGGTCCCTAGGCTTGGGACAATCAGGGCCTTTCAGCTGCTGGCAAGGGCCTCCCTTCCCTGGCTGCCAGCTGGGGCCTTCCTTCATTCCGTGCGCCAACCCCTGGTGGTCAGCGCACATCATGGTGAGTGATCGGTCTCCCGGTCAAACTCCCATGGGGACAATTTGCATATTAGGCTTTTATATATATAGTTAATATACAGATTTCTCAGAGATAATCCCATATTTATGGAAACTTATCCTTTTCTTTCTTTTTTTTTAATATATTTTATTGATATTTTACAGAGAGGAAGGGAGAGGGATAGAGAGCTAGAAACATCGATGAGAGAGAAACATCGATCAGCTGCCTCCTGCACACCTCCCACTGGGGATGTGCCCGCAACCAAGGTACGTGCCCTTGACCGGAATCGAACCTGGGACCCCTCAGTCCGCAGGCCGACGCTCTATCCACTGAGCCAAACCGGTTTCGGCAAACTTATCCTTTTCTTAAAGTGAAATATTATGTGTAGATTTCAATGTTGATGCTTTGCAGTACTTTCTAGAAAAATAAGAGGAAAAATGTGAATATGTGACTGACTTCTTTCTCCATTTTAGAACATGGTTATAGAAACACAAATGCACATAAGTAGAAAGCTATAGTTATAGATAAACATATTCATATATAAATGACTTCATACAGAAAGTAGAATTTGAAGTGCATTTTAAATTATTAAGAAGATTTAAATAGGAAGGAGAGAACATAGAGCTTTTGAGGAAGAAGAACTATGTAAACAAAGACATAGCATTAGGAGACAGTCCTAAATCTGGAAGAAAGTAAGAAGACTGGACTAGAATGAACAAGGGTTTTGGGGGGAGAATCAAGAAATTAAATGGTTTAGGTGAAATAGGGCTAGTGTTTGGAGAGCCTTCAAAAGCTGACTTTTACAAGATATATATTACATTGTCTTTGCTATTCTGTTATCAAAATATATTTTTACTGTGATAAAACAAAATTTTCCTCATCTGCCAGAGGAAATGTGGATTGTATAAATTTAAATATACAAGCCAGAAGCCAGCATAGAAAAGTAGACACGGGTAAATGATGAATTTGAGGATTTTAGTTTTAGTTACAATGAGAAATTTACTTAAGCACTCAAACTCTCAAATTTATCTTTTGTGAACTCTGGGTTAGAGTAATAATATCACCTTATGGTATGGTATGTTAAAATATCTCTTAAAATAATGTTTACTCTGCATCAGTTATTTTTTTTTTAATTAAAAACACTGAAAATCTAGGTATGACTTGATAAGTGCTTGGACAGTGGAGGTTACATGCGAAAGAAATGCTTGAATCTAAAGAAATACATATATATATATATATATATATATATATATATATATATATATATATATTCTTTTTCATGTTGCCTAACTTCTTTCCAGTTTCACAGTTTTGTTCAAGTAGAGCTTTTCCCAGCTGCACACTGTTAAGTGATCTGCAGCTGTTGCAACCCATCAGTCCAAAGCTATGCCACTCTCTTTAACTGCAATTTAGGGAGGCATTAGATGTAATGGTAGGACTTGGTAACCGAAGAGTATAATTGAGAGAAAAGCATCAAAATGGGCTCTTTTCTTATTTAGAATTCCAGAAGAATAATGGTGCTATTGAAAAATATGTGTTGTATGACAGAGAATCATTTTGTATGGTCAAAATCAGGGGGTTCCATTTTGAACAAAATGTACTCCCTTTTGGACATATTGAGAGTTAGTTGCTGGTAAGTCATGTAAGTGAAGATCTGTAGTTCATTCCACACTGAGCCTTATTGTAAAACAGAACAGGCTGGCCTTGGCACCAATTTTGAAGGAAGAAGAAGAGAAATATGTTGAAGACAAGAAAGAATATAGAAAGTGATAAAAACAAAAATAAAACAAGAAATACAGCCTTGAGGAAATACTTTTTTTTTTTTAAAGAAGTGATCACTGGAGTCAGTAACAGGACAGGTTGTTCAAGGAATTGAGGTCTGAGCATGTTTGTTTAGAAAAATATTTTACTTCGTTAGAAAATTTTTTATTTTAAAAGTGAAGTTTTATTGCAAAAGAGGCTTGGGGACTGAAGAATCAGAAAACAAAAATCCAAGTAAAAAACGGATGGATAACACTTACTAGTAGAATGGATCAAGGTGAAAGGATGAAAAAGCTAGCCAAGGAATCTGAGGAAACAGGAAAATCTAGTTGGCAAGAAAGGGAGCTTATTAGAGTGTGTTTGTATCATATGTATTGTGTGGGGAAGGTAATAGTGATTGGAGGTCCCAATAAAAGCAAAGTTAGATACTTGATAGAGAGACTTGGAGAGAGAAAATAAGTTAGGATAATGATCTCAGAAATGATTCAGCTTCTGGTTGTATGCTATGCAGTAAAAAGCTGTGTTTCTTAGCAGAGAGATGGTCCTCATTCTTAAAAAACATGTTAGTATCTCCTAAACAGTTTCCCCAGCTCCTCATAGTTCCTTAACTTCTACAGTATTCCTAAAAATGTGTGTACTTCAACAACAACAACAACAACAAAACTATTTTATATTTTAAAAGGCTAATGGAAAAAAAACACACACACGTGGTATCTATGATGTATTTAGAGGAATAAACAGTTTTGAGGAACTACCAGAAAGTCAATACGTTTAAATATATGTGAGATCAAGTCAATGAACAGAATTAACATGGACTTTTTTATTTTTTTATTTTTTATTTGCACAAAGGCAATATGATATGCCAGTTTTGAGATTTGAAAGAACTGGGTTGAATTCTGGCCTTGCTATTTGGAGAATATTTCAAAGTCCATTTATTTCTTTAGCCCTTAAAAGAGAGATTGATATCTGCTTTTACAGCAAGAGTTTTCTGAGGATTTAACAGGACAATAAGACATGTTAAAATGCTTTATAAATGCTAAAGCACTGTACAATTTAAACATATTAGAATTATTTTATCACTGTGATTGTTATCTAGATGACAGTGAATAAAATATTTGAGTCAAATTTGAAGACCTTGGTATTTAAAAAGTAATTCTCCTAAAGAACACACTACTAGCAATGACAATTAAAGTTAAAATGAAGAGATTTGGAGAAGATGTAAGGCTTATTGGATAGGAAGTTCTATTTGTGAGCAAGCAAAAGACTTATTCTCCCTGCCATGTATAGAAAGAAGAGAACTAACATTTATTTGAGAAGACAATATAGTCTATGATAATTTCAGGGAAGAGCCTAATTTTAGAACATGCAACTAAAGATAAAATGAAAGTCAAGACATAATAAGTATCTATTCTTTTAGATATCTATATATATAAAAGCCTAATATGCAAAGTGTCTCCTCGGGAGTTCAACCGACCACCAGGGGGTGGCATGTAATATAGGAAGGCCCAGCCTGCAGCCAGCAGCCAGCAGCCAGCAGCCAGAGAAGGGAGGCCCCGGCCAGCACCCAGCAGCCATCAGCCACGAGGGACCCTACCCATGCATGAATTTCTGCATTGGGCCTCTAGTATTACTATATTTGATGAATTAAAATAGCATAGAATAACAGTATCACCTCCATTTACAACATAAGGAAACTAGAAACAAAAATATTAAATGGTCTCAACTCATCTCATAAGTAATAAACTTTAGTTCCCTAATTCCAGTCTAGTTTTGTCATTAAAAAAAAGAAAAAAGAAAAGTGCTTATGCTCTTTCCAGAACCACTCTGGAATCTTAAATTGTAGATAAGATTGGGTTTACATGGACTTCACAGGGTAGAATTGAGGTTCTAAGTTTTTTTTGTTTTTTTTTTAAGTTGTTATACTTCAGGTTGGTGTTTATCTAAGTCTGAATTTACCTTCACACATGAGATTTTTCTATACCCAGGACATCCTGATAATTAGCTGCAGGTGGTAAGTATATAGCTCTCTTTCTTTCTTCCTAATGCTATTTGGTTGGATATAATGAAGATGCTATTGAGTCCTGCTGTGAGGCTCTGGAAGCAGAGTTGAGGAAGGAAGAAATGGCAGCTGGATTTCTCTTTTCTCTCTGTATATTTGATAAGAATATTCTAATAGTCTTAAACAGAATATCTCTAACTCAAGAAAAATTTTATTTAAGTTTTGTCAAATTCTTAACATTTGGAAAGGAGTCTGTGGGAAAAATGCAAATGATCTCCTTTCAATATCCAGACAACTTCTTAGACTGAGATAAGAGACTTGATTGAAAAAACAATACTGAGTAATAGCAAAATATATACTAAGTTACATTATTTCATAAACCAAATGAGTTACATGGACAGAACAGATTTTATAAGTACTAATCAAAAGAATTAAATATGCACTTCTATGTGTTATTTGCTAATTAATTCAATTAAAATGAAAACACTTCAAAATATTTAGTTCTAATAAAAACTTATTTTCTCTCTGAGATTTTTGATACATTTATGTCATCACCATTATTCTCAGTTTTATTATATATTTGCTTCATATTTACTTGATAGCAGACCTAACAGGAATTTCCATAATTGAGTTTTTTCTGCAACATACACTTTTAATTTGTGCTAATTCAGAAGTAAGTGAATGAGTGACAGAGGAATATGTTTTTGCAGGTAGGAAGCAATATTGTTAATTTCCCCAAAGGAACAGTTGGCCATGCCAGAAATGGCTAAATAATTAAAATGGAAAGATAGAGAATGCACACACCTGTTGTAAGTAATTTGCCAAGTGAGTTTTAATATCAAAAGCTGTTTTCTTGGAGTTGACACAAAGAAAAGTGGTTGTTCTTGAATATCTGGATAAATGGTCAAGTAACCCAGTATAACAACATGTAGTTTTATAGATCTGCTAGAATGTTTTTTTTCAAGTGAAAAAAACCCTCTCTGATTCCTCCCCTCCTCAATTCATATCTAAGAGGATATGTATTTCTAGAAATATAGATAAAATAATTCTTTTTATTTTCTGTTTAATTCACTAAAGACATGTCAATAAAATTAGCCACCAAAATATTAAGAACCATCTACTGAGAACCTGATAGTTCACCCAAGAGAATACAAACAAAAAGACTGAAGGAATTCAGGACTCACACTTTTACTCCTAAAGTCTACTAATTCTTTTGTATTTACTAATGTGCTTTTATAACAAAAATTCAAAAATATAAATAAAAGAGCTCATTTTTCATTGACTTGCTTTGTTTTCCTTAGTGACACATATATCACTTACATACATGCATAATATTAAACATATTTATATACACACAAATAATACTTATGTGCATGTGTAATCCTATATAATAAAAGGCTAATATGCAAATCAACCAAACAGTAGAACGAGAGGCCGTTATGATTTGCACTGACCACCAGGGGACAGACGCTCAATGCAGGAGCTGCCCCCTGGTGGTCATTGTGCTCCCACAGGGGGAGCACTGCTCAGCCAGAAAGAAACCCTGAACCAGGCTCATGGCTGGTGAACGCAGCGGTGGTGGTGGGAGCCTCTCCCGCTTCCGCGGCAGCGCTAAGGCTGTCCAATGCCAGCTTAGGCCTGCTCCCTGCCTTCAGTCAGACATCCCCCAAGGGCTCCTGGACTGCGAGAGGGTGCAGACCGGACTGAGGGAGCCCCCAGAGTGCACGAATTTTTGTGCCCTGGAACTCTAGTTCTAAATAATATTATTAACTATAAAAATGTGTATCCCAGGATTCTTGAAAAATAATGCTTGTTCAGATGAATTGCTATTATCTAATGCTTCATTCCAGTTGTGGGTTATCCAACTGTACTGAAATCTCTGATGAAATAATGACAGCCTCAGCATAAAAAGAAGGGCCAAATAGGGGTCCTTCTTTCTTCCTGCTGGGTCATCCACTCAGACCATGGTTCCTTTTTCCCTGCCTTCAACTACTACTGACAGTAGACATGAAATTGAACTTGTTTTTTTCCTTCTACTTATATCCCTGCTCAAAAGTAGATGGAGATAATATTGGAAGGGTGCAAGTGCCCCCCCCTTCTAATTTATAACTTATAGTAATCATCTCTCCACATATCCACAAATGCACAAACATACATTACAAAACAATCTCAGAAGGAAAATAAAAAGTATAAGATACAATATATTTGTAACTCAGAAATGTGATAAAAAGGAACTTTTATAGAACACAAGAAAGACTAAATAAAATTTGAAATATGTTATAGTTTCTTTGTTCTGCTGCAGGAACAAAACTGGGTTTTATAGTTGTTATTTAGCTAGAAAGAGAAAAACAAAGATAATCCATGTATAATTTACAATGGCATATTGTGAGATGTTGTCTCCCAAACCATGTGAATAACTCTATATTCTATCATTACCCATAATCACCAATGCACTACCTGTAATAATAAGACTCTTGTTCTCCCCACACCCCCTCCTCTGATAGGCAACTTTAAAAAAATGTATATATATTTTTTATTAATTTCAGAGAGAGGAAGAGAAAGGGAGAGGAGATAGAAACATCAATGATGAGAGAAAGTCAATGATTGGTTGCCTTCTGCATGGCCCTTACTGGGTATTGAGCCCACAATCCTGACAGGGAATTGAACCGTGACCTCCTGGTTTATGGATCGACGCTTAACCACTGAGCAATACTGACCAGGTAAATAGGCAACTTTTTAAAAATTTGTTGGAATGGTGCTCACTTTCCCAGTAGGTGTTTCCTTTCTTTGGTATCATTACCGCTTTGAATGTGCTTACTATAGCACCATCGATTGCATCTCCAAAGAGAATATGAGTGAATAATTTTCACTTATGGTATATCACTGTGTTGAGAGTTATTTTCTTGGGCATAGTTTATTCATATTTGTATCTCTATTATATAACAGTGTTTTAAATTGGTCCATTTGCAAATATAATTCCAATAAAATTTTTTATAATTGAACTTTAATATGAGTTGACCCTAGGAGGTAACTAGTTATTATCAAACAAAAACAAAGATAACTAAGTAATGACGAACTCATAAACAAAATCAGCACCCTTAAACTTAATACTCTTCCCTTATATAGTTTCACTTAATAATGTAATCTACTATTGATCAATAAGATACCCAGTGTCTGGTTAATTTCGTATTTTCAAGCATCCTATATAATAAAAGCTTAGTATGCTAAGTGTCAGTCAGCCGATTGGCCGTTCAACCAATAAAAGCGTAATATGCTAATGATATGTTAAGGCCGCTCAACTGCTCACTATGGCATGCACTGACCACCAGGGGCAGACAGTTGACTGGTCGAACAGTTGCTATGGCATGCACTGACCACCAGGGGGCAGACGCTCCAACCAGTAGGTTAGTTTGCTGCTGGGGTCTGGCTGATTGGATGGAGTTCTCCCATGGTCCCTCCCCGCTGGCCAACCTCCACACCCCTCCCCAGCCGCAATCATGCATAGGTGGGGTCGCTTGGCCTGGGCTGCACCCTATCACAATCTTGGACCCCTCGGGGGATGTTGGAGAGCCAGATTTGGCCTGAAGGTGGAAAGACCAGTTGCTATGATGCTCACTGACCACCAGAGGGCAAATGCTCAACGCAGGAGCTGCCCCCTGGTGTGCAGTGTGCTCCCACAGGGGGAGCACTGCTCAGCCAGAAGCCAGGCTCACAGCTGGTGAGCACAGTGGTGGTGGTGGGAGCCTCTCCTGCCTCTGCAGCAGCGCTAAAGATGACCAACTGATATCCCCTAAGGGCTCCTGGACTGCTAGAGGTGCAGGCCAGGCAGAGGGACCCCCCCTGAGTGCACGAATCTTGTACACCGGGCCTCTAGTAATGTAATATATACACACATTTAATCAAATGTATATATAATATTTTAATACTGATATTAAGTTTAATTATTAATTTTATTTAATATTACATTGACATAATATTAATTTAAATAAATTTATATTTTATTTTATTTTTTTATTATAAACAATCTAATTATTTGAGCAGCCAATATCTATTTAGAATAATATTGCTTAAATGTCATTTTAGGTTAATGATAATTAAAAATGGCTGAGAAGCCGAAACCGGTTTGGCTCAGTGGATAGAGTGTCGGCCTGTGGACTGGAGGGTCCCGGGTTCGATTCCGGTCAAGGGCATGTACCTTGGTTGCGGGCACATCCCCAGTGGGAGGTGTGCAGGTGGCAGCTGATCGATGTTTCTCTCTCATCGATGTTTCTAGCTCTCTATCCCTCTCCCTTCCTCTCTGTAAAATATCAATAAAATATGTTAAAAAAAATGGCTGAGAAGATAATTTGAATGTAACTTAAAAGCCTTTAGGTAACTTAGCATTAAAAGTGTATCTCTCCTAACTCATTAAAAATGAAAGGAAGACACTAGGTTTGTCTTGTAAAACTAGTCATTATTCAAATAGAACATCTAAAGTTCCAATTTTTAACTTTATTCTAAACAATCTATTAAATCTCCCCAACTCATTTGGTAAAAGTAAGAATACAAATTATTGTTGAACTTAATTGCCCCTACCCACTACACACAGAAAGCTAGTAGATTTAATTGGCACAAATACTTTTTTTTTTTATTGTTTAAAGTATTACATATAGTAGTACACATATCTCCTTTTTTTTCCCCATTGACCTTCCCCCAGTCTCCCCTAACACTCTCACATGCCCTTATCCCGCCCCCGCCCCAGTATCTTGTGTCCCTTGGTTGTGCTTAAATCCATGCATACAAGTCCTTTGGTTGATCTCTTTCCCCTGCTCCCCAACACTCCCCAGCCTTCCTGCTGTAATTTGACAGTCTGTTTGATGCTTTACTGCCTCTGTATCTATCTTTTTGTTCATCACTTTATAATGTTCTTTATTTTCCATAAATGAGTAAGATCATGTGGTATTTTTCTTTCATTGCCTGGCTTATTTCACTTAACATAATGCTCTCCAGGTCCATCCATGCTGCTGCAAATGGTAAGAATTCCTTCTTTTTATAGCAGCGTAGTATTCCATTTTGTAGATATACCATCATTTTCTAATCCAATCATCAGCTGATGGGCATTTAGGCTGTTTCCAAATCTTAGCTATGGTGAATTGTGCTGCTATGAACATAGGGGTGCATATATTCTTTCTGATTGGTGTTTCTAGTTTCTTGGGATATATTCCTAGAAGTGGGATCACTGGGTCAAATGGAAGTTTCATTTTTAGTTTTTTGAGGAAACTCCATACTGTCTTCCACAGTGGCTGCACCAGTCTGCACTCCCACCAGCAGTGTAATAGGGTTGCTTTTTCTCCGCATCCTTACCAGCACTTGTCCTTTGTTGATGTGTTGATGATTGCCATTCTGACAGGTGTGAGATGGTACCGCATTGTCGTTTTGATTTGCATCTCTCAGATAATTAGTGACTTTGAGCATGTTTTCATATGTCTCTTGGCCTTTCTTCTGCTTTATTTCAAAAAGTATCTGTTTAGGTCCATTGCCCATTTTTTATTGGATCATTTATCTTCCTTTTATTAAGTTGTATGAGTTCCCTGTAAATGTTGGAAATTAAACCTTTATCAGTGATAACATTTGCAAATATGTTCTCCCATACAGTGGGCTTTCTTGTTGTTTTGCTGATGGTTTCTTTTGCTGTGAAAAAGCTTTTTATTGTTATGTAGTCCCATTTGTTTATTTTCTCTTTAGTTTCCATTGCCCTAGGAGCGGTATTGGTGAAGAAATTGCTTCGGCATATGTCTGAGATTTCTCTGACTGTGGATTCATCTAGTATTTTTATGGTTTCCCATGTTATGTTTAAGTACTTTATCCATTTTGAGTTTATTTTTGTGTTTGGTGTAAGTTGGTGGTCTAGTTTCATTTTTTTGCATGTATCTGTCCAATTTTCCCAACACCATTTATTGAAGAGACTGTCTTGACTCCATTGTATGTTCATGCCTCCTTTGTCAAATATTAATTGAGCATAATGGTTTGGGTTGATATTTGGGTTCTCTATTCTATTCCATTGGTCTATATGTCTGTTCTTGTGCTAATACCAGGCTGTTTTGAGAACAGTGGCTTTGTAATACAGCTTAAAATCTGGTATTGAGAACCCACCTACTTTGTTCTTCTTTCTCAGGATTGCTGTGGCTATTCGGGGTCTTTTTTTTTTATTCCAGATGAATTTTGGAGAGTTCTTTCTAGTTCTGTGAAATATGCTATTGGTATTTTAATGGGGAGTGCATTGAATCTATAGATTGCTTTGGGTAGTATGGACATTTTGATGATGTTGATTCTACCAATCCATGAACATGGTATGTTCTTCCATCTGTTTACATCTTCCTCTATCTCTTTTTTTAGTGTCGTGTAGTTTTCCAAGTACAGACCTTTTACCTCCTTAGTTAAGTTTATTCCTAGGTATCTTAATTGTTTTCGTGCAATGGTAAGTGGGATTGCTTTTTTAGTCTCTCTTTCTGTAAGTTCACTATTGGTGTATAGAAATGCCATAGATTTCTTGGCATTAATTTTGTATCCTGCTACATTTCCGAATTCATTTATTAAGTCTAATAATGTTTTGATGGAGTCTTTCAGGTTTTTTATGTACAAAATCGTGTCCTCTGCAAATAAGGAGAGTTTTACTTATTCTTTTCTAATTTGGATGCCCTTTATTTTTTCATCTTGTCTGATTGCAATGGCTAATACTTCCAGTACTATGTCAAACAGGAGTGGTGAGAGTGGGCATCCATCTTGTTCCTGTTCTTAGGGCAAATGGTTTTAGTTTTTGCTCATTGAGTATGATCTTGGCTGTGGGTTTGTCATATATGGCTTTTATTATGTTGAGGTGTGATCCTTCTATTTCCACATTGCTGAGAGTTTTTATCAGAAATGGGTGTTGGATTTTGTCAAATGCTTTTTCTGCATCAATTGATATGACTATGCGGTTTTTATCAGTCAATTTGTTTATGTGATGTATCACGTTTATTGATTTGCGGATATTGTACCCTCCTTGCATCCCTGGGATAAATACTATTTGGTCATGGTATATGATCTTTCTGATGTACTGCTGAATCTGATTTGCTAGAATTTCTTGAGGATTTTTGCATCTGTGTCCATGAGTGGTATTAGATTGTAATTCTCTTTCATTGTGTTGTCTTTATCTCTTTTTGGTATTAGGGTGATGCTGGCTTCATAGAATGAGCTTGGAAGAGTTCATTCCTCTTGAATTTTTTGGAATAGTCTGAGGAGGATAGGTTTTAGTTCTTCCTTGAATGTTTGGTAAAACTCCCCTGTGAAGCCATATGGCCCTGGTCTATTTTTGCTGGAATCTTTTTGATGATTGCTTCAATTTCTCCCATAGTTATTGGCCTATTGAGATGTTTAGATTCTTCTTGATTGAGTTTTGGAAGGTTGTATTTTTCTAGGAATATGTCCATTTCCTCCAGGTTATCCAGTTTGTTTGAATAGAGTTGTTCATAGTACTTTTAAACAATCCTTTGTATTTCGGTGGGGTCTGTTGTTATTTCTCCTCTTTCATTTCTGATTTTGTTTATTTGGGTCTTCTCTCTTTGCTTCTTGGTGAGCCTGGCTAGAGGTTCATCAATCTTGTTTATCCTTTCAAAGAACCAGCTCTTGGTTTTGTTGATCTTTTGTATTGTTTTTTTTGGTCACTATGTTGTTTATCTCTGCTCTGACCTTTAGTATTTCCTTCCTTCTGCTTACACTGGGCTTTTCTTGTTGCTCTCTTTCTAACTTTTGAGTTGTAGGGTTGGGTAATTTATTACCATTGCTTCTTGTTTTTTGCTGTAGGGTTGAAGAGCTGTGAACTTCCCTCTCAAGGCTGCTTTTGCTGTGTCCCATAGATTTTGGATTGTTGTGTTTTCATTGTCATTTGTTGCCATGATGTTTTTTATTTCTTCCTTGATCTCTCTGGTAATCCAGTCATTATTTAATAGCATGCTATTTAGTCTCCAAGTGTTTGATTTTTTTGGATTGTTTTTATTGTAGTTATTTCCAGTTTTATGCCATTGTGATCTGTGAAGATGCTTGATATGATTTCTATCTTCTTGAATTTGAAGAGACTTGGCCTGTGACCCAATATGTGGTCTATCTTTGAAAATGACCCATGTGCACTTGAGAAGAATGTATATTATGTGGCTTTGGGTTCCAATGTTCTGTAGATGTCAATTAATTCCATCTGGTCTAGTGATTCATTTAGGATTGATGTTTCTTTGCTGATATTTTTGTTTAGAGATTTGTCCAATGGTGATAGTGGGATATTAAAATTCCCTACCACGATTGTGTTGCTGTCAATCTCTCTTTTGTTATCCTCCAGGAGTTTTTTTTTTATGTATTTGTGTGCTCCTGTATTAGGTGCGTATATGTTTACCAGAGTTATTTCTTCTTGTTGGATTGCTCTCTTTAGTATTATGAAGTGGCCTTCCTTATCTCTTTTTATGTCCTTCACTTTGAGATCTCATTTGTCAGATTTAAGTATTCCTACCCCAGCTTTTATTTTATTTCCATTTGCCTGAAAAACCTTTTTTCATCCCTTCACCCTCAGTCTGTGGGCATCTTTTTTGTGAGGTGGGTTTCCTGTAGACAGCAGGTATATGGGTCATGTTTTCTTATCCAATCCATTACCCTATGTCTTTTGATTGGAGCATTTAATCCATTTACATTTAAAGTTATTATTGGTAGGTACTTTTTTGTCACCATTTTTGTTCTTTTTCCCTGTGTTCCATCTTTTCTTCCTATTTCTTCTTTTTATAGCAGACCCTTTAGCATTTCTTGCATTACTTGTTTGGTGGTAATAAACTCCCTTAGTTCTTTTTTGTCTGTGAAGCTCCTGATTTCACCTTCAATTTTGATTGTTAGCCTTGCTGGATACAGTAGTTTTGGATTCAGACCCTTCTTTTGCATGACTTTGTATATTTCATACCATTCCCTTCTGGCCTGATGTGTTTCTGTTGAGAAATCAGTTGCTATTCTGATGGGGGTTCCTTTGTAGGTAACTTTCTGTCTCTCTCTGGCCGCTTTTAAGATTCTTACTTTGTTGTTGGTGTTTGCCACTTTAATTATAATGTGCCTTGGCATCGGTCTTTTGGGGTTCATATTGCTTGGGACTCTGTGAGCTTCTTGGATTTGTATGGGTTTTTTCTTCCCTATATCAGGGAAGTTTTCTGTCATTATTTCTTCAAACAGGTTTTCTATTCCTTGCTTAGTTTCCTCTCCTTCTGATCCCCTATTATGTGGATGTTGTTTGTTTTGTGTTGTCCCAACGTTCCCTTAGGCCCATGGTGGGCAAACTGTGGCTCGCAAGCCACATGCAGCTCTTTTGCCCCTTGAGTGTGACTCTTCCACAAAATACCACGGCCTGGGCAAGTCTGTTTTAAAGAAGTGGTGTTAGAATAAGTTTATGTTTAAAAAATTTGTCTCTCAAAAGAAATTTCAATTGTTGTACTGTTGATATTTGGCTCTGTTGACTAATGAGTTTGCCGACCACTGCCTTAGGCTCTCCTCCTGCTTTTTATTTTATTTTTTCTAGAATCTGCTCTTCTTAAGTATTTTTTCCTACCTTGTCTTCTAGCTCACTGATGCAGTCCTCTGATTCTTCTAGTTTACTTTTGATGCTTTCTATTGAGTTCTTTATAGCAGTGATGTCATTTTTCATTTCTTCTTGGTTCTTCTTCATTTCCTCTTGGTTCTTACACATATTGTTGAATTTATCTTCCATTCTTTTCAGCCACCTTATGACCATTTCTCTGAATTCTTTCTCGGCACAAATACTTTTGATTGCAGAAAAAGGGAAGCAAACCAACTTTTATTGTTTACTGATGTTATTGCCTAAAAACAACTGTGTGTATACATATTATTTTATACACAAAAATAAAACATCTGAGATTCACTACAATTTTATGATGTTTTAACAAAGCTATTAACAAATCTATCATCTGAGCCTAGAATTCCAAATGAATAAACTTTGAAGTATGGGGCTTGAATTTTCATTCTGGCAAATAGGAAATCTCTTAGAACCCCAATGACAGTTTGTACCTTTTTGCACTACTACTTAACACATTTCATATTGTGGTATGGCCAGTTGTACACATTGTCCATCTCACACTACTTAACCTCCTCAAAAGAGGGAGCTGACCTTACTCTTTCTGTTTTTCATGGACACTAATAATAGACCATTACACTGTGTTTTAAACTTTGTTAATAACAGTAACAACAATGGCCATCTTTTTAAGTGTTCCAGAGATATTTGTTAAGTAATTTATGAAAGTTATCTGTTGGAAAAAAAAAAAAAAAAGAGGAGACAGGAAGGAAGGCAAGAAGTAATAAAGGAAGGAAGGAGATAGAAGAAGAAGGAATAACTCCTAGTTAGAATTGCTTTTTAAACAAGAGACTTTGATCTAAGAGCTAAGTGTTCTTCCTCATATTTTCAAACCTTTATCTTAAGTCCACTGGCAGTAGAAACCCCAAGTAACCACATACCAAACAACAACTTTCATCAACAAGGTGACAGCTTTCCCCGAGGTTTGAGCAATTAAAGATCTATGTGGGAGGCACTGCTTTGCCAACATGAAAGTCTTCTGCCTTGGTGCCTCTCCTGCACATCCAGTCCCTCAACATGTGTCACATTGATCTAAGAGAGCAGCAATTAATTCCATGTGTCTCTTTGGACAAAGGCATATTCCTGGCTTCTTTGTGAGATGGCATGTTTTCTAATAAGTCTCTTTACTTTCCACATTCAAAAGAAGTGCATTTACCTATCAAAAATGCAGTATGCTATGAATTCTAGTTTTCTCTAATAAATATTTGCTCCAACTCTCCAGTGTCTCTCAGAGGCTTACCTGTGTGACCTTGGACAGATCTTTCAGCCTGAATTTTCTCTTTTATTTATTTACTAGCGGTCCGATGCATGAAATTCATGCATGGGCTGGGGGTGTCCCTCAGCTTGGCCTGCGCCCTCTCCCAATCTGGGACCCATTAGATAGGGTCCCTAGGCCTGGCTGGCAATCAGGGCCTATCAGGGCTTTCCTTCCCCTGGCTGCTGGCAGCTGGCCCCGCCCCCGCTGCTGCCACTGTTTGCCATTTGTGTGGTGCTGCCTCCCCCCCCCACCAGTGGTTGCCTCTTTCTGTGGGCGACAGGTGTGAAGTGCGGTAGCTTGGCCGGCCTGGACCTCCCGCTGAGGGGCAATTGCTGGCCAGCCTCACACACCCACCACAGCATCGCTGGCTGGTGGCCTGGGCCTCCCTCTATGGGGCGATCAATCACGGGGCTCCACGATCGCCACACAGAGGGAGGCCCCACCCACCGCCACAGTGCCACCGGCCGGGTAGCCTGGGCCTCCCACTTTGGGGCGATCGATTGTAGGGCTCCATGCTCAATCAACCACCAGAGTGAGGCCCTGCCCACCTGGCCAGGGCTCCATGATAGATTACTGCACAGAGGGAGGCCTGGGCCTCCCTCTTTGGGGTGATTGATCATGGAGCTCCCCCATCAATCACCCCACAGAGGGTGGCCTGGGCCTCCCTCTGCAAGGCAATTGTGGGGCTATGGCAGGGCCTCCAGACTAATCACATCACACCCGCCTTGGCTGGCCTGGTGTCAGTGCGTATCATAGTGTGGTCATCTGAAAGGTCGTCCAGGGGGTCATTCTGCTGTTCAGTTGTTCAGTCAATTTTCATATTATATTTTTATTATTATAGATTTAAAAAAAATCATTTATTTTGTTTGACATTAGAGTTGACATACAATATTATATTAATTTTAGGTGTACAACATAGTGACTAGACATTTATATACTTATGAAGTGATCTGCCAATAAATGTAGTACCTGTCTTTTAAATGTGAATAATAATTCTGCTTTTGTTGCTTTACTAGGATACTAGTGAGGAGAAAGTGAAAGTGCAATAAAATACTGCAGGAGACAGAAATATATTTGTAATATCCTAGAAGGAGGTAGTATCAGATAGGTAGGTGCCCCATCAAGGACACTGCATATTAGTGAGAAATCCTCAGTACTGTAGCAGGGGCATAGCTACTGTCTTAGCCTAGATTGTTAGGAAGGAATCTATTTATATAATAGAGGAATATTCAAATTAGCCAGGACACCGTAATGTCATGATCGAACAGCAGGGACCTGAAGCTGCGCCCCCCACCCTGAGGGACTTGATGGGGGAGGGGCTGGCCAAGTCTCACCCAATGGAGTTGGGGCCAGCCGGGTCTGGGTCTCCTGTGTTTTTGAAGTGCATTGCGGGTGGTGGGTGGGGACTTGACTCTAGGTCCCGCAGTGCACTGCAGACTCTGACAGGAGGGAGATTTTCATATACATTTTACTAATTTTCTTGCATCTCTGACACGTCTATTATAGAGAAAGGGCAAATAGCAATATTAAAATATTTCCTCTAATTAATTCCCATTTAATGTGCATGAATTTCATGCACTGGATCATCCTATCTAATAAAAGAGTAATATGCAAAATAACCATCACTTCACTACACCCACAAGCCACGCCCACCAGCCAATCAGGAGAGAGTATGCAAATTAACCCAACCAAGATGGCTGCAGCCACAGAGTGAGCAGAAGGCTTGGGTTTCCCTGGCAATGGAGGAAGCCAAGCTTTCTGCACACCCTGGCCAGCCCAGGCCTCCGCTCATAGCTACAAAGTTTCAGTTATAGAAGATAAATAAACCCCAGATACCAGGGCCTCCGCTTGGGTCACCAGGGGGCGTGGCCGGCCTGCAAACCACCACAGGCCCCTCGCCCAGGCTGCCCCACGCTCCAAAGGAACCCCCACCCTGATCTGGGAGACCCTTCAGGGCAAACCAGCTGGCCCCCACCCATGCACCAGGCCTCTATCCTACCTAATAAAAGAATAATATGCAGATTGACCATCACTCCAACACACAAGATGGCTGCCGCATGTGGTCAAAGATGGCTGCCCCATGTGGACACAAGATGGCTGCCACAAGATGGCCAGCAGGGGAGGGCAGTTGGGAGGGATTAGGCCTGCAGGGGAGGGCAGTTGTGGGTGATCAGGCCTGCAGGGGAGGGCAGTTGTGGGCAATCAGGCCAGCAGGGGAGGGCAGTTGGGAGGGACCAGGTCTGCAAGGCAGAGCAGTTGTGAGCAATCAGGCCAGCAGGGGAGGTCAGTTAGGGGTGACCAGGCCTGCAGGGGAGGGCAATTAGGGGTGACCAGGCCTGCAGAGGAGTGCAGTTAGGGGCAAACAGGCTGGCAGGTGAGCAGTTAGGCATCAATCAGGCTGGCAGGGGAGTCGTTAGGGGGTGATCAGGCTGGCAGGCAGAAGCAGTTAGGGGCAATCAGGAAGGCAGGCAGGTGAGCAGTTGAGAGCCAGCAGTCCTGGATTGTGAGAGGGATGTCCGACTGCCCGTTTAGGCCCAAACCCAGTAGGGTTGGGCCTAAACGGGCAGTCAGACATCCCTTGGGGGTCCCAGATTAGAGAGGGTGTAGGCTGGCCTGAGGGACACCCCTCCCCCCCGTGTAAGAATTTCGTGCACCGAGCCTCTAGTTAGTCTAATAATAAAACATCTAAAAGAGAATATATTAAAAAATTACGTATAAAAAAGAAAGAAAGAATGAAAAATATTTGCATTATTTCCCCCCACAAGTTGGACATGAACTTTGATGACAAGAATGCAGACTTCCAATATCTACTCTCTCTGCAGTGTATCTTCTATTGATTATCTGAAGAATCACTGGTATCATTCCTTGTTCAATCTGGACCCAAGGAAATAGATATTTAAATATTATTTTCTTAAGTAATAGGAATTTATAGGAATTTGAGGCTATTGTAATATATAAAGGAATTTCATATGAAGAATTAGAATGTCTGCATCTGGTTTAATGCCTTGAAAATGGCCTAAACCATCAGATTTACCTCCGTATTTTGTTGTTCCTTTAGTTAGACTTACCAGTTGGATGGGTAGGCAAGCAACATAGTTGCAAAAAGAAATAATACTTTTCAATATTTGACCTCTAAAATACATATTATTGTACTATGAGAAGGTATTTCATGTCACATATTTTATTATGATGATTTTGATTTTAAGAAAGATTAATTATAAAAATAGAAATTGATCATTTTGATTTAATGGAGTTTCTTACTGATTTTAGTTTTTCTACTGGTGAATTACAGGCATATTAGATCCCCTAAAGGCAATTTCTTCCAGTATGTCAGTGTAGGTAGTTATATGATCTCAAAGAAAAAACAAACAAACAAAACTTTTTTCAATTAAAAAAGAAATTAATGCAACTAAAATTCAATAATTTATTACCAATAAACAAAAAATGAATTAATAGTGAGAATATTCAGAAAGGATTTTTTTAAAAAGATGAATAAATATGTCTGAAAGGGTAAACTCAAACTAAGAACCTGTTTAATCTTAATTCAATAAGTCACAGCATATTTTTAGAGGTAAAATAAACCCACACATTCTGCTGTCCTAGACCAACAATTTTCAACCAGTGTATCATCTCACATAGGTTGGTGTGCCGCAAAAGTTTTAAAACATGCAATATCTGACTGTTTTAGTCAGGGGCACTGACCTCTTTTCCCTTAGCTTGTCCAATAAAAACAGACAATAACCAACACAGCAAAAGCCACCAAGTGTGAATGAATGAAAATTATACCTATTTTTTTTATCAGATTGGCAAAAAATATATTTTTTGGTGTGCCGCAGAATTTTAGTACTTACTTTATTTGTGCCATGAGATGAAAAAGGTCGAAAATCGCTATCTTAGCTAACATACTATATTGGGGGATTTCATAACCCCTGTTCTCCAAAGTTCTGACTAAAAGATCAGTTTTCTGTGCACTCAGAAATCAAAATTTTGCTTAGACCAAGAGCTAAAAAGCTGATACATTGCTTCTTATTATCTTTCATGTTTCAATTTATCTCTTTAAAGAAAACTGACACATCTTTTTGGTCTCAGGCTACATCACACCTCAAGGTGGGGTGAGATCCAGCTCAGAAGGCACGTAGTATGACACAAGAAAAGGTGACACCTTCGGCATGAATTTTTAAGCACTCCCTGGTTTAGAAGCATGCTAATGGTATAAAAATATTGAAAAGACCCTGACATTAAGTTCAGAAAGGAAAAAAAATAGTCTTAAAATCAACACTTTCTTTGGGTAATCCTATATAATAAAGAGGTAATATGCAAATTAACCCTCACACCCTCACAAGATGGCTGCCTACGACCAGGCCAGCAAGGGGGTTAGTGAGGGACAACCAAATGACTGAACAAGCAGGCTGCATGGGGCAATCAGGCTGGCAGGGGGGTTAGTGAGGGTTGACCAAACGACTAAACAAGCAGGCTGCATGGGGCAGCCAGGCCAGCGGGGGGGGGGGGGGGGCATGAGGGGTGACCAGGTGGGCAGCGGGGACAGTTAGGGGTGACCTGGCTGGCAGCAGGGGCCAGTTAGGGGCGACCAGGCTGGCAGGGGGACAGTTAGGGGCAATCAGGCTGGCAAGCAGAGGTGGTGAGGGGTGATCAGGCCAGCAGGGGGGCAGTTAGTGGCAACTAGGCAGGCAGGCAGGCAGGTGAGTAATTAGGAGCCAGCGGTTCAGGATTGTGAGAGGGATGTCCGACTGCCGGTATTGGGCCTAAACTGGCAGTCAGACATCCCCTTAGGGGTCCTTGATTGGAGAGGGTGCAGGCTGGTCTGAGAGGACCCCCCCCCCCCCAATGCATGATTTCATTCACTGGGCCTCTAGTAGAAACTACAATAATTTCAGGTATTGCATAGTATTAAAATGATAAAAATATCTTACAATTTATTTTTTTGGAGATAGAGTTATATAAAAAGTTTAGCATTAATGATGTTAACACTTGTTGGTTTGTTATTATATAGTTTATTTTTTATTCATTAAAATTATCTATTGACTATTCACTGTAAGGATAATAACAGCTGATATTTTATTTTATGCTCACTACGTTCCAGGCATTGTTGTAAGCATTTTAAAAAAATGAACAGGCTCATTCTGTCCTCTTGATAATCTGAGATCGGTTTGTTTTTAACATCGTTTTTGCAGATAAGGAAACTGAGGCCGAAGAAAATAAAGGAAATAATGAGCATATATGTAGTTAAGGATGTAGTTGAAATTCTAATCTAAGCAGTCTGGCTCCAAAGTCCACCACTTCTTTTGTTATAGGAATAGTGGTAGATGACACTCTGGCTCTACTTTCGAAGAGCCTGAGCTCTAGAAAGGGGGAAGGGGAACTTGTGAATGTGTAATTCTCTGGAGAAAGTCTCAAGGGAGAATGAAGCACACAGCAAGGAGATGTCAAAGGCAATGTTGCCTTCAAGCAGCTCACATTCTGCCAAAGATAGGGAAGGGAATGTCAACATGAGCAGATATATAAACAATTAAGCCACAACAAGTGTTAGATGTCATTTTCTAGCAATCACAGTGAAAACTCAGGGGAAAATGTCACAAATCTCTATATAATGGATGAGCAGATTTAGGAAATAGTAGAACATGATTTCCTGAGTCTTGAAAGAAAAGTAGGTGATGGGCTGTAAGGGCACATAGGGAAAGGGAAAGGTCAAAAGAAGTGAGCACTAAGAAGAAATGAAGAAGTCTGATGCAGCATGAGATAGACATGTCTGAGAATAGCAGTTCTTCAATTTGCTGCGTCATGGAAGGTGGGATGGACATCTATTTCAAGGTAGAATCTAAACCTGTGGAAAAGAAAACCACTAAAGGAAAGAAACAGATGAAATGTTGTTTACATTTCTTCTATGAAAATCCTCAGCCAATCACAAACTCTTTTATAAAAAGAAAAAGGGGTTTATCTAAAATATGAGTCCTTAGTAATAGATACTACTATGGAGTCACTCTTTCTAATCCATAATTTATTCAATAATTTATTCATTAATTTTGTTATTTACACTTCCCAAATGACTGGGGATCACCCATTATGCTCAAGTCAGTGTGGTAGGAACCTTAAGAGAAACAGAAGTGAATGATGGATAGGATCTGCCCTGCAGACACTGTAAGGCCTGTTGACACAGCTGTGGCATACTGACCAGTATTCATTCTGATTGCTTGGCCCTCATGGGAAACTGATTGTTAAGTATTTTGAATGTCAGTCCTACTTCTAGGTAAATTGGCTTATACAGTGGGATGCTAAAGTCTGCCCTCAAAAAATAATAATGGGCTATACTGTATGTATATTTTTAAGAATTATGAGTCAAGTTGTTAAATAAAACATTATTGAACATAATCAGTATTAGAAATGTACAATTAAATATGTCATATTCAAAAGAAAGATAATAAATACTCAAAACTCATACTTTTAAAAATATATTTTACTGTCTTCTATGCTCTTGAAGTTATTATCAGTTATATCTGTATTGTAGAAGTACTATTTAGTCATATATCGCTTTCCAACTTTACATTCAATGCTCAGTTTGAGATCTAAAAATTGCCATACTAGGAATATTTACCTCATTAAAATCACCAAATCTATAAATCAGGATTTTGTTTTTCCCCCAGGGATCTGGTTATTGAACATTTACCAGCACACCACAGCTCATTCATAAAATGTCAGTACAAAGCTCATCACCATGTGTTCTTACCAGTCCCAACAGGGATTTAACAGTACCCCAGCCCCTCCTCATAAATTAAAGGGTCAAACTCCTCTCCATCTACTAGTAACATCAGCAAGTCTAAAATAACCTCTACCTCTCACCTTACCATATATTCTTAATTTTCTGGCTCAGCAGTTCTCAGCCCTGGCTGCAGACTGGAATAATCCGATGAGTGTAAAAAGGTCTCTCTCTATTTGTATCAGATCATCTACCAGTGAGAACTGGGCATCCATGTTTTCAAAAATATGTGTAATTCCAAGGTGACTGTATTTGTGCAGCCAAGGCTGAGAAGCTGCACCAGAACTCACAAGTCATAAGAGTGTTGCTAGAATGAGTCATATTTTGTTGCTAGGAGAGAATAGATTTCACCTTCCACAAAGTAAGTATGGGGGAGAAGCAGGTGGCTTCTAGAAAGAGAACCAGGGGTCAAGCTTTAAAAACAGTGGTGAGCTCAGGGTTTTCTGCTTACTGTCCCATCACCCTCACTTCCCTCAGCCAGAAATAATGCCCTTTCACAGCACCTCTTTGTTCAGTTCCTGCCCACTGATGCTCTCCAGGCCGCAAACTTAATAAGGGCAACTAGGTCAGAAATCATTTTGTGGCCTGTTTCCTCAAAGACTTATCATCTTTCTTTGCTTCTTTCCAGGGAATCTATTTTAAGCCCTTAAAACACAAAAGAATCTAGTTTTATCCCATTCATCTGGACAATGGGCACCCTACTCTGGTCCTCTCATTTCTAAAGAAAGCTACCTTTAGTCATTCCAAGGCACTGCCCTTTTTTCTTTCTAAGGGGAAATGTTTTTGGTGAAACCCAGAAAGCTTTATGAACTTTTTTTCTTCTTTGGAATAAAATAACACAAATGAAACTTAATAAGGAGAGTTTTTCACAAGGTAGAAAATATAAAAGAGACGTATTTATGTGTGTGTCTCTCTTCATCTAGAAACCACCATTCACACTGTCATACTAGTTTCTTTCTTATGCATACATATATCACCACTGAAAAAAAAAAATCTGTCTCCTTGAGTGCACAAACTCTAAGGAGACCCTCATATCCCTGCACCTGGTGTTTACAATGTTATCTAATCTATCCCCTTGAGTGTTGATGACTTACTTTTAACAAATAGAATGTGGCAAAAGTGATGAGATGTCATACTTGTAATTACATTATCAATAATAATAAAAGTGTAATATGCTAATTAGACCAGACAGCCAGACGACCTTCCTGGACGTCATTCCAGACATCCTTCCAGACGAAGCCGCGGTGGTAAGGCCTGAGGCAGAGACAGTTAGGGGCAATCAGGCAGGCAGGCAGAGTGGTTAAGGGTGATCAGGCAGGCAGGCAGAGTGGTTAAGGGTGATCAGGCAGGCAGGCAGAAGTGGTTAGGGGTGATCAGGCAGGCAGGTGAGTGGTTAGGGGTGATCAGGCAGGCAGGCGAGCTGTTAGGAGCCAGTGGTCCCAGATTGCAAGAGGGTGCAGGTTGGACTGAGGGACCTTTCCCCCCCGTGCACGAATTTTGTGCACCAGACTTCTAGTCTTACCTAATAATAGACAAACATGTAAATTGACCTTACCTCCCCTACGCCCATAGCCAATCAGAACGAGTATGCAAATTAACCCAACAAAGATGGAAGTTAATTTGCATACATAGACACCCAGCGCCTGGGTCCCAGGAACATCTTGGCATTCAGGTCACTCTGAGGTAGGCCCTGCGTGGGCCCTGAACAGCCTGGGAAGGGCCTGAGCCAGGAGGCTCCTGGGCAGGGCCAAACCTGCGATCAGAGCCGAGGGGTCAGGGGTGGAGCCAGCGATCAGAGGGAGCAGGAGGTCCCCTGCCCAGGCCTAAAGATTCGGCCAGAGGCTTTAGGCCTGGGCAGGGCCCAACCAGCGATTGGTGAGAACTACAGAGGAAACACCTTTTCTGACTGCTCATTGGCTAAGCTTCCTGTATGCCACTGGTAATATTCTTAGTAACTTGGGTAATAAGAATCCAAAAAGGTGATCTAGGGTTTTTCCATCACACTTCTGGAGAAAAAAATGAAAGTCTGCTGCTGGAGGGCTAAGAAATGTCATATCCTGCCTTCGCTGGTTTGGCTCAGTGGATAATGCCTCAGCCTGCCGACCACAGGGTCTGGGTTCAATTCTGATCAAGGGCATGTACCTAGGTTGCAGGCTGTTCCCTGGCCGGGGCCTAGGTCAGGGCTCATGGAGGAGGCAACCAATCAAAGTGTTCCTCTCACTTTGATGTTTCTCTCTGTCTTTCCCTTTCTCTTCCACATTCTCTAAAAGTCAGTGGAAACATATCCTCAGGTGAGGATAAAAAAAAAAAAAAAAGAAAGAAATGTCATATCCTATGAAAGACACATCTTGAAAAATGCCTAAAGAAAGTTGTCATTTTTTCATGGTGAAGGGACTGGGGTCTGTGTTGATGAAAACACCTTGGTGGCTGTGGTGACTGGCAGTGGCTGCAGCAGTGGGGTGATGGGGCTGGTGCCTTCCCCTGATCAGCCTGGTCACCTCCCACAAAGGGAGGCCAGACTGTGGTTTAGGCCTAAGCTGTCAGTAGGACATCCCCTGAGGGCTCCTAGTATGTGAGAGGTGGAAGGTTGGGCTGAGGGACTCTCCACCCCCAGTGCACGAATTTCGTGCACCGGGCCCCTAGTATTACATAAAACTCCACCTTGCTAGTAGACTTGCTGTTGTCTCCCTCTCTCTCCTTATGCATTTGGAAGAGTCAAAGGACTGAATGCTGCCAACAACCACCCATGTGGGAAAACATCTGCTACCCTAAGTGAGGTCTCCAGATGACAACCCAACCCTAGTTGACACATTGCACATTGCAGCCTTTTAAGACTCTAAGCAGAGGATCCAGCTAAACCATAAACATGGTAGACAGAAAAACATGAGGACAGCAAGGACGCTGAGCCAGGTATAGAAGGTCATCAGGGAAGAAAGCTCCAGGTGCCTAGCAATGGGCAAAACTGAGAATACAAGGACTTCACCCTAGGGTAACTTTTCCTCTCCTAGCAAATGGCTGGTCATGTGGTTTAGAACCCTAACCTTTCCTCTAGAGATTCAGTTGTATTTCAGTTCCAGGCCCAGAAAATTAGCAAAATCAGAAAAGCTGCATTGACTAATAACCTCCTTTCCTGGCGTTGACCAATCAGTGGTGAGACGATGACCCTCAAAGGACACACCTGGAAAGCTGATTAATATTCTATTGAGACCTACCCTGAAATCCCTGCCCTTAACAGCCCTTAGGATGGAAATCCCAGACTGTCCTTCCTGGGAGCAT
Organism: Plecotus auritus; assembly: GCF_963455305.1. Lineage (NCBI taxonomy): Eukaryota > Metazoa > Chordata > Mammalia > Chiroptera > Vespertilionidae > Plecotus > Plecotus auritus. The sequence goes on from NC_137771.1 coordinate 192,127,177, forward strand.
GCCCTGAGCTTTTCCCCTCCCCCTCCTTTCTCTCCTAGGCACATTACCTTTACCTTCCTATCTCCTAAGCTGCAAAAGCCCTTCTTTTGCCTTTGTAACTTGTTTTCTGAGCCCATTTTTTTCTAACACTCACTTCCTCTACCTCTGTGACTCTCTAAATAAACTTGCTCTTATAGTTTGAGTGTTGCCTCTTTCCTAGCCAGAACTTCAGTTCTGAGGTACGTGAACTGAGGTCTGGGCTGACCTCATCGGTCTAACACCTGGTGCCCTTCTCGCCTCTGCCAACACATAGATTTCTGACATAATATATAAATGTTACTTTAACCTACTAAGTTTGTAGTAATTTGTTATTCAGCATAGAAAACTAATACAGCTACCTTTAAAATAATTTCCAATTCTTCAATGTGACATCTAATGTTCTAAATGGTTGACCCTAACATCTCTTTCTAGCTTCCTCTCCTGCCAGTCAACTGATCCAAGGACCTACAAAAAGTCCTGTGTACATTTACACTCAACTTCAGTTCCCTTGCTCATATTCTTCCCTGTGCTTATAATGACCTTCCCATTTAACATAGAGGGCAACCATTTTTCTTTGAAAACCAAATATGATAATCAATTCTGTGCTACCTGTAAAAGCACCTGCCACCCAATGGCCCCTCAAGGTCAACTTTATTTACTCCTTTTTTTAAATTTTCTTGTTTATTCTTATAACATGTCCTCCATACCCATCTAATAGTACTGATCATGCTGTGTCAGGGTCAATTTTTGTTTGTTTGTTTGTTTCTTATTATATTGTGAGTTCCCTGAAAATGAGCACTTTGTATTATTTATCTTTATATCCCCAGAACCTGGAATAGTGATTTGACATGTATTTGGCATCCAGTAAATGTTGCTAAGTTGAATCAAACTGAATTGGAATCCCCATAGTATAGAATTTCAGTGTTTGGCACATCATAGGCACAATCAGTTTTTAATTACTGTGTATAATTACTTATATTTGTAACAACATTATCTAAGCTGGAAAAGAATAATTGAAGACAGTAGGCTGCTTTAATAAGATAGGGGCAACTGAGGCTACAGAAATTACCTAATGGATTTTGCTGATAACATTAGAGGCTGGCAATTCCACTTCACAATTATATGATGCTTAGAGAAGATTTGAATAAATACATAGAATCATAACCTTAAGATGAAGAAGAAAATGAGCCAACTTAAAATCCGACAGAGAAATGTATATAATTGTTTTTAAAAATAAGGCTATATATTTAGAATCAAACCAAAGAAATGAAAAGCTCACTTTCAATTAATCATATAACTCAGTGTTCTGCAATGGACTAGCTACCAAAGTACTGAAGGGTTAAGGGTAGGTTACCCTTAGAATGACTTGGCAATATAATAATGTAATATAAATTCATTGCAGGAAGTGAAAGTAGACTGTAGGGAGGAGGATATAATTCTATCAGTATATCAAGATGTTAGACATTATAATGAAAATCATGTAAAGACTAAAGGCTAATATATTTGAACCATGGATGTTGATCTATCCAAGATATAAGAAGTTTTTCATTGAAAGTAAGATAAAATAATGACATAATCAATATACCATTTTAATATCTGGGCAAATCTCATCTCAAGGATTGTAAATCATTTATACAAACAAGGTAAGGTATGGCTAGCACCTCCCAGAATTTTGTTAAGTCTTCATTCTCTAAATTTTCAGTCATATTTCCCCAACATTTCTGTTGGAAGTCCCATAGTACCAACTAACATCAGCATAAGCTTTGCTGAGGTGGAAAACTCTAAAATGCTTGCTATTTTTCTGAGAGGATTGTCTCACTGCTTTAATTCTGGAATGAACACAGAGACTCCTATCAATTCTAAAGCCTCAGCCAAAATAAGCACTTCTGAGTCCCATAACTTGCTGGATGTATTATTGTGGGCAAGTTTCAAAAGACTTTAAATTTCAGCATTTGCATATGAAATACTGTATAATAATAATTACTTCCTATACTGTGGCTGTTAATGGACACCTGATATCTTTAAGAGCTTGAATAAGAAATAAGCCTAACATAGTCTTGGATATGGTAGATGCTCCAGATATATCTGTTCGATCTTCCTTCCTTGGATAATAGGTACTTGAGAGAATTACATTGACATCGGAGTTTACTGCTAAAACTAAAAATTTATAAAAGTCTTGGCCTCAAATGTTCAGGGTAACCCTGCTCCCACGCATGCAGCATAGGGCTGAGCTGTCTTTTTTTAAAATTTCTTTAAAAAATATCTTTATTGTTGAAAGTATTACACATGTCCCTTTGGGTTTTTTTTTTGTTTTTTTTGTTTTTTTTTTTTTGTGTGTGTGTGTGTGTGTGTGTGTGTGTGTGTGTTGTTTTTATACCATTGACTCCCTACACTCGCCCCTCCCAAGCGTTCGCCACACTATTGTCTGTATCCATATATGCGTAAAATTTCCCTGTTAAATCACTCCCCAGCCACCCACTTACTGCTGCCTCCCCTTTGAAATTCTTCAGTCTGTTCCAAGCTTCTATGTCTTTGGATCTATTTTTGTTCATCAGTTTATTTTGTTCATTAGATTCCATATATGAGTGAGATCATGTGAGACTTATCTTTCTCTGACTGGTTTATTTCGCTCAGCATAATACTCTCCATTTCCGCTTACATTTATCTTTTGGGACTGATGGAGTCCTGGGAAAATACTTTTATTTTGTTATTTTGTTTCCAAGTGGCTTGAAGGTGCTGGTAAAAATTTAACCTGAGTGCTAATTTTGTAACTGGCACCAGGTTAAAATAAGAAGTTTTCTCATTTCTATTTTTCTTTCTTTCTATGTATGTATCTCTCTACTAAACGTGTGGTGTTCTGTAGAAAGCTAACTGGGTCAAAAACAACAAAGAATCTCTAAACACTGCACAATTTGACGCTGAGTGTGATTTTTATTTGAATTAGTGTCCCAGAAGTGACAATTTTGTGTGTGCCAAGAACTCTTTATCATCAAACACAAAATAAAATAATATTAAAGTTGTGTATTCTTTTGCATTTTTTAACCCCTGAAGGAACAGAGGATACAGAAGATAACTGTCAGTTTAATTCAATTTCTTATTTAAAAACACCAGAAAAATATTAAGTTTTGTATTTTAAAATTTATTACATTTTTATTTAAAGAATTATTTTTGGATTAGAAAAATAATAATGCCAGGTTCAGCTCTTTTCTATCCTCATTGAAGACAGTCAGATTATGACATCTCATTTACTTAGTTACCACTAAATTGCTCTACTTAAAGTATAAAATTTTTAAAATTTATAAAATTCAACTACTTAACCTATGCCAGTATATTTAATCATCTTTGGCTTTATTAATGATTTTAATGATATTTTAAGTGAATTCTAAATTAAAATTAATGATAAATTAATGAGAATTAATTATTCTTAAGTGAGGTTTTTGACATATTCCAGAGTAGAAAAAAAGAGCACGAGATTTATCTCACTTGACTTGGCATCATGAAAAATAGAGAAAGAACATTTCATTTAGATTGAGAAGACCTTGATTATTCCGCCTCTACCATTATAGTCCCTGAGCTTTTGGTCAAGCCACATAAATTTTGTAAAAACTTGCATGTTAATTTCAGCCCTGGCTACCTCACATGATTCCTGAGGTATATGAATACACTGTAAATTGCAATGTATATAAAATTTAAATGATTATATATGAGACTCAAATTACATTTGTTCTCATGTATTTTAACAACCAAATACTTATTTCACAAGTTGAAATCCAACTAGATATCTTCAGAGCACAATCAATATGTAAACTTACTTGGTAAATTTACTTGATTTATCTATACAAATGTACTCTTCATAAGTGCCATTTTTACCATTCATTGCAGAAGAGTAAATATGCAAAGATTATGAAATATTATATGGTACCTAACCAACATTTCATATCTGTTGCTTTATTTTTCATTCCTTTTACTTATTTCTCATTTGCTTTTATAATTTGTAAATCCATTAACAATCAAGGGTGGATATATATGTCTCCTAGAGTTAATAGAATGATGCTGGGGAAGCACTATAACCTTCAGATATAATACAATATTTGTACTATTGCAGCAATGATAAAAACACATTGACATAATAACTTCACAATGTACAGAGTACTTGAATTTGGTCTTTATAATCACTCTTCTAAATTAAGTTGAAACAGAAAAATTATATTAATTACTTAGGGTCAATCAATTATTTTATAGATTGATAACCATGTTTTCAATCTACCTTTGGATTAGTAAAATCTCAAGTATTCATTTATTAGTCTACAGTAGACCACAAATTTAACTTGAGCTATTAACTTGATAAAAATTAGCCAATATATTGTAATACCAAGAACTGATAAACAATATTCACTGAAAGGATGAGTTATTCATAATCTATAGTATCCCATCTTCTCAAGTCTCATGTAGTACTTTGAAATTCATTGAGGTTTTTCAACAAAAATGTATTAAGAACATAGCAGTTTGCTAGTTACTTGAGAAGACATAAAGATAATCTATTATTAAATAATATATTTAGCTGATTCAAAATAAAAAAATATATTGAAACTCCTTAACTCAAGGTAGTATGAGTTAAGTACCAAAATAAATAGTTCAGACAAAAATATCATAAAATGGTATGCTAGAAGCCTACATTTTACCCTTATCAGGTAATTGCAAAAATATATTCTCATATATGCTTCTCACTATGCATATGACTAGATTTTAACAGATTATATCTTACAGAAAGTCATCTGTAATTCATCTGTTTGTTATTTTTTTCTCTCTACCATGATTCTTTATATGTAAGTGCATCAGGATTCCATCAGTGGAAACCACAGCTCTAGGTGGCTAATTGAGTAGAATGAAAGGTTTTGGAAGGTTTAATAATGTGGACAAACTTTATATTGGGTAGGATTTTGGTGAATTGGAAAGAGTGGGTGAGACATTCTGCAAACAAGTTCTGCTTTTACAAAATTATGTAAATAGTGAGGATAAGTACTAACTTGTTCAATGTTGGTATCTTATAGGCTGACCCCACCCCCATTCCAGAGAGAGAGATGGCCTCAGACAGTAAATAATCTTTTGTAAAATGAAAAAAACCCATGGAAACTATACAAGTAAGTATATAAGGCTACCAACTTGGTAAAATATCGAGGGATCTGATCATTTCTAGAAACCACTCTTAAACCATGCTGAGTATCTACAACCACAAAGTTTGGACTAAAGACATTGAGCAAACAGAAAAGAGTTGTCACTAAAGACATAAATGATGTGCTGACAGAATAGTGTTGAATTATCATGACAGGATTTCTCTCTAGTTCCTGATTACATCAGGGAAGAAACTGATACTTCCCACCTATTGTAAATTATAAAGCTATGACACTCAGCCATATCAAATCACCATGTGCTTCCACAGAATGCAATAGGCATTGGATAGCATGTATCTGCTCCAACTCCTTGAGTCCCTCCCGACCCCCGCCAATAAACACTATTCCAGTACTGTTATTGGTGTTTCCTAGTCATGCACCCCTGTTTGTTTAATTGATAGTAATAAGAATGTATATTTAAGGAACTGATGGGAAATTTATTTTTGAGCACAGATTTCATGTTTGGAGAAAAGTTTGAATATAAAATGATGTAGTAGCAATTATTTATTATAAATTTGGGCTACAGATTCATGTAAGGATCAGCTTGTTATGCAATATCATGGTTGCACCTCTCTCTTATAGCACTTTATTCAATACCAAACTTTAACAGAGAACATTTTTCCTTCAATTCTTGGAGTGGGGTGAAGGGTATTTATGATGAGATTCCAGGTTTATAAGAGGTATCATTATGAAGTCACTTCGTAATGTGTGCCCTAGTCTTTTCCTTCTTGTTCCTACTATTTTTAATTCATAAAAAGTGAAATGTCAACCACACCCATGAGCCCTGGTAGGGGGTATGCAGGAGGCAGCTAATCAATGATTTTCTCTCATTATTATGTTTCTATCTCTCCTTCTCCCTTCCTCTCTGAAATTATATATCTACACTAATAAAAGAGAAAGATGTAGGAAGGGGAAAGTGGATGGTATCAGAAGCCTGAAAAGCCCAGGGAATCTACAACTATGGCACCCACTGAACAGCTGCAAACCTGAGAACACCGGTCCCCAAGTGGTACAAGCATATGAATTCAGAGGAGCTCTACACTCCCTCATGGAAAGGAGAGAGAGAACTACATAACCAGACACCCAGAGAAAAGAGATCACGGGGAGACAAAGAAACAGACCACATATGAAAAAAAAGCAGGCATCACCAGAAAAGGAAGTAAACGGAGTGGAGGCAAGAAACCTGCCAGAGAAAGAATTCAGAGAAATGGTCATAAGTGGCTGAAAAGAATGGAAGACAAATTTGACAATATGTGTAAGAACCAAGAAGAAATGAAGAAGAACCAAGAAGAAATGAAAAATGACATGGCTGTTGTAAAGAACTCAATAGAAAGCATCAACAGTAGACTAGAAGAAGCAGAGGACTGCATCAGTGAGCTAGAAGACAAGGTAGGAAAAAATACCCAAGTAGAGCAGCTTCTAGAAAAAAAAAATAAAAAAACAGGAGGAGAGCCTAAAGGAACTTTGGGACAACATGAAACAAAACAACATCCGCATAATAGAGGGGCCAGAAAGAGAGGAAACTGAGCAAGGAATCAAAAACCTGTTTGAAGAAATAATGACAGAAAACTTCCCTGATATAGGGAAGAAAAAACCCACACAAATCCAGGAAGCTCACAAAGTCCCAAGCAAAATGAACCCCAAAAGACTGATGCCAAGGCACATTATAATTAAATTGGCAAACACCAATGACAAAGTAAGAATCTTAAAAGTGACCAGAGAGACACAGAAAGTTACCTACAAAGGATCCCCCTACAGACTAGCGACTGATTTCTCAACAGAAACACATCAGGCCAGAAGGGAATGGAATGAAATATACAAAGTCATGCAAAGGAAGGGTCTGAATCCAAGACTACTATATCCAGCAAGGCTAACAATCAAAATTGAAGGTGAAATCAGGAGCTTCACAGACAAAAAAGAACTAAGGGAATTTATTACCACCAAACCAGCAATGCAAGAAATGCTAAAGGGTCTGCTGTACAAAAAAGAAATAGGAAGTGAAGAAGGAACACAGGGGTAAAGAATAAAAATGGCGACAAATAAGTACTATCAATAATAACTTTAAATGTAAATGGATTAAATGCCCCAACCAAAAGACATAGGGTAACGGATTGGATAAGAAAACATGACGCATATATCTGATGTCTACAAGAAACGCACCTCAGAAAAAAAGACGCACACAGACTGAGTGTGAAGAGATGGAAAAAGGTTTTTCAGGCGAATAGAAATGAAAAAAAGCTGGGGTAGCAATACTTATATCTGACAAATTAGATCTCAAAGTGAAGGACATAACAAGAGATAAGGAAGGCCACTTCATAATACTAAAGGGAGCAATCCAACAAGAAGAAATAACTCTGGTAAACATATATGCACCCAATACAGGAGCACCCAAATACATAAAAAAAACTGGAGGATATCAAGGGAGAGATTGACAGCAATACAATCATGGTAGGGGACTTTAACAGCCCACTATCACCATTGGACAAATCCTCTAAACAAAAAATCAGCAAAAAAATATCAATCCTAAATGACTCACTAGATCAGATAGAATTAATTGACATCCTCAGAACATTTCACCCCAAAGCCACAGAATATACATTCTTCTCAAGTGCACATGAGTCATTTTCAAGATAGACCATATGTTGGGTCATAGGCAAAGTCTCTTCAAATTCAAGAAGATAGAAATCATATCAAGCATCTTCACAGATCACAATGGCATAAAACTGGAAATCAACTACAATAAAAACAATAAAAAAATCAAACATTTGGAGACTAAATAGCATGCTATTAAACAATGACTGGGTTACCAGAGAGATCAAAGAAGAAATAAAAAAATCATGGAAATAAACGATAATAAAAACACAACAATCCAAATTTATGGAACACAGCGACAGCAGTCTTGAGAGGGAAGTTCATAGCTCTAAAAGCCAACTGCAAAAAAACAAGAAACAATGGTAATAAATTACCTAACCCTACAACTCAAAAGTTAGAAAGAGAGCAACAAGAAAAGCCCAGTGTAAGCAGAAGGAAGGGAATAATAAAGATCAGAGTGGAGATAAATGACATAGAGACAAAAAAAAAAAATACAAAAGATGAACAAAACCAAGAGCTGGTTATTTGAAAGGATAAACAAGATTGATTAACCTCTAGCCAGGCTCACCAAGAAGCAAAGAGAGAAGACCCAAATAAACAAAATCAGAAATGAAAGAGGAGTAATAACAACAGACCCCACAGAAATACAAAGGACTATTTAAAAATACTATGAACAACTCTATTCCAACAAACTGGACAACCTGGAGGAAATGGAAATATTCCTAGAAAAATACAACCTTCCAAAACTCAATCAAGAAGAATCTAAACATCTCAATAGGCCAATAACTATGGAAGAAATTGAAGCAATCATCAAAAAGATTCCAGCAAAAATAGCCCAGGGCCATATGGCTTCACAGGAGAGTTTTACCAAACATTCAAGGAAGAACTAAAACCTATCTTCCTCAGACTATTCCAAAAAGTTCTAGAGGAATGAACTCTTCCAAGCTCCTTCTATGAAGCCAGCATCACCCTAATACCAAAACCAGATAACGACAACACAATGAAAGAGAATTACAGGCCAATATCCCTCATGAACATAGATGCCAAAATCCTCAACAAAATTCTAGCAAATCGGATTCAGCAGTACATCAGAAAGATCATACACCATTACCAAGTAGTAGTTATCCCTGGGATGCAAGGCTGTACAATATCCGCAAATCAATAAACGTGATACATCACATAAACAAATTGAGAGATAAAAACCACATAGTCATATCAATTGATGCAGAAAAAGCATTTGACAAAATCCAACACCCATTTTTGATAAAAAACTCTCAGCAATGTGGGAATAGAAGGATCATACCTCAACATAATAAAAGCCATATATGACAAACCCCTACCATGTTCATGGATTGGTAGAATCAACATCATTAAAATGTCCATACTACCCAAAGCAATCTATAGATTCAATGCACTCCCCATTAAAATACCAATGGCATATTTCACAGACCTAGAAAGAACTCTCAAAAACTTCATCTGGAATAAAAAAAGACCCTGAATAGCCACAGCAATCCTGAGAAAGAAGAACAAAGTAGGTGGGATCTCAATACCATATTTTAAGCTGTATTACAAAGCCACTGTTCTCAAAACAGCCTGGTATTGGCAGAGGAACAGATGTGCAGACTAATGGAATAGAATAGAGAACCCAGATATCAACCCAAACCATTATGCTCAATTAATATTTGACAAAGGAGGCATGAACATACAATGGAGACAAGACAGTCTCTTCAATAAATGGTGTTGGGAAAAAAGGACAGACACATGCAAAAAAATGAAACTAGACCACCAACTTACACCATATACAAAAATAAACTCAAAATGGATGAAGGACTTAAACATAAGATGGGAAACCATAAAAATACTCGAGGAATCCACAGGCAGAGAAATCTCAGACATTTGCCAAGCAATTTCTTCACCAGTACCTCTCCTAGGGCAATGGAAAGTAAAGAGAAAATAAACAAATGGGACTACATAAAAATAAAAAGCTTTTGCACAGCAAAAGAAACCATCAACAAAACACCAAGCAAGCCCACTGTATGGGAGAACATATTTGCAAATGTTATCTCCGATAAGGGTTTAATCTCCAACATCTACAGGGAACTTATACAACTTAATAAAAGAAAGATAAATGATCCAATAAAAAAAATGGGCAATGGACCTAAATAGAATCTTTTCAAAAGAAGACAGAAGGAAGGCCAAGAGACATATTAAAACATCCTCAAAGTCACTAATTATCTGAGAGATGCAAATCAAAACGACAATGCGGTATCATCTCATGCCCGTCTGAATGGCAATCATCAATAAATCAACAAAAGGCAAGTGCAGGAGAGGATGCGGAGAAAAAGGATCCCTCATGAACTGCTGGTAGGAATGCAGACTGGTGCAGCCAATGTGGAGAACAGTATGGAGTTTCCTCAAAAAACTAAAAATGGAACTCCCATTTGACCCAGTAATCCCACTTCCAGGAATATATCCCAAGAAACTAGAAACACCAATCAGAAAGGATATATGCACCCCTATGTTCATAGCAGCACAATTCACCATAGCTAAGATTTGGAAACAGCCTAAATGCTCATCAGCAGATGAGTGGATTAGAAAAGGATGGTACATCTACACAATGGAATATTACGCTGCTATAAAAAAGAAGGAATTCTTACCATTTGCAGCAGCTTGGATGGACCTGGAGAGCATTATGTTAAGTGAAATAAGCCAGGCAATGAAAGAAAAATACCACATGATCATACTCATTTATGGAAAATAAAGAGCTTTATAACCTGATGAACAAAAAGATAGATACAGAGGCAGTTAAGCACCGAACAGACTGTCAAATTACAGCGGGAAGGCTGGGTTGTGTTGAGGAGAGGGGGGAAGAGATCAACCAAAGGACTTGTATGCATGCATATAAGCACAACCAATGGATACAAGACACTCGGGGGGTGGGGGGGGTGGAATGAGGGCATGCGACCGAGGGTAAAAGAGGCTGGGGAAGGTCAATGGAGGAAAAAAATAGGAGATATATGTACTACTATAAGTAATACTTTAAACAATAAAAAATAAATAAAAAATAAGTGAGAAAATTAAAATATTCCCTGCATATTTAAAAAAAGGAGGGAAAGATGTAAATTGACCGTACCTTTGTGATACCCACCAGCCAATCAGGAGTGAGTATGCCAGTTAACCCAACAAAGATGGTGGGTTAATTTGCATTCACAAGTGCTGATCGGCCAGGGGTGAGGCCTCTGGGCAGTGTGGGAAGGCAGAAAGGCGGCTCTGGGCTTGAGCAAAGGCAGAAAGGTCGTTCAGGCCAGAGCGAAGGCAGTGCTGGCAGCCAGGGGAAGGAAGACCCATTCTTGCATGGATCTTTGTGCATTGGGCCTCTAGTATATATATATTACTATATAAGTCACTATGACTATATTCTAGTCTGCAATATTTCCCCTCATTGGGTTTTTTAATTTAAATTATTATATTTTTCTATTTAAAATTTGCATTTTATTAAGTTTGTAAATGTGCTTAATAAAATCTTATTGTTTCTTATTTCCAATATATTTTTTAAATTTGTATTTTATGTCCCTAAATAGTAGTAAGCATAGTTTAAAGATACAGATACGTATCTGTATTTTTTGTAGGTTTGTTTCTGTCGCCTTGGTGGAGAAGTGGCTAGATCTCACTCATGGTGAGTACTTTTTTTGTTCCTAAAAGAGTTTGACTACAAACTACTCATTTTCACTAGAAATTTATTTGGGGAAATTCTGTGTGGCCTAACATTAGGGTGGTTTTCTCCAGAGATTATTTGTTGTGCTTTTTCCTAGCATTTGGGCACATCTAACCAGGAGCCATATTAAACTATATTAATGCTTTGAGGGGTTTGGAAATTCATGGATGGTATAAATTTGGGAACTGGTTCTGAGAGGTAAGTCCACCATCACTTTCCTCAATGACAAAGCGTATATACTGCCAGAAGCCAGTTCCAGCATGTCAGCAGGGCTGAATCATCTGGAAATGACTGAGGGCATCTCTCCAAACCTGAGAAGGATGCATGAAATGATTGCTTGCTGCCAGACAGCTGAAGGCATTTCAATCTACATGTTATTGCCTCCTCCTGGCCAAACACCTGAACAGCAGAAGGCAATTCCTTCAATCTGACAATGGATTCTGTGTACCAAACCCTGGCCTTCGATGTATATCTACTTTGCCTTAGGGCAATTTGTAGTAATAAAAAGCAAGGGGTCCTGAGACAAAGGAGAACTTAGTTCCTTTAGCTAAGTCTTCTCTGGCTCCCCATAATGCCTTCCAAAATTATTTTTCATCTCTGGACTCTTTAATCAATTTACACACAGCGCCTTCTCCAGGTTCCTGAACCCTTCTAGATGCTGGATTAAGACCACTGGCAATATACTATAACTCTTTGTTTCTTACTTATAAGTAAAAACGACATAAACAGGATTGAGAACAAACACAAGTGGTTCATGATAAGTATACAACTCAACTGATATTGACATCAATCATTAAGATTTATAGAATTTATGGAGTGTACTGCCTAATTCAAGCCAGGTGAGGTTGGGTAAAATAATTTTTCTGATATTTTTGTTTGGCTGGACCTTAGGACAACTGAGGTAAAACTATAGGATCTAAGAATGAATATAAATCATGTAACACCTTAGTTGTCAAGTTAGAAATTATGGATATTATTGAGTTGGTTATAAAAAATTGTTAAAGTTTGTGTAGTTTTCTGTTTCAGTATTGGGGTAAAAATGAGACTTCTTTCTAAGATTATTCTACCAACAATGGATAGAAATTTAAACTTTACATACAGAAATCAGGAGATAAGGATATCAGGAGCATTCTATTATAGTAAATCAGGTGAGAAAGAAAGTTTGAACTAAGGTAGTGGTACTGAGGATGAATAGGAGGGGCCAATATGAGAATCACTGCAGGATTTGAAAAGGACTTAGCAAATTATAGTATTAGAAGAGATAGGAAAAATCAGAGATAAATAGCATCTATCACCAGTAACAAACCATGGATTTGATCATGAAGTGTTATTCACACTATCAAAACCTCTATATTAGCAGCTCAAAATTAAAGGCAACTAGAAGAGAATAAGTTATAGTACACTAGACTAATAGTTGTTTTGAAACAATGAATTATTTCTAAAAGTCTGGAAGTGGAAAACAACCAGACAGGATCTATTTTCTGTTTTCCAATGTCATATATAATACATTTCAGCATGAACATGAACAGAGTATTTTAATTTGATGTTCTTTCCTTTTACTTAGTCATTAATTTGTTAGCAAACACTAAGGGCATACAAACATAAAGAAATATAGGTTAGTCCTGGCCAGTGTGGCTCAGTTGGTTGAGCATCTCACATATAACAGGTCACTGGATCGATTCCTGGTCAGGGTACATTCCAGAATTCCAGCTCTGTCCCCAGTGAGGGGCATGAAGGAGGCAGCTGAGTGATGTCTCTCTTCTCCTCTCTCTCTCTCTCTCTCTCTCTCTCTCTCTCTCTCTCTCTCTCTTCATTTCTTTCTAAAATCAATAAAAACATATATTTTTTAAAGTCATATAGGTTAGGGGCTTGTATATTGAAAACTCTATTTAAAACATAAATTTCCTCTATGGCATTTGTAAAATTTTGAGTTATTATTATGATTGCTCCTATTTCCTCTCTACTTGCACAGACAATATCTAGACATATTTAGTATTAAAACATCTTACCGGCTTAAAAGGGAAGAAAAAATTAATCTTAAAAAAACACACACATAAAATTTCTTCCTACTTAGTAAAACAGCTGCTGCTTCTGACTGCTCCAGTTTATGGTTGAATAAAAATTAAATACATGATACCCTGAAGAGAATTTTTCAATTACATAAAATGGATAAACTATGATGACAGAATGAACATGCCAACATTACCACACCAAACCATGGACAAAATTAATTATTTATATTATTTTATTGACCAATATAAGAAGCTGAACATTTTTATATACCAACTTTTAAATATGTGACAATTAACCTACGCATAAATGGCAATGCAAGTATTTCAACATGACTGAAAGAAACAGATGCATGACATACATTTTGTGCCTTTGTTTCCTCTTTTTATTTACCTATCATTTGGATTGTGGCAAGCCCAGAAAAGTGAAGTGATTATCCTTACTAATCTTAGAGGTAGTAATACATCATGAATATAAATAATATATATTTAATATTTGCATGTTACATGCAATCATGAGATTTGTTTTGGTTTTATAACCATAAGCACTCTTCTTTGCTTCACAACTTGCTCTCTAACTATAGCTTACATTGTTAATTCCTCAAATACATTGTTCTTATTTCAGTAAACTCAGCCTAGCAGTTGTGTGCTCTAATATTTAAGAAAATTATACTTATGGTCCAATTTGTAATCTCGATCTTAGAATTTTCTATCCTAATGGGTATTTCTTTTGTTTTATTGCCGTTTCCCATCGCAACAGTGCCTCTGCTTTCTCGAATGATGGCCTGCCTAGCAAAAGGAAACGTTGTGAAGCTCATTATTGTTTGGGTCCCCCACCCCTGCTCTCTATCACTGCCAGTATAATCATCTTATTCATCCCTGGTACTGGGTGCCATTAGAGGAGATATCTTCTCTATTGTCTTTCTTTCATTTGGTACCAGTAACAGCTGTCAGGTGATTTGGGCATATCTGGGAGATGTGGTTTTGTTGGGCAGCAACCAGTTTTACTTCACCAGCCCATTAGGACCCAGGAGGCAGACTCATTTCCCTTCATCCCCTGCCAGTGTTCTCCCATGCCTCATCACCTTCCTAGGTGCAGTATTCAGACTTGACTAAGTATACATCAAGGCAATCCAAGGTTCCTTCCTCAACTAACTACATTCTCCCTCTTGCAGAGCCCCTAGATCCAGCTGGGGGCTCCTGTATACACCCACTGCAGAGCTGGGAAGGGATGACTCCATGATCTCCCTTCTAGGCAAAATATACTGTGGCCTTTTCATAGTTAACAAAGAGCAATTTATCAGGTATCAAACTTTGTTAAAAATCATGCATGAGAAGTGAGAACAAGTTCTACAACTTTTATCCAAATCACCAGGGGAAGTATGTTGAGTCTCTTTCATCCTATTGTGTTGGGGGAGTGAGAAGAAGTTAGACAATGTATCTTAAACCCCCAAGAAAACTAACCTGTGTCTGTGAGCATTCTATGATACCATGGTCATCTCACATAGGTTGAAAACAATCCAGTTTTTCAATATGATCAAATGCTGTTGTTGATGCTGTTCTTGTTGGAAATATGCTACAATTTGATGGGTAGAGGGTGTAAAAAAAGAAAGCATTTTGGTGGTTTTGACATGTAACAACATGCTTGAGGAATCAGTGTATATCCAGCTACTTTCTGTAAGCATGTAGTCTACAATTTAAAAATGTTTTCTATTCCCTTAATATATCATTACATTTCTGTAGCATAAATCATTACTATGATTTTAATAAATCTGCACTTTACATTAGTTACAAAAATATAGCTACCAGTTGTCTTGTTATCTTACTAAACATATTTCAAAGTTGACTCTGTGTTACTGCCAAGTTATTTTTGAGATTCTGATTATTAGTTCATATTTGAATTTATATTACCCTTCAATCTGACCTTTGCCATAAGAAGCTGTTCCAATTTGGAGATGTGTAGTTTGTTAATTTCCATTTATTCTTATTTAATATCGCAAATAGATATTGCTCTCTACAAATTGCTGATCTTAAAATTGGAAAGAAGTGCCAAGGATTCAAGGTCACCTTGGGAACTTTGAAAAATTGCTTGATCATTTTCCATGGGCAATTTTAAATACTCATGGCTCACACTGCTAATTAAATGACTTTTTTTTAAAAATATATTTTATTGATTTTTTTACAGAGAGGAAAGGAGAGGGATAGAGAGTTAGAAACATCGATGAGAGAGAAACATCGATCAGCTGCCTCCTGCACACCCCCTACTGGGGACATGCCCGCAACCAAGGTACATGCCCTTGACCGGAATCGAACCTGGGACCTTTCAGTCCGCAGGCCGACGCTCTACCACTGAGCCAAACCGGTTTCGGCATTAAATGACTTTTGTTGCACTCTTAAGTTTCTATAATCATTTTGTTGAATTTGTCATATATATGTGGTATATACATATATGGTATATCATGGTAGAGGCATATATGTAATTTATGTTAATCAATAAAAGTAGTAATCAAAGGCATTTTTTCAGTAATTTAATACTTCAAAAAATAAAAGTTGTTTAAACCTGACAACCTAAAATAATTCATTATTTGATTGAATTTAAAAATTATGCCATAAGATTTGTCAGTAAAATCAATATTGTTATCCTATTTAAAACAAATGGGCAGGAGTGGAATTAGCTATTTATCTCTTCCAGAAAGGCATTTTTCTCACCTCTGCCACATTCCTGAAGCCCCCGATTTAATGTCTCCATAACTCCAATCCTAGCATCAACCATCTTCCGTGTGCCTTTCCTAATACAACCTCTATCATGTAACAAAATGGGAAATATGAAGTGTGTTGACGCTTGGTAGTAATAGAAACTCCTAGTTCAGGTCTTTGCAACATTCACTGTAAATCAGAATCATATGTACAGTGTCTGAAAAATAATCAAAAATGATAAAATAGGGCAAAAAGTGAGTGATATATACTTTCAGTATTATACTAGAGCAAACACTACTGAAAAATTATGTAGGGGAATATATTCAGTTGCACTATTTACGGAACATTTGATTAAACTATCAGACATATTAAAGTTACGAATTAGCGTGTAGATTTTTGTCTGGGAGAAATATAAATTTCTGTCTTGGGGAACACATTACTCAAAGATTGTGTTAGCCCTGGTGGATATTAACCAATTTTATAACCTATTATTATACAAATATCCTAGCTCCTCAGGTGTTGTTTTGAGTCAGCTATATTGTCATTTATTACCATAAATTAATGAGTTAAATAAATTTTAGCATGTTTTTTCCTTTATTTTTGTCTGAGTCATTAGGTTAAGCCAGTGGTCAGCAAACTCATTAGTCAACAGAGCCAAATATCAACAGTACAACGATTGAAATTTCTTTTGAGAGCCAAATTTTTTAAACTTAAACTATATAGGTAGGTACATTGTTATTAACTTAATTAGGGTACTCCTTCAATCACTCTGTACGTGCACACCCACGCATGGTATTTTGTGGAAGAGCCACACTCAAGGGGCCAAAGAGCCGCATGTGGCTCGCGAGCCGCTGTTTACCGACCACTTGGTTAAGCCATTTGAAAGTTTTAATTTAAGAATAGCTTTTGAAATATGTGGATATCTGAGCCACATCACAGGCTTCCGCATCTGGAAACCAGTACTCCAGAGTCCATAGGTTTTCCATGATCACATTAAGGAACACAGAAAAATGATGAAGTCTATCAAGGTTGTCTTCTGTGTTCTGCCAGTACCTAGTTAATGCCTCAGCCTATTAAACGCTTCTTCTACTATGCCTTTCCTCATCTTCAAGACCCATCCAATATTGCTTCCTTTAAGTTTTGTTTTATTCCCAGCCAACTGAAACTCAGAAAGAATTTATTTTTATCTTGCAATCTTATGTTATTTTATTCACATTTTTATTATACTGTAAATTTAGTTCATGTGTCACTCTCATTAAACTATTATTTACTTGGGCAGAGATCTGCCATAGTCATTTCTGTTGAGCTGGCTCCTAATTCATTGGCAAGTAGAGAATGTGAACACAATGAAAGTATTCTGACTCATATGATGTCAAGAGTGAATGAATACTGAAATAATACATTAACAATGGAAAGGAGCAAATCATCATATTAGCACTAAGGCAAATAAGTCACCCTGATTAAGAGTATAGGGGGCTGTGTTGAAAGGGGAAAGGATGGAAAACAATATGATGATACCGGCCAAATCAGGAATGACCTTGCAGACAGGATTATTAAAATCTTGCAATTAAATAAACTGACTTCGTATTTTTATGTTAGGTTACAAATGTATTGCCTTTGTGAATGTATTTTAAAAGTTATCTGAATAAGTGATTTGTATAAAATTTTACGTAAGTCAACATACTGTATGCAGTTTTGCTACATAACATTGTGAATCTTAAAACAAGCAATTAACAACACATATGTTCCTACTACCTAGAAAGATTTGGTAAGAAAATAATTTTCAATTATACTACAGTTCATAGTGTATGAAAATTTTCCTTTCTCAATATAACCCCTAATATAAAATAAAACATACATTCTTTTTGATTCCTCTCTTGAGGGAATAGTTCAGATTCACTGAATATCTATAAGATAAAAGAAACAAACTTTTTTTGTAGAATATTATTAAAGAAAAATTTATTTTTGAAAGTGAGTTTTTTTTTTTTTTTTTTTTTTTTTAGTTCATGTGAATTACATTTCCTTTCTGTGTCAGACTCCGACCTGCTCCTGTGTTGTGCCTTCCTTTCTTTCTTTTTTCCCCCCAGCCTTTTCTGTTTTCCTTTCATCTCTCTCCTTGTTAAATTGTATCTTCTGTGCTGGATTAGACCTGAAGGTTTTAACGTTTGTGAGTTTTCCTTAAATAAAGTGAGGTTGCAATCGGGTAACTGTTTGGAAAGGTAAGGAACAGAAAGAAGCAGTAAAGAAAAGGCCGTGCTGAGAAGAAAGACCACGCCAGGAACAGGGAAGGTGAAGCTGTGCCAGCAATTAACACAGGGTGTCCTTTCTGCTTCGGGATCTGGAGAAATGTTCGGTTAAGTAAAGGTAATGACTTATAAGCTACCTCTGAAGTCCTTTCATCTACTTTTATGGCATGAAAATGTCTGAGTTAATGGGATGACTGCATTTAGAGATCTGAACTCTGCTTTAGAAGTAATAATGACCGAGCCCAAAACTTTTAGAAGTAACTGTAAAGGAGCAACAAAAAAACCTCTGGAAAGTTCTACAGTGAGTTTCCAGTGAGATAAATCTGAAAAGTTCATTTCATAAACTGTTACAATGGACAAATACCTAAATATCAGAATTCTAGATTTAATGTGTATCTTTATTTTCCTAGTTTTCTTTTCATATTCGGTAATCCCAAACTGTTTGATTTCACTCAATATGTTTGTTTAATGAGAGAGGAAAGGAAAACAGCTTTGCTTTGTTTGTAAAATGGAGCTGCTGATCATCAACCTTTCCTGTTCTCTTAACTTTCTGATTGGTAAACTAGATTGCAACAATTCCTCCCACCCTCCTCTTCAGGAGGTGGCAATGTTATTATTAACTAGCACGATTAAGTTTTGTTTTATTTCCAGTGAGGGGTCCCTCTGACTGGCCTGTGGGGATTGGGCCAAACCTGGCTCTCTGAACATCCCCAGAAGGGTCCAAGATTGTAAGAGGGCACAGGCCAGGCCGAGGGATCCCACGGGTGCACAATCCAGTCAGGGAAGGGACCGTGGGAAGGCTCCAGGGCATGTCCAGCCCGTCTCGCCCAGTCCTGATCGGCTGGACCCCAGCAGCAAGCTAACCTATCGGTTGGAGCGTCTGCCCCCTGGTGGTCAGTGCGCGTCATAATGACTGGTCAAACGAATGGTCGGGCACTTAGCATATTAGGCTTTTATTATACAGGATTAGAGGTAAGAAATATGATCCTAGTTTTATCTTGATAATCAGATGCACTCTGGGACATCTATTAGAATTAGTTTTCAATGGCTGATTATGATAATATTGAGGCAGGAAATTTTAATATGCTATAATTAGAATTGGGTCCTGAGAAAGAAGGAAGTATATTTCTCCACTGAGGGAAACAAAAGAACCTTAATCAAGAGTTGTTTCCCTGCTCCTCCCTAAATAGAAACTTGAGAACTCCAACAGCAATTAACTCTACTTGATACTTAAAAAAGAAATTTTGTATATACATTGCAAACTTAACTCTGAAAATCTATATGAAAACTACTGTTATGGAAAAACAATTTAACTAAATCATATAAACAGTGATAGGGGAGACCAAGCACAAAAACAGAAAGTTGGTATATTATCTAGAATCTTCCTTTTCTACTGTCTGCCTGGGAAGATAGTTGGTAGCAACTGTTAAAGCAGTGCTGAGACAGTATTTACTTCTCTTATCCCTGCTAGTTCTGTTCCTCATTGTTACAGATATAGTAGATCTTTTGATTAGTCTTATTAAAACATTTGGGTACTCCAGATGCATGATGCACTTCTATGATATGCAATAGTTTGTGGAAGTCATGAGAAACTTCATCTCATCCACTGTGGGCTGGCTTGTGAGAATGAGTGGGTGTGAGTAATCTTAGCTCATAGTCTCACATCTCTTGCTCAGCATGGTTTCATTTTACTTGATATGCATACAGCCATATATGTAGTAATAACATCTTGTGGTTTTAAGAGAAAATGAACACCCAAACAAAACCAATCATTTTTTCTGTGTTTAAAAGTGAAGAAATCTGAGGAAAAAACAAGGTTAGTTTTAATTTAGGTGAGTTTAAAAAATAAAAAAATAGAATAATGAATTTGTTGTTGTTCTGATGTGAAAATGAAAAATACTTTATGAAAATGAAAAAAAATTATATGCAAGTAGAAGGGGGAGAGAAAAAAATAAGAAAAACTACTATTTACTTCCAAACACATTTTTTTTTCAGTCTGGTGAAAGTCAGTGTATTAAATTTTGAAAAGAAGCAAGAATCGTTGCATGAGATTTATGCCTAATTTTAGTTCTACCCTATTCAGGAGTTGCCTATTAGAAGCAACTTAAGATGAGCCAGTAGAACGATTTTAAACCAAATGTTTTAGGTTATCCAGGCTATCAACAAGTTTCATACATATTTATAAAGTAAGATATTGACAGACAATGACTACATTTTTGTCCCTTTGACTCATTGCTCCAGCTAGACATAAAAGTTAACATCAGAATTTAAAGAGCATGCTAGTCCTCTGTGAATAAGTCCCTAACATTTCTAGATCTTTCTCTCCAAAGCAGCTCCTATTTCAAGACTTTACCATTCACCACCTGCACTCTTGAAAATTTTCATTCTTCAGGATTTTTATTTTGAGAAAACACTCTATTTAGTAATATACAAAAACCCCAACAGCCTTACACAAGAATAGTCCTCTGTGAATAAGTCCCAGAAACGCCCTTACTCTCATCTTTCTCCTTGTTACTTTTGTCCCATCCACTTACCTAGCTAGCACTCACTTCCACAATGCAGTTGATAATGAAATTGTGAGCACTTCTAGTCACACAATTAGTGCCATCACTAAGACATCACTAAGAAGTCCCGGCCACGAATTAGGAAGAAAGCCTGTAATGAGCATGCATTATCAATACCTGTGTGCTCCTGACCTTCACTATGGAGTTCAAGTCACTACACAGTAGAAAAGCTCAGTTCTGGGCTTCACATCACATAAAGAGGGCCTGGATCATATCCCACTACAAGCTCTTTCCTGGCTCAATAAATGCTGTTCTGGTACATGTATTGGCAAAGGCATTACCAGACTTTTCGTTTGGAGCAATCATCTATACAACCAGTCAAAAGGCCCAGGGTAAATCAATAATATCACACACACACACACACACACACACACACACACACACACACATTTCTACCCTGATTTTGTTGACATTCAATTTCCTTAGCCTAAGGTTAAACTATTAACTGTATGGTACACATGTCTTAGTGTCTCAATTATTTAACATTTAATATAATAAAACACTTTAGAAATTCCATAAGAAATTTGCCTCCTCTATACTTAAATGCAATAAATGTGTCACCTTGGTTGCTGATATTCTATGATATAAATTTTAAGACCCAAGAAGGTCCACAACCTTATTTAAAATCCTGTGGCTAGTTGAATGTTGGAATTCATATTTGTGCAATGTAATAGAGTAAAAACACTGTATTATTAACCGCAGTGGGATCTGGGGCCTCAAATGCTAATCAAACTAATACTTCTGCAGCAATATTTTCATAGAGAGAAAAAGAAAGATTATTTTAAAAACCTCCTATCAGTTCAGGTTAGATGGTAATGTTAACTTGGTTTATTTTGAACATGTAAAAAGTTTTTATTTTTCAGAGCTCTTTCAATTTTATAATTGTGGAAGCTGGGCTAGTGAAAGGATTGGGGTAAAGTTCACTCTCTCTGTGAACTTGAGTGAGTTGTGTTCCTTCTCTGAGACTTAGTTTTGTTTTTGGGTTTTTTTTTCCTAAGTGAGAGGGGTGGGGAGCTGATGGGAGGCTTTTCCAAATTTAAAAATTCTCGGCTTCTGTCATCATCAATATGGAGAGGCAGAGCTGAGACTTAATGGATTTACCATGTGAATTAACTCTTGGGAGTGCATCTGACTGCCAGGGGAGAAGATAGAGGCAAAGGGGGCATGAAGACCTCCCATCAGGAGACAAGAAGATTAGGAAAGCATGGCCAAATATTGGAAACATGCACTAAATGTCCCACAACTCAGAAACCCTTTAGCCCCAATCAAACCAGAACAGTGATTTCCCAATCTACAGGAGGTGGGAAAATGAAGCCACAGGACTGAGGAGATTTAGCTTAGAATAGTGGACCTATTGGTCTAGAGTCTTATTATAACAAAAATGTTCAAAATTAATCTAACAATAATAAATAATTAACCATAAATGTCTTATTTTTGTCAGGATGTGAAAATCATGTTGGATATGTTGTAGATTGCCCTCTTCAATTGTATTTAATTTTCCTGTTGACTCTCAGGGCTTCTTCTTCACAATGGAGCTTTGAAACTAAAAGGCCAGCATATTTTCCCAGCTGTGCTGCGATTGTCTTAAATATGAGCTGATGGAAGAAAAACAAACAATAAGACTTTGCCTCAACCTAGGCATTAGAAATGAGACCAACCAAAACAAAAAATGACATTGAGAGTAAAACATAACCCATTCTAAACTGAACAAGTGGGCCATTTGTGTTTGAAATGAGATATGCCATCACAAAGGTCCCAATGCTGACTTTGCTGGCTCCAGGTTAAGGCCTAAAATAAAATTTAGGCAGAATTTAAAATTATCACAATTTTCATTCCTTGTATGGTCTAAGTCAGTGGTTGGCAAACTGCGGCTCGCGAGCCGCGGTTTGCCACTCTGTTGACTAATGAGTTTGCCGACCACTGGTCTAAGTTATATTCATGTTTACTAGATTTTCATTATTTAAATGGAAAAATAGGGTTATTCTTTATCTGTAGCTATAAAAAGGATTACAAAGTTTATATTAAATATGGTAAGAACACTCATGATATGAGAGCTCATACCTTCAGTTTCAAAGGACCATATAAAATGTGGCTAACATGCTATTGAAATGGCTCTTGGGAGCTTGGAAAAATGGAAGGGGCTAAATTAAGTGAAATAGAAATGCCATTATTATTGTGGCAGATAAAGATGAGGACAGAGGGCTCAGAATAGTGGGCAGAGTGGATATACTACTAAAAAAAGGAAAATTCATCATTTGTGTCTGGTCTCTGGGAGGATCCAAAGGTACTTCATTTACCAATGTGATAAGGAAACCAGCAATGTTGAGATGCTCATGAGCAACTTTTCTCTATAAGCCAGGTTTGACTGTAGGAGATACTGTCACCAGATTGGGCTTTCTAACAGCAATGGGTGTGATCAGACTTAGAATTAATTGAGACCATATTGTGCTACTTAACCATCAGAAACAAGGTAGTCAACATTATAGTAATGGGGAACAGAGTGGCACTGAGTAGAGGAATGGTGATTTTTCAGAAAGCTATGGATATAGATATAAGTAATAGGGCATGGTGCTCTTAAGAACAAAATAGATGGGCAGCCAATAAGGATATTACATGATCAGAATTCTGAGGACAGCCACTCCAATAGAAATTTATAAGAACTTTTCTAGTTTCTCAGACTAATATGGTTCTGTGGCCTAGAAACTGCTGTCTGAAGAAGAGGCAGAGTCCTAATGAGTAAGGAATCTATAATACCACAACAGGGTGTTTAGTAATAATACTGCTAGGCCTTTTGCCAAAGGATCTATGACCATTTACACAGGTAACAGTGCAATAGGAGTCAAGAACATATTTGTAAAAGGTCTAAGTGACATTAATACCTGAACTTGAGGCATCAGTATGATCTCCTACCCCTATTAGAGTGTAGGTGAATGGGGTTCAGGTAATAATCAGAGTCCTGATCCTGAACTAGTTCTCAGTGAGTTCACATTGTAGACTTTTTTCCTGGTCTTCAAATGTACTGTTCAGTGGATATAAATGTATAGTTCAGTGGTAGTTGACAGAACCCCCACAATGGTTTTCTAGCCTTTAAGAGTTGTTTTAGTATAATGAGCCAAGAAAAAGGATCTGAAACTGTTCATCCCCTTGGCTAAGATTGTACAAAGCACTGTCAACTTCCAGGGAAAATAGCAGAGATTTGTTCCATCCTTAAATATCTAAAGGTTGCAAGGGGCTAGTTCCCATGATATCCCCATTTAATTAATAATAGAGAACCTACAAAAAAAGATGGTTCCTGGCAAATGACAGTTGACTATCACAAACTCAACCAGACAGTAGCCCCAATTGTAGCTGCTATGCCAACTAGAACTTCTTTATGAGAGCAGATTAATTCAGCCTCAGGCATGCAGCCATGATCAGGTGAAAACATTGTTTTTATTTTCATTCCTTTATTTTGCTTATTTTTTATTTATCTTTATGGTTGAGAAAATTATTGATGTCACCCTTCATTGCCCCCTCCACTCAGTTCCTGCCCTGCCCCAGGTGTTCACCATACACAAGAATAAACTCAAAATGGATAAAAAACTTAAATGTAAGTTGTGAAACCATAAAAATCCTAGAAGAGAATATAGACAGGAAAGTCTCATGCATCTCAAGTAGCAGAATTTTCACCAATACATTGCCTAGGGCAAGAGAAACAAAGAAAGAAATAAACAAATGGGACGATACCAAACTAAAAAGCTTCTGCACAGAGGAAGAAACCAGCATCAAAATGAAAAGGGAACCCATTGTATGGGAGAACATATTTGTCAGTGATACATACGAAAAGGGGTTAATTTTATCTCTTTCAAGATAATTGATAGAAAGCAGTTCACATTTATGTGAGACAAATAAGAGAATGCATTTAACATTATGCCCCAAGGCATCTTAATTGTTCACCTTAATAAACTCAGAAGGGGCCTGGGCCATCTGGACATTTCATAAACGATAAAATTGGTCCACTATAATGACATTAAGTTAATTAAACCAGATGAGTAAGGCATGGCAAGTACATTGGAGGTCTCTATAAGACACATATGCTCCAGAAGTTAGACATAAACCCTACAATGTTTCAGGGGCCTGAAGGGTTCAGAGGTCTAGTGATCAGAGGCATGCCAGGGAAACCTCTCCAAAATAAAGAACAACATTATGGCACCTCACACTTTTCACACCTAAGAAGGAAGCAAAAAATTTGGGAAGCCTCTTCAGGTTCTGGAAGCAGAATAGTCCTCACTTCAGAATATGTGAAAACTACACTGATTCATTTACTAAGTGACATAAAACACTTACAAATTTCAGTTGGACTCATAATATGAAAAGGCTCTTTAGCTTGTCCAGATCAGTACAAATGATGCTATACTTGAGGAAAATGACCAGTAGTCCTTTTAATACTAGTGATAGTCAATTTTATGTTTCAACTTGATAGGACTGAGGGATGTCCAGGTAGCTGATAAACGTTATTTCTGGGTCTGTCCAGGTAGCATTTAAGTCAGTAGACTGAGTAAAGAAAATTGTTGTAACCTTGTGGTTGGACATCATCCCATCCTTTGAGGACATAAATAGAACAAAACATTGGAGGAAGGGCACATTTGTTCTCTCTGTGTGAGCTGAGTCATCCATTTTCTCCTGCCCTTGGACGTCCACCATCCCCCTACTCCCCAGGCCCTTTTCAGGCCTTTGATTATAAAAGAATTGTCACCAGTTTTTCTTATTCTCTCTACTTTCAGATGGCAAAAGTTGGGACTTCTCCATAACTGCATTAGCCAATTCCTATAATAAATAAATCTGCATATCAATAGTTCTCTATATATCTATCTATGTATGTAACTACCTATCTATCTAATCTCCTATAGGTTCAATTTATCTGGAGAACCCTGACTAATACAGTGTGAGAGCTGTATTTCTCAACCTCAGAACTCTCAACATTTCAGACTAGATAATTATTTATTGTGGGACTGCTCTCTGCATTGTAGAATGTTTGCCAGTATCATTGATCTTCATCTATCAGATGTCAGTAGCTCCCCCCTCCCATCCCTAGTCATAACAATCAAGCATGTGTCCAGACATGACCAAATGTCTCCCAAGGGACAACATTTTCTGTGATTGAAAACCATAGCTTTAGAGTTATCTATAGTGGGGAAAAATACTATGTAGGTTTAGGGCAAACAACACAATCAAATTGCAACATAGATTTATGGAGTCCTGGGACAAAGATATGTCATCTGCAGCAAAGATATACACCATTAAAAATGTTCCAGTACTGTATTGGCCCTGCTAAAGATTAAGAATCTAACCATAAAACATCAAGTCACCATGTAGCAAAAGCTTCCTTTTATGTTCTGGGTCCATCAGATCCACAAAATCATAAGATATATCTGTGATCAGGTGCATGCAGGGTCAAAGGGCATAAATACACTGCATGAACTTATATTCCAAACCATATATCATTCACCATTGTTCTTTTGAACTTCTCTCTCAGTTCATCCTTATGGTCACAAGGGAAATTTCTTATGACCAGCTAAAGGAGAAGGAAAAAGCTGAACTTGGCTCATGGACTAACTAGTTTAGTAAGTGAATATAAGCTGAAAGTGAACTGCAGCCCTACTTAGGGGTGTAGCTAAATAGGGCTGTGATGGTCAATTCATATTTGACATAGTTGCTAAGGCAATTTAATTAGAAAAAAGTTGTTTTTTCAAGAGATACTTTGGTAAAAATAGCCAGTGGGATAAAAAAAAATCTAAACCATTTGTTTACATCATACACAAAACTTATATCAAAATTGATCATAAACTTAAACATAAAAGCTAAAATTATGAAATGTTTAAATAAAATGTCGAGATAAGCATAGATTTTTATATAAAACATAAAAAGCACAAACATAAAAAATTAATTACTTAAAAATAAAAATTAAGAACATTTGCTCCTTAAATACTTTATTAATACAATGGAAAAACAAGCTATAGATTGACACATATTTGTAATAGTTATATTTAACAAAGAATCTGGTATCTAAATATATAAAGAACATTTTCTATTTGATAATAAACAACAATGCAATAAAAATGGGTATAACAATTAAACCTTTCAGGAAAGAAAATGTCCAAAAAACATATCAAATATATCAGTATCGTTTTTGTAAAAACTGCAAATTAAAATAGTTATCACAACCTCTATGAGGATAGCTCAAATTAATATTCTGATGAAATCAAGTGTTAATAAGAATATGGAGCATTTGGAGCTATGTTATATTGTTGAGGGGTGTAAAATGGTAAAAGTGCTTTGAAGAACACTGGAATTTAGTTACATATACTTACAATAGACCCACTAATTCTCTTCTACTTAAACAAGAGAAGTAAAAACATGTATCACACAGATACTTGTGTATCAATGTCCATGGCATCTTTATTCCCAAAATTTAAAACTGGGAAAATGTAAATGTTAATCAGAAACTGTATGTATGAAGAAATTATACCATATAACAATAAAAATATTTAGAAATTTTACAAATATTTGGAAATTATGGAACCTATAAATATCTGATCAAAGAGTAAATCTCAAGGGGAAATTTTTAAAAATACATAGACATTTTTAACATATTGAAATTTGTAGGATTCAACTAAAGAGGTGCTTAGAGAAAATGTATAAATGTAAATCCTATATTTAAAAAAATGAAAAAAACATGGAAGTAGGAATCTAAGCTTTGAAATTAAGAAACAAACAAAAGTAACTAAAATCAAAACAAGCAGTAAGTATAGAACAATATCAGCAAAAGTATAAATCAATAAAATTTTTAAAAAATAGATAAAATCAATCCAACCAAAAATTGTTTTTTAAAGATTAACAAAATTTGATAAATATTTCACCAGATTGATATGAAAAGAGAGAAGATATAATTTATAAATACCAGGAACCAAAGGAGGGACATCACTGAAGACTCCACAGACATTTAAAAAGATCATAAGAAAATACTATGAAAAACATCATGGCTCCAAATTCAGCATCTTTGAAGAAATGGACCAATTCTTTGAAAGACACAAATTAACAAAACATACTTATTAACAGATACCATGAATAATACATATTTAAAAATTTTCTTCATGGTTAAATATCTTAAAAACAAAATAAAACACTTCAGGCCCAGATTGTTTCAATAGTGATTTCTACCAAACATTTCAGGAAGAAATACTACTAATTCTACATTAATTCTTAAGAAAATAGAACAGAATAAAGCACTTCTCAATGCATATTCTGAAGCTGGCATTACTTTCATACCAAAACTAGGCAAATGCATTACAAATAACAAAACTACAAACCATAAATAACCATAGACAAAGTAAATAAAATATATAATAAAATATTAGTAAAAAGAACCTTTAAAAAAATAATATATTATGCTTTCTTGTGGCTTATACCAGTAATGTAAGACAGATTCAACATTTGAAAACCAGTAAATGTAATTCACCATATTAATAGAGTTAAAAAGGAAAACGACTAAAAATTGAAGAAAAATTATCTAAACTGACAAATTTTATCTACCAAAAAGTGTACATCTAATATCATATTTAAGGGTAAGTGACTTACTTTTTAACTAAAATTAGGAACAAAGCAAATATTTTCTTTCAACACTTCTATGCAAAATCATAATGGAAATCCTCGAGAGTGCATTCTATATAACAGCCACGCAATGGGAATCTATCTATATAAAAGTCTAAGCAATCATCTCAACCAAATGGACAACCAAACAGGCTGTGTGGGATGACCAAGATGGCAGGGGGTTTAGTGAGGGGTGACCAAATGACTGAGCAGCAGGCTGCGTGGGGCGAACAGGCCAGCAGGGGAGCAGTTAGGGGTGACCTGGCCGTCAGGGGGGGGTGGCAGTGAGGGGCGATCTGGCCGCAGGCAGAGGGAGTTAGGGGTGATCAGGCTGGCAGGGGGGGCAGTTAGGGGCAATCAGGCAGGCAGACAGGTGAGCAGTTAGAAGCCAGCAGCCCAGGATTGTGAGAGGGATGTCCGACTGCTGGTTTAGGCCCAATCCCTGCGATCGGGCCTAAACCGGCAGTCGGACATCCCCTAAGGGGTCCTGGATTGGAGAGGGTGCAGGCTGGGCTGAAGGGACCCTCACCCCCCTATGCACAAATTTCATGCACCAGGCCTCTAGTCTATATATATAAAAGCCAAGGGACTAGAATGACAGAATGCCTAGAATGATCATTTGCTATGATGTACACTGCAGTGGCCAACCAGCCTGATCTGGGCCTGGATCAGCTACCTCCCCAACCTCCTGTGGCACCCCCTGGCCAGCCCCAGCCCCAATTGGCCCCCCATCAGGGATGGGGTCGGCGGCCAACCTCCTATAGCCCCTCTCCCCCTGCCGACCCAGTCTCAATTGGCCCCCATTGGTGTGGGCCAGCCAGACCCCACCATGGCCAAATACGTGCACTGGGCCTCTAGTAAAACAAGAAAAAGAAATAAAGGGTATTCAGATTGGAAAGGAAAAAAATCTGTCTTTAGTTAGAGAAAACACAATTGTCTCTCTATATAATAAAAGCTCCTAGTATCAGTAAATAAATTTTGCAAAGTCAAAATTTTATAAAGGTAATGTTCAATTGTTTAATATAAACTAGTAATAAAATATTTAACCTTAAAATCTCATAAAGAACTATTTCTGAGCCCTAACCGGTTTGGCTCAGTGGATAGAGCGTTGGCCTACGGACTGAAGGGTCCCAGGTTCGATTCCGGTCAAGGGCATGTACCTGGGTTGTGGGCACATCCCCAGTAGGGGGCATGCAGGAGGCAGCTGATCGATGTCTCTCTCTCATCGATGTTTCTAACTCTCTATCCCTCTCTCTTCCTCTCTGTAAAAAAATCAATAAAATATATATATATATATATATATATATATATATATATATATATAAAGAACTATTTCTGAGTACTAAAAAATTAAATATGTATGAGAACTATAAAACATTGATGAAAAATTAAATTAAATAGAATAGGCTTTGTTTATTTGTTAGTTTTAATGGAGAGATAAATTCATTTGTAATATGAAAGAACCAATATTGTGATCATATCAATTTTTCCAAGATTGATCTATAGATTAAGCACAATTCCCACTGAAATTCCAGCAGACATGTCTTTTGAGACATCAGGAAACTGATTCTAAAGTAAATGGGTAGGCAAAGGACTTAGGATAGCTAAAACTATTTTGAAACAGATGAACCAGGTTGTAGTTACACTACCTGATTTCAAATGTCTCAGTTATGGAAATAAGATACGTTGTCATTGGTGAAAGGATTGGATAGGCACATAGCTCAATGTAGAATAGAGTTCAGACATATCATCTTTACCATGGTCAACTGACTTTGACAAAACTGCAAAGGTAGAGAAGAAAAAATAGCCTTTTAAGCAAAGATTAGTAAAACAATGAATAGTCTAAATGCAAAAAAAACCCCCACAAAAACAACAAAGAAAATCACTTCACATTCTCACTTACTTTACAACTAGTACAAAAATTAACTCAAAATGGATAAACCATCTAAAGGTAAAAAGTAAAAATATAAAATTTCAACAAGAAAATATACATGCAATAGTTACACAAATCTTATTTCCTTACTTTTCCTTCCATGAGTGTTTCAATATATGTTTTTAACAACAGTTTTGTAAATTGTCAGTTTCTTGAGAATACAAAAACTTAATGTATATTTCTCTCATCTTACATTAGCCTACCTTAATAATCGCATACTGATATTAATGATCAATAAATACTTGTCAGTTGACATAGTAATTTGCCTTACATACTATTCTTCTCCCCCAAGTATCTCATACTTCTTTTTACAAATGTGATTTTTTTAAAATTTAGAAACATTATTAAGTTCAAAGAATAAGAATTTAGCTGTTACATTAGCGACCATTTAGCAAGAGAACAAAAGGTAGAAGTTAGGTGTTAGTGAAGTTTAATTTTAGCTGACAGTATGAAAGTTAATTGAATGTTACTGCTAATACTACAACTATAACAGTATACTCACTTGTTAAGTATAGAAACAAAGTGATTATAAAAGTCAAAACAGCGAATTAAAACAGGCAAATAATAGAGGGTCTTGTTATCACACCATCATATTTTCAAAGAAATGAAATTGAAAGCAGTGAGCCCAAAACAATGAGGCAAAAAAAATTCTTGGTGTTCAAGTTAACTATTGTGAACATTATATTCAGAGAGAATTTTGGAATCAAAGAGAAAATATAAGATTCAATACTGGATACATTTGCCTCTTGAAGGCAATTTCCACTCACGACTGTTTATTGAAGTATTCTAGTACTTAATTAATTTTGAAATTTTGGATCCAATTTTTTTTTTATGTTTGTGCTGATGGAATATGTTTTAACAGGATAAGTTGCATGTTTAGAATGTAGTTTTAATTTTATTAATTTCATGCTATTGGGATAAATTAAAAAGATAATGCACAATTTGAAATAATAATCTCCTCCCTAAAATAGAAAGTGAGATAGATGTAGAGAATTTTACCAATAGGTAAGAATCATGGAATAATATTCAGAAGCGTGTATTATTTGTTTTAGCAGGTCCATTTGAAGCCATGATTATTATGTACTAAAGGCCCGGTGCATGAAATTCGTGAACAGGGGTGGGGTGTGTCCCTCAGTCCAGCCTGCACCCTCTCCTAATCTGGGACCCCTTGAGGGATGTCCGACTGCCCGTTTAGGCCCGATCCTAGGATCGGGCATAAACGGGCAGTCGGACATCCCTCTCACAGTCCAGGACTGGTGGCTCTCAACTGCTCACCTGCCTGCCTTTCTGATTGACCCTAATCACTTCTGCCTGCCAGCCTGATCACCCCCTAACCACTCCCCTGCCAACCTGATTGATGCCTAACTGCTCCCCTGCCAGTCTGATTGCCCCTAACTGCCCTCCCCTGCAGGCCTGGTCCCCCCCAACTTCCCTTCCCTACAGGCCCAGGCACCCCCAACTTCCCTCCTCTGCCAGCCTGGTCACCCCTAACTGCCCTCCCCTGCAGGCTTCATCACCCCTAACTGTCCTCTCTTGCAGACCTGGTCCCTCTCAACTGCCCTCCCCTGCTGGCCATCTTGTGACGGCCATCCTTGACCACATGGGGGCAGCCATCTTTTGTGTGGGAGTTATGGTCAATTTGCATATTACTCTTTTATTAGATAGGCTAGAGGCCTGGTGCATGGGTGGGGGCCAGCTGGTTTGCCCTGAAGGGTGTCCCGGATCAAGGTGGGGGTTCCCTGGGCAAGGTGCCTGTGGTTGTTTGCAGGCCGGCCACGCCCCTGGCGATTCAAACAGAGGCCCTGGTATCTGGGATTTATTTATCTTCTATAATTTAAACTTTGTAGCCTTGAGTGGAGTCCAGGTCTGGCCAGGGTGTGCAGGAAGCTTGGCTTCCCCCATTGCCAGGGAAACCGAAGACTCCTGCTTGCTCCGTGGCCACAGCCATCTTGGTTGGGTTAATTTGCATACTCACTCCTAGTTGGCTGGTGGGTGTGGCTTGTGGGTGTAGTGGAGGTACTGTCAATTTGCATATTACTCTTTTATTAGATAGGATGTTATTCATGATTTCCATTCTGTCCACCTTGTTGCTGTGTACATAAATGTTTCCAGTGTGTTCATATATCAGATAGAAGTTAGAATTAGCCATGGAGCCATATGTATGGTCAAGCTCGCAAAATTTGCCTGTCATGGCCCATTGAAAATCCAATAGCCTCTCTTAAAAATACAAGTGTGCCAGTGTATAAAGCTCATTTTTACTTAATACCAAAAGTGAGGTTCTCTGTACTTAAAAGTCAGAATCAGAATACCACTAGTGAAGAGCAATTCCCTTAGTGGATGTGGAGGGATTAAAATTAATAAATCTCTTTTATGCTCAATCACTTTTTTTCTCTCTTTTGTTCATTCTTGCTTTTTCTTCATCCTGCTCTTTCTTGCATTGTTAGAACATGAATTTGAGATGGCTATAAAAATGATTAGAATACAAAATTAATAAAATAAATAGTTGATAAACTACAATGAAGGAAAAATAATAATATATCTTTTATATAGATGGTAGAGGACTAACAAACTTTAATGAGTGTCACAGTAACTAGAAATACTAATGAGATTCCTTCACATTTAAGACATGTATATTTTCCACAAATTTACCCAAAGTGATGCTGGCTGACAGTTGTGTGGGAATGCTGCATTTACATAACACAATTCACTCTGTGAAGAGGGAAGGCATATGTGAAAGGAGAATCAAACATGTGGAAATTTATAATTTTTTACATTTCAGACCCTCATTTTCTACAAAACAATATAGGTATATTATTTTTGTGGCAGTAATATGAAATCCTGTTAGAGCTATAACCACCTATTTACATTCTGAAAGCTTTTTTAAAAAACATTCCTTAAGATAATAAATAAAACTAAATTCAGAAATCACTATTTTATAAATTAGAATTCTATAAAGATGACAAATGGAACAAATGCTTTGAGCCTGATCCCATCTCTAATTTATGAGCCCCTAAGGGGCATGAATCTGAATATCTTAATTCCTAATGAACACTAGCATGTTGTTTTACATGTAATAATGCCAAATAAATGTTGATGAAAATGAAACAGATTTTTTGTTTAGTTTAATTTATTCTCTCATTAATGCAAACTGAGTACTATATACAGATATTTAAATGTGGGATTATTCTTGGGAGTGAGGTACTTTTTTATGATCCTAAGTATGGGTGTATCATGAGAAGAAAAAAAATAAGAAATTAAATAATTACATATCTGTGTAGTTGTTATATGTGTGTGTGTATCTGTACATATGCAAATGTATTTGTTTAATATATCTATTATAGCAGACTCCATTAGTTGTCTATCCAATATCCATTCTTTCCATCTCTTACAACTAAGTAATAAATTCCTTCAAGAACCTCACATTCTCAGGATGTCTTACAATTTGAAATCATCATGCAAGTCAAATAAAAATGGAGTCAGCCAATATGCCTTTTGCCTTCTTGCTTCCTAGTGAAGAAGAAGCCATGTTGCATGTATGAGCAAAGAATTCACACACAAAGTGAAAAAACCCTGGATTCATGAGGGAGACATGGATTTAAAACTCTATACCAGTATTGTCTATCTTTGGATGTCTTTTATATGAAAAAACATTCTTTAATTTGGATAAGGGAATACCAGGGTTTTGTAACCTGCAGCTGAATGATCTTATCTGACATATTAGCACCTCCGGTTCGGAAGAGATTCAGGAGCATAGAGATATTTAAAACTGTAAGATAAAAAGTTTAAAAGAGTGTCGTAAAATAATAATATTGGAGACGTGATGGAGATTCACATAAGGTTAGTTCAGGAAAAAAGAAAAGTTCACACGTTTCCGTACACTTTGTTAGAAGAAGCCCACCAGTTTGGCTTCGAGTTTTCTGGGAGTCAATACCAAAGTGGAAACATAGTCATAGTCCATGGCCAAAGGAAATAAATTGTTTTGATAAAGCCCAGCTCTTGTACTTTGGTCCTAGACTAGAATGCACTGAGAAAAGTCTAATTATGCCGAAGGGCATGATAGGGATAAAGTTTGCATAAAAGAAGGTAATGATTATTTCTTGGTAAAAGATTAACTGTAATGGTGATGGATAGCCTAGGCTTCCACAGTTTATGCTATACTATGTCAGGAACTTGGACATAATTCTGAAGTTACTTGGTAGTGTATGAAATCTCACTCACCTCCCAAGCAACAGATTATAGGCTAAGGTGGTTTATATAAAGCTACTTCTAAATAAAATAATTAAACCCATTTATATATTGTGGTGAGGATACAACTTCACCTGGGATAGTATTGCCCCTCTATACATATAATAGTACCAAGTATTTCTTTGAGTCCTAAATAATTTTTAAACTTTTGAAGAATAATAAACCCACAAAATTGATCTAACTGGTAGTAAAGAACAGTGGGAGTCTTTGAGGTAATCCTTATCCTATTTTAGGAAAATTTAATAACAGTGACTTGATAAAAATCAGGTCAGAAACGTATGAGTAGATGGGAATATTTGTTGCTGTTCTGGAATCCTTCTACCCTTGAAGCAAACAGCAGGGCAGATCTGGTTCTAGTGAAACTCAATATACTCTGTGGCCTAGGATTAGGGTGTGACTTATAGTTTATGTACGTGAAGGAGTGAAGGGAAAAACACACATGGTTCTCAACTTTGCCTTATCAGTCCTTGAATAGTGGACAGATGTATCAATGAGAAAAGGATATGTTTCTGTCAGAGTCCCTGAATGAGAGTAAGAATATGTTTCCATTAGACAGACTCCTTTGGTACATTACATCTGAGCATTAGCTGTTGCTATTCCTCTAACATTTTTCTTAGGAAGTTCTAGTTTTATAGCCCTATACAACTGCTTTAAGACTTTGAAATATTTATCTTTTTCTCGCCTTTTGATCATGTTCCTATATCCAGAAGTTATCTCTTCTGAGTGGGCCATGGTTCCCTTCCCTTCCCTTGTCTTCCTCTTTTTCTTTTCATCTGTTCCATTTTCTTCCTTTTCATTTATTTTCATTTCATTCTCTTTTCTTTATATATTCCCCATTTATTTCTAGATAGTGCCTGAAAATTCCCTAGATTGTGTAAATAGTGATGGTTTCTTAATCAAGTTCTTCTGTACCCATTAATATCTCATAGTTATGAGTAAGTGGTCCATCCCTCTTAACAACCATTTTGTTGATCAGAGAGCTATTGTTGTCAAAAGATTTGTTGGCAGGAAATGATATGAGACAGGAAAACACATTTGAAAGAAAAGTTGGGTGGCTCCTTTACCGGCAATTTCACATATAGATAGATTTCTAGGGTACTGGAGAAAAGTCAAAGATTCCCATTGTTCTTGCATTTCAGTGTAGGGCTTTATAGATAGACTTACTTGTATGATTAAATTAAGAAAAATATTTTTTATTCATTCCCTACCCCTACCCCACAGTTTTTCTCCTTTTTACAATTTATCATGATGCATTGAACTAATTAAACTCACCTCAGGTCTGGTAGCTTGTCAAGATGAAACCTTTATGAAAAAAATTGTAAAGCTATTTATATTAGATATAGCTTTTCTTGTTTCTGAATTCACAGTATTTGAGTAATAACTAAGACAAGGTACTTCTGTTTTTCTCTCTGCCTTAATGAGTGCTCTACACTCTATGTAGTACACAGGATTATACTGTTATCCAATTAGGAAAGTATACAGGCTTATCTTTATTCTGCACAAAATTGAGCCATGCATCTTCTACCATCATCATTGTTTTATCTCCCTCAGAGATGCTCATTATCATGCATAGCTTTTGCTTTTGGCAGAATTGAGGCTGTCCTTTGGGGGGTTGAACCTCAAAGTAACTTGACATCCTCATTAACTTTTATGGCAATTACCATATTGAGCAACCTCATAATGAAGAGTTGTCTTAAATTCTTAACATTTCCTTCTCCTTTCAGTTCTTACTGCAATCTTATACTATTATTAGGGGCCCAGTGCACAAATTCATGCTCCTTGAAAGGAACTGTGGGCCGCGAGGCTGCAGTGGGCACAGGGGCGGGTCTTGGCCCATCCTGCCACAGTCCCCAGTCCCCTGTTCGCCAGCAGACCCACTCCCGCCGCTGCCACTCCCACACGCTGACAGTGCGGGCCCTGCTCACACCCACTGATGGCACGGAGTGATTGGGGCCAGCGCCAGCAACAGATGTGAATAGGGCCAGTGCTGTCAGCAGGTGTGAGCAATGGCTGCTGCCCCAATTGCCCCTCAGGAGCAGGGGGAGGTGGAGAAGCTCTCAGGGGGGATCAGGGATGGCAGCTGCCACTCGCACCCACTGACAGTGCTGAGCAATTGGACCGGCGCTGGGTGCCAGCAGTGGTTGCAAGCGGCAGCTCCGGTGATGACAGCGGGTACAAGCACCAGGTGGGACTGCGGTACACGAGAGCAAAGAATTTTCAGTAACCTTCAGAGGCTCGCCCTGATGACAACAACCAGTGCCCTGCCTTGGTCTGGTGCCCCTGCTAACCTGCTCCACCATCCTGCCGCCATGTTCCGTGTGCACCCCCTGGTGGTCAGCATACATCATAGTGACCAGTTGTTCAGTTGTTCCATCGTTCGGCCAATTTGCATATTAGCCTTTTATTATATAGGATAGGTCAGAAAAATGGGAAGAAAACCAAAAGAAATCATCTGGATTTCTGAATATATTTTTAGTGTATGTCTAAGTATAAATGGCAAGTTTTTCTCATAAACCAAGAGGCAGATGTCCTATGAAAACAAATCTTTAATAGTTCACATTAACCATTTAGTGTTGTTATCTCAGTGAATTTGAAATTTAAAAGGGATATTAGAGATTACTGAGATTATCCACCTTATTCTGTAGATGATGTCACAAAGACCAAAAGAGAGGAAAAGACTCACAAAGTTTGGCAGGAGAAAAATTACAATCACAGAGTATTTTCTTAGGCTAACTGTGTTTAATGCATGTTAAAGTATGTTTACGTATTTTAATATGAGAATATAACAAGGTTGGGGAGAGAGATTTGTCCAAATTTTTCCTTTCTGCACTATACTCCAGATTACCATAATATGCATATTTGAACATGACATTCTTCTGTTCAAAATTTTTTGCTAGTTCTTCATCATCTTCTACCATCTTCACAAACTTGATCATCAGAATCCCACAGTACCTACCATATGATACCCGCTGTTCAGTAATTAAGCACATACTGTCCTATAATTGCTTACTAAATATGTAGTTTCATGGGAAGATCATTGTGGATGGACACTTTTTTCTTCACCCTGGATGTGTATTGAACAATCTATTATTACTCTTTTCCTACCAAAGTATATCACCCTTCCTATGGACTAGAAGTGCATTCTTATAAGTCATTTTA
This sequence comes from Plecotus auritus, assembly GCF_963455305.1. Lineage (NCBI taxonomy): Eukaryota > Metazoa > Chordata > Mammalia > Chiroptera > Vespertilionidae > Plecotus > Plecotus auritus. Next base: position 192,165,155 of record NC_137771.1, read on the forward strand.
TGAGATGCCCACTAGGGGCAGGGTAAGCCTTTCACACTTGGAATGTGGGGTGGTGAATTGAGAAATGTCTGTAGCTTTCAGATGTGCCAGAGGTGACATTAAAATGAAGCAGTTGATAGACTGCTTGACTTCAGCAATGTCTTTATAAGATATATTCCTTAACCACACAGTTACGAATACTTTTTATAACTGTGGAATAGAAAGATACACAAGTAAGCATCTATGTCTGTATCTCCATTATGTCTATGAACATTGGAGATCCATGTGTACCAGTTCAGAGCAGGCTATGTGTATAAAATCATAGGACAGTCTCTAAAAGTAATATTAAAATAACTCAAGTCCTTTGCTTTCATCCTTGAAGCACATTAAAAGAGGATCAACAGACATAATCCACATAATTAATTTTTTTTTCATTTCTATTATCCTTCATTCTTTAGTTCTAAAACCCTCTGAAGATTCTCACTCCACAAACCACAACATTGCTTCATGTTTATGCCTTTATTTTTCTTGGATAATTTTATTTTCTTGTTCCCACCAGAATCCCTAATCATACCCATAACACATCTTCATAGTCTCCGTAATGATAATCCATGAAGCTCTTGGCTGCTCATTTCTGGGAGGAGTGGACTCTATCATGCTTGCTGCCTCTCTTACTAGAATTAGCCCTATCTAATTAAGTAGGAATCAGGAGCATATGATTGTAGATACTCACGTGTTAATAATTTTATAAATTATTAAATTCTTAGTATTTCTAATTTTAAATGTCAAGTGTATAAAATACACAAAGATGAAACAGATAAATAAAATCCACTTGCATTTATACCACCCAATGATAAACACAATTAATAGATCATGTGACTTTTTCCACTTATATAGAGGCATATTTTTTTTAACATATACCACCCAATACCAGGATTTAGATTATATTGTATATATAATTTTCTATTCATGCTGATTCCGTGATGATATTTTCTAAGGAAATATTAAGTAGTTCTATAAAAATGTAATTTTAAAAATAATTGTATTTTGTAATATGAATATACCATAATTTCTTTAACCATCCTCAGATATGTGGGTATATATGTGAAGAATCCATACTGAAATGAACTTCAGAAGTTTCCATTTTATAGAAAATAAGCTGACTTCAATACCTGAAGGATTCACAACTACTTTTAAAACTCTTCAGAATTTTCAAAGGCCCACAGATACTTTCAACTGTAAAAGAAAATATTTGGTGTAAAATGAAACTGGCTTAGATCCAGTTAAACATTTTTTAAGTTACCTAGAAAGTAAGTCAAGGTGTCACCCTCTCTATTCCAGTAGAGGAAATAAGTATTTTTATTTCTATTTTTTAAATTAGATTTTAAATTTAGCTTGCAAAGTTCTTTTTCAAGTTTTGTTTTTATAATAACCATTACTATACACTCATCAGAACATATTTTAAGTTCACTGCAATCATTCAATTACTTCATCAATCTAATGCAGAGAGTACTTATTTTTCATGGTAATTTTATTCAGTATTTTTAGAACCCAGGCACACTAAAAAAATGCATTTTTTAAAATAAGTGAAATTGGAACCATCAGTGAAAAAAGGCTGAATCTGATTTAATTTTTAAGTAAATGCCAACTACAGTATTCAATTTATTTATTAAATAAAAGGACAATTGATGGGTAAAGAAAAAAAATGACCATGTTTTAATCAGATGCTAATTTCATAGCTTAGCCCTGAGACAGAAGGTACCAAATAGTGTAGAGTAATGCAGTTTTCTTCTCTGAGCCCATTACCAATGAATCTTTAGAAGGTATAGACATTAACCTTTCTAATAACCTTGTAAAATTGGCCCAATCCACACTTTTCAGCTGAAGAAACTAAGCAACGGAAAGGTTAAAGTCATAGCACCATAGCAAGGATAGCTAAGATAAATATTGCTCTATATTTTACTCTTATAGCTATCTAATGTCCTTGTTGGCAAAAGAGAAACTAGTATTATCATGACAACAATGACACTGATAGCAGTAGGACATAGAGGATGGCTACTAATATTATTACTAATAATAATTATAATCCTAACAATAATAGTAATCAAAACAAAAGATTACTATGATTTGGAAAGTTTGAAAAGATTCAAAAATCTTCATCAAAACAAATTAAAATGAAGAAATGCCATTTGAAAGAAAATTTTCATATTTTTAAGAAAAGATTATGTTGCAATTATTATCCTCCAAGTTAAATAAGGGTAGGAGAGCAAGATATAAGATTGTACTGCTGTCTGGGAAGCAATCCTATTCATTCTATCTTTATCTAATGATTAATTAAAAAAGGAAAAGATGACCTTTTTTTTCAAAGTTTTGGCAGGAATATATAGTTTCAACTAAATGAAATTATTGTTTGTAAGTCAAAGAGAGTCAAAGGCCAATGATTTTATAGGATTTACCTAACAGAACTAAACCTATTTAGTTTCTTACATCCAACAATTTATTTAAGTCATTTTTTCTTGATCTATTTGCCGCCCCCCCCCCCGCCCCACCACCAATCCTTTAGGCTTATCTAATGTCCCCTGAACTCAACTTTTTACTTCTAAAACATTCTTACTGCATGTTTGTAGCCAAGAGGGAGACATTTTAAACAATGCTTAGATTGTTGTTCTTTGATGTAGAGGCTCTACATCCAGGGTCTTATTCTATAAAAATGGTACATGCACAGAGTTTCATTAACTAGTAACTAGAATCATAGCCATATTCCCAAGATAAGGAGTTTGACACTCTTGGTAGATTTTGGAATCAGTGAGTTCTAGGTATAAATCCCATTTCTAACTTCAAAAGTACAGAAAACTTGGGCAAATTAAACCCTCTGAAACTAAATATTTTTACCTGCAAAATAGGAATGATAATTCTTTCTTTAAAGGGAAACTGAAATTTTAATAATGAATTACATATTATAATATATAATACTAGAGGCCCAGTGCACGAAATTCGTGCACGAGGGGGTGTGCCCCTCAGCCCAGCCTGCACCCTCTCCAATCTGGGACCCCTTGAGGGATGTCCTACTGGGATCGGGCCTAAACGAGCAGTCGGACAGCCCTCTCACAATCCAGGATTGCTGGCTCCCAACTGCTCACCTGTCTGCCTTCCTGATTGCCCCTAACCACTCCCCTGCCAGCCTGATTGATGCCTAACTGCTCCCTTACCAACCTGATTGCCCCTAACTGCCCTCCCCTGAAGGCCTGAGTACCCCTAACTGCCCTCCCCTGCAGGGCTGGTCATGCCTAACAGCCCTCCCCTAAATGCCTGGTCCCCCTAACTGCCCTCTCATGCAGGCCTGGGTCTCCCCCAACTTCCCTTCTCTTCAGGCCCAGTTGCCCCCAACTTCCCTCCTCTGCCAGCCTGGTCACCCCTAACTGTCCTCCCCTGCAGGCTTGATCGCCCCCAACTGCCCTCCCTTGCAGATGTGGTCCCTCCCAACTGCCCTCCTCTGCTGGCCATCTTGTGGCGGCCATCTGTGTCCACATGGGGGCAGCCATCTTGTGTGTTGGAGTGACAGTCAATTTGTATATTACTCTTTTATTAGATAGGATATTTAATACTGCTATTTATCTATAATAAATAAACAAATAGAGTGTGGGAGACAGATTTCTATTTGCTATAGTGGGACTTTTCAGATAAGCAAGGAGAAGAGGTTAGAATGATTCTCCTGGTAATCGATTAGAGTTGGAGACTTAATATAAACTCATATTTAGATTAATGTAGATATAAAAGGTTACATATAGAAATATTTACAGATATTTGTATATTTACAGGTTATTCCACAAACATATATTTCCTTGCTTTATCTGCTGAGAAAGTGTAGAAATAACAATAGCAATGAGTGCATCTAGTATCCAGACCATGATTTCTAATATAAATCTTCAATAAGAGGAACCATGTCCTTGGATAGATAGTTTCTTTTAGGACTGTGGAAGGAAACATGCAGGCTGAGCCTGGAACACTTTGAAGGGCCATAAATTAAAAGAGTGCTAAAAACAAAAGCAAATACACCTTATAATGATGGAATTTGAAAGGGGACACAGATCCAACTAAAATAGCTCTCAAAGACCAAATCTGATACAATTTGAATAACAAAATAAAGTAGTATTAGATACAACATAAAGTATCTATAATAATAAAAGCATAATATGCTAATTAAACCCAACAGCTGAACGATCTTCAGGACGTCATTCTGGATGTCCTTCCAGATGAAGCTGCAGCAGCAGGGGGCGAAGGCAGAGGCAATTCGGGGCAATCAGACAGGAAGGCAAGTGGTTAGGGCAATCCGGCAGGCAGGCAGAGTGGTTAGGGGTGATGAGGCAGCCAGGCAGAGGTGGTTAGGGGTGACCAAGCAGGCAGGCAAGAGGTTAGGTGTGATGAGTCAGGCAGGCAGGCAGAGGCAGTTAGGGGTGATCAGGCATGCAGGCAAGCAGTTAGGGGTGATCAGGCAGGCAGACGAGTGGTTAGGGGTGATTAGGTAGGCAGGTGAGTAGTTAGGGGCAATGAGGCAGGCAGGCAGGCAGAGTAGTTAGGAGCAATCAGTCAGGTGAGTGGTTAGGAGCCAGCGGTCCCAGATTGCTAGAGGAATGTCCGACTGACGATTTAGGCCCAATCCCATGGCCTAAACCAACAGTTGGACATCCCCTGAGGAGTCTGGGATTGCGAGAGGGTGCTGGCCGGGCTGTGGAAACCCTCCCATACACGATTTCGTGCACCGGGCCTCTAGTAAATAAATAACCATGAGTCCTTCTTGATATAAATAAATGATTAAATAACTAAATAAATGAGGAAAAAGAGTCAAATAATTGATGTAGATACTTCAACCTCAAAGAGGTAGAGCAATACTTCCATTTAATTATGTGCTTTGCATAATGACCTCCTTCCAAGGAATATAGCACAAAAAGGAAAAAAGACTAGCTTTACAATGGAGAAACCTGTCAGACAATAGCCAGGTGGTGAAGGTCAACATTGATAAATCATGTTGATAGAATGTACCCTTGATACAATGCTATAAAAATTGCACTTTACTTCATGGTCTTCTCAAAAACACTTAAACCCAGTTAAACCATAAGAGAAAGACCAGACAAATCACAATAGGAGAACTTTCTACAAAATGTCTAACATGTGCTTCTCAAAATTGTCAAGGTCATTAAAACAAGGAAAGTCTGAGTAATGGTGAAAGCAAGGAGTAGCCTAAGAATATATGACACATGTAATGCTATGTCCCGGACAGAATCCTGGAACAGAGGAAAAACATTGCAGATTAGTGTTTGTGTAGAGGTGGGCGGTGGGGAGAATGGTGATTGCCTGCTAATGGGTACCCAATTTGTTTGGGGGTGACTTAAATGTTCTAATATTAGATTGTTGTGATCATTGCACAGCTCTGTGAATATACATAAAACCACTTAGTTATATATTTTGAATGGATGAAACGTGTAGTGAATTATAACTCAGTAAAGCTATTTAAAAAAATATTGATTTAAGGTAAAAGTAGATTTTAATGACTTTTCTCCTTTTCTATTAAGAGAAAGCAAGCCTTGAAAAATAGCTAACACTCTCATGAGTGTCAGGGAGCCAGTAATCATTTGAAGGAACAGCCACATAGAGAAAGGATGGATTCTATAAACACCTAAGTCCTATAAGGTTCCCAGCTTGAAAAAATAGTGATTACTTTTAGTAATACATTCCACACCAGCTTCATGTTATATGACAGAACAGCAAAGCCAGATCCCTGAATTCCTTCAACTCTACAGGATCCATCTTTGGCCATGGCTACACTCCAATTTACATGGCTGGTTTAATAAATCCCACCCTGCTGTGGTTATGTCAATTAGGCTTCACTGTGCTCCCGACTCAAGCTTAGGCCCTACTCTTTATTTTTCTGTCTTTGCATGACATTACAAATGTCAGAGAGCCTCAGATTTGCCTCTCTGCTTGCTTTATTATATTAACATGATTTGCTAAGCCTTTTTGCTGCTTAAGTCCATAGAGATGGAAATAATAATCCTTTTTCCATTTTACGGTTTTGTTAAGTCTGTAACTAAGTAAGTTTAGAAATGCATCAATTCAGTTTAAAATGTAGTCAAACCAGCTGTTTCATCCATCAAAATGGCCCGTTTTAGTGATTATATAAACAGAGCCTGTGTTGAAACACTACATGTAAATGTTACAAGTCAGAATCATATTCCTTCCCCAAATGGTATGTTAGCCTTTTCTAACTCATAATTTTGCTGGCCACTAAATTTATTCTTTGTATAATGTTGCTTAATGTTTATGTAGTTGTGCTATTTGGATCTTCAGTGAGCTCCACAGTCTTTAAATGTGGCAGATTTCTAAGCTATGGTTACAAAGTACTAATGTTTGCAAATGATTGCACATAATGTGGCTTTTTCACAAATAATCATTTGTTTTTATTTCTATGTATCTTTAGGAATTGCATGCTGATTTTGGTCACTAAAATTTAGTTGAGACCATTGCAATTTGAAGCAATTTAATTATAATTATAAAAATATTTATTAAAGGAAGCTTAATTTCAAATACATCTTCTCCCATTAGATTTTTCTGTTGTGACTCTTTCTGAACTATAGGAAATCTTGAATTTCATAAACCTTGCTGTCTATTGTTTTCAATTGTAATAATTACTGTTTTTATACTATTTATTGTTATTCATTAAATACGTGGGAAATGAATGAAAAGAGAGTCCAAGATAATTTGATTACAATATAGTTCTTGCCATCCTAACATATATAAAGAGCTAGGTGGTGTCATGACTGAATGGGCGACCAGTCACCATGAAGTGCATGGAGCACCTCTCAGTCCCCCTTGCCCCCAGCCCCTGAGCTGCTCACCATGAGCGGGGGGTGGGGGTGGGGTGGGGGCCTGGAGGCAGGGCGGGACTGGGGACTGTTGAGACTGGGGACTGTTGAGTGGCAGCGGCGGGCTGCTTCGTGGGGTGGCCGTGAGCTTAGCAGAGCAGTCACCCAGGGGCAGCAAGTTTCGCAAAGCAGTTGCGGGGCAGGCGAGTTTTGCGGAGCAGTTGCGGGGCAGGGGAGCCTCGTGGAGCAGTGGCGGGGCAGGGGGAGTTTCACGGAGTGTCCAGTGGTGAGCTTTGCTGGGTGGCAGCAAGCTTTGCGGAGCAGTGGAGGGGTGGGGGGAGCCTTGGGGAGCAGTCGAGGGGCCACAAGCATCGTGGAGCGTTCTGGGGTGGGGAGCTTCACGTAGCATCGCAGGGCGGCAGAGGCCATGCAACGGAGGCCAGCTAGGCCTAGGGACCCTAACTGCACACGATTTTGTGCGTGCTGGGCCTCTAGTCAGTCTATAATTGTAAGTCCTTTTCATTGTGATCATCTACAAAACCCCCGTCACTGCTTCTAATTTCTTGAATAATTTAGCACCTTTTTTTTTTTACTGTTATTTTCTCCAATACCATTGTTTTTATAATTCTTGGTAATTTCAATATTCTTGTAAATCATCGCTCAAAAACTTTTGACTTGATTTCTTTTTGATCTCTTCTTCACCTGATTTTATATGCCACATTTCATCAGTCCTCAATGCTGTGGACAGACCACAGATACTATCAATTAAAGCTTGATTTTCTCCAACATGCCAGAGTTCCAATGCAAGCTTTGCACTTTACATAATGTAACACATGCAAATTAACCTCTTGTTTCTTTGATTTCCTCATCTGAATTTCATCATTCCAACATCATTTCGCCCTTTTCTTGCACCTCTAACATTCCTCCTTTCTCCCCACTATGGCCTTGCTATCTAGTTCACTAAGAAAGTAAAATCCCACATGATGATCAAATGGAATTTATTCCAGGGATTCAAGGACAGTTCAACATCCAAAAATCAACAAATATAATACATTGTATCACCACAATCAAAGGTTAAAAATCATGATCATCTCAAAAATGCATAAAAAGCATTTGACAAAATCCAACATCCTTTCAAGATGAACAATTTGTTATGAACCATGTATAGAGGGAATGTACCTAAATATAATAAAGGCCATATATGACACCAAAAGCAAAGGTGACATCAATATCTGCCTTCTTATTGGGTCAGTCCAATCAACATACAAATATGATATAAATACTCTGGTTTCTCTTCAGATCGCATAAAACTTTCGCCTTTTACAAATATGGTATAACATCACCTAACTTTAAAAATTGCATTTGGCTTCCCACACTCATTCCTGTTTCACTGATGTCCTTTTTCTACGCTCAGAGTAAGGTGCAGTGAAAGTAAGGAATCAGAAAGACCTGGTTTCCGTGTTTGTTTGCTACATATTAGCTATGTGATCTTAAACAAGGCTCTCAAATCTTTAATCCTCTGTTTCTTAATCTATTTAATGGAAATTCACAATACCTAAAAGGATATAAAAGTGATTTTGAGGCATTGTCTCAAAATATTCAAAGTGCTTCAAATGTGGTAATGTTTAATGTTTACCAGAAACCTATGAGATGGGTTGTGCCATTTTTCCCAGTTTATGGATGAGGAAATCAAAGACACAAGAGGTTAATTTGCATGTGTTACATTATGTAAAGTGCAAAGCTTGCATTGGAACTCAGGCATGTTAGAGAAAAATCAAGCTTTCATCAGGTGGCAGAGGCTAACAGATCTCCAGCAAATTTCCTTCTACACTTTTTTATCTTGATGATGTTATAGCAGTCACAAATCTGCCCAACATGACATCATTTTCTAGCTTTCATTACAGGAAGATTTGACTAATTTTCACCTGAAGTGGTGTGTGCCACTTCTAGTAGACAGTATCCCCTTTCTCATATCCTATCCCTCTTTCATTGGCCATACCCAAAAGTGGCAGCAAGCCAGCTTCAGCTCTGTGACCATTATGCCCTAGGACACATGTTGGTAATATGGCCTTTGGACTAAATATGTTCCATCTCCTGTTTTTGTAAATAAAGTTTTATTGGACCACAGGTACATACATTTGTTTACATATTGTCTATGTTTGCTTTTACACAAAGACAGCAGAACTGTCAAGTGCCACAATATTAGTTTTTTCTTTTGTTTTCTTAAAGTACTAAAGTTTGATTTTTTTTTACAGCTACTTCTTTATAAAATTTAATATAGTCCCTAATTATTTAGGTCAGTATAGACTATAAGAAAATGATAAATCTTACCTACCATTGTGAATTACACTTCCTAACATAGTCATTTATTTCTTTATTAAAAACTTCTTTTCTTTACATATTCTTACATTACACATGGATTTTCAGGAATTTATTCATGTCATATTGCAAGTGCTTGTAAAAACACTGCTTACATTGCCTAATTGTGAGCAAAAATAAATAGCTATAGAACTTTTCAATAGTTGATTTTAAAAACCAAGTTATATAAAATGATAAACATTGCAAGAGGAAACAGAACTAAATCAATAATATTCTAGTTGTCGTGTGTGTGTGTATGTGTGTGTGCGCGCACACACATGTGTGTGTATGTGTGTGTGTGGGGGGGTCCAAAGTTTATGACAAAATAATTTATATTCTGGTTCAGTAGGAAAATAAGTAAAATAAATTAATATATTCTTATTTATATGATTTTCCTTATCATCTATGGACTTGAAGTAGCCAAAATTTGCTGACAAAGAACATTTTCTTTTGATATTGTGGTCCAATAAAAAAAATACTCTCCTTTTATTCCCTTAATTCTTTAAACTATCTGCTCCTTGACTTCATTTGCATATACTTATCCTTCCACATGAACTGTAATTTGTGTATATGTAAGGTATCTCTAATGTATGTATTTTATGCTATCATATTTTGAGCACATAATAGTGTGGCAAGCACTCTAAACTAACTGTCCTTACATCATCTCTATTCCTTAGCAAGGTTATCTCAGGCAGGTATTATTATCCCCATTTCATTAATGTCTAAATGGTTCCTTGCTTAAAACGATAGAGCTAATAAGATTTGGAATTAGGATTCCTTCCTAGAATGTTTAACTCTCAAACTATGACCTTCCGTGAAGTTATTGTACCTCTTTATTGCCTATCAAACTAAAGACAAGTCAAAAGAAGATTGTTTCTTCACAAGAGTTGGTTTGCCTTCATCATTATGAGTAATCCAATATTTTAACATCTCCCCTAAATAAATGTTTTTACTATTTCGCTGAAATACCATTTTGCTATTTAATTTTTGTTGCAGAAAATATTTCCTTTTTTCCATTTTTATTCTATATTAATGTTTTCATGATGTATAAATTGCATGCAGAGAAGTATATAAATCATAAGCTCAATAACTTTTCACAAAGTGAGCACACTAATGCAACTAGCCCCAAATCAAGAAATAGAATTTTATCAGCACACATAGAATACATTCTCTTTTGTGCCTGGCTTCTTTTACTAAATGCTGTTTGTAAAATTGATCCATGTTTCCTGTAGAGCAATAGCATTGTTCATACTTATAACTGTACTAGAGGCCCAGTGAATGAAATTCGTGCATGGGGGTGTGTGTCCCTAAGCCCAGCCTGCACCCTCTCCAATCTGGGATCCCTCTCACAATCCAGGACTGCTGGCTCCCAACTGCTCACCTGCCTGCCTTCCTGATTGCCCCTAACTGCTTCTGCCTGCCAGCCTGATCACCCCCTAAACACTCCCCTGCCAGCCTGATTGATGCCGAACTGCCCTCCCCTGCTGGCCTGGGTTCCCCCCAACTGCCCTTCCCTGCAGGCCCAGTTGCCCCCAACTTCCCTCCTCTACCAGCCTGGTCACCCCTAACTTCCCTCCCCTGCAGGCTTGATTGCCCCCAACTGCCCTCCCTTGCAGGCCTGGTTCCTCCCAACTGCCCTCCCCTGCTGGACATCTTGTGGCGGCCATCTTGTGTCCACATGGGGGCAGCCATCTTTGACCACAGGGGGCAGCCGTCTTGTGTGTTGGAGTGATGGTCAATTTGCATATTACTCTTTTATTAGATAGGATAGAGGCCTGGTGCACGGGTGGGTGCCAGCTGGTTTGCCCTGAAGGGTGTCCCAGATCAGGGTGGGGGTTACCTTGGGGCGTGGGGCAGCCTGGGCGAGGGGCCTGTAGTGGTTTTCAGGCCGGCCATGCCCCCTGGCGACCCAAGCTGAGGCCCTGGTATCTGGGATTTATTTATCTTCTATAATTGAAACTTTGTAGCCTTGAGCGGAGGCCAGGGTCAGCCAGAAAGCTTGGCTTCCTCCATTGCCAGGGGCAACTCAAGCCTCCTGCTCTCTCCAGCTCCGTGGCTGCTGCCATTTTTGTTGGGATTTATATATCTTTTATAATTGAAACTTTGTAGCCTTCAGTGGAGGCTAAGGCAGGCCAGGGTGTGCGGAAAGCTTGGCTTCCTCCATTGCCAGGGAACCCAAGCCTCCTGCTCTCTGTGGCCGCAGACATCTTGGTTGGGTTAATTTGCATACTTGCTCCTGATTGGCTGGTGGGCATGGCTTGTGGGTGTAGCAGAGTGATGGCTAATTTGTATATTACTCTTTTATTAGATAGGATAATATATCATTGATGGAATGAAGTCCAATTTATTTATCTATTTTAATTTTGATTGAGATTTGTTTTGAGTTGCTAGTGTGAGCAGAAATTGACACAATAGAATCATTTATGTTAAGGTTTGCCTTATGTTCATCCCACCTATGAACTTATGGCTGCATAAGACCATACCTTAATCTTTACTTTCTCCTCACTATGGCAAGCAGACCATCTGCACTCTCCATCTTGAAAGGAGCCAATCCAATTCACCAGCCAGTATGCTACACTGGGACAAAGGACCTATAAGTTTTGAACTCTTGGACTTTCATGCTTGCTACAGAAGCACATCCTGGAACTTGCTTACCTCAGAGTCTCACCACCTGAAACTAACTAATCCTTTTTGAACTAGTCATCAACCTATGTTAGATATCCAATAGGAAAAAAAAGTGTTGTAATTTGTGGGTTTTGCTTCTGTAAGTGCTGGCTTTCTTTGTCTTCCTTGGAGCACATTTCAGGTATTCCTCTGAATCTGTGTCACCCACATTCGGATCTTTTAGGACCCAAATAATCTTTTGATTTTATTTATAGCTTCAACCTTAGTCATTTTGAACTATCATGAATTATATACATTCTTGAACACAATTTGTACATATGTAAATGGATTTCTTTTAGTTATTTGAGTGGAACTCCTGAGTCATTTAGTATGACTTAGTAGAAAGTGACAATCACTTCTCTAAAGTGTTGTACTAATATATACTCCCACCAGCAGTGTATGTCTTCCAATTACTCACAACATGGAATTGTCTCTTCCTGTTGAATATGTATGATTCTATGGTTTTAATTATAATGTCCCTCATAGCTAATAAGCATCATTTTTATGGTTATTGACCATTTGGATATCCTCTTTTATGAAGTGCCTGTTCACATCTTCTGTCTTTTTTTTAATTTTTATTGTATCATCTATCTTTTTTCTTCTTGACTTGAAGGAACACTTTCCATGTTCATGTATAAGTTCTTTGCATAGTATTCACATTACACACATCTTATCATACAACTCTCATAAATCTTCTGCTGTGTGGCTTCATTTTTCACATATTACTGGTAATGGTGTCCTTTGATAAACAGATATCTTTAATTTTAATGTAGTCTAATTAATCTTCTCCTTTTTGTACTCCTTAAGAAATCTTTCTTTTTCCTTGATTTTTATTTTTTGCTGAGTATTAAAAATGGTGCTTTCTTTTAAAATATCTAGAAGACAACATATCACACATTTTAATTTTATTACTATATGCAATTTTGAAAGGACCCCTGAAAATATCTAATTAAATATTTATTCATAAAAACTTTATCTATAAAAAGATTTAACAATTAAAGTATATTCTACCATAAAAGTATTATTAATACTTAACACTTTCAAGATCTTTAGTTAATTGTAAAGTATTGCTTCTCATTATTGAAATTAAGAATGAAGAAAATTAGAATATTGGTCTACTTTATGAAAAGGGTATGATTTTTACTTGAGAACACAGCACTATTTAAACTTCTAATTAGCAAAGCTGGCTACATTTTATTGATTTAACAGTTACTTTCTTTGGGGCTAATTATTAAGCCTCATAATAAGTGATGCAGCAGAAATTATAGTATATGCCCTCTGAAAATGCAAATAAACAATAAACACTTTTCATTTACTTCAATTTTTAATATTCCAATGATAGTTTGATTATCTGATCTTTGTCCAATATGCTTATTTACATAACTAAACTTAAAGTAAAAATGAAATCTCTCTGATGTTCTGATTAACTGTAGAGCTGCTTTAAAATAAAAAGGGTAATTATCATAAACTTCCTAGAGACTGCTTGACTTGGATCCAACCACAATGAAAAGGCACAGCTCTGCTTCCAGAGTGTTCAGTTTTTTTCAAAATGTAAATTGGTTTTACTTATGTATGGAAAACTTGAAATTATTTCTAAAATACACATTCAGAGATAATAGAGACTACTGTGAGTGAAAATCAGTATCTCATTACACCCTTTAAGCTTAAGAAACTGTATAATATATTAAAATTTTGTTAGAGTAAGTAAGATTGAATACAGTCCCTTTTTTAAAATGGCTGCACACTTTTGTATTCCTCTTTTGGGCTCATAAACTGTGCTGTTATCCCCTCAAAGACTTTGTGTTATTCCAGTGCGGCTTTAGTGTGAATATAGTTGTCAAAATCATTTTCCCAAAGATAATAAGGTTAATATATATATTAAGTGTCATCAAAGCATAATATAGTATTGACATAAATTAAAAATAACTTTTTAATTTAAATTTGCCATTTAATAATAAATATGTTTGTAAGGTAAGATAGATAAATTTGTTGTAGAATTCAGAAAGAGAACTACATATAAAAAGAGCTTCTAGGATTTATCTTTGTTAAAATATTTCTTTGCTAAAAACACCAATTAGAAAGGGTATATGCACCCCTATGTTCATAGCAGCACAATTCACCATAGCTAAGATTTGGAAACAGCCTAAGTGCCCATCAGCAGATGAGTGGATTAAATAACAGTGGTACATCTACACAATGGAATACTGTGCTGCTGTAAAAAGGAAGGAATTCTTACCATTTGCAATAGCATGGATGGAACTGGAGAGCATTATGCTAAGTGAAATAAGCCAGTCGGAGAAAGATAAATATCACATGATCTCACTCATTTATGGAATATAATGAACAACATAAACTGATGAACGAAAACAGATCCAGAGATAGAGAAGCATCGATCAGACTGTCAAACCTCAGAGGGAAGGTAGGGGAGGGTGGGGGTAAGGGGTAGAGATCAACCAAAGGACTTGTATGCATGCATATAGGCCTAACCAATGGACACTGACAACAGGGGGTGAGGGCATGAGTGGGGGGATTGGAGGGGGTAATGGGGGGATAAGGACACATATGTAATGCCTTAATTAATGAAGAAATTAAAAAAAAAGATTTCTTTGCAAAAAACTCTTGAAAGGTGAAAACTATTGAGTCTAATTTTTTTACTTTCTTTGATATTGTTGCTTAGCTGGTACTATTGCTATTGTTTTAACACTGGTGTCCCTGTTAATTCCAAGTATAAGTATAGAAAGAAAATGGGATGTTGGGTCTACAGACATAACTGACTCAGGAAATAGTCAAATCCCTGTTCATGCTCAGTGCCAATGAGGAGGACCATGTCCTGCTAGCAGTGAGGATGAGAAACAAGTAAGTCAAGAAATTCAGAACAAAGTTTTACACTGAAAATGTAAGCAGGCCTGAGAGGACCAAAAGAGACCAAAGCCAAGAGACCTGTAAGAGAACAATAGAAACAAATGCTTGAGACCTTCTTAGGACCGCATTGGGAGATATAATAGAACTAGAGGCTCAGTGCATGAAATTCATGCACAGGTGGGTCCCTAGGCCTGCCCAGCAATCAGGGTCTATCCTGGCCGTCTCACCCAGTCCCATTCTGGGTGGGCCGACAGGGGCCTGCCAGCTGCTGGCCAGGGTCTGCTGGGCAGGGGCAGAGGGACCACGGGAGGATTGCCGACTGGGGGGAGGGACCGGGGAGGTTGGCTGTGGGAGCACACTGACCACCAGAGGTCAGCTCTTGCATTGACCATTTGCCTCCTGGTGGTCAGTGCGCGTCATAGTGACTGGTCGACTGGTCGTTCTGGTTGTTCAGTCGTAATGGTCTCTTAGGCTTTTATATATATATATACTAGAGGCCGTTGCACGAAGATTTGTGCAATAGGCCTTCCTTCTCCTGGCTTCCGGCACCAGTTTTCCTCGGGCACTAGGGACGCAGGCCTTCTCTCTGGCCGCCGCCTTCCACCTTCACTCCAGCAGGAGTCTGCAGCCTTTGCTGCTGACTCCAGCCGGAGACTGTCATCTTCGACTTCCCTGCAGACTCTGGCTGGAGTCTGCCATCTTCGACTTCACTGCAGCTGGAGTGCCACTCCTATAGATCCCTTCGCCCCCCCACCCTCCCTCTCATAGCAGGTGTCCTGCCCCGCCCAGCTGCTCCATGCCTGGAGTGGCTGGTCGGTGGGGCCGCTGCCATCTTTATCCTTATAATTTGCATATTCCCTCCTGATTGGCTGGTGGGCATCGTGGAGGTCCAGTCAATTTGCATCTTTCTCTTTTATTAGTGTAGATATAGATTATAAAAAAAAAAGTATCTGTGAACTACAGCTATCTTGGGTTTAAATCCTGATCTTGTCATTTTCTCTATTTGCGATTTTATGCACAAATTAACATGTTCTATGTATAGTAACATCTATTGCTGCTTTAGGAGTTTCTTATAAGATTTAATAATTCATTGCTAGTACTTAAGAACAGTGCCTTCACATGATGAGTAGTAAATAATATTTACTCACGTTAATATATAATTTAATATCTGTACACACTTCTAATTTTTATTATAGTTTATTACTTTTGAGAAGTGGTTCTCATAATCCTCAAGTCAAATAGTGCCAGCATCAATGTTTTCAATCATGAAATTTTTCTTATTTTTCCTTTCTTCTTTTCTTTACTCTCTTATCCCTCTCCTGTTTGTTTTACTTCCCTTCATCACTCTCCGTATCTCCTCTAATTTTTCTTTAAACACATATAGATTGGCTTTGGATATATGCAGAGTAGTATAATTTCTATCAAGGAGATAGGATAATTTAATTGGCAGAAACAATTTGTAAAATATACTTATAGCACTGGAAATTTTGTACAACTTAAACTTACACATTACATGTTATTTATAGCTCAATAAAGCTAAAAAGAAAAGGGAGCCAGATATACAAGAGAGAGATAGTAAGATGGAGAAATAGAGAAAGAATTCTTTTTTCCCCTGAAACTTCCACAGTAACTTCTTCCCTACTCAATAAAATCCTGACCATCTAACTACACTTCTCCCACAAACCTCAGTATCCTAGAGAACATAGATGTTGATGGGATAACAAGTTTCAACACTTTCGACAAATGGGATGTCTGGATTTTGCCCAAGCTATTTGCTTAATAGCAGCTTCTGTTTCTCTAAGAACCTCTTGACTGTGTGCTGAGCATCTTTGAGTCAGTTCTGAAGAGTTGGTTCTGGACAGCTGAAATTTCTTCTGCCATGGTTGTATTTGTCTCTACTGTTTTTCACAAAGAAAAGTAAGAAATTCCAAGTAAAACATTTGAAAAATTCCCCTTGACATGAATTGGAATTTCAGAGTGTGTAATTCCTACCTCTTTGGGTAAGAATGATGTTTTACAATCAGTAACATGTATGCCCTTCTTTACCAACATGAAGAATCATACTGTGGTATTAATTACTTAAATCATCATCATTTAGTGAAATATTGCAATACTTATTGATCCTTGCTTAATGGCAGATATTTCAAATATACCACTTCTTCTTTCAACCTGAAAATGACATATAACAGCACACATATTGGAAAAATGAATGCACCATCTGCATTCATGCTTGTCTGGTTTAACAAGGAATTATAGAATCCAATAGGATATTTCATAGATCTTAAGGGAGAGGTATAAAACAATACTGTCTGTCTCACTAAAAATTAATGTAATCTTTAGAGCAAGATATTTTAGTACCACCTCTGCATTGCAAAATAGGGCATTTACACACAGATGCAGACTCTCAAAACAATTGACCTCAAGGTTAAACAATATGTTGATGCTAAAGAAATAGCAGAAATAGTTATGGACTACTGCTTGAAAAAAACAGAAGATTTTACTTCACAGACAGTAAACTGTTGACTCATTCTCATTAATTGCCAACTGCTAATTATACTTCTCTGGATATTTTCCCAAGAAAGGATAAGTGATCATTAAGTGAGTTAAGTTCAGAAGAACAAAATACCTTTGGTATTGGCAACTCACGCATTAAAAAGTATTTGAAATTAGAATATATGTTAGAGCTTGGAAGTTTGATTGTTTGTGTAAATGTTACTATATCCATATGTTTAAAATATCTCAGATGCCACCCCCTCACTGCTACATAATGTCAAAGATAGTAATGAAGGTTTTCCAAAGTACTAATGCAGTATTGCTATATATTAGTCACTAAAGTCCAAGGAAACATCTTTGTGATAAATCAACTGTATTTCATTTTGACATCAAATCCTATAATTAATACTATATATAGATTATAAAGGACTGCTGATCTGGGCATTATCAATTTCTATTCCTCTGTTGTAATTGCTCTGATTCATTCGTTCCTGAAGCCAGTTCAATCTGGCAAAGTTGTTCTTGTCAATATTGCCCATCTTTTCTCCCCAACCCCTGCTTTGTTCTCAATTTTTCCCAGATCAATTGATAACAACTCTACTTTTCTTGATATGTACAACAAAGTAATTAAAGCCATTCTTGACAGCTTTATTTTGTACACATTCCATGTCCAATCCATCAGTAGATCACATTGTCTATCTCTAAAATATATCCAAATTTCAATAATTTTGACATTGCATCCCAAGTTGCTACTTCAGTCCAACTATCTTTATCTATTGCTTGGTTTTCCAGTTGGTATTTTTTTAAATTTTATTTTTTTAATTGTTTGAAGTATTGCAAATAGTAGTACATATGTCTCCTTTTGTTTTTTTCCCATTGACCTCCCCCCGGCCTCCCCTTCCTCCCAGTACATGCCTTTACCTGCCCCCCCCCCCACCCAGTGTCTTTTATCCACTGGTTATGCTTATATGCATGCGTACAAGTCCTTCGGTTGATCTCTTACAGCACCGCCCCCCCCCCACCCAACCTCCTCTGCCTTCCCGCTGTAGTTTGATAGTCTGTTCAATGCTTCTTTGCCTCTGTATCTATTTTTTCCCCCTCCAGTTGGTATTCTTGTTTCTGCTGTGTCTCCTACTATTTTCAATTCAGGTGCCAGATTGACCTTGTTGAAAAGTAAATCAGATCCATGTTATATCTCTGTTCAAAAACCCTCAATGGCTTCTTATAGTATTCACAATGAGGCCTAAGTCCACAGTGGTCTGTAACACTATTTAGTAGACACTTTTGCACCTACCTTATTTTATCTTCTGCTTCTCTCTCTCTTTCTTTTTTTTGTATTTTAACTATACTGACCTCATCTCTGTATCTCTGTTCCAAAAACACACCAGGGACCTCCTGCCTCAGGGCCCTTGTATTTTCTATTCTCTCTTTTTAGAATGTTTTTTTCCCTAATAGCTACATGATTTATTCCTTCACTAATTTTACTTCTTTATGTAAATATGTTCTTTTCAGTGAAGCATGATTTTCTACATTATCTAAATTTGAATCTCCATTCCTACATCAGTAATTTCTATTCCTCTTCTCAACTCTGTTCTTCTCCTTATCACTTATTATTATCTAAATTCTTATATAGTTTAGTTTTTACTTATTTTATTCAATATCTGTCTACAAAAGTAAAATGTAAGCCCACAAGTGCAGAGATCTTACAGGTTTTTATTGCTATATTTTAATTCCCTATAAAATTGCTTATTTATTACATTATTTAATGAAGGTCTTGGCTTTTAACTTCAAGTTATGGACAAGTTACATATTTACAGGGATGATGACGCATGCTTCTCTCAGGAAGTTATTGTTTTGCTTGGTTTTGTCCCACTTCCCTTCAAAAATAATGGAGATGCTACTCTTTCTAAAGCTTCTGTTAATGAACTTAAAGAAAATAATTAACATTTAGTGCCCAATCAAGGATCAATCCTATTCTTCTATTCCTATCATTAGTTACTTGTAATTCAAGGAGCCCATGACAAATAAAAATAGAAGCTCAATATAAAGTCTTATCATTATAAAACTGAAACTCAAGTTTTCAAATTAATAAATTACAGTAGTTTGGATTCAAATCTGTGATAATTAATGATTACATTCATTTAATTTTCAAAATGTAATTATCAATATTGAAATGGTCAATATATTAACCAGAGCCTTCAGTTTCTCTCCTATGTTTCCTTTTCCTTCTATTCAAGAAACCAATAGGAAGCACTAGAACTGAAGAGATGTAATTTGGCCCAATTGAAACTCTGCCATCAATTTAATATTAAAGTATGCATGAAAATTCAGTGATAGGAAAGGAAAACTATATGGGACAACTTTGATCAATTTTGGTTCATTTCAACCCAAGGTCTTTTTCGGAGACTCATTATATTATAATTTGCAGCCTGAATCTCTTAAAACACAATTATGTGTTTATTATTTTCAAAGTTTCTTCTAATTTTATAACCAATGAAAGCAACCTAGTTACTGTGCCACTCCTTCCCAGTTTTCTTAGTTATGTCTTATCAGTTTTCTTCTCATAACTTGCTATCAACTGGCCTGTCATAAACTGTAAATTTTAAAGCAATAATAATGTTATTATTACCAAAAATATAATGTTGGAATTTACCAAGGTGCTGTTTGATAAAATATGATGCCTTTTCATTTACATTCTCTCTTTGCCCTTATTAGATTCATTACACTGAGTTTCATACTGACTCCAAGCAAACAATCAAATAACTATTCTCCAATGACTTCCAACTTAGTTTTTCTTTTACTCTTAATAATGTTTATTGAATGGCATATGTTTCTCTTCTCCATAAACCTATAGCACAACAAATTTGTTATCAGTAAACTAAATCAGGCATTAGTGGTAAAATCTTTTTGATGCAGATTATAATTCTCACCTCTGTTTTGCTATCATAAAATGCATTTATGGGGGTTATAAAAGTGGCTGTCATCATGAGTTATGTATAGTCTACTCATTAGTCAAGAAAAAACATGCTATTTATGTTCATTTTATTTTGCTCTCTTCAACTGAAATTATTTTTCTTTACATTGTTATTGAATCTCATAAAATGCTTGCTAAAATCCATATTTGGCATATAAAATATGTATATTTTATAATTCTCATTATGTTTTCAGCATCTTATGATTCGACCTTGGCTGCATATCTTCTAAATGTTCCCTTCTTTATTTTTATTTTGCCCCAAATTAAACACTTTTAAAAGATACCCACAATCTCTCTCACAATCCACTATTGCTGTGGTTTTGTCATTGCTATTTTATGTCCCCACTTCTGCTAGGAAGAGTAAATGCATGTCATGGAGACATTCTGGGTGGCTGCACTAATAACTCAGTGGGAATATCCCCTGAGCATCCTCTTCTCGCTCTATGTGGAGTTATTTTACTGAGTAAATTTTACTGGAGTCTTGCTAAGATATCTCAAATGGTTTCAATATGAATTTTCTGTTTTCTCAGCCAGAATTGCAGACTGGTTTCACATCAACCGGTCCTTAGCAAGATTAAACCAATTTGAACCCTCCTGGATAGAAAGAAGCCTCTCAATAGGTGACAAAATAAGCTTAACATATGGATCTGTGTCTGTTGATGCACAGAAACAGTATCTGATGTAGAGGTTTTAGCAGAAGACTATGGGAAACTGTTTTGGCAGTTAGTGTGGCAATTAATATAAAGTCAAAAAAAAGCATCACGATTCTTCTTCCACGTATCGAGGAGTATTTGTTTCTGGAGAGTAGAAATGAAAAACAAAATAATTACATGAAAAGAAAACTCTTGCTAATATAGACTATGAGTTTAGATCATTTTGAAGAATCAGCTAAACAAGGATTAACATTAATATCCTTAATAAATTGTAGTGATTCGGGATTAAATAAACAATTCTTATTTATTTGTGATGACTTGGCAAATATATATATATATATATATATATATATATATATATGTATATATATATATATATATATATATATATATATATATATCTCACTTAACACACATCCTGGATCATATTAAGTTCTAAGATCTATATTAAACAAACAAAAAGAAAAATCAAGGGAGATGGAGGTGTCTAGATTTTGCAAGACAAAGTACCAAAGAAGCAGTCTACAGAGGGGTTTCTTCAAGTATTCAGTATAGTAATAATTACTGAGTACATGTGAAGAAATTGCCCAAGGCTAGAAAGACCAATTTGAACATATTAGAAAAATAGTGCCTAGGCTCTTGCATTGCCAAGAACAGTGCCAGTTCCAACTAGCCAGACTGGAAACACACATACTGTAATATGGAGCATTGAAAAGAGTACTTAGGAATGCCTCGCCTCAGTAGTGAAATACAATTAGCTCTATGTAGACTGAACACTACTTCTAATCAACCAAGGGAAAAATAAAAGCAAGATCCAAAATTATCAGGCCTTATCCAAGTATCTTAACCACATGCCAGAACAAAGCTAAAGAATAATAGAAATACAGAAAGCTCCAGAACCCAACAGGGTAAAATTTACAATGTTGTGCATTCAATTAAATATTACCAGGCATTCAAAGAAGCAATAATAAAACAGAACTTAAAAAGGAGGAGAATAATCACTAAATTGATTGAATTGACACAGATATTAGAATTAGCCAAGGACAGCATAGCTGGTGTTACTCTGTGTTTGAGTATCAACCTATGAACTAGGAGATTGAGATTCGATTCCAGGTCAGGGCACATGCCTGGGTTGTGGGCTTGATCCCCAGTAGGGGTCATGCAGGAGGCAACTGATCAATAATTCTCTCTCATCAGTGATGTTTCTATCTCTTTCTCCCTCTTCCTTCCTCTCTGAAATCAATAAAAATATATTTAAAAAATAATTAGCCAAGAACATTAAAAACTATTATAACTGCATCTCATATGTGAAAAAGTTAAGTAAATAAATGGAAGTAAATGACATGATTATCTATGTAAAAATATGATAAAATCTACAAAGGGGCAACCTGAATTAAAGTGAGTTAAGCAACTTTGTAGAATACAAGATCAATATACAAAAATAAATTGTATTTCTGAGTAGTAGCAATGAATAATAGAAAATTGAAATTTTTAAAAATACATTTTTTAATAATATGTAAAATAAAAAAAATATTTAAGTATAAATCTGAACAAAGATTTGTAAGACCTATTCATTGAATACTACCAAAATATTTTTGAATTGAAGAAGACCAAAAGAAATGGAAACTACAGTGTGTTTTTAGGATCCAAAAATTCAATTTTGTTAATATGTATGTTGTCTACAAATTTATATATAAATTCAATACAATATTATTAAAATTCCAAGCACAGATTTTTTTTGGCTAAATTCACAAGATAACTCTAAAATTAATATGAATCTTTTAAAAGTATTTTAAAAAATAAAGTCAAAGGACCACCACTACTAAACATAAATCTTATTATAGAGGTACAGTAATGAATTCAGTATGCTTAATGGTATAGAGATAGACAAAAAATCCAATAGAACAGAATAGAAAATGTAAAACTAGATCCCCACTAATATGGTCATGTAATTTTTGTGAAAAAGTAATTTAGTGGAGAAAGCACGGTTGAAACAATTAGATACACATATGCAAAAATAATTACTTTCATATTACTCACAATATACACAAAAATTAACTCAAAATGAATAATTGATCTGAACAGAAAGCCTAAAATTATAAAAGTTCTAGAAAAAAATATGGAAGAAAAATTACTGAGACCTTGACTTAGGCAAATAATTCTTAGATAACAATACAAAAACACAATCTATAAAAGAAAAAACAACAGATTATGTGAATGCCATCAATAGTAAGAATTTCTATTTAGTCTTCATTTTACTCAACATCTTTGATTGTAAAAATTTTGGCAAACAGAAGTGTTCAGTTTTCCGTTTTTGTTCTCTGAGTTCCTCTCAAACATTTGTTGTCTGTATTTGATGACAGTGTCTGACAGTAAGGAAATTGCTGACAAAAGCTTCTGTTTGCATTGTGCTCTGGAATCTGCCTGTGTCTGGACCACTCTCATGTACTTGACGGGCTGGCATTTTTGCCCTGAGCACAACACTAACACAGCAGATTAGTTTCTATGACTGAAATATTGCCCACGTTAAGTATCTCTTCAGTCTTCCTGCAACTCTGGCACCAAGGAAAGGAGAATTTAATGTTTTCATGTGTTTTATTCTAATTAAATCAGCCTTAAGAACAAAGTATTTTTTTTCCTTTTTAGATTTAGAGAGAATCAGTGCCTTGATTTCAAGGCACTGCTTAGTAACCAAGTAACTCTTCTTGGCCCAGATGTATTAATATTTATACCTCAATGTAGAAAAAATTTGTTGTCAGTGTTGTTTGGGACATTAGCTGCTAATCTCTTTCACTTACACTTTCCTCATTAGGCCACTGAGAAAATTAATAGATTCTATGAGTCTCTTTCCGAACCGACTGGTGAGACTTTGTGTGCTATAGGCTAAAAGCAGGCAAATGTAACTGTGATTTCTACGAACTAACTTCCCACTAGGGTAACGGAATATTTTATGTTTCCTGTCAGGGTGAATGTGGTGGAATGACTGAAAAGCATATCTTGTCATTTTCTTACCACCTATGAGCCAGATTAAATAACTAAACGTGCCCCTAGAGATGTCGCTAGCACAATATCCACCACTTTCTAAAACAAATATAAAAGAGCCAAATATTTCCTAATCAGTGTTTTTATGTGCCTGGGGCTTTAGTCAGCAGTCATTTTGAGACCAGCCTTTACAATTACATTTAAAACTTTCTGCACTTGGGTCAGACTTTCCCTGGGTAGGAATAAAGTGCATATTGCACAGGCTTTGGAGTTAGAAATACCACTCTTTCCACATCACTTGGCCAATTTCTATCTGTGTGATCATGGACAATGTTCTTAATTTCTCTGAGTATCAATGTACTCTGTTGTGATACATAGTGTTAATTATTTTAGTTAGAAAACAAGTTAAACTTAGCCTGCTCTCACAAAGCACTGCAAAAACACAATGACTTAAAGAAGCAAGAAGTTTATTTCTTTCTCATGAAAACAGTGTGGAGTCGAGCAGCCCAGGACTGGCAAGGTGGCTTTGTAATCCTCAACACATGGCTTCTGTGTCTGGGGTCAAAGCTGATGATCACTTCCAGCCAAAGGAAGATGGAAGAAGGGCAGTGAGGGCAAGCAGTTTCCATGTTAAGGATGATGTACAGAATATGCAGTTAGCATCCCTACTTCCCCCCTGTTGGCCAGCTCTTGGTCTCAAGGCCAACATGGCTGCATGGGAGTCTGAGAGAATATGCCTCCAGCTGGTGGGCCATGTGCCCAGCTAAAACTTAGAGGGACCATTTTCTGAATGGAAGAAGTAGACTGCCCTGGAGGTGTGGCACAGTTGATTGGAGCACACACCAAAATGTTGTGGGTTTGATTCATGATCCCCAGTTGGGGCACGTGTGGGAGGCAGCTTGTCAATGCTTCTCTCTCAAATTGATGTCTCTCTCTGTTCTTCCCTCTCTCTAATGTCAATTAAAAGCATAACCTTGGGTAAAGATTAAAAAATAAAAAGAAAAGAAAAAAGTAGAGAATGTATGTTGGGAAGCAATGAACAAACTCCATTAAAAAAAAAAAAAGTAAACTTAAAAAAAAAAAAGACCAAGTGCCCATTTATATATATATAAAAGCCTGAGTGACCATTTGACCAGTAGCTATGATATGCACTGACCACCAAGGGACAGACACTCTGACCAGTAGGTTAGCTTGCTGCTGGGGTCTGGCCGATAGGGACTGGGTGAGATGGGCCAGACATGCCCTGGATGAATCCGTGCACGGGCCAGTTTCAGCCTGACATCTGCAGGCCAGGGACTGCGGGAGGGCTCCAGGGTGTGTCTGGCCTGTCTTGCCCAGTCCCGATAAGGGCCAGCCAGCCTTGGAGGGACCCCACCAGGGCGCAAATCTGTGCACTGGGCCTCTAGTTAGTAGATAAAAAAGCTGTGATACATTTACACAATGGAATACTATGTAGCCATAAAAAGAAGAAAATGTTACCGTTTGTGACAGCATGGATGGACCTGGAGATTATTATGCTAAGTGAAATAAACCAGTAAGAAAAAGACAAATACCATATAATCTCACTTATATGTGGAATCTAATGAACAAAATAAACTGATGAACAAAATAGAAAGAGTCATGGGGAGTGGAAGGGGGGACTAGATGAAAGAAGGTGAAGGGATTAGTCAAAAAACATATATGCATAACCCATAGACATAGACAACAGTGTGGTGATGGCCAGAGGGAAGAGGGGGCAAGGGCTGGGTGGAGGTGGGAAAAGGAGGGGAAATGAGAACATCTGTAATAGTGTCAACAATAAAAAATAAAGTTAAAAAAAAGAAAAGAAAAAGATACTAGATCAAGAATTGAAAACTTGTATTAATCCATTAAAATCATATAAGGAAAATAAATCAGTTAGTGAGATCATAGGAAGCAGTGTTCAAAACCAAAGCACACTGAAATGACTCCATAAATGCCCAGGCATTTTAATAAATTCAATAATTATTTAATATCTTTCTTATAAATGAAAGCTCTTGGAATTGGCCTCAGCTTCTTTATAGAAGTTTTCCAAAAGTATGTGTTTGTTTCTGTCTGCTAAAACAGATGCACAAATTGAAGCATTAAGACAATGTCAACTTTCACAGTTCATGGAGAGAGAAGTAAACATAAAATAGCTAAGGAATCAGAGATACTTGCATGAACATGTTAAAGTAGTTTAGGTTGCAAAGTGGCAAATAATCTATTTTGAGATAGAACTGTATTACTGAAACCTGAGGTGTGGGGAGCAGATCTCCCCCTTGTGGGTTCTTGCCTCACAAAGTTTGAAGAATAAAATTTGCAGAGTAAAAGGACTTGTTAGTAAAAGAGTGGAAATTTATTGTAAGGAAATATAGATTCCCACGTAGGGAGGGGTCCCCAAAGGGGTAACCAACCAAGCCCCTTTTATTAAAGTTTATAAATGTTGCAGTTCTTTGTCTCTTCATGCTCCCTTCTAATTGGACCCCTTCCCCATTTCATGATCCTGTACTTTTCTAATTGGTCAATCTTTTGCAGAATATCAGCTTCAAACTCTAAAACCCATGTGATGCCTCCCTCTTCCTCCCCCTTGTCTTGTCACATCTCTCTATCTCCTGTGAACATGTTTCTTTCCTTCCAGCATCTGTCGACATTTCTCTATCCTCTGTGAAAGTATGTTTCCATTTTTCCGTACTCTGGGACTTGTCTTTATCCTCTGAGAATGTATGCCTTTCCTCTCCTCTTATCCTGTGCCACTTTTCTATTCTCTGTGAATGTATGCCTTCTGGTGGCTCCAAGCCCTCACCTATACATTCCTCCCCCATGGACTCTTTTAATTCCCAAGACTACCTAAACCTGCCTATTTTGTTTCTGGAATTCTTTCATTACCATCATGAGTTCTCAAATCAGAAAAATCTTGAGATTCCAGCTTAACCATTTTTACTGGCCATGTAGTCCTGGGACAAGTATGTTTTCTTTTCAAGACAGCCTTCGTTTTTTTAATATGTTGGTAGACCTACACAGTAAGTGAAATTTCTGTTTTCTCAGCCAGAATTGCAGACTGGTTTCACATCAACCTGTCCTTAGCAAGATTAAACCAATTTGAACCCTCCTGGATAGAAATAAGCCTCTCAGTGGGTGACAAAATAGACTGAACATATGGCTCTGTTTCTGTTGATGCACAGAAACAGTATCTGATGCAGTGCTTTTGGCAGAAGACTATGGGAAACTGTTTTGGTAGTAGGTGTGGCAATTAATATCGTACATAATAAAAGGCTAATATGCAAATTAATGGAACAGCTGGTTGCTATGATGCGCACTGACTGCCAGGGGGCAGACGCTCAATGCAGGAGCTGCCCCCTGATGGTCAATGCATTCCCACAGGGGGAGCGCCACTCAGCCAGAAGCCGGGCTCATGGCTGGTGAGTGCAGTGGTGGTGGCGGGAGCCTCTCTCGTCTCCACGGCAGCACTAGGGATGTCCTAGGCTGTGGGGAGTGGGCCTAAGCCATCAGTCAGACATCCTCTGAGGGCTCCCAGACTGTGAGAGGGTGCAGGCCAGGCTGAGGAACGCCCTCTTGCCCCCAAGTGCATGAATTTTGTGCACCGGGCCTCTAGTTTTTCATAAGGTAAAAAAAAGCATCACATTTTTTCTTCCACATATTGAGGAGTATTTGTTTCTGGAGAGTAGAAATGGAAAACAAAATAATTACATGAAAAGAAAACTATTGCTAACATAGACTATGAGTTTAGGTAATATTGAAGAATCAGCTAAACAATGATTGACATTAATATCCTTAATAAAGATTGATGGACAAAAATAAAAATAAGTTTTAATCAAGTTTCCTCATTCATATGACTGACATTTTAAGCAAATATGAACAAAATCAACCAATCATCATTATCAAAACCTGACAGAATTTTGTACAATAGGATAACTATTGCAAAAAATATAGTTTGGATGTTATTGGTCTAGAGATTCATGGTTTGCAATGGTATTAGTATTATTGCAAGAAGGTATTTGTAAAATGTGTATATTTTTATTTATCAAAATAGTTAGAAGCATATTATTGGTCTTCACTGGGTGGTGGTCAGAGCTACTGGACAACTTACTGGGTTTACCATAAATCTATCTACACAACAGAGAATTATCTCTCAGAGGCACATCATTTTAATGTTTATCAGATTTTCATGTAAATAAAAAGCCTCTTTAAAACCATTTTGCCAAGAATTGTACTCCACATTACAAATAAATATAACTTATTTTTATATAATTTAATGTCTACGGAATTTCCAGGAATGCTGCTAACTTGCAAATAGAGAGAGGGTTATATTTTCTTGGTTCAAACATTTATAAGAATAATTGACCACTTTGTGAAATTACATCAATAAACACAGCACTGTCTACGATTTGGGAACTGCCTATATAACCTAGCTGTGTCAGTCTGCAGTTGTAGCTATTGTTTTCTCAGTAATCCTATGTATATTTCAGTATATAGCTCATTTGCTATATCTTCTAGAAGTGTTATATACTAAATTTAGATACTAAAATATATACTATTTAATTATAAATTATTTTAATGTAGTCTTTATAACTGTAGTTTGGTGACTAAAGTGTTAGTTTTCAAAATTATGTATTTAGGTAAGTTACTTGCTCCAGGAATTTCATTAAGGATAGCAAAGATGTTAGAAAAGGCTTGAAAATCAGAACTTACCATAGGCTAAGTGTAATAATGTGTGTGAAGCTTTAAAATTATTAGTCTCTTTCATCCATATCTTATCATTCAATCTACATACTACTGTGTGAGGTAGATAGAGCAACAGTTATTTTTAATTTCCATTGTCAAGATGTGGAAACTGAGGCTGAAAGAGATCTCACAACTTGTTAATCATACATGCTTAATAGGTTCCAAATCCAAAATTAGAATCCATGTTCCTTGCTTCAACTTCGAACATTTACCAGAACATCATGTTGTTGCCCTATAATGTAGTAAACACAACTCTTTTGTAATATTTTTCTTTTTCTTTAATATTAGAGTGTTTTTACATACAGAATGTTGTTCACTGTTTTGTCATTTAAAGCTTTTTATTTCTTATTGTATTCTTCTACAAATGTACATATTCATTAATAAATTGGACTTGAATATCGAGGCAATACTCTGAATATTTCAGAGCAAAACAAACAAAAACCCACAGACAATTTTAGCCTTGATTGTTAAAATATTTCAATTCAAGACTGTGTTTTTCTTTTCAGTCTGTCACTAGTGTTTTGTAATTCTGCCTTATTCTAATAATTGCAACCAACACTACATTTCATTTATTCACTCTCTATTTTTTAAAAATTATTTCAGAGAGGGAGTGAGTGGGAAAGAGAGATAGAAACATCAATGATGATAGAGAATCATTGATTGCCTGCTTCCTGCACACCCCCTACTGGGGACTGAGCCCTCAAACAGAGCATGTGCCCTGACCAAGAATCAGACATTGACCTCTTGGTTCATAGGTCAATGCTCCACCACTGAGCCACTGCAGCTGGGCTCTCCCACTCTATTTAAGTCTGGGTTACTATCTATCTACCAACATCAGCCAATTTTCTGACTGAACAGAAGATGCATAATGGTAGCAAAGGGCACAATGATTGCCTGTAATAAATGGACTTTGTGATTGTGGGTTTCCAACTGAACCTTTAAGAGTAAACCTGCCTCAATAGGAACACAGTAGTGGTGAGAATTTTCCTGCTGTTTACTAAAAGTTTGATAGATAAATTAAATACTCATTGAAAAAAAAAGTAAGTTTTTTTGGGGCTAATAGAAGAAAGCATGTTATAAAACTCAAAATCTCAACCAGAGCTACAAATTTAGTTGATTGACTAGTACACTTAGATTTGTGAAGTCTATTATTGAAGTAAATGCCAAGCAATTTAAATACATAATTACACATTTTAGAAATGCATTCAATCCAATTATTGGATGTTGGCAAGAATTGGACTGGTCTTGGGTATATTAAAAATATAGGTTTAAAAAACATAGTTGGGTAGTTTGTCTCTGAGTAGCAGGATAAGAAATATAGTTAGTATAATTCATATCAATATTTCAGAAAAAAGTCATAATAATAAACACTATTCTTACCAAAACTAAACATCAAAATTCAAATTCTTTTCAAATTTTCTTCTCTTCTCTTAGTCCCCTCTCTTTATCCCTCCATCCCTTTCTTCTTTCTTCATTTTTTAAATTTTTTTTTAAAAATATATTTTATTGATTTTTTACAGAGAGGAAGGGAGAGGGATAGAGAGCTAGAAACATCGATGAGAGAGAAACATCGATCAGCTGCCTCCTGCACACCTCCCACTGGGGATGTGCCTGCAACCAAGGTATATGCCCTTGACCGGAATCGAACCCGGGACCCTTCAGTCCGCAGGCCGACGCTCTATCCATTGAGCCAAACCGGTTTCGGCCTTTCTTCATTTTTTAGACTTATACGCCACCATTTTCACTAAAATTTGGAGTCATGAATTACTAAGTGCCATGTGTTAAGAGGGATGAATAAGAAAAATTCCCATGTTTTACTACTAACATGGTCAAAGAACTTTGAAATAAAGACATAGTGGATGAGCCTTGTTAATCTCTAAGTATCATTGATGCTGGATTATATTCTCATTATTAAAATAAATGAAGTACTTTCAGAAAACAACAGTGACATATTAATGTATCTCATATGTATCTATATATATAATGAGCCAGGGTCCGTAACATCTAAAACGGTCAAACGGATAACCGAACACTGAAGTCAGTGCTGGGTTGCTGAGGCAGATCAGACCCAGAGAGTGGCCTGGAGAGAGAAGCAGGGTCTGATCCTCAGCCTCCATGGCAGCTGTTGATTAGCCCTTGCCTCTCTTTCTCTTCAGGCCTCGCCAGCAGCCGTGGGGGCTGCTGATCAGCCCTGCCTCTCTGATTAGGCCCAGAGATAGGCCCAGAGATGCTGACTGGCATAGAAACTGACCAATCAGAACCAAATCTGGGTGAACTGTGAAGGCAGAACCTAAGGTGGGACTGAGGAGGGGTTTTAAGGGCAACAGCTATTTGGTGTAAGGTGTAAGAAAGTGGTTCAATTTTTTAATGACCGGTTTGGCAGTATAGTGCATATGGCTGGCTATCAGTCAGATATAGAGATTATGTATTTTTGTCTGC
This sequence comes from Plecotus auritus, assembly GCF_963455305.1. NCBI lineage: Eukaryota > Metazoa > Chordata > Mammalia > Chiroptera > Vespertilionidae > Plecotus > Plecotus auritus. Next base: position 192,196,162 of record NC_137771.1, read on the forward strand.
CAAGAGCATCTCTTCCTGCTGAAAAAGGCTTCTCCCCCATTTAAGCAATCCTATCCTATACAATCTATCTATACTACTAAAAGGGTAATATTCTAATTAGACTGGGTTGACCGGCCATCTTCTGGACATCCGACTTCCTTCCGGACAAAGCCATGGTGGTGGTGGCTGAGGCAGAGGCAGTTAGGGGTGATCAGGCTGACAGGGGAGGGCAGTTGGGGGCAAGATCAGGCCAGCAGGGGAGGGCAGTTAGGGGTGAACAGGCAGGCAGGTAGAGGGGTTAGGGGCAATCAGGCAGGCAGGCAAGTGAGTGGTTAGGAGCCCACGGTCCCAGATTGTGAGAGAGATGTCTAACTGCTGGTTTAGGCCCTATCCCCAGGATCAGGCCTAAACTGGCAGTCGGACATCCCCCGAGGGGTCCCAGATTAGAGAGGGTGCAGGCTGGGCTGAGGGGATCCCACCCCCCGTGCATGAATTTCATGCACCGGGCCACTAGTATATATATAAATGCTAAGTGACTGAATGGCAGAACGTCCAGAACGACCAGAACGACCGGTGGCTATGACACACATTGTGGTGGCCAACCTGCCAGGTGGGGGGTGGGGCTGGCCAGCCAACCACTCATAGCCCCTCCCACCTTCCAGCCCCACTCCCAATCGGCCCCCCAACCTCAATTGGGGGCGGGTCAGCCGGACCCCACCCATGCACAAATTCGTGCACTGGGCCTCTAGTAAGTTGATAAGTTTATAAACTAATATAAAACTATCACATGTTGTCTTTCCTTCCTTTCTCCCTTCCTTTCCCTTCCTTCCTTCCTTTTTTCCTTCCTTCCTTCCTTCCTTCCTTCCTTCCTTCCTTCCTTCCTTCCTTCTCTCCATCTTCCTAGCCTCCCCTTTTTTCTCCATTTCTTCCTTCCCAATTCAGTTAAAAAGTCATTGAACAGGCTTGATGCATACAGTAATCGCTTTAGAACAGAACTGTGGGCATCCTTGTGACAGCAGTGCTATCAGTTATGTGAGGATGGCTTCAGAGGGCAAGCATGGTAGTATAGTAGAAGCCAGCAATGGCAGCCTCCTGAGAATGGCTTCATAGCAGTATGCAAGGGCAGCTTGATGTTTTTGGCAGACTGGCTGAATGCAGATGATTTAGCAATAATTATATATATTGAGGATAAGAGATTCAGATTTTTTATTAATGGAGAAAGGAGGACAAATATAAAAAGGAGAGAAGCCAGAATGTACTTTGGAATGAATATTGGGTTAGAATTGGAAATAACAACATGAACTTATGATTCACACATATAGATATAGGGATACATATAGATACAAATAAGGATGCATATAATATATGCACACTATACGCAGAGCTCAATTAGTATAATTCTGTATTCTGTTCCCTTTATAAAATCATACTCTTCATCCTGGCTGATATGGCTCAGTTGGTTGGGCATCGTCCCATGCACTAAAGGGTTGCTGGTTAAATTCCAGGTCAGGGCACATGGCTGAATCCCTGGAAGGGGGCATGTAAGAGGCTGCCCATCTATGTTTTGCTTTCACATCTAAGTTTCTCTTTCTCTCCCTCTCCCTTCCTCTCTCTCTAAAAAGTCAATTTTTAAAAATCTTTAAAATCATGCCTTTTAAATTTAATCTTTTGAACAATATATTCTCACACCAGCAGCTAGAATTTTTCTTTTTAAAATGGAGATATATAACAGTCCTCTCTGGCATGTACTCTTCAGTGGTGTCCCAGATCACAGAGAAGCCAACTCCTTTTTAGCCTAGAGGCCCTGAAAGATCTTGTTCTCATTTTCTCCCTAAACAACTTGAACTCACTTCCTTCTGCTCTTGGTCTTGTTCGCGTTGGCCCATCCAAGAAGACCCCATTTCTAGATTCCCTGCTTTATTATTTTGTATACCACATATTGCAGAAGCTTGCATTGGGAAGGGCAAATGTGAAAATGGTCACATGGATAGATAAATATATAAATAGATGATAAATAGATAGATAGATGACAGATAGATAGATAGATGATAGATACATACATACATACATAGATAAATAGGTTGTAGTTGGTTATGGGATGTTAAATGGGAAAAAAGCAAGTTAGAATGCACCATCCTATATAATAAAGAGCTAATATGCTAAATAGATGAAACAGCAGAACAACCGCCCAGAAGACCTTCTGGATGACCTTCCGGATGACCTTCTGGATGAAGCTGGGGTTGCAAGGGCCAGCAGAGGCAGGTGGGGCTGCGAGGGCAGAGCCCCTTGCACGAATTTTGTGCATTGGGCCTCCAGTCTATAATATAATCCCATTTAAAATATATATTTTTATTGATTTCAGAGAGAAAGGGAGAGGGAGAAATAGATAGAAACATTAATGATGAGAGAGAATCATTGATTGGTTGTCTCCTTCACACTCCCTACTGGGGATCGACCCCACAATCCTGACATGTGTCCTGACCAGGAATTGAACAGTGACCTCCTGGTTCATAGGACAATGCTCAACCACTGAGAAACACTGGCTGGTCTACAATCCCATTTTTATAATTTATTATTATTATTTTTATTATATATGTCATCCACATACACAAATATGCACACCTATACACATCAAACTCTAGAGAATTTTCTTCCTATACAGTCCCAGGATTATAATTATCTTTATTTTATACACTCCTGTATTGTTTTAATACATTGATTTAAGTGATCTAAACAAGACTCACTTAAGAAATATATGTTAGTTAAATTGGATGTTGATCTATATGTAACAAAAAGTTACATTTACTTTGGTCAGTTAATAAAAATCCATGTCTGGCCCTTTTATTTATGGCTAAAGGTAGCAGAGTTGACAGGGCTTGAAGATGCCAATTTATGTGAATAAATCTCAAGAGCAATGAACTAGTTAAAATCTGAATATACTACATACACAGTTTGCCTCATACCACCAATGATACCATAATAATCTCTGGGTTATAAAATATATTTGTTATATAAATCCATATCTACAAATGAACTATTTTTTTCTAAAACTACACTAAATTAAGGCTAATTCATATTGTGTTTCTTTATTAAATGTTGCTTTCATTGAATTTTCACCTCTGCAAACAGGGAGCAAGCAAGGGAGGTATATGGCTGGACATTTTGCTTGTCCTAAAACAATCAAAGTCAAAACATTTCAAAAAGTGAGAATCATAGTGTTTCATCATTCTTCCTTACATGTAAACATGCAGGAAATATGTTCAGTAAATTCTCACATAGCTAACACAATACAGTTACTTTGTGAGACAGGTGTTTTTGTCCTTGCTTTTATAATTGTAGAAGCTGAGGCTCAGAGTTAAAGAACTTGTGTAGGGTCACACACTGGGTCAATGACTGAGCATTTTCAAAAATCAATAAAATAATTCTCTATAGAAGTTTAAATTATTCTCCTAGGGACAATATTTCAACTGATACTTATATTTCTTTTCATGAGTAGTTTCTTCAGAGGAGAATTTAGTTTATGAGACAGTTTTATTACAAAGTATTTGGCCCAATTGAATTTGATTTTCTAAATGACTAAGTAGCCATTTATCGTAGGCAAAGATTTTAGAGAATGTGAAAAGGTCAGGTAAGAGCTGAAATATGTAAATTTCATGTCACCATTCATTTTATGTCAACTATTTCTTCATTATGTATGAAGAATTTGGATTTTATTTCTTTCTCATAACACTCAAGTAATATGAGAGTTTCATTTCATACTGATGAAATGAATAGAAATTCAGACTTTCTTTACAGAAGATAGCCGTCTTCAAGTATTTATGTAGCACTTTATATTTCTAAACTGCTTTACAATTTTATGTTATTCATGCCTTTCAACAACCTTGTGAATATGTCAATAATATTAACTTTAAAAGTAAATAGGAAAAGAAATCTTAGGCATGACAAGTTAAATGACTTCCCAGATATATATGATTTTATATTACTCACAGTCTCATGAATTAGTAGATAAATACGATGCTGCTAACCTTCTTCTATATCCTCTGTTTATTATTAAATTTTATATGAATTTAATAATAATTATATTTCTGGAAAAAAATGAAGTGTAAAAATTTTATACCAGATTACCTACATCAGGTACTTAAATTTTTTTAATAAAATTCTACATGTGTAATATAATAAAAATGTTTTATTGATACCTGAGGATTAGTCTTTGTCAGATACTATTTTATTTAATTTAGAAATGATGTTCACTTATGTGACTTGTTACATACATATCTTACTTGTATGAATTACTTAATAATTGAAATAAATTACTAAAGAGTTAAAACTTTTCACCACATCAGAGCTATCTAGACCTGGCTGTTAATTAAGAAATATATTTGTTTTCTTTGGGCCCATTTACTAATTCTTTCTTCCCATCAACCCCTATTAGTAGGCATCACTATAAGAATTGCAAAATATGATAACTTTGGGGAACATAGTTGATATATTCCAAATCATAATAAAACTTTTGCTGTGTGGTTGGCTAAGGAATAATGTATAAAAATATGCTCTTTTAGGCTAACATTATGTACAATAAATTAGAAGAAAGGTTAGACAAATAGATTTTTAAGGCAACTTGATCAAATAAGTCTCTTGATAAGTTTTATTGAATCAGAAAAGAGATGTGTTGGGAAAATGACTTCCAAATATATATATTTGCATGATTTGATATTTAAGGTAAGGATGCTACTAGAGAGAGAGGTTGCTGAGAGTGAGAGCAGGCAAGAAAGAGAGATGGGAGAAGAGAGTGAGAAAAATGGCTAAGAATATAGTGTCCATATGTCTCTCGATGACCAGGTGGTGTATAGAAAAATGTTACAATGCACAGGTTGAAGAATGACTTTGAGAAACCAAGGGAAGTAGGGCCCTCCTAGGAAGGAGACTTAAAGAGAAATTCATTCTCTTCATTCCTACAAAGAACTCGGGGACAGGGCTGCAGAGCCAAATCAGTGATGGTGGCAGCCTGGTCAACAGGGTGGCCCCCGGGCAGTGTTAGCAGAGGGCATCAGAAGCAGAGCTGGGCAAAATCCCTCCCTCAAATGGTTTAGAGGTGGCCAATTTCAAGTAGAGGCTGAAGGAGAAGAGCACATATAAATGTCACTCCTTCAACAAATATTTAGAACATTACTCTCTGCTAATATTGTAATAGTAACTGAACCTACATGACACTTTGCTAGAACATCCTAGACATTATTGCTAGGCCTTCTGGACAAAAAAGGGGTTTGATGGAAAGTAACCTCAGAGGGTGATGTGATCATAAACTCCTTACTGTACTGGTCATGACAGGCATATAACTTCTTTACTAAAAGGCTTATCTTTGCCTTAAGCAAGTCCTGTCCTCTGTTTCTGTGCAACTAGGTTAACACACCTTTGTAATGCCTCTTTCACACTCCTCCTAATTTGTGAAAAATCTTTTCAGACACCTCTTTGTAAAGCTTGACAGCCCGCAAGAGAGCACACACATTTAGGTACCTTGTCATCCAATCCCTGCCTTGCTTTCTCCCACCTTCACGTACTCTTCATGTTCCCTCCTTAATCTCAAATGCATAAAAGAAACCGCAGACTGTTATTTTCCAAAACATTTTTCTCCATCTGTGAGATCTTGCTTCCAGGCATATCCTCTGTTTGGCTCAAATCAACTCTTATAAAAATTCTCTACAAGTTTGGATATCTCTTACGTTGACAGTCTATTGAATATTCTGTCTGGGACAGCACTAAAAAAGCCAGCAAAATGAGTTTCTGATGTTCAGGTTAGCTCATTTATTCTCAAGAGTTTTGTGTAAATTGTCTGTGACCCCTTACTTTCAACTTAAATTGGTGACTCAGCTTTCCCCAAGAGACTGTCAGGATTAATCCCTCATGCCTTACATTCCTGATTACTTCACTTAGCGCCGAAGACCTAGGGTGAAGACTCCTCCTCCCAGTGTCATACCACTTTGTGCATCTTTCCTGACTTATTTTCTGCCCCCTGCTCCTCCTGGGTTTTCCTTTTGATGGCTGATGGTCATTACAAACAGCAAAGACCTCCATATCCTGAACCTTATCTCAGAAGCTTCCCTGCCCACCCCGTATGAAATCTGCTCAGCCCCGATGAAGCCATCTGCAAAACAAGGCTGTTTCTTTGTTTTCTTTCACAGTCTACACATGTTAGGTCTGGGACACACATTTCCCTTGCTCTCTATTGCTTCTTTCAAATAATTTCTTCCCTTTTCTTTTCCAAAGCCCAGGGATTTTGACAGCCATTTATTTTCTTTTAATTTTTTAAAATATGTTTTTATTGTGTGTTTTTTTTTTAGAGAGAAAGGGAGAGGGATAGAAGATAGAAACATCGATGATAAGAAACACTGATTGTCTGCCTCCTGCATGCCCCCTCCTGGGGTTCAAGCCTGCAACCTGGGCATATGCCCTAACCAGGATCAAACTAGCAACCTCTTGGTGCATGGAAAAATGCTAAACCCACTGAGCTACACTGGCCAGGCATGACAGCTGTTTCCCATTCCCTGCCTCTACTGTTCCCCACTGGCCTTTCTACCACCATATTATTGGCAACTGCACATCACATGGATGCTCCTTTCAGGACTTGGTGTCTCAGTTTTCTCTTTTCTCCGTGTCACTTCAGCCACACTATCATTGATACCTTTATTAACTATCCTCTCTTCTTGCTGCCTCCTACACTTTTCTAGCCCACATACTTTAATAAACCCTTCGTTACACTCCCCCCTTACAGAGAGCTCTAGTGTATTGCCATCACTTTCTTATGCTCAGTAACCAAGTTTATGTCTTCACATCCCTCTGTATAAGCTTAGAATCTATGGTTTATTTAATTCTCTCTACAAAACTATTTACTTTCATTGCTCCTCCCATTGTTGAACGTGAATTGTAAAGACCCAGCTAAGACTAAACATCACTTTCTATTGTCCTTGTGCCTGAGTTTACAATGATGAATGTTTCTAGAGAGGAACACACAAATTTGCTTGAAATGTGCCTGTGTAATTGGGTTTGCTTTCTGGTTCTAGCATTGCCAATATAGGAACATATCCTGGGTAGAAATATATGCACATTGTTTTACATCCTGTTTTTTTCTGACTGATACATAGCTGATTAATACATCAGGATTTTCAAATATAGAGGAGGCTTCTATCCCTTTAGTTCTCTGAGTTATTCTGTGCTCGTCAATGTCCAAACAGAAAGTACACCCCAAAACGGTGAGTCAGGATAATCTCAGGTGACCAATACTCAGGGGTCCAGAGCCTAAAGCTTTTAGGATTAAAATCTGGATGCAGTTCTTGAGTCATTTCACTTTCACTCCATATTTAAAGAGTCATGAATTCCTGCTTATTTGTCTTTTGCACTACTTAAGATCACCATAAAAATGTAAAAGATTTGTTAAGAGTGCCAGCTGGTTTTGCCCAATGGATAGAGCATTGGCCTGCAGACTGAAGGGTCCCAGGTTTGCTTTTGGTCAAGGGCACATGCCCAAGTTGCAGGCTAGATCCCCAATAGGAGGTGTGAAGGAGGTAGCTGATCAATGATCTCTCTCCCGCTCCCTTCCTCTCTGAAACCAATAAAAATATATTTTAAAAAATACAATATTTTTAAGAGTTTCCCTTGTATCCTGTGACTTAGGTCTTTTTTAAACCATATGCCCAGGTTTTGTTTTCTCAAAGCAATCTGAATGCATGCCTGGTACACTAGATTGTAGCTCTTACTTCTAATTTTTCTTTCCATCCCTCAACCATTTAAACATTTTCTTCACTTCTTTTTATTACTAAAGCTCAAATCTTTCAAAAAAATCCATATTACTCTAATTATTTCTGTATCTCAGGCAATAAATTAATAAACACTTAGTCTATGCCTGCTATGTGTAGTGAGTGGTTTATGCTAGTTGTTTTGGGAGTACCGAGATATGAGTCATAATCCTTGACCTCATACATTTACACTTAAGTTACATAGACAGTCACAGTTAAAAACTATAGAACAAGATAGTATATGTTAGGTGCCTCATGAATGGAATTGCTAAGTGGTCCTATTTTTATGACATGTGGTGGTCTTTATGGATTATGTTCCATCCAATTTTCAAGATTATCTCTTTAGCCCTAACTGGTTTGGCTCAGTGGATAGAGCATCGGCCTGCGGACTGAAAGGTCCCAGGTTCGATTCCGGTCAAGGGCATGCACCTTAGTTGCGGGCACATCCCCGGTAGGAGGTGTGCAAGAGGCAGCTGATTGATGTGTCTCTCCCATCAATGTTTCTAACTCTCTATCCCTCTCTCTTCCTCTCTGTAAAAAATCAATAAAATATATTTAAAAAAAGATTATCTCTCTAGTAATATTGATGTTTAGTGTGTATTAAAGAACAAGAAATAATTGAAATTTAGAATGCTGTTCTCTTAAGAAGTTTAGACAAAAAGGAAGTCAGAAAATGCTGAAATATAAAGGCACATTTGTTTATGTAGCTCTAATCTATTAAACACAAATTGACTAAAAAAATAAAGGAATCTGTCTTTTAGCCACATATGAGTAACTGGTATTGTAGGAACTTGAAAATTTTAATATGTAGTCTCTATTAAGTAAAATGGAGATAACAGAATTTACTATCTGCATAGACTGGGTTTTAAAATCAATGTAATATTTGTAAAGTAATTTAATAAAAATAGTAGACCATTGATTTCTGAGAGAGAGGGAGAGAGAAACATCAATGATGAGAGAGAGTCATTGATCATCTGCCTCCTGCATGCCCTCTACTGGAGATTGAGCCCTCAACCCTGGCATGTGCCCTGACCAGAAATCAAACCATAATCTCCTGGTTCATAGGTGGACACTTAACCACTGAGCCACACTGGGCAGGCACTAGTTAAATGTTTTGATCATGGATTTTTATTAAACCATTTTTTAAAACCAAAGTAATCACTCTTTTAGTGAGCCTCATAATGAAAGAGTGGCTCTTTCACTTAGGAATACTATACTCTCTGCTGAGAGGGCAGACTTTTATATTATACTAGTGGCCCGGTGCATGAAATTCGTGCATGGGGGGGGGGGGTGTTCCTCAGCCCAGCCTGCACCCTCTCCAATCTGGGACCCCTCGAAGGATGTTCTACAGCCGGTTTACAGAGATTGGGCCAAAATGGGCAGTTGGACATCCCTCTCACAATCCGGGACTGCTGGCTCCAGCTGCTCACCTGCCTGCCTGCCTGCCTGATTGCCCCTAACCACTCTGCCTACCAGCCTGCTCACCCCCAACTGCCCCCTGCTGCTGGCCTGCTCACCCCTAAATGTCCCCTGCCAGCCAGATCACCCCCAACTGCCCCCCATGCCAGCCTGCTCACTCCCCATTGCCCCCTGCTGGCCTGCTCACTTCAAACTGCCCCCCCTGCTATCCTGATCACCTCCAACTGACCCCCACTGATGGCCTGCTCACCCCCAACTGGCCCCCCTGCTGGTCTGCTCACCCCCAATGGCCTCTGCTGTCCCAACCTGGCCTGATCACCCCCAGGAAATCCAAGGTCCCAGCCCATCCTTTTTTTATTTTATTTTATTTTTTTCAGTGCCTCCTTGAGCAGAAGCCAGGGCCAGCTGGAAGCAAGTATCTGGGATTTATTTATCTTCTGTAATTGAAACTTTGTAGCCTTGAGCAGAGGCCAGGGCCAGCCAGGGCGGGCGGGAAGCTTGGCTTCCTCCATCACTGGGGGAAACCCAAGCCTCCTGCTTGCTCCAGCTCTGTGGCCGGCCGCCATCTTGGTTGGGTTAATTTGCATACATGCTCCTGATTGGCTGGTGGGTGTGGCTTGGGGGTGTAGCAGAGTGATGTTTAATTTGCATGATTCTCTTTTATTAGTGTAGATCCTATCACTCATTCTTTTTTTCTTGTTGTTTTACACAGTCATTTAACTTGCTCCAACATTTGTGTGTCTAACTAAGAAGTCCAATGAGCCAGAACAGATTTTAAGATTTTGCTGACCTTTCATCTGAGAAGTCAATGTTTGACACCATCTCCTTATGGAAATAATCAACAGATTTGCAAAACAACAGAAGGCATTAAGTTTTACTGCTGGTCCCTGAATTACAAAATTAAATTATGTGTTAAAAAGGTATTAGGCACACAGTCTTCTGGAATAACTATCATTGTTACATCATATTGCTTTCCATTTGAATTAGCATATAAATGAGCAAAGATGGCCAACCCCATAGCTGAGGTGACATGTGCCTTCTTAGGCATTTAGTTGCCTTGGAAGCAGATTGTATAAAATGCAAACTGGTATGCTTAGATGCTGATATTTGCTTGTTTGAGAATTTAGAATTTTGGAGTTATTCTTATAATAATATCAGGGAAATACAGAGCAATCACATATTTTTCCCAATAGGTTTTTGAAATGTTCAAAAGATGCCAGATAACTAAGCAAGTAGAAAGTGTGGGCATTCTTGGTTCGGTGGAGAAATACACAAGGGTATAAAACAACATGGTACATTAAATAGCAGTAATTAGCTAGGCTAACCACCAGTTGTTGGCACATGAAGAGAAAGGCATGACAAAATATAGAGCAGGAGTTGTTGTGGGATGGTCTATGGACAATGAGAACCATTGTAGGTATTCAATCCTGGCAGCCATGGGATCTGTTCTGCATTATCAGGAAGATAAGACCTACCAGCAGCTGTGTGGTATGGAGGGTAAAGGTGATTTGGGAAGTCAGAGCAATGGGCTCAGTGAGAAATGATACAAATTCCAACCAACATAGCAATAGTGGAGATGCAGAGGGAAGATCCTTACACACATCATGATTAGAATCTATAGGACTTGCCAATGAATAAAGTGTGAGGGTAGAATGAGTAAGAGAATAAATTCAAGACAAACACCTATTTTCTTAGCTTAGAAATATGATGAACCTGTGGTAGTAACTGAGTTAGAGTGTAGAGAGAAGCAGACTAACCCAAGAAATGTGCTTTCTTACCTCCATAGGGGACATCCAGATGGCAACATAAGTGACTAGTTCTTCACCGATGCCCTGCATTCCAGGACTAAACTCATTGACTTGGGTACCATCAGCATATAGTAATCCTAATATATAAAAAGCCAGGGGCCGTCACAACAGAAACAACCAGATGGATGACTGAACAAGCAGGCTGTGTGGGGTGACCAGGCCAGTAGGGGGGTTAGTGAGGGATGACCAAACAACTGAGCAGCAGGCTGCATGGGGTGACTAGGCCGACAGAGGGGCAGTTAGGGGCAATCAGGCTGGCAGGCAGTTGAGCAGTTAGGATCAAGCAGTCCTGGATTGTGAGGGGGATGTCCTGGATTAGAGAGGGTGCAGGCTGGGCTGAGGGGACCCCCAACCATGCACGAATTTTGTGAACCTGGCCTCTAGTTGAATTTATAAGTGTGGTTTCCATTGTCTAAGATTATACACAGTGAGATTAAAATAAACCATGGACAGGATCCTTAGATTCACCAACATGTAAAATGGGGCTGGAACAAGAGAGTCCACAGAAGAAATCATTAGAGAAATAGGAGAATGATGAGGGGAGACTGCTAACTCAAAAGCTGATGGAGAGGTTTCAGAGTAAGAAAGAGATATTAATGCCAAAGGTCACCAAATACATATAAATGAAATAGATTAATTAATTAAGAAGTAATTGATGAACTTTGTCAAAAATGTTTTGTTGAGTAGTCAGAAACAGGAGCCTGATTTCAGTGGATTAAAGAATAAGAAGAGAGGATGGAGAGTATTATTTGTTTTAACCTAATTATAAAAAAAGATGCTAGATGTTTTGTTAAAAGGTGATTTGGAAGTGATGCATTTTTTTTTCTTTCTTCCATTTGGGAGAAAACTTAAATGTATTTTTTAAACTGAGGAAAATAAGTAAGGAGGAAACAAAAGTAAAAATTTGAGGGTAGCAGGATAGATTATTTAAAAAAAAAACACCTCTTTGAAAGAGTAAGAGATTATCCCTTTCTCCCCCACTTCCCGCTATCCCACCCCTGGTAACCACTTTTCTACCTCTGTTGCTAATAAATTAGATTTTTTTTTAGGTTCTATGTATAAATGATAATGTAGTACTTGTCTTTCTGTATCTGGTTTATTTCACTTAGCATAATGTCCTCCAGGTTCATCCATGTTGTCACAAATGACAAATTTTCATTTTCTTCTTATTTTTTAAGTCTAAATAATATCTAGATATCTTTTTGCATATGAAATTGACACTGGGTTGAGGAAAAGGATGGTTTACTGGTCTGAGAGAGGGTTAATTTCAAATAAAATATCTATTAACTGAGGTTAGTTATGGAGACACACTTTTTTCTTTGCCAGCACACTGGCTTTTAAAAAAATGTTTTCTTGATATACACCATGTATACATGAGAATGAAAAAATTGATTAATTTTATAAAATTGAATATGCCTTATAACCAGCCTCCAGAGCAAGAGGTTGCATATTAGCAGAACCCCAGAAGCACCCATGTAGTCCTTTCCATCTTCACGTGCTCTAAAGGTAACTGCTATCCTCATTTCTATCACTTAGATTATTTCATCTGTTCTTGAATTTATATATATATAATAGAGGCATACAGGATGTAGTGTTTGGTGTCTGATTTCTGCTCAGCATTTTGATGGTGATATTCATTCATATTGTTGTGTAGAGGTATGGTTCATGCATGCCTATCTATATATATAAAAGCCTAAGTGACCAAACAACTGAACGACTAGTCAACCGGTAGCTATGATGCACACTGACCACCAGGGGGCAGACGCTCAATGCAGGAGTTACCCCCTGGTGGTCAGTGCACTACTGAGTGGCAGTGGCAGTGGCAGGTGCAGCAGGGCTGAGATGAGCAGGAGCAGTACCCAGCCCTGGCTTGGGCTCCTGCACTGCTTTCCGCACTGCTACATCTCCTGAGGGGTCCCAGATTACGAGAGGGCGAAGGCCAGGCTGAGGGACCCCACTAGTGCATCGTATAACATCCCATTGTGTACATACACCACGACTTTCTGGTCCATTGTATAGTTGATGAAAATTTGAGTAATTTTCTACCTTTTGTTGGAACAGTACTGCTGTGAACATGCTCATACATATTTTTGGTGCACTTAAATTTGCATTTCTCTTTAGTATGTACATAGGAGTGACATTGCTGTGTTCATTGTGTTTTTAAGTCATTTTTGTGTTAGTGTACAAATCGTTTAGGCTGAGAAGATCTGTGATGGCTGGTGTGCATAAATCAAGTGCTTTATGCAAGAGACAATGCAGAGCTTGAAGAGAGGTGACATGGTAGGCCAGTTAAACTCTTAAACTCTGAAGTCAGACTGGTTAGGTTCAAGCTCTCTCTCTGATAGTTTGCAATTGTATATAGAGACTAGAGGCCTGATGCATGAAATTCATGCAAAGGGCTCGGCCCTCACAGCCGCAGCGGTTTGCCTCAGCCCTTGCAGCCTTGGCTTCATCCAGAAGGTCGTCTGGAAGAATGTTCAGAAGGATGTCTGGAAGGTTGTTTGGCTGTCCAGTCTAATTAGCATATTATGCTTTTATTATTATAGATTAGTTAGAACCATCCCTCATCCTCAGATTTATCATCTATAGAATGGAGATAATAAATGCATTGCTTATTTATAAGAAATGTCTGATATCTGCAAAGTACCTTATTTATGTAAACTACTAGGGGCCCGGTGCACGAAATTTGTGCACTGGGGCGGGGTCCCTCAGCCCAGCTTGTCCCCTCTCACATACTGGGAACCCTCAGGGGATGTCCTACTGATGGCTTAGGCCCGCTCCCCATTAGGAGCGAACCTAAGCCCCAGTCTGGCCTCCCTTTGCAGGAGGCCACCGGGCTGATCAGGAGAAGGCACCAGCCCCATCAACCCACTGATGTAGCCACTGCCAGCCACTGCAGCTGCCAAGGTATTTTCATCAACATGGACTCCAGTCCCTTCACCATGAAAAAATGAAAACTTTCTTTAGGCATTTTCAAGATGTGTCTTTCATAGGATATGACATTTCTTTCTTTATTTTTCTTTTTATCCTCACCTGAGGATATGTTTCCATTGATTTTTTCCCCTTCCCTCTGCCCCAGGCTTTAGGCTTGGGAAAGGGGACCCCTGGCACCTCCGATCACAGGCTCGGCCCCTTCCCAAGCCTAAAGCCTCCGCCCCAGGCTTTAGGCTTGGGAAGGGGGACCCTCACCACTCAGTCCCTTTCCAAGCTTAAAGCCTCCACCAGAGGCTTTAGACATGGGAAGCTTCCCCCCCGCCCCCCCCCCCCCCCCCCCGCATCTCCAAGGGCTGGTTGGGAGTGACCTGGGTGCTGAGGAGGTTCCTGGGACCCAGGTATGTATGCAAATTTACTGCCATCTTTCTTTTTTGGGTTAATTTGCATGCTCACTCTGATTAGCTGTGGGCATAGCAGAGGTATGGTCAATTTACATCTTTCTCTATTATTAGGTAAAGTATATCTTATATATGCAAAGTGCCTGAAAGTTAATGGTAAATAAATGCTAGTCATTATAATTACAGTTATTTTTACTAATGTAATTCTAACCTGGCTGTTTCAATATTTCTTTGCTATCTAATTATTCCTCTATTTTTCTGCAGGTCATCTTTCTTTTAACAATTAATCAGTCACAGAAAGGCCAGGTATTAAAAAGATTTGAGAAATATAGTTCTGTGCTACTTAATACTTAACCAAAGACCAAATTGTCAAGAAAATGAGAGAATTCAAAGTGTAGGCAACAACATCAATGTGCAATCTTCCTTCAGACTCAGTTGATTTGAGCTGCCTGTATCTTCTCAGTGCTGAGAAGGACCAATTTATTTTACCAGTTATTTCCTTCTAACCCCATTGTTTCCTTTTCCTTTTTCAGTTCTGTTCAACTTCCCCTTTTTATTCAGCATGCAACTCGAATAGTTGATCTTAAAACATTACCAAAAGCCACATCTAATGCTATCCATGGAGAATTCCTTCCACATGGCTTAAAAAAGAAAATTCTAAATGAAGGGTTTTACTTTTGAAAATAATAAACACAAATTTTAATTGCATGTTACAATTTCAGTTCTTCCCCTGATGTTGTTCTGGATTACAGGGTAGCAGAGCATCTTCTTTTGCCTCTGGAATTCTCCCCATTGAGTTCAGGTGCAAGGATAATACACACATCACATCAGTGCAGAGACTCCCTTTGTGCACCTTGCAAGAGGCCACAGCAGCGACTGCATCCTGCAGACTTCTTCCTGAGTCTCCTCCTATTCCCAAGGCCTTTGTGAGCCAGGGTACAACCTTGTCTCTCTGCTCAAGTGTAGGCACTGGAGGATATTTCTTTCTTTTGTTTCCTTTGCCTTGGCTTTGCCCACATGCATTTGTTCAAGCTCACCTACTCCTTTTCTTCCAAGGGAGAATTTTCAGTAATTTGCATTTTCAAGACACAATTTCTTATGCAGCGTTTACAAAGTGTTCTCTCTAGTGATGTGGTATTTGGAGAGCCCCTATAGAAAGAATCAAACTGTTTCTACTGCTTTTGTTTTCCATTTACTTAATCTTATGTTTAAGCAATGGGCCAAATTCTCTTAGGCAACTGTGTTACCAAGTTCCAGTGAGTGAGATGATGATAGAATTCCAAGTACAGAAATTTAAAAAATATATTAATGAGAACGTTTTATAGGAAAAACAGCTGTAATATAGAAAATTATTACCTAGGAAGAAAATGACACAGTTTAATGATTTCAAAGACATCAAAAGAAAGCATAAATCTCTAAATATAATGTTTAAATATTATATATTATCAGCAAAATCTTTTCAGATATCAATATAATTAATAAAAATCCTAATACTAAAAAAAAGATAATTTTATTCTTCTACTAATGGCTGAATATTAATACTAATAATATACATCTTCATGATATTTTCCTACCTAACAAGATTAATCTTTAAACTCTGTATACAGTGTTGCTTGCTTTGTGAATTTTATTTTTAGAAATTAACATTGTCCTTGGTCCCCTTCCCATGGCTCAGACATTTAAATTTAAGGAAATAATACTATCTAATAAAAGAGTAATATGCAAATTGACCTTATCTCCCCTACACTCACAAGCCACGCCCACCAGCCAATCAGGAGCAAGTATGCAAATTAGCCAAAGCAAGATGGCTATGGCCATGGAGAGAGCAGGAGGCTTGGGTTTCCTTGGCAATGGAGGAAGCCAAGCTTTCCGCCGCCCTGGCTTGCCTTGGCCTCTGCTTAAGGCTACAAAATTTCAATTATAGAAGATAAATAAATCCCAACAAAAATGGCTGTGGCCACAGAGCGAGCAGGAGGCTTGGCTCCACTCAAGGCTATAAAGTTTCAATTATAGAAGATAAATAAATCCCAGATACCAGGGTCTCCACTTGGGTCGCCGGGGGGTGTGGCCAGCCTGCAAACCACCACAGGCCCCTCACCCAGGCCGCCTCATGCCCCAAAGGAACCCCCACCCTGATCCGGGACACCCTTCAGGGCAAAGCAGCAGGCCCCCACCAGTGCACCAGGCCTCTATTCTATCTAATCCTATCTAATGAAAGAATAATATGCAAATTGACTGTCACTCCAACACACAAGGTGGCTGCCCCCATGTGTCAAAGATGACTGCCCCCATGTGGACACAAGATGGCTGCCAAAAGATGTCCAGCAGGGGAGGGCAGTTGGGAGGGACCAGGCCTGCAAGGGAGGGCAGTTGGAGGTGATCAAGCCTGCAGGGAAGGGCAGTTAGGGGTGACCAGGCTGGCAGGGAAGGGAAGTTGGGGGCGACTGGACCTGCAGGGAAGGGCAGTTGGGGGAGACCCAGGCCTGCAGGGGAGAGCAGTTGTGGGGGACCAGGCCTGCAGGGGAGGGCAATTAGGTGTGACCAGGCCTGCACGGGAGCAGTTAGGCATCAATCAGTCTTGCAGGGGAGTGGTTAGGGGGTGATCAGGTTGGCAGGCCGAAGAGGTTAAGGGCAATCAGGAAGGCAGGCAGGCGAGCAGTTGGGAGCCAGCAGTCCTGGATTGTGAGAGGAATGTCCGACTGCCCGTTTAGGCCTGATTCAGGTAGGATCAGGCCTAAACGGGCAGTCGGACATCCCTCAAGGGGTCCCAGATTGGAGAGGGTGCAGGCTGGGCTGAGGGACAACCCCCTTCCCCTATGCACGAATTTCGTGCACCAGGCCTCTAGTGAAATAATAACAAGAAATATATTGTGAAGTAAAGGAATGAACATTTAACTGAGTCAGAGCATTTGAACTACTTTCTCTTCTCCAAAAATTAAGACATCGGCCAGATTAATGAAAAATAGAGGCAAAGTTACTTTATTATAGAAATTATTGAGAATTAAATTGGGAGAAAGGTTCTTTTTACTCTCAATTTTAGCGCTTTACTTTCATTTTGATTTATTTTTAATTATGTAAAACATTAAACTATTCTAAAATAAAGTTAAATTCATAGAAGTCTCACCTGTTTCCTCACTCCTCAGATTGCTATACATTTATTAATTTTTTGCTTATTCTACCATCATTTTTAAAGAAAATATAAGCAAAGCAAAATATATACACATATACCAGATACATATACATATAAACACAAACACATATTTCTCTTTCAAACAAAAAAGATCTTTTATATGTTATGAACAATGTTCTACATTTTGTTTTTTTTTCAACTTAAAGAAGTATTCTAGCAGTTATTCTATGGCAGTATATAAAGACCTTCCTCAATCCTTTTTATATATTCAAAATTTTCATTTACAGATAAGCCATATTTTATTTTCCCCATCCATATTGATAAAATGTGAATAATTTTATTCATTGGTTATTATAAGTAAAGCCACAATTCATATTCTGTGCATATGTCATTATGTATTTTTGCCAGTGTATCTGAGATAGATTGCTAAAGCTAGATATGGAATGAGTTAAAGGTACATGCTTAAACAATTTTGATAAATGTTGCCAAACTCATCTCCATGAGGGTTTAACATTTACATTCCAATTAGGAATAGTCACTTAGAGTGATTTTGTGTTGTGTGTCTGGCATTTTTCATAATTATGAGCTTTATTTTGTGGTAATCCAGAGGATCTTAATCTTGCCTTCTTCCAGCAAGGATTTTGTCTTTTCCCTGAACTGCTATTGGCTACTTTCCATCTTCTAAGTTCAAGTATAAAGGAGTCTAGGATTAGACCCCAACTTCTTCCCAAGATCACAAAGCATGGAATTCCATTTTAGTTCAAATATAGACATGTGTCTAATAAATAAAATCATCTTTCAAGTTATTTTAACCTTTGGGACTTCTTGCTTCATTTACAGCTTTATATTATTTTTTATTTTGGTGGCGGGGGGGGGGGGGGGGGCGCTCATTACTTTCTAGCAAGTCCAGAAGAATGTTGAAATGTATATTTGCTGTAATTTGTCCAGAATCTAGATGTACTTTGCAGAAGAACATTTGTGGGGAGGGGTAACTGCTCTTCCATATTACTCAAAGTAGAAATTAAATGTTTAAAAAATTTTGATTGCTTCTTTATTGGAAGTTTGAAGCTTTCTCTTTCTCAATGTTTTGCTTCCCCCCCCATTTATTGATTAATCTTGACAGAGATTTGTGTATGTGTATATTTTATATTGCTCACTTAAATGTTTCTAGATATATTTATCAAGTCTTTATAGTTCACCCTATTCCTGATTTATTCATTAATTCAATCCTTTATAATCTAGTCATATTTATAATATTTGTAAACTCTTTGAGTTCAATACTTATTTCTTTCATGTTTAATAAGTAGACTTTTTAGAGCTGATTATTTATTCTATTTTTAGGTTTGGCTATCTGCCATACATAGTTATATGTAATACTTTCATCGAATTAAATTACCTAAACAAGTTATTATTTATAAAAAAAGTTTTAAGGTGATTTTTTTTATGTGTGGGTTGCAATGTTTCATATCTTTATGTTATTAATATCCCTTATTTTTACATTTTGGCCAAAATATGTGACTTTTAGGGCTGATTATTCAAATGTATTGAGTGTTTGGTTATGAAAGTAATGTAACAAAAATTTAGTAGTGTTCTAGGGGTAATAAAAAGAATTGTTCTTTGTATTTGTTTATATAACTCAGAATTCACTGTGGATATATTAGACCAAACTTTCTCAGTGTATCGGTGACCTTCATCCCTTGTTTTTTGTGGCCTTTTGTCCTAGACCTGAATGTATAGCTGGTTAATTAGTTATTGTCATAGCCATTTCCCGGCCCAGGATCCAGGCACCAGTGAGGCTTTGAACACGGACTGCATCATCTCAGGAGTGGAATTTTTCTACTTAATCTCTTTTTGAGGTGCTGCTCTAAGGAAAGTGGCCTTTATCTTTCTTTCACCTGTCTTTAAGATCAGCATCCAAGCACAGCCTCCCAAAAAGAAAATGCTAGTCATGGAGCACGTTAGCCAGATTGTGCTCTGTTGATATCCGCTGGCTAAAGCAGCATCTGCTCAGGGAGTTGGGAGTAGATGCCTGCTGTTTGTTTCAATATGGTCCTATCTGTACTATATATGGAAGAAATTCCCAAGGTCTGCCTTTTAAGATAATATTCTCCCTTATAGAAGTTTTCCTCTACACTCATAGTTCTTTGATCATTTAGGTCAGGATTTCAAAATCATTAGTTGTCACTGCTGTTTTGTTTTTGTTTTTGTTTTTTAATAATTGAAAATGAGCTTTTTATTTGTAAGAATAGCTAATGTTTTAAAATATGCCCCTTACATATCTCAAATAATAATTTATCTATCAGCCTAGAAGTATGATTTGTTTAACTTTAAAAAGATTACAGTAGTAAGAATAAGTGTTGAGGACTGGGAGGTATGGACAATAGAAATAATGAGACCTGCCTTATGATGCTTTAGAATGAGAAGATAAAGATATTTGTCCCTAGTTTGTCTTTAATTACCCATGCCTGCATAGATAAATTGGGAATCTTCAAATTAATCACTGTCAAATACCTACTACCCCACAGCTACTGTAGGTTTTTGTGTGTTTTTTCTTTGTTGGGATGTTTAGTTTTTTGCTAGTTGAGATTTTTAATAGATTCTCTAAACCAATTAGCATTTTTAAATCAATGTCTTCTACTTTATTCCTGTTTCATAATCTCAGAAACAATTACTAATGAGAAAGAAGGCTATAGTGCAGTGATTTTCCTGTTTTAGAAATCAGAGGATACAAAGGGACATGTCAAAGGTCATAAGGTATTTATGACATAGAGAGTTATAAAGATGCACAAATGTTTTATGATTATTTTAATCACTAATTATGTACAAAATTTGTATGCCATATCACACTGGTATGCCAAAAGAATTTTTAAAAGATGCAATCCCTGACTACTTAGTCAGGGGCACTGACCTCTTTTCCCTTAAGTTGTCAAATGAAAAAATGACAACAACCAACCTAACAATAGCTGTGTGGTGTGAATGAATCAAAACAATACCTATATGTTTTGTCAGATTGGCAAAAATATAATATTTTTTGATGTGCTGCAGAATTTTAGTTGTTAGATTATGTGTGCTATGATATGAAAAAGGTTGAAAATTGCTGAGGTAGATGATAGACAAATAGATGATGCAAGATTGATAGATAGATAGATAATAGATAGATAAAAAAAACTTAACCAGGACTAAGATCAATGTGTAAAATATAGGCTGTAATAAATGTCTTCAATTCTTTAATACATTGATTGATTTCAAGCACTAAACTGAGGTAACATGTTTCCTCTTATAATTTTCTGTCATACATATTCTGTATTAAAAAATTGAAGACATTTATTACAGCCTATATTTTACACATACATATGACAGAAAATAATATAAAGATATTATTATATTATATAATAATATAAAGATATATATTGTCTTTCCATTTCCATAAAATTTAATTGTTTGGTGCAACAGTAATATACTCAACTTGTTCACCTACAGGTGTGGTTCTAGTATTTTGACTAAAGAACATTGGCAAAGACTCTACCTTAAATGTTCTTTTGCTTAACATCATTCTCTTAATGTTATAGTCAGTTCTGATATCCTTTCTGTTTCTCCTAAGGGAAAAAAAACACACCTTTCTTATAACTTAATAACCATTTAAGCAGAAGGTGAATGATTATAGGAACTTAAGCTAAAGGAGCCAGTCAAATTTCAGAATCCCCCCTAGCTTCCACACGCCGAAAGTGAAACCCAGTGCATCATAACTAGGGAAAATAGAATGCTTTTGCTAAATGACATGGACTGGAGTGAATCACAGTTCCATTGTCTCCTTGCTGTAAGCCCATGGAAATGCAGTGAATCTCCCATTCACTGTCCTCATATGGACCTTACAGGGATAACAAGATCTCCTTCCAATATCTGTCAGAATAGTATTACTGAGATTGGCAGGTAAGTACCAATTTCCAGAAATGTTCTTTATTCTTAACAGCATGATCTTTCTGTTTAATCAATCTCATCCTGAGAATCGACTTTATGCAAAGCCCTAGTGTTAGAAAGGCATAGGAAAGTACTCAAAATCATCAATTTTACGTGTATTTCAGAGATTCAAACATGAAATATTTGATAGGCATTCTATTGGAGAACAATGATCTTTATATCATAGAAGTCAAAGGAAACAATTCATATAGATAGGATATACTTGACATAAGAATATGAGGATACTGTTGCAAAATACAACTGCCAGAAAATATGTAGTTATTAAAGACATCGATAAGGTTGGGAGAATATTAGATTCTGGGCCATAGCTGATAAAAGTTAAAAGGCTTTTGACAAAGCAAAGATGCCATGTGGGTAACATAAGTACAGGGCAATGTCTACAGCATCCCTCCCTAAGGATGCCTGCGATCTCAATATGGTGATAACAGAATTGATTACATTTACAATTGATTTTTTTAAAAAGTATATATATTTTTCATTCTGAAATGTTTTATTTTATTTTTAAAATTTAATTTATTGGGTGACATTGGTTCACAAAAGCATACCAGTTTTAAGTGTACAGCTCAATAAAACATCATCTGCATACTATATCGTGTGCCCATTGCCCCCCAAAAGTCTATTTGTTCCCATTCCCCACCCCTTCTGTCCACATGCACATACTCCCCAACCCCCCCTTCCCCTCTGGCTAATGTCACACTGTTGTCTGTATTATTTTGTTCATTAGATTCCACATATAAGTGAGATCATATGGCATTTGTCTTTCTCTGGCTTATTTCACTTAGCATAATAATCTTCAAGTTCATTCAGGCTGTTGCAAAAGCTAAGATTTCCTTTTTTTTAACAGCAGAGTAGTACTCCATTGTTCTGATTGCTTTAAACCCTGCTTCATTATTGTGACAAACTGTCTGTATCTATCACATTTTATTTGGCTATTGGAAGAATATATGAAACAATATTTTTTTCTTTCTTTAAAATATATAATTATTGATTTCAGAGAAAGGAAGGGAGAGGGAGAGATAGAAACATTAATAATGAGAGAGAATAATTGATTGGTTGCCTCCTGCATGCCCCCTACTGTGAATAGAGCCCACAACCGCTGGCATGTGCCCTGACTGGGTATCAAACTGTGACCTCCTGGTTCACCTGGTTCATAGGTCAACACTCATTCCCTGAGCTACACCAGCCAGGCTGGAATAATATTTTTTCAATGTTTCTCAAGCATACTTAGTAATTAATTAAATAGATTTTAAGAATATCACACTAATAAATGCAAATAATTTGGTCAATAAGATAGTAAAAAAAAAAAACTATGAAAGAAGCAATTAAAAACATTTTTAAAAAGTTCCTACATGAAATAGGCTCATGAATTTTATCTACATAAAAATGTATACTCTAAAGAAAACATTAAGATGTTACGAACTTTTAAAAATTTCTTGGATTTGTCTCAGGAAAATCATAGGTGAGATCACCAAAATACAGTGTATTCTTTGGAGTAACAGATGCATCTCGGCATTTCTAAATTATGCATATCATTAATTTTAATACTGAAGACATGGTATAGATAATAAATTATGATGCTCTCAATTTAAAATACAGTTGACGTTGACCCTTGAACAATGTAGGCGTTGAGAGTGCCTACCCCTGCTCAGTTGAATCTCCATATATAACTGTAGACTCCTTCAAAACTTAGCTATCCTTGGTACCTACAGTGGATTGGTTCCAGGATCCTGCCAGATATTGAAATCCATGGATGCTCAAGTCCTGTATATAATATGGTGTGAATCATTGTATGCAGTTGATCCTCTGCATCTGTGGACTCTAAACTGTGGATAAAAAGAAGTACAGTTATTTATTGAAAAATATCCCTGTATAAATCAACACATGCAGTTCAAACCTATGTTGTTCAAGGGTCAACTGTACTATATTATTTCATTGATTTCCTTCCTGCCCTCCACCAATGATGTGTCAAGTATCAATGGTAGAAAAACTATTGTAATATCTGGGTCATACATGTTTGTTTCTTCTCTAAGCCACTTGACAGATTGACAGATGGATATACATCAAAATGCTCTGTCTCTCACATTTTGGCAATGTAATGTGGGCAGGAATGTGAACATTTCTTCATATTACCATGACAATAAATATGCCAGACTCAAATCTCACTCACTGTAACACTATGAAGAATTTCCTTCTGTGTACATAGGCTGACGTTCAGGTCTGCTGTTTTTATCACATCAGTTACAGTGGTCAGCAAGAAGAAACACACACAATAACCCCATATTCTCTGAATGCTAAACAAGTGAATAAACCCATTTATGTAATGTTGCAAGAGCTCCATGTTTCATGGCTATCGACATAATGACTATCTAAGTCCTTGGAAGCTTAAAAATCTGGTCTAATTCTCAAAAAAATTTCAAATTAAGAATAAAAAGTAATCTGTTTAACATGTAAATTCATCTATTCTTTACTGATATAGCCAATATATTAGGAAGTACAGCTTCCTCGTTAAAAAAAAGAAACTCAGCATGACTCCAACATTTGCAAGGTATAAGTGCCAGAAATGTAATACTAGAGTGGTTTTAAAAAAATGAATTTTATAAGTTGAAACAAGTCTAGTTTTTTTAAAAAGTTAAAGATGATTTAAATAATAAGTTTTCAAGTTCTGAGAGTTAGATATTTAGTCATTTTCCAGACCATTGTCTGGATACAAATATAAAAATACAAATATATGTAGAATATAAACATAATATGGCAATCACCTTTCACAAATATGGAAAGTAAAAAAATGAAATTATACAAAAAATTAAACCTGCAAAAATATATTTTACAATATTTGTGTACTTCTTTCTATTTTTAAATTTGTGATTAAACTAAACTGATATAGTTCCTATTTTGGTAGAGTTGTCAACCTAAAATTGACATTCTGAGATCAGAAGAAGAAAACTCTAATATGTGTGAAAATAAACCAAGGAAAGTTAAAAATACCCTAAAACCTTGTACAATCAAATTAACAAGGTAAGGGTGCAGTTGCCATAACCTGAGCAACAGGATGAGCTAATCTACCAAGAAAGTTTTTGCCACTTGCTAATAATACTAAACTCTGGACAACTATGTGCAGACCTGCAGCAATGATGATACAGATGTCTGTAAGCTTTGAAAAATAAGTTTAGATGACTTGAAAGTTCTCTTATAACTTTTACATTCCATGGCAGACTTTAAAATGTCAAAAAGATTTAGGCTTGTTTACATAGAATACGTGTTAAAATACTGAATGCTTAATCAGCCTTCTCATATTTTATCTATTTCATTTATAATTGCACAATACCCAATGCATTCACCAATAAGACCAAATATGACCAAACTGACATGTAGTACAGACTCAGGTATTGTTGTTCAAATGATTAATTTTATTTCCAATTTTGACCATTCTGTTATATAAAATGAAAATATGTTTTTAATATCAAGATGATTTCCAAATTATACTAACCCACTGATCATAGGGAAAATATACTTGGAATATTTGGGTGATGTGGCAATCCCATTAATGTAGACAAATAAAGACATGTCTTGTACTTCCACTCACAAATGATTTAAAAACTATATCAATGGAGAATACTCAATAAGTCCCAAATATATTTCAATTAAAAATTAATAGGTCAACCCTAGTGGTTTGGCTCAGTGGATAGAGCATCAGCCTGTGTTATGAAGGGACCCAGCTTCAGTTCTAGTCAAGAGCACATGCCTGGGTTGCAGGCTCCATCCCCAGTGGGGAGTGTGCAGGAGGCAGCCAATCAATGATTCTCTGTCATCACTGATGTTTCTATCTCTCTCCCCTTCTCCCTTTCTCTCTGGAATCAATAAAAATATATTAAAAATTAATAGGTTAGATAAAATTATTAATATTTTATTTAATTTTCTCCTACACAGACAATTTGAACATATAAGTGACTTGAAAAAAACAACAACACATCAACCTAAATTTTAAAATACACTTACTAGACCAAATCTATTTGGTATGTCTAAATTAGATAATTGTCTAAACAATTCACCTAAATAATTGGATATGCTATCTTATTTTCCTCTATATAATCTCAAATAACAATTTTCCCAATCAATAAAAACTTTAAAATTAAATTAGAATATATTACTGACATTTATTTTACTTATTTTGTCTTACATCAAAATAAATGAATCAATCAGCAATGAATGGACTTTCAAATTTCTGCAAATGCTTTTTGATTCAGAAATAATTTTTTCTAGGAAAGGATTTAAAATATAAAATAATCTAAAATAAAAACTTGGAATTCTTAATATCCTGCTTCAAAATGTGCAAAACCCCACTGCCCAATTAAAAGCCAATGATACTCTGAGTTTTTGTAAAATCACATATATGACAAGATTACTGGCTCAAATTTTCACATGAACAATCACTAAGTAAGTTAAAGAACACTATTACAGTTTTATTTTATATTTTTATTTCTTATTTTAAAATTACTGAGTGGGAAATAAACAAATAACCAATAATGTTATCAAATGTTTTCTCCACTTTGTGGTTATAATCAATTTCTCAGCTTTCTCTAAAGACTTTTTTCTCAGTGACTTTTTGTTTTATTGTCTAAAGTTTTACATATGTCTTCTTTTTCCCCGATTGACACTCCTCGCCCCACTCCAGCCATTCCCATTCCGGGCAAGGCCCCACTGCCCCAGTGTCTGTGTCCATTGGTTATGCTAATATGCATGCATACAAGTCCTTTGGTTGCTCTCTAACCGCCCCTCCCCTACCATTTGTCTCTGGATCTATTCTTGTTCATCAAATTATGTTGATCATTATATCCCACATATGAGTGAGATCATGTGATATTTATCTTTCTCCAATTGGCTTATTTCGCTTAGCATAATGCTCTCCAGTTCCATCCATGCTGTTGCAAATGGTAAAAGTTCCTTCTTTTTTATAGCAGCATAGTATTCCATTGTGTAGATATATCACAGTTTTTTAATCCACTCAACTGCTGATGGCATGTAGGTTGTTTCCAAATATTAGCTATTGTAAATTGTGCTGCTATGAACATAGGGGTGCATATATCCTTTCTGATTGGTGTTTCTGGTTTCTTGGGATACAGTCTTAGGAGTGGGATTAGTGGGTCAAATGGGAGTTCCATTTTTAACTTTTTGAGGAAACTCCATATTGTCTTCCACAGTGGCTGCACCAGTCTGCATTCCCACCAGCAAGACTCCATAGGCAGCAAAATAGCAGACATATGTCCTAGCAATGTCTTTACTGACACAGCTCCTAGGGCAATGGACTAAGGAGAAAATAAACAAATAGGACTACATAAAAATAAAAAACTTCTGAACAGCAAAAGAAACCAACAAAGCAATAAGAAAGCCCACTATGTGGGAGAACATATTTGCCAATGCTATTTCAGATAAGGGTTTAATCTCCAAATTTTACAAAGAACTCATACAACTTAACAAAAGGAAGATAAACAGTCCAATCAAAAAAAGGGCAAAGGACCTAAATAAATACTTTTCAAAAGAGGACATACAGAAGGCCATTCTTCATCCATTCAACTGTTCAACAGATGCTTGTTTAGGCAGGTTACTCTACATTTTCAAGTTGCTAGTTGAACCTGAGGTTTGTAAATTAAAACCCAAATACTAAGAAATGAAATTAATTTTGCTACTAGTGTGTTCATCTCTTTAAATTCTATCTAATTTTTTTTTAATCTCTCTAATCACTCACACTTTAGCTAAGGTTCTAAAAGTTAAAATTGCCCTCAAGGACAATTCATTTTAAGGTCATGCCCAGCCAGCTCCATTCGCATAGGAGATGTCGATTATGTTCTTTACAACTTTCTTTTAAAGATTTGACTAGCACCACTAATATGCAAATTATGTGTTTAGTTGTAGAATCAAAATGATATTAGTGAGAATGTTTGCTTTTTGAACAATTATGCAGTTTTTTTCAACTAGTATCTCTGTATTTTATGACCAGCAACATTTTCAATGTGTACATTTCTGTTAAAGCTCCTATTTACTTAATTTGGTTCTATTTTAGTTCATTTCTTCATTTTATTGATATTTAAATGTTTAAAATATTTCAGAATGTATTGCTACTATCTGACAAATAGTTTCAGTAGGTTTGTTCTAGAATCTCTGTACTTAAGACAAATAAATACTATACCAAGTGCCAATCAGTGTGTTGAAGGATTTGTCCTACCATTTGTAATATCATAAAAGAGCTTAGATAAACAATATTGAAAATATATTCTTAGGTAAAATTAAATGTGGAAGCACAGTTAACATTAACATTATACAGGTATATACGACAGAAAATAAATGTATCTAGGATAAGTTATGCTGAGATAATACCTATTTACCATAGCAACTAACTCATAGGAGCCTACCTAGTTAGAATTACAGACTATATCTCAAATAGCATTTTTATCTCTTTGTGGAAATTTACTCACTTCTCAGATGTAATACTTTGAAGAAAGCAATAAACTTATGATAGTGAACATTGTATAAAACACAATGGAACACAAATAGTAAAATACTCGTGATTGCAGCTAAAGCAAATTCTAAATGAACAAAACAACAGCAACATTGTTACTAGTCATTCAGGCTGTGCCTACACTACACTCAAACAAATCAACCAATGTATTATAAAATAATAAAACAATTTGATTTCCATTTGTCTATGTTGTTATTTTATTAACTGAATTGACTATTTTTGGCCTGAATCAATTTATTATTTTGCTGTTGGGTAGAAACATTCTTAATGTTGGGTATGGGCATTAAATGGCAAAACAAACAACAAAACTGAGAAGAAAAATTACTGCAGCACAGATTTTAAGAAACATATTTTCCTGTTCACTGATCTCCTTTTATCTTCTGCCCATATGTTTCTGTGTTGCAGTTTTATCTCTTCCACACTTATGGAATACTTTGGCAGGGGAACTGAATTCTGATGAGACAGTCTTGGTGATATTCCAAAAAGTTTTTAAGAAATTCAGATACCAAACATGGAACCTGTATTGCTATGTGTTGCAAAGATTTAACCTCCACCTGTTAACAGACTCTGGCATGTTTGTTTGATAGATAAGTGTGATTTTATGATGCGTGTTTGTAATGCTTAGTGATTCAATTGTCTTATTACTTTCTGACAGACTTGACCAAAATATAAGCTCATTTTTCAAAATTCACTGTATTTGGCTAAGTGAAGTCTTTTTCATGTGTGAGGAAGATAAGAAAGCTACGTATCACAGTCATATGAGCAAAGAGTACATTTCAAGTACCTATGGGGCCATGTGAAGGGCAGTCATGCAAGTCCAGCCATGTAATACCAGCAACAGTGGTAGTACCATTCGCACGTTCACCCCTGCATGGCCATGAGAGAGAATCCCGTTCTTTTATTCTCCCAGAGAAATGCCTTATGCAAATGATTTGCATATATTACTATGTCAGAGAGCTGAAACTTTTCATACAGAATACAAAGTTTGTTATCTTCCATGTCAGAAAGCATAATATGATTCTGTATATAAAATTCTAAAACTAATCTATGATGACAAAAACCAAATCATTGGATGCTGGAAAGGCAGGAAATAGCAGATAGTGAAAAGGAGAGATTTCAAAGGGAAAGAAGGAACATTTGGCATGATTATGGTGATAGCTTTGTGGGTGTCTATCTACATGTTAAAACATCATATTGCTTTAAATATGTGAAGTTTATTATTGACTATTATACAACTAGACAATTCATTTTCTATTTCTATTTATTTTTTAAATGTTTTTAAAAAATTAAATTATATTTGACATACAATATTACATTAGTTTTAGGTGTATAACATTATGATTATAACTTTATATAACATATGAAGTGATCACCCTGAGAAATCTAGTACACAGCTGACACCATAAATAGTTACTACATTATTTCTCTGTCTGACTTATTTAACTCAGTACAATACCTTCTACATTCATCTACATTGTTGCAGATGGCAAGATTTCATTCCTTTTCATAGTTTAGTAATATTCCATTATATACTATCTCTTCTTTATCCATGTGTCTATTGCTGGACATATACGTTGCTTCCATATCTTGGCTATTATAAATAATATTGCAATAATGCTGCAACTAACATGGGGATGCATATATCTTTTTGAATTAGTGTTTTGGATTTCTTTGGATAAATACTCAGAAGTGAAATTTCTGGGTCCTTCTGTGTCTCTTTTAAAAGCTCTGTTTTAAAGTTTATTTTGTTCAATATAAGTATTGATACCCCAGGGTTTTTTGTTTGTTTGTTTCCACTTTTAGGAAACATATTTTTCCATCCCTTTACTTTTAGTCTGTGTGTGTTTTAATATTTTAAATTTATTTATTGATTCCAGAGAAGGAGAAAGAGAGAGACAGAGAGAGAGAAAGAGAGAGAGAGAGAGAATCAATCAAACCCACAACCTAGGTATGTGCCCTGACCAGGAACCAGACCTGTGACCTTCCGGTGCACACAACGACACTCCAACTGGCCAGGGCTATGTATGTTCTTTACTTGAAGTGGGTCTCTTGTAGGCAGCCTATGTGTCAGTATTGTTTTCTTATCCATTGAGCCATCATATGTTTTGAAGCATTTAATCCATTTACATTTAAAGTAATTAGTGGTAGGTATATAGTTATTGCTATTTTATTATTCATATTTTTATTTTTAAAGAAATTTCTTTAGTAACATTCCTTGTAATACAGGTTTGTTGGTGATTATTTCCTTTAGCTTTTTCTTATCTGAGAGAAAATTCTTAAAATTATTTAAAAATGGTGATTTTTTTCATTTTCTGATCTGTGATGGCAACAGCCACAAATGGATTTTTTCCTGTTTTCACTTGTGTTTTATTTGTATGTCAGGTGTATTCTTTTTGTATTGGCTTAATGTGGTCAAAGGCTATTTAAAAATAATTTTTAACATGGAAAAGAAGACAGGAGGAGTATTCTAAAATACTCTGCTTTTCCAGTTGTTTTTTTTAAATGCTTGAGTTTACTGCTATTTATCTTGAAATTTCCTGATAAAGGGCAAGCCCATAAAAAGAGTCACCCATGATTTATGGGTGCAACACAGACCAAGCCTAAGACCTCTGCTGAAAATTGAGCTTGTCCATGTGTGGTGACCCAATAAATGGTTGTCAAAGAGGAGGAGTAAAGATGAGAGAATTATTGGTTAACTCCCTTACTGAATATTTTAAAGTTCTGACATTTTATTTATAATTGTTTCCTTATGATAGTTTAACAAGGCCAATAGAAAAACTCTAGCCTTAGAAAATTAAATGCTATCAACCATGTCTACTTTAGGCACTGTAAAATGTTACCTGTCACTCAATTTATTAAATGTGCTTATTGGTTAATATTATACAATATAGAAACAGAAAAACAGAGGTTGTCCTTATTGACTATATTTATCTGTCAGATATTACTAAAAATCACGATAGCTTTATGGGTGTCAAATTTGAACAAAACACAATTGACATATTTGAACATCAGAAGTTATGTTCATGACCCCAAAATGACCACATAAGTCCTAAGATCAAATTTCTCAGATGTTGTTACCAAACATTCACATACTAATTCTTATCCACATATTGAATTTTTAGTTCTTTATCACAAATAAATCACACTATACTAATAGACTTGACCATATTGCCTTATTTATATACATAGTGATACACCTACTGGTGCCAATGAGCTTGTGGTGGAAAATGTCAAAGTAGTGATTTTTAAATTTCAATCAGTAAGTAGTAAGAAGAACATACAGACTAATAAAAAGATTATTAGAGAAATATAAATAAATGGATAACTTCAAAAAATACAAATCCCAGAGAAGCACAGGGGTGCTAGGTGAGCACACTGGAAGAGCATGCAATCTATGTATACTTAGGGAATCAATAAAAAGCATGGGACTCCAGCCCTAGCCAGTTTGGCTCACTGGATAGAGCGTTGGCCTGGGGACTGAAGGGTCCCAGGTTTGATTCCGGTCAAGGGCATGTACCTTGGTTGTGGGCATATCTCCAGTGGGGTGTGTGCAGGAGGCAGCTGATCAATGCTTCTCTCTCATTGATGTTTCTAACTCTATCCCTCTCCCTTCCTCTCTGTAAAAAAAATCAATAAAATATATTTAAAAAAAAACAAAAACATGGAACTCCTAAGATGATAAGCTATAGATAAGCAGGATTTAGTGAGAGGAAAAATAATCCTATCTAATAAAAGGATAACATGCAAATTGACCATCACTCCAACACACAAGATGGCTGCCCCCCATGTGGTCAAAGATGGCCACCCCCGTGTGGACACAAGATGGCCACCACAAGATGGCCAGTGGGGGGGCAGTTGTGGGTGATCAGGACAGCAGGGGAGGGCAGTTAGGGGTGAGCAGGCTGGCAGAGGAGGGCAGTTGAGGGTGACCAGGCCTGCAGGGGAGGACAGTTGGGGAGGACCAGGCGTGCAAGGGAGGGCAGTTGGGGGCAATCAGGCCTGCAGGAGAGGGCAGTTAGGGGTGACTGGGCTGGCAGAGGAGGGCAGTTGGGGGTGGCCAGGCCTGCAGGGGAGGACAGTTGGGGGGGACCAGGCCTGTGGGGGAGGGCAGTTGGGGGTGACTAGGCCTGCAAGGGAGAGCAGTTGGGGGTAACCAAGCCTGTAGGGGAGGATAGTTAAGGGCAATTGGCCCAGCAGGGGAGCAGTTAGGCATTGATCAGGCCGGCAAGGGAGTGGTTAGGGGGTGATCAGGCTGGCAGGCAGAAGCAGTTAGGGGCAATCAGGCAGGCAGGCAGGCAGGCAGGCAAACGGTTGGGAGCCAGCAGTCCTGGATTGTGAGAGGGATGCCCGACTGCCCTAAATGGGCAGTCGGGCATCCCTCGAGGGGTCCCAGATTGGAGATGGTGCAGGCTGGGCTGAGGGACACTCCCCCCCCACCCCCCCATTCACGAATTTCATGCAACGGGCCTCTAGTAACACATAAGACAAGAGGAAACAGCATATGCATTCAGAGAAGAAAGAATGTTATATTCAACATTTAAATTAAAAAACAAGTTCAGTCTTACTGGGGTATACTGAGAACTGGCCAAAGATGAAGTTGGTGAAATAAGTAAGAATCAGGTAATAAAGGACATATTAAGCTATTTGATGATTTTCAAATTTAGTTAAAAATATTGGGAGTCTGAAATATTTTCAGAAGCAGTGAAATTTAACAGATAACTGAAGTTACTTAATTACTTAATTGTCTACTTCGCTAGTTTTTGGAAAAGGCATTATTTAAATATGAGTATCATGAAGTTCCAAACTTTTATGAGAAAAACTAAGGGGCACATAATGAGACAGGTTTAATACCATCTGTCTTTACTGTGCTTAGATAATGTTCTTGAAAAGGTCTGAGCTATACTTTTCAAAATAAATATATATTTTGTCTATGCATATTTATGTTTTCACTTATTAATATGTATATTCATATAATAAACCACAAGCCCTGGCACATTAACAAAATATCAAAGAGAAGGAAAGCAGAAAGTCAACATGTCTACCTTGAATTCCCTTTCAAGAAACTCCTTGAAATACAATTGAAAATAATTCTTTTTTATTTCCTTAATCTACCTCCAAATCAAAATTTAGCTCTGACCTCATTTTATTTTCCATTCCTTAAAGCAGTCATCTCATGTCCTTTGATCTTGGGATACTTATTAAACTATGTGTATATTTCTTAAACATTTAGCACAGATATGAAAGTGCTCTAAATATGATCATATGAAATTAAAATCACACTTCACAGAAAGTTATACGCAGAGACACAAATATTCTTTTTTTTTGTGTTGTTTCATATTTTTTGTTTTTCTCTTTCCAGAATAGATCTCTAAGAAATATATAAATACTAGAGGCCCAGCACAGGAATTTGTGCATGCATGAGGTCCCTAGGCCTAACCAGCAATCAGGGTAGATCAGGGTCAGGCCAATCGGGGCCTGCCGGCCAGGGGGGAAGGACAGGGTGTGGGAGCTTGGCCACTGGCCCCAAGGAGGGAGCTGGCTCTCAGCCCCCATGGGAAAGGGGCCATGTTCCTCGCCACCCACCCCCAGTTTCCCATCCCAGCGTGGGGCCCAAGGGCCCCAGTAGGGTCGGGAGAGGAGGTGATGGTCACCGGGCTGGGCGTGGAAGGAAAGGACCCCGGCAGCTGATGCCACCGGCTGGCTGTGGGAGGTTGGCTATGGAAGTGTGTTGACCACCAGCGGGCAGCTCCTGAATTGAGTGTCTGCTCCCTGAAGGTCAGTGCACATCATAGTGACTGGTCAACCGATTGTTCCAGTCATTTGGTCGTAATGGTCACTTAGGCTTTTATATACATAGATAACCATGGCCATATTATAAATGACATTTTGGAAGATATTAATCACACAGTTTTCTGTGCTGTTCTTAGGTTATATTTTTAGCTCAAATAATGTAACTTGACATTTTTTCTTAATAAAAAATATTCAAAAAGATTAAAAAATAATTTAAGAGCAGATAGAGAATTCACAGTGGTTGTCAGTTGTGCCTACTTACAAGTTTCTAAAAACTACAACATCTCATGGCATTAATAATTTCTGTATTGAACTCAATAATTTGGTCTGTACAGGCAGTGAAATACAAGCAAAGAGCCTCAAAATCTAGAAAGGTATGGAAGGATTGAAACTTCCAGCTACCCTGAGGCCATCTGGAGATCACTAGTAACACAAAGGTTTTATTTTTATTTTATTTTATTTTTTTGCAAGGCAAATGTCTTTACTTCAGAATTTTAATGTTTTCATGGACCTCACACAATTTTTTTTAACTCAGAAAATATATGGTGTGTTTTTAAAAATAAGTGTTGCACATTGAGAACAGAAACAAAAACAATAGAATGAGATATACACACACTAAAATAATTAAAATATTAGAATTACCAAACATGGAAGGTAAAATAAATGTTTATGTATTAACAGAATTAGAAGTGACATTAATAGAGACATTAAGAATCAGACTATAAAGTCTGTCTAGGCAAATTGCTGCAGGTGTGTTAGGGGTCAGGGACCCAGGGGTCTGTGACTCGCTGTGGATTCTTGACTTCTGGCAGGAAATAATTTAACTGCTAGTCAGCATCGAGTTTAAAGGGACGAGTTTATTAGTAAAGCAATGAGACAGAGAGTGGCTACTTCACAGGTAAAGCAGCCCCTCCTTAATGGAACTTACTTCTTTTATTGAGGCTCATTTAATTGAGGGGTAAGACATTCAATAAGAGGGAGGAATATTCAGGATTTTTCTGGGAAAGGAATGGAGACTTATTGGAAGAGCCCTGTCAGCCACTTTATGTCCTTATATGAGCTTTCTGTTTCCCACCATGTGGCTTGGGGTGTATCACTTAGTATGCTAATGTGAGCGAAAAACAAGGCTATGGGTTGCCATACGGTGAAATTAGTCATTATGTTGGATTGAGCTGGTCTCCACTGGTTTAAAGTCATATGGGGGCTGATCTTTCTATATCCTTGATAGTTCCTCATCGGTTACAGCCATTTCATCACATACTGTAGTTCAAAATGGTCACCTAAAAACTACTGGTCCTGCCTACAGCTGACACCAGTCATGGAGCTGCACTGCTATGGCACCTAAAACCCTGAGGAAAATACATCATTCTGGTAGAAGAGTTAAAATAAAGAGACCCGGTGATCTCTATGTATGAAACTCCCATTATGTTTTTCTCTAATTTTTTTCTTGGTGCTGACCCAGATGGTGCCCCCAGTCATACAGTACTATGCTGAAGAACAGATGACTAAAGCTCTGAGAGAAACCCATTTTTCAAACCAGGGGACCAGCAAAAGCAGCCTCTTGGAGTCAGAGAGTGTGTGCAAAGCAGATGTTCTAATGCAAACCAAAACAAGTTCAGCTTACCCCTGAGCTATGCATCTATAAAACGAACTCATGTATCTGTCCAATTTTCCCAACACCATTTGTTAAAGAGACTGTCTTGACTCCATTGTATGTTCTTGCCTCCTTTGTCAAATATTAATTGAGCCTAGTGGTTTGGGTTGATATCTGGGTTCTCTATTCTATTCCATTGGTCTATATGTCTGTTCTTGTGCCAGTATCAGGCTGTTTTGAGAACAGTGGCTTTGTAATAGCTTGATATCTGGTATTGAGATCCCTTCTACTTTGTTCTTCTTTTTCAGGATTGCTGCAGCTATTCAGGGTCTTTTTTTATTCCAGATGAAGTTTTGGAGAGTTCATTCTAGGTCTGTGAAATATGCCATTGGTATTTTAATGGGGAGTGCATTGAAACTATAGATTGCTTTGGGTAGTATGGACATTTTAATGATGTTGATTCTACCAATCCATGAACATGGTATGTTCTTCCATCTGTTTATGTCTTCCTCTATCTCTTTTTTCAGTGTCCTGTAGTTTTCCGAGTACAGACCTTTTACCTCCTTAGTTAAGTTTATTCCTAGGTGTCTTAATTATTTTGGTGTGATGGTAAATGGGATTGCTTTTTTAGTCTCTCTTTCTGTAAGTTCACTTTTGGTGTATAGAAATGCCATAGATTTCTTGGCATTAATTTTGTATGCTGCTACATTGCTGAATTAATTTATTAAGTCTAATGATTTTTTGATGGGGTCTTTATGGTTTTCTATGTACAGTATCATGTCATCTGTGAACAAGGACAGTTTTACTTCTTCTTTTCCAATTTGGATGCCTTTTATTTCTTCTTCTTGTCTGATTGCTATGGCTAGCACTTCCAGTACTATGTTGAAAAGGAGTGGTGAGAGTGGGCATCCCTGTCTTGTTCCTGTTTTTAGGGGAAATCGTTTTAGTTTTTGCCCATTGAGTATAATGTTGGATGTGGGTTTGTCATATAAGGCTTTTATGATGTTGAGGTATGATCCTTCTATTCCCACCTTGCTGAGAGTTTTTATCAAGAAAGAGTGCTGGAATTTGTCAAGTGCTTTTTCTGCATCAATTGATATGACTATGTGATTTTTATCTCTCAATTTGTTTATGTGATAATTCACATTTATTGATTTGTGTATATTGTACCATCCTTGCATTCCTGGGATAAATCCTACTTGGTCATGGTGTATGATCTTTCTGATGTAACCATACACAAAAATAAACTCAAAATGGATAAAGCACTTAAAAATAAGATGGGAAACCATAAAAATACTAGAGGAATCCACAGGCAGCAAAATCTCAGACATATACTGAAGTAATATCTTCACTGATACAGCTGCTAGGGCAATGGAAACTAAAGAGAAAATAAAGTAAAACCTACATCAAAATTAAAACCTTTTGCACAGCAAAAGGAACCATAAACAAACAACAAGAAGGCCCACTACATGGGAGAACATATTTGCCAATGTTATCACTGATAAAGGTTTAATCTCCAACATTTATAGGGAACTCATATAACTTAACAAAAGGAAGATAAACAACCCAATCAAAAAATGGGCAACTGATCTAAATAGACACTTTTCGAAAGAAGACATATGGAAGGCCAAGAGACATATGAAAACATGTTCAATGTCACTAATCATCCGAGAGAGGCAAATCAAAATGGCAATGAGGTACCATCTCACACCTGTCAGAATGGCTATCATCAACAAATCAACAAACAACAAGTGCTGGTGAGGATGCAGTGAAAAAGAAACCCTCATGCACTGCTGGTGGGAATGCAGACTGGTGCAGCCACTGTGGAGAACAGTAGGAGTTTCTTTAAAAAACTAAAAATGGAACTCCCTTTTGACCCAGTGATCCCACTTCTAGGCATATATCCAAAGAAACTAGAAACACCAATCAGAAAGAATATATGCACCCCTCTGTTCATAGCAGCACAATTTACCATAGCTAAGATTTGGAAACAGCCTAAATGCCCATCAGCAGATGAGTGGATTAAAAAACTATGGTACATCTACACAATGGAATACTACACTGCTGTAAAAAAGAAGGAGTTCTTACCATTTGCAACAGCATGGATGGAACTAGAGAGCATTATGCAAAGCCAAATAAGCCAGTCAGAGAAAGATAAATATCACATGATCTCACTCATTTATGGAAAATAAAGAACAGCATAAACTGATGAACAAAAACAGATCCAGAGACAGAGAAGCATGGATCAGACCATCAAACCTCAGAGGGAAAGTAGGGGAGGGTGTGGGTAAGGGAGAGAGATCAACCAAAGGACTTGTATGCATGCATATGAGCCTAACCAATGGAGACAGACAACAAGGGGGTGAGGGCATGAGTAGGGGGTTTGGGGGGCAATGGGGAGATAAGAACACATATGTAATACCTTAATCAATAAAAAAATAAAATGGTAAAATAAAATAAAATAAAATAAAACAAACCCAAAGCTGCCTAGCTAAAACTTTGAAACAGAAGCTTGCCTTAGTACCACTGCCCAAAAAGCTGAGACAGAACTCTCAATCTGTACCAAAGGGTAGATTGTCTATGAAAACAAAAGACTCAACATTATCAAAAGCTTTTAACAAGACTCAGACTCTTTACAACATACTACAAATATCTAAGACACAACCCCAAATTCACCAACATACAGAGAATGATATATATTATAATAATCATATTGAAGATGCAAATTTGTTAAGATAGCAATTCTCCCAAAAATGAAAACTTAAATGATCTAGAAGAGCCAAAATAAATTTTTAAAAGACCAAAATTGGAGGACTTCAACTATCAAGAATCACTCTAAAGCCACTGTAATCAATAAAATATAGTATTATCAAATAAGTCTATGTGTAGATCAATGGAAGCAAATTAGCAATTCAGAAATAGGTACATATTTTTACTAAGAAAATTATATATTTATATAAAAAGTCAACTTTGGCTCTTACCTGATATCATAAATAAAAATTAATTTGAGATGTATTAGTGAACTAATTGTGAGAACTAAAACAGTAATATTTCTGGAAGGAATCATAGAAGAAAATCTTTGAAACCTTAGAATAGGTAAATATTTCTTATATAACAAGCGCAAAACAAACATAATTGATAAATTGGAGTTTATTAAAATTAAATTAAAAACAGTTGCTCTGTAATACGTTGCTAACAAAACAAACAAGTGGAAAAAATAATTGCAATACAAATATCTGTCAAATACTTGCATCTGGAATATGTACAGAATCCTCACAACTTAATAAAAACAATCCAACTTAAAATTAGTATGTTTAGGCACTTCACAAAAGAAGATACATGGATGACAAATGAGCACTTGATAAGATGCTCAGCATCATTTGTCATCAGGAAAATGCAAATTTAAACTGCCATAAGTCTGTCTATATACCCATTACAATAGCTAAAATTTTAAAAATACTGACAATAAGACTTGTTGGTGAAGCTGTGTAGTAACAGAAACTCTTATGCACACTGGTGGGAAGGCAAAAGGTACAATCATTTTTGCAAAGTTATTGGATATAAAGTTAAACATCCATTCCACTTCCAGTTACTTCCTCAAAAGAGCAGTTTGTGAAGCACTTTTCTCCCAGCATTCATATAAGGGCTATAATATTTTTGTTATTATATAAACAACACATTTTGGAATAAATATTTGGAGATCATGCCAAGCCTTTTGACATTTCCTTCATTAAAAATATTTTTTTAATCTAAAACTATGACATTTTAGAACAGATTTTTAGTTCAGAAATTTTCTTTTGACCTAAAAATTTTGGAAAACATATTTTATAGAATAAATTTTGCAAAGCAATATATAATACAAGAACATAACTTACTTTTACCTATGACATTTAAAAAACTCTTTATTGTTTAAAGTATTACATATGTCCCCTTTTCATGACTTTTATTCTTAAAATACACATTAACTATTAGACGTCTACTATTTCCTACAGTGTTGAACATTTAAAAATATGAGATAAAAGTATCAATATTTTGGAATAAAATATGAGGTCATTAAAAACTTTATTCAAAACTTCAATATCCTACAAGTTAAATATTCTCTTGCTATCTTACATAGTTTCTTTGCTTCACTAGTTTAGCTTTTCTTTTTAAGCAGAGTTGTCATATGGACAATTTCTTATAGACCTTGCAGATACACAGCATCTTGTTAAAAATTCATGCCAGCCAGCATACAAGAAGGTCAGAAAATGCCTTTGAATTTATGCCATAGTTTTTTTGATAATTCATTCAGGTTTTAAAAGGGAAATTCCTCATTAAGTAAAGGACCCAATGCTTATTAATTTATATGCTTAAGCAAGGGACACCACTAATTCATTTATTAAATATCAAAGACCATATGTTTTCACCCCTTGTCCTGGCTTATTGGTTAACTAGAGGCCCAGTGCACAAAATTTGTGCATGGGGCAGGGAGTCCCCTCAGCCCAGCCTGCACCCTCTCCAATCCAGGACCCCTCGGGGGATGTCCGACTGCCAGTTTAGGCCCCATCCTGGGGATCGGGCCTAAACCGGCTGTAAGACATCCCTCTCACAATCTGGGATGGCTGGCTCCTAACTGCTCACCTGTCTGCCAGCCTGATTGCCCCCAACTGCCCCCCCTGCCAGCCTGGTTGCCCCTCACTGTCCCCCTGCTGGCCTGGTCACCCCCAACTGCTCCCACCCACCACCCTGGTTGCCCCCAACTATTCCCTCCTGCTGGTCTGATCTTGCCCCCAACTGCCCTCCCCTGCCAGCCCTGCCAACCCCCAACTGCCCCCCTGCCAGCCTGGTCACCCCATGCAGCCTGCTGTTCAGTCATTTGGTCTCCCCTCACTAACCCCCCTGCCAGCCTGGTCACCCCACACAGCCTGCTGTTCAGTCATTTGGTCGTTTCTCACTAACCCCCCTGCTGGCCTACCCACACCCCAACTGCCCCCTTGCTGGCCTGCTTGCCCCCAACTCCCACCCCCCTGCTGGCCTGCTTGCCCCTAACCACCTCTGCCTTGGCCCTGCCACCATGGCTTTGTCCAGAAAGACATTCAGTCTCCTGGTCTCTGGTCTAATTAGCATATTACCCTTTTATTAGTATAGATGGCCTTAAGTGAATATAGGTGAAAGTGAGGTATGGGGGTGGAGTGGGAGTGAGTACAATGACTGAGGTAGGTTTCTCATCTCATTTTTTAGTTTAATAAACTATGGCACTTCTTTACATTCCTATGCAAAAGTACAGATGACACATTTTAAAGTGACTTTTTTTGTATAACTGTGGATTTGTCAATACTTGACAAATGTGTGGTCATCACTTAGCTATAATGGAGATGATTTACACAAGTGGAGGAAATGAATGTAAGAGAAGCAGTAATGGACTATGGAATTCCAGATGCAGTGCTCCAGATTTAATACGTGGATACAGGTGGTGCATCACAATTTATTGCTCAAAGCATAGTAAGTGGAGCTAATAGGTGTTCAGGGGACAAGAACATAAGGCAGAGGAGGAAGAGATTTTTGGTCAAATCAGGTTGAAAAATATTCAGTAAAACATAAAGAGATAGATAGATGATAGATAGCTAGATAGCTAGATAGCTAGCTGGCTAGATAGATAGATATGAACAGGTATATACATATGCATACACATATTTCCTTCCTTTCTAGTTGGCAGGTTGTATGCGTACTTGTTGTGTGTTTGTTTATTTTTTCTGTGTTTATCAGTTAGGTTACTTTCATTGCAAACAAGAGAGAGAAATCGCCTAAATTAAGCAGAGTTGGAATATAATTGAAGTATATCCTATAGCTCAGAGAATTGACAAGACTTGGAAAATACAGAAGTCAAGATCTGGTAATAAGAATTTATCAAAAATTCTGTCAGAGCCCTAACCGGTATGGCTCAGTGGATAGAGCGTCGGCCTGTGGACTCAAGGGTCCAGGGTTCGATTCCGGTCAAGGGCATGTACCTTGGTTGTGAGCACATACCCAGTAGGGGGTGTGCAGGAGGCAGCTGATCGATGTTTCTCTCTCATCGATGTTTCTAACTCTCTGTCCCTCTCCCTTCCTCTCTGTAAAAAATCAATAAAATATATTTAAAAAAAAATTCTGTCAGAGAACCACCATGAAATTCATGAGCCCCAACTGCCTTTTGCTTAATTGTTTCAGCCTGTGGTTTATTCAGGTTAAAATCTAAACCTATAGGATATAAATTTTATTTGGCTAATTTGAGCTACATAACCCCTTTTATATATTAGGGCTCCTTTTATTTGCAATTCCACTAGGACTTCATATTATAGAGAAATAACTGCAGAAAACAGATTAATGTACTAATAATGTAGAAAACCACAAAAGGATTTTATATTTGTGAATATATAAAAAATATCTTATTTCAGTGTTTATGCTTTCTCATTCATTTACTTAAGTCATATATAGTGAAAATCTACTGAAAGGTACAAATAAATGTTAAATATTACTATTCTGTTTAGGGTGTTTGCATAACTATAGAGTTTCACTGGCAAAAACTTTGGCTAAATGAGTATATATTAAAGTAACATGAAAAAACATCTCATATAACTGAGTATAAAAATTGTTATGGCTTTTGCCATATATTTCTGTTCACCTGATTTATTAGCCTTTTAAAATATGCAGAATTAAATATGTGCAACTGACATCTCTGTAAAGATTATGGTTAATTCTTTTTATAATCACATCTCAGGCATTTTATGAGCACCGGATGACTTAAAGTCTGATGTGGGATATAGATCTTTCACTCATGCAATTTGATTATGGTCAGGAGGTCCTGAGCAATGGAAAGAACATCTATTTCCTGCTTAGTTTACTAAGGCAATATTTCTATATAGTTATCTACAATTCAAAAGATTTTAAAAGGGAAATGCCAAAGCTTATTTCTCTTTCACAGCATGTTTACAGACTTCAAAGATAAATGGAAGTCATTAAGAAGTTATATTCAACAATCTTATATTTCATTCATTCAAAGAAAGAAGAACTTGCTTAAGGCCATAATTTCTAAAGCTAGTCATGTGACAGACTAATATATTCTGATAGAATTTAAAGCACTCTCTCATCTGTTAAATACAAACTTATAAGATTGCATAAGGTGTACTTCTTACCTTTTATAT
This sequence comes from Plecotus auritus, assembly GCF_963455305.1. Taxonomy (NCBI): domain Eukaryota; kingdom Metazoa; phylum Chordata; class Mammalia; order Chiroptera; family Vespertilionidae; genus Plecotus; species Plecotus auritus. The sequence continues at coordinate 192,238,656 of NC_137771.1, forward strand.
ACACACATACATTACTCCTAGTTGAAGTTCAGTAGTTCAGACTTAATTGCTTATAATTTTAAATTTGACAATATATATTAAATTTTTATTGCCACCCAGAAAATACACTTCTACAATTTTATACTCTCTATGATCATTTCAAATAAAATATAGAAGGAGAAAGGTTATAAACATATAAGTTGGCAACTGTTTTCTTAAAGAAAAAAACACAAAACAACTGTCATATTAGAAGATTAGAAGCCCTTACTTATAATTTCATTTCTCATCCTATCTAATAAAAGAGTAATATGCAAATTAACCATCACTCTGCCATACCCACAAGCCACACCCATTAGTCATGCCCACTAGCCAATCAGGAGCGAGTATGCAAATTAACCCCAACCAAGATGGCTGCAGCCATGGAGAGAGCAGGAGGGAGGCTTGGGTTTCCCTGGCGATGGAGGAAGCCAAGCTTTCCGCACACCCTGGCTGGCCAAGGCCTCCGCTTAATGCTAAGTTTCAATGATAGAAGATACATAAATCCCAACAGAAATGGCTGCTGCCACGGATCAAGCAGAAGGCTTGGCTCCACTCCAGGCTACAAAGTTTCAATTGTAGAAGATAAATAAATCCCAGATCCCAGGGACTCTGCTTGGGTCCCTGGGCGGCATGGCCAGCCTGCAAACCACCACAGGCCCCTAGCCCAGGCCACCCCACACCCCAAGGGAACCCCCACCCTGATCTGGGACACCCTTCAGGGCAAACCAGCTGGCCCCCACCCATGCACCAGGCCTCTATCCTATCTAATAAAAGAGTAATATGCAAACTGACCATCACTCCAACACACAAGATGGCTGCCCCCATGTGGTCAAAGATCCTGCCCCCAGGTGGACACAAGATGGCCACCACAGGATGGTCAGCAGGGGAGGGCAGTTAGGAGGGACCAGGCCTGCAAGGGAGGGCAGTTGGGGGTGATCAAGCCTGCAGGCGAGGGCAGTTAGGGGTGACCAGGCCAGCAGAGGAGGGAAGTTGGGGGCAAACAGGCTGGCAGGGGAGCAGTTAAACATCAATCAGTCTGGCAAAGGAGTGTTTAGGGGGTGATCAGGCTGGCAGGCAGAAGCGGTTAGGGGCAATCAGGAAGGCAGGCAGGCGAGCAGTTGGGAGCCAGCAGTCCTGGATTGTGAGAGGGATGTCCGACTGCCTGTTTAGGCCCAATCCCACCGGGATGGGCCTAAATGGGCAGTCAGACATCCTTTGAGGGGTCCCAGATTGGAGAGGGTGCAGGCTGGGCTGAGGGACACCCCCCCCCCCCCCGCCATGCACGAATTTCGTGCACTGGGCCTCGGCCTCTAGTATTAAATAGTTTCATAATCCTGAACAAATTGCTTACTCCTTTGAACAGTGTGTTAAATAAATGTTAGAGTCATAGGAAAGCTAGAAGGAATGATCGTCCAAATGGTCAGCACACTGCCAGCAACCAACCTGAACTATTTCTCAAAGGAAGTCACTCTATATTTTTGGTTGAAAACTTCCAGCTATAAGAGAGGTCCCTGCCTTAAGGATGGGATACTCATTGCATGTGAAATGTGAAACTTGATTTGAGGTTAGATATTAGCCTCACACATTTTTTCTTCTAGTTGTGTTCATTGCATTCACTTAAAAAGCCTTCAAACATGCTCTGGCATGACAGCCCTTTAAATATTTGAGGATGGTTGTCATTGGTGACTGTCATGGAATTCTCACACTATTTTCCAAGTTAAAAATTTCTGGCTCGTTGAATTATTGTTTTTTATATCACCACACTTCAAAATCTTTCCTTGTCCTCTTCATTCTTCTTTGATAAACTATTTTTAAACAATACCTTAAGAAATTGACATCCAGAATACCAAGTCCAATATGATTTGAGCAGAGTGAGAGCAACACATATTCTGATATAGTGACTACTCTTTCAATGCAGCTAAACTTACTTTAGGGAAGGTTGTTTTGTTTTAATGGCTACAAACACTCCAATGTTCATATTGAACATGCAAACTGCTAAATTTCCCACATCTTTTAACACATAAATTGCTAAACCACAAGACCATTATTCTATATATTCATAGACCAATGTTTAACTTAAAATTCAGGACTTTGTTAATTTTCCTCTACTAAACATCATCATCATAATTCTAGTATAAGGTTATTTTAAAAGTAGACTTTTTGCATACTAAATATTACACTAGTAACATCATTAAGAATCTTCAACTGTCAAAATAGGGGGTTAGACAGCATAGACCACCTCTCTCTTTCTCTCTCTCTCTCTCTCTCTCTCTCACACACACACACACACACACACACACACACACACACACACACAAACTTTAGATATACTTTGGTTATTAGTTATTAGTTTAACCAGGTAGAAATCAAACTGCTCTTATTATCATGTAGTACTCTTCTTTTTCACTTTTTAAAATCTTCCTGCGATATAATCAAGACTTGTTAAATGCCTTGTTAAAATCAGCATTCAACCTTTCTTGTCTTGATTATTAGTCTGCAAATTGTATCAGAAAATAAAGTAAAATAGGATCTTAGTATTAAATAACTGGTGCTCAAGATTCTTGCACTCAGAGGGGTCCCTCAGCCGGGCCTGTGCCCTCTCCCAGTCCAGGAAACCTCAGAGTATGTACAACTGCCTTAGCGCTGCAGCCACTGCGCTTGCCAGGCATCAGCCTGGCTTCTGGCTGAGCAGCGCTCCCCCTGTGGGAGCACACTGACCACCAGGGGGCAGCTCCTGCATTGAGAGTCTGCCCCCTGGTGGTCAGTGTGCATCATAGCAACTGGTCATTCTGTGGTTCAGTCGATTTGCATATTAACCTTTTATTATATAGGATTGTGCCCTCAAACAATATGTTAAATAATCTTCTCTATTAAGTGTGTTCTTCCTGGAGCAGGTTCTCACCTAGGAGTTTGGAGAATATACTTATGCCCAGGCCCCACCCAAATAAACTGAATCTGAGTCTATGCCAGGGGGCCCTGAGCATAGTATATATTAAAAACTCCCCAGGTAATTCTAGTGATTTCTAGGACTTATTTGCCCAAAGGAAGGCATAATACTTTGGTTGTACAAGCTGATTTTAGTTGAATTTCAAATTATATGGTACACTGACTTTAATAATTATTAATTGAATAATTAAATGTTATTAATTAAATGATATTGAATAATTATCTTTTCAATTATAGAATTATATTCCACTAAATATAATTTATAAATAGGGTGCCTCAGTTTGGCATTAGCATTTATTTAACACTTTTTAGTAACACTTGCTAATAGCCTTATTTAAAAACAAAATATATTCAAAACCCGAGTTCTGGCAGACAGAAGAATGTAGAAAGAATTTTTTTGACTTTTTTTTTGTTTAAAGTTTTACATATGTCTCCTTTTTCTCCTATTGACACCCCCCCACGACTCCCACACCTAAGGGTAAGCCCCCACCATCCCAGTGTCTGTGTCCATTGGTTATGCTAACATGCATGTATACAAGTTCTTTGGTTGATCTCTAATCCCTTCTCCCTTGCCATTTGTATATCACATGATCTCACTCATATGTGGGATATAATGGTCAACATAAACTGATGTAGAAAGAATTTTAAAACACAGTTTTGTGTGTATTATATTCATAATAATATTTCTGCCAGCAGTATGTGATGCTTGGTTTCTAGTTATAGAAAATCAACACTTTCTTTTTAAAATACATTCTTTATTGATTTCAATAGGAAGGAAGAGGGAGAGAGAGATAGAAACATCAATAATGAGAGAGAATCACTGATGGGCTGTCTTCCGCAATCCCCACACCTGGGATAGTACCCACAACCCAGGCATGTGCCCTGACAGGGAATCGAACCATGACCTCTTGGTTCATAGGTTGATGTCCAACCACTGAACCATGTAGCAGGGCAACACTTTCTTTTTAAAACAAATACTGACACCTGTAGAAATAGCTGAAGTCCTAATAGTTATGCAATGGACTGACATTTGGGAAATAGTCTTTGTTTCTAAAACTCCATCTTTTAGAGATATCAGGAAGTTACTTTTCAGGTCTTCTATTTTAGGTTTCTTCAAAATTGCACTGTATTTCTGGAGTAGTACTTAGTGAACTTGAAAGTCATTTATCATCTAGGCTGGACACAAGGCTTTTGAAAAGAGCCTAATTCTTGCTTAGTGTCTCATCTGTATTGGGTTTCAATAACCATGGTCATCAGATTTTAGCTCAACAAATCAAATATTGATTCTAGTCTTGTCCCATTTCAATTAATTTCTTAGTTGTTTCATTTCTTTAAAAGAGTTAAATCAGGGCAGAAATTGCATAATTTGACTGACCCTTCATTATCTTTCCCAAATTGCAGGTTTGTGTTTTCTATATTCACACCCAGCATTATATGTGAAAGCTCTTTTGGTCTTTTTTGTATTATTTTAAAATTTTACTATATTTTAGAATTTATTATATAATTGTTTTATGTCACTATTTTAAATAGGACCTTTTAAATAAATCACTTCTGTATATATTTTCTTTTTCTTCAGTCTTAATTATTTTTCATAGCATTTAAGAGCTGGAAAAAAGTTTCAGATCTTAAATCTTATCTTGAAGATTATCCTATTAATATTCTTAATTTACAGGTAAAGCACATGAGAGCTAAGAAAATAGTCGTAAATATAAGCTATTTGTCCTACACTTAATATTAAGGAAATACTAAGCATTTCCTTAAGTGCTTTAATTTTATTATTACACCATGAAAATAATACAAAATATCTATTATTTTTATCCCTGTTTTACGAATAAAAACACAAAATGCAGCTCAGGTCAACAGCTAGTAGTTGCCAGGTTTAGGATTTGAATCCTACTCTGTTATTCTGTAACTTCAACTCAAAACTACTGGCGTTGCTTCCACCTTGTGGGAACCACACCAGAGTCCCTGGATAGTCAAGGCGAGGGTGTGGAGGCCTTGTTGATAGTATGCCGATGGCCAAGGCCCTTCTGAACTTGAGAATCTTAATCAGAAATGTCCAAGGACTACACAGCTGCAAGGCCACAGCAATCTCACGGTACACTGTGCCCTTCTGTAGCCAAATGATGGATGTCATTGTTGGCAACTAGCCTCCTTTGTCTAAGTAAGCATAATACATGTAATCAACCAGCAGTGTGCTGGGTAGAAGAGGGTGCTAGAGAGGAGAGAAAAGGCAGGCACAGATGGTGCTGCTGTGATGTAAGACTAAGAGCTCCTGGAGATCTCAGAGATAGCCACCAGGTGAAGCCAGTATGGGCAGGCGAGTCAGGAGAAGTTGTTGAGAGAGAGAGCTCAGGTGCTGCTACTATGTGAGGCGGTGAGGGCAGCATGCAGCTAGCTGAACAGAGACTGCTTCTCCTGTGTGGGAAAGGTATGTATTTACCAGCCAGTGTGCAGCTATCTATATGGGATTGCTGGGAAGGACTGTTTTGTCTAATGGCTCCTACAATAAAGACTCATTCTTATATACTACAACTTCTCATGGCTTCTCTATCTAAGACCCGGCGTCCAAGTAAGTCCAGCCCTGGCATAGGAGCTTGGACCCAATAGTTAGTCTAATGGGCAGGGTTTGAGAAGGAATCTGCCCTGGTATTTGGCATAGTCAAGGAGAATTCAGAAGAATATATGGACTCAGAACAACTAAAAGCAACTCAGAGCAGCAGAGCTCTGGCAGAGCTTTTGCGCTTTAGGACACACCTCAAGAGTAAAAAACAAACAAACAAAATACAGGAGGTAGCTGAAATAGAACTAGCTGTATCCAAGTCTGGCATTATTTATACCATAAACATTACTTTCATATACAGTATATATATATATATATATATATATATATATATATATATATATATATATATAACAGTATGTTATGCATTAATAGTAGTAACAGGTTTTCCAGTCATCTGAACAAAATTATAGAGACATCCAGCACACTCCATTGAAAATTAAATCCCCCCCAAACAGTCAAGTTCTGTTACTGTTGTGATGCCTGGCACCATACTTCTTATATTAGCTTCTCTATCATCACCTAGAAAGAAAGCATTCTAGAATAACATCATTAAAAACAGGTGTAATAAAGCACAGTCACTACTGGGTATCATAAAACAGGTACAAGACATTTCACAGTCACAGATATATGATACAGATGTATAGACATTACTTCCTAAATTCAACAGGGAGCTTTACATACAGCCATGATCTTTTTTCTCATTGTAGTAATTTCTGATTGTGTGCATGTGTGTGTGTGTGTGTGTGTGTGTGATATCTCACATGGTCATGAAGCTGTTGTTACCTAAAGCAGAATTTCTCAACTTCAATTCTATAGACATTTTGTGCTGGATAATTGTTTGTTGGGACTGTCCTGTGCTTTGCAGGATGTTTAGCAATATTCCAGGCCTCTACTCACTAGAAGCCACTAGTATCCCAAAGTTGTGACAACCATAAATGTCTTCAGACATTGCCAAGTGTCATGGGGGAAGGAGGAGGGGCACAATTGCTCTTGGATGAGTACTACGGCTCTAAAGTAGCACAGCTTTTTCTGTTTCCGTAAAGCTATTTTCTATGCTTCTAAATCCTTGATTATAGTGTCAACAGCATTCTGTTCTTTGGAGACCACAAAGTTTAAGAAGGCATAAAAAACCATTTTTAATGTTATCATTTATCTTATCATTTCCTCTAAATTTTCCCCCATAGGAGAAAACTAGATCCTCCAGTCTCTAATATATTTAAAAGAGAATTACTATCAAGTCAAAATAATTCAAGAATTTATCATATATTGAGCTTTTTCAAAATGGAATCCTATCTAATAAAGAGGGAATATGCTAATTAACCATCAGTCTGTCACAAAGATGGCTGCACCCACAGCTGAGGCCAAGTTTCCATAAGGAGCCTTAACAAGCAATCAGCAGGGACCTGAGGCTACGCCCTCTCCCGCCCCTGTGGGGCTTGACAGGGCACCTCAGGCTGGCAGGGCTTAACAGGGGACCTCAAGGTGCACTTCCTGTCCTGGTGCTTGGGCTAGGGGACCTCGGGCTGCTCCCCCCACTCCAGCGCCAGGCCGGGGGACCTCAGGCTGTGCCCCCCACCTGGCAGGGCTTGACAGGGGACCTGAGGCCACGCCCCCCACCCAGTGGGACTTGACCGGGGACCTCAAGGTGCGCTTCCCGTCCTGGTGCTGGGCTAGGGGACCTCAGGCTGCTACCCCGGCCCCAGCGCCAGGCCGGGGGACCTCAGGCCATGCCCCCCAGCAGGTGGGGCTTAACAGGGAACTTCAGGCTGTGCCCCCCACCCTGGCACCAGGCCGGGGGACCTCAGGCCATACCCCCCGCCTCAGCACCGAGCCAGGGGACCTGAGGCTGTGCCCCCCTGCCTGGCGGGGCTTGACAGGGGACCTCAAGGTGAACCCCCAGTGCTGGGTCGGGGTACTCAGGTCGAGCCCCTGCCCAGGGGGGACCTGAGGCTGCACCCCCCTGCTGATGGGGCTTGACAGGGGACCTCAGGCCATGTCCCCCACCTGGCAGGGCTTGATGGAGGACCTCAAGGCATGCCCCCCCACCCCAGTCTAGGCTGGGGGACCTCAGGCCATGCCCCCTGTCCTGGCACCAGGCCAGGGGACCTGAGGCTACGTTCCCTGCCCGGTGGGGCTTGACAAGGGTGGGACTAGCCTGGTCTGGATCTATCCCAATGAGGGGGCGGGGGCAGCCGGGTCTGGGTCTCTCGCGATTTTGAGGCACATGTGGGTGGGCAGGGACTTGACTCTGGGTCCCGTGGTGTGTCCCAGACTCTGACAGAAGGAAGGTTTTCATATACATTTTACTAATTTTCTTTCATCTCTGACACTTCTATTATAGAGAAAGGGCAAATAGCAATATTAAATTATTTCCTCTTATTAATCCCCTTTTAATGTGCACAAATTTCATGCACCAGGCCACTAGTTCCTAGATAAACACTCTTACTAAGACACCTTGTCACTTTGCTTATTTGTAATCTTTGCTTAAGAAATCATTGTGGTTGGTCAGGCAGATGTAGTATATTTCCAAAGTAGAATGCCTTTGATATCTTTTTCTCCCCCTAACCAAGTGTTTTTTCCCTTTAAGTGGATTTACAAATCATTATACACTAGTGGCCCAGTGCTGAAATTCGTGCACATTGAAAAGGGATTAATTAGAGGAAATAATTTAATATTGCTATTTGCCCTTTCTCTGTAATAGAAGTGTCAGAGATGAAAGAAAATTAGTAAAAATGTATATGAAAACCTTCCTCCTGTCAGAGTCTGGGGCCCACCATGGGACTCAGAGTCAAGTCCCCACCCACCCACATGTGCATCAAAATCACATGAGACCCAGACCTGGTGGGCCCCCGACCCCACTGGGTTAGATCCAGACCTGGCCAGTCCCACCCTTGTCAAGCCCCACCAGGCAGGGGATGTAGCCTCAGGTCCCCTGTCAAGTCCCGCTGGGCAGGGGTGCGGCCTGAGTTCTCCCGACCCAGCCCTGGGGGTGCACCTTGAGGTCCTCCATCAAGCACCTCTGGGTGGGGGGCATGGCCTGAGGTCCCCTGTCAAGCCCTGCCTGGCAGGGGGTGTGGTCTGAGGTCCCCCAGCCCAGACTGGGGTGGAGGGCGTGCTTTGAGGTCCCCGTCAACCCCTGCCATGTGGGGGACATGGTCTGATATCCCCTGTCAAGCCCCTCTGGGTGGGGGGCATGGCCTGAGGTCCCCTGTAAAGCCCTGCTGGGCAGGGAGTGCAGTCTGAGGTCCCCTGGCCTGGTGCCAAGGTGGGGGGTGCGGCCTGAAGTACGCTGTCAAGCCCCACCTGGTGGTGGGGGGCATGGCCTGAGGTCCCCTGGCCTGGCGCTGGGGTGGGGTGAGCAGCCTGAGGTCTCCTAGCCCAGCACCAGGACAGGAAGTGCACCTTGAGGTCCCCAGTCAAGCCCTGCCATGTGAGGGATGAAGCCTGAGGTCCCCTGTCAAGACCTACAGGGGTGGGGGAGGGTGTAGCCTCAAGTCCCTGCTGATTGCTCATTGTTAAGGCTCCTTATGGGAACTTGGCCTCAGCTGTGGGTGCAGCCATCTTTGTGATGGAGTGATGGTCAATTAGCATATTCCCTCTTTATTAGATAGGATTATCTTCATGTAAAAATCTACTTTTCTCTTCTTAGTAGGATTGCTATTCCTAAGCATTGTCCAGCTATCATTATAACAATTTAGATCAATATCCCACACTGTGTTTGTCTTCTTCACTTTAAGATTTAATATTTATCTCATTATAGAAATATAAAAGCATTTAGAAATATAAAGGCATTAAGTTGCATTCTAAATACACAGTGCTTTTTTTCCTTAAAAAAGTAGGTATCTACACTACTATTTTTCTTCTCCTTATTTTACTTGATATACATCATGTTATTTATTATTGAGATTTCGTCATGGTGATCACTTTTCCTTCTGAGATTTAAAAATCTTCTTGATTATGTCAGCAATGTCCTGAAAAATATGTTCTCTCCAGACCCATGAGATATGCTTTGTTGTTCAAGAGCTAGTGATTTTGTTAGAATAATCATGGTCCAAAAAACCCAAATCTTGTTCTTTGATGCCATTTATGCAACCAGCTGTTCATTTCTCGTGTCTTCTTTTCTCTTCCAAAGGTATGACCTTCAAATGGATAAAAGATGAAAACACCACCTGGACTCCATGCCTTTCAGTTTCCTACACAATACTTGAAAACCAGTAGTGACAGACTCTAGGTTTTTTAAGCTCCAATATTAGCCTCAGGTGTTTTAAATCAGCTGGGTAAAAGGTTAATGACTTTCTAATCCTGGAGGAAATCTCTTGCGTATATCTTAATTGTACTTTCCATCCCCTGATCAACACATTAGCCAAGAGTCCCTTGCCCCTGAAGAGAAAATACCAATCTCTATATTTGATCTCTTCTCACAAGTATTCCTCAAACCTGGACACATTTTTATATTGTCATGTGAAATATGGAATGTTATGTATTCAGAAAAGCCAGACTTACTTTTGGTAGAAATATCTTCAGGCACTATAGAGTTTCATTCATATATACTTTTACTTTACCAATATTCTGACACTCTTTGGTCTCCTTCCACCTAATGAGTAGCCTTTTTATCAAAGTGTGGCTACTGGGATTACTTCCCTGTCCTCTCAGAATAAACTGACCCTAAATTTAACACTGTTAACTTTTGTAGTTTCCAGTTTACATTTGTAATACTTTATATTTGAGAGTTTCTCTCATAGTAAGAAAAAGTTAACATATGGTTAACAGGTGTTTGGAGATTATTTTGTTACCAAATTAAGGGGTTTATTTGCCTGCATGCATCAAAGCCCAATCAAATGCAAACAGGAAGTAAATGTTTATTAATAAAGACTAGTGACCCGGTGCATGAAATTCATGCACATTAAAAGGGGATTAATTAGAGGAAATACTTCAATATTGCTATTTGCCCTTTCTCTATAATAGAAGTGTCAGAGATGAAAGAAAATTAGTAAAATGTATATGAAAACCTTCCTCCTGTCAGAGTCTGGCCTCACCATGGGACCCAGAGTCAAGTCCCCGCCCACCCACATGCACCTCAAAATCGAGTGAGACCTGGCCGGCCCACCCACATTGGGCTAGATCCAGACCCGGCCAGTCCCACCCTTGTCAAGCCCTGCTGGGCAGGGGGCATAGCCTCATTTCCCCTGGCCTGGTGCCAGGACGGGGGGCGTGGCCTGAGGTCCTCCAGCCCAGACCGGGGTGGGGGGCATGCCTTGAGGTCCTCTGTCAAGCCCTACCAGGTGGGGGACACGGCCTGAGATTCCCTGTCAAGCCCCACTGGGTGGGGGGCTTGGCCTGAGGTCCCCTGTCAAGCCCCACTAGGCGGGGGTGTGGCCTAAGTTCCCCCAACCCAGCACTGGGGGTGCACCTTGAGGTTCCCATCAAGCCCCACTGGGTGGGGGGCATGGCCTGAGTTCCCCTATCAAGCCCCATGGGAGCAGGGGAGGGTGTAGCCTCAGGTCCCTGCTGATTTCTTGTTAAGGCTCCTCAGGGAACTTGGCCTCAGCTGTGGGTGCAGCCATCTTTGTGACGGAGTGATGGTCAATTAGCATATTCCCTCTTTATTAGGTTGGATAATGGCATCATGCCCAGAGTCACAGGTGAGCTTGTGCTCAAAGTCCTGGCTCTCCGATGGCTCCCATAGAGACAGGTTATATATGGAAAAAAAAAATTACTCATGGTGATTAAGGGAGTTCCAGTCTGTGGCTCTGCTGATTGTTTGGACCTGGGTGGGAATTAGTTAATCATTGTATCAGGTCCAGATGTCAACTAGCATCAGTCCGTTTAGTATCCTGAGGGTGTGGTAGTAGGATTCTTCCCCTTTGATGAGCCTGGGGCTGAAATACAACTGAGGTCAGGATGTTATCTTTAGTTTGATGACAGTGTTTCAGTAGTCAACAGTCTTGAAGCTTTGTTCTTTCTTTTTTTTTTAAATACATTGTTTATTTGTTTTTTACAGAGAGGAAGGGAGAAGGATAGAGTTAGAAACATCTATGAGAGAGAAACATCAATCAGCTGCCTCCTGCACACACCCCATCGGGGATGTGCCCGCAACCAAGGTACATGCCCTTGACCGGAATCGAACCTGGGACCCCTCAGTCTGCAGTCCGACGCTCTATCCACTGAGCCAAACCGGTCAGGGCGAAGCTTTGTTCTTAAGACAGTTAGATGCTGACCAGAATCTGATATCCTAAGTGGCTTAATGTTTAAGGAAGGAAGTGCAAGGATGGAAAGGAGAAAGGGTCATGTTAATGAAATGAAGCTTTCACATAGTTACAATTCCTTACTGCTCTTTACTTCCATTCTTCTTCTTAAAAAAAAAATGTTTTTAGAGAGAAAGGAAGGGAGAGGGATAGAGTGAGAGAAACATCATTGATGGGCTGCCTCCTGCATATCCCCTACTGGGTATCAATCCAGAAACCCAGGCATGTGCCCTGACTTGGAGTTGAACCAGTGATCTCTTAGTTCATGGGTCAACACTCAACCACTGAGCAACACTAGCTGGGCTCACTTCCATTCTTTACAGCTCCTCCAAGAAGTATTTCTTACTTTCACTCATTCTTTCCTTTATTCATTCTTTCCACACATAATTGTGGAGTGGTTACTATGTTTCCACCACTGTTCTAAATTCTGAGGATTTTGCTGAGAACTGTATGACAAGGAATCTGTTCTCTGAATGCTTAGTGTAAGAGGAGGTAGACAGAGGGTAAGATAAAATTAAATACAGTAAATAATTTTACACAATGATGAATGCCATGTAGGAAATGAAATAGGGTGATGAAGGTCCCTGGATGCTTGGGAATGCTGCCTTGAATAAAACTTAGCCAGTTCTGTCTTTCTGATGACCACTATGCATGTACTAACATGTTAGCCAATAGTGTGCCTTATTCAGGAATAGCCACATCTCCTTAAATAGCAGCAAATAACTTCAGAACTTCAAATTGGAGCTGAATCTTATATATGTTTATTTCCTTACTATTCCTGAAAGCTATTTTAGATTTTGGAATAGATATAAAATTCATACAAACCTAGAAATACAGGTAAGTATCCCAAAACAAACTTAGGCGACAGAAAAAACACACAAAAAGTTATGCTCTCAAGTGGCTACATGCTAATTGTGGGTTTAGGCCAATTTCCCTAATTCTTGAAGCCTTAATTTCCTCAGTGATAAATTACAGCAATTCTCAGTATGTCATAGATTTAGAATGAGGATAAAATGTAGATATAACCTACAACAAATAGCTTAGTACTTAGCATATGATAGATAAAATATAATAATGAATACTAATATAAGAATAAACTCTGTTTCATGTACTCATTACTGTAAGCCTATTTAACCAACTCCTGTATGGGTTGTTTCTTATTTTTATAAGTTTGTGTTGTTACTACTTTGGTCTAGAAAATTTTTAGGAGCTTGATTTTTCCAGCATAGTCCCAGTTGTGCTAACAATAGGAGCTTGATTTTTCTAGCACAGTCCCAGATTCATAAATTTAATTTCATTTTTAAACTATCAAGTCTGGCTTAGATTCTCTTGTTTGTTTTTTATTTGAAAAAAATATGACTAAATTATAGATACCTCAAACATATTGTACTCTGTATATTGATAAATAGGCCTTGCTTTTGCTGTTTTTTGGCTGGCAGTACCATCTTCTGTACAGATGATTTAGAGGCCAGATGCATAGCAATTTGAGATGTAGATGCCCCCTACTGTGAAGCAATTATTGCCCTAGAGGCTCTTATCCTGCCTGGTTATAATTTTGTTATAAAGCAAACAAACTTTTTACTGCGGAATATAAATCAACCTGGAGCAACAGAATCATTAAGGATGCAAATTTACATAACCATATTGGTAGACATGTTGTAATGGTCTGCATCATAGCATTAATGGCAACAAATAAAGTCTAGGATTTTCTCCAACCACATTCATTATTGATGGAAGCTTATTTGCCAATCCCCATTCTATGTTCTTGTTACTGAAAATGCAGAAAATATTCCAAGAAAAGATTTTAAGAAATGAGCCTAGATAAATCAAGTAAAATATTTTAAATGCTAATAAGAAGTCTTAGAAATTATGTGCTGATAACAAAAGAAGACATGTAGAGTTTTAGGTAAAAAAAAAAAAAATTGTATTGAAAGAAGAAGATGGGTTTGAGGTGAAAATGAGTTTGTGGTTTGGCCATCTAACATCTGTTCAAGTCCTATCTCTGAAAATAGAAATATGGGCTAAGGAGATTTTGATTATCTTTTCCCCTAATGATCACCTAAAAACAAGAAAGTGTGTACAAAATTTGTAGCACCTTTAAATATGTAATCAACTTTAATTACTGTTTTAGGTAAATATTGCATATTTTAACGGGGTGAGGAAGTCTGGATTTTCCTTTAACGTATGGATAAACACAGACCACTAAAGAAAAAATGCAATTAAATTTTAATTTTTAAAAAAGTCCATATTTGTAGAACTTCAAGTCAGATTAAAGGTGAAAGAGGACTTTGAAATTATAGGTTAGACTGGTGAACACAGAAATTTATTTTGTAACACAGCATATAATTATGTTTTTCCTTCCTGCTTCTTATGAGAGAATCAAAGCTTTTAGTGAAGGAAGACGTTTTCTTCCAAAAGATTCATTTTGTAATAGATGCTATAAATTCAGATTTCTAAACTTATTTTATCTAAAGGGCAAGGCATTATTTTCATGAGTGATATATACTAGTACAAAACTCCTAAAATAAAAAGTTTGTAGTTTTGGATAAAAATATTAGAATAATTATGAAATAAAAGAGCCAACATCAGCAAAGTCACTTTTTTTTTTAATATCAGAAAGACAGCACAAGAAGGATTCTTAAGCATAAGTTAACAACTTGCTTCTCTTATAATCATTCATCATGAGGAAAAGCAAAGGGGGTGGGATCAGTAAGGAAATAATGAAGAAAATATTTCTAAGCATTTTCATTTGTCAGCTACATTTCCTGCTGATCAAGCTGGCTGTTATGAATGGCTAATGAGAAGAAAATGAAGCTTGAAGTGCAAGAAAAACATTTTTTAAAGGTTTTTCTTCTTTTCATTAGACTGTACCATGGGAGTATAAAAATAGAGGAGAAAAAAGACTGAACATCTTTTTAGCTTCAAATGGCTTGTTTCAAAAAGTAATAGTATGGGTCTGGCATGTCATCAGCTTAGAAGCTACCATTATTTTCTAACAAATAAAAGCTGTGCAAAATTAAACATCAACAACTTTTGTTAGATCTATAAGAAAGTTGGGTCTGAGGGCAAACTGTTGCCACCAAAACTGGAGAGACAGACAGGCAAGTATCAAGAATCACCATTTTGAGGAGAAGAAACTTTTGAGCTGAAATCTCTATGGGAACCAGTGCTGGGGTAATGAAAACTTAGCTGTAGTTGACTGACAACTGCTGGAGGGTCTTTGTGGATAAACTGGAGAGTTAAAAGATTCAGGGAGACCTAGCCATTGGGGACACCACACACTTTTGTGAGTTTTACCTCCTGGTGATTATCAGACCCTCATAGTAAATATAAAATAAAGATCCCCTTGTAATTCCAGCATGGGGATACACTATTTTTAAATACTCCAGAACCTCCTTTTTTTTATTTTCTTAACAAGGTCTGCTCTTAGGGAAAACAAGTATAACCTGCTGGTGTTTTACCAGAGCCTCAATGTCCTAGGAAAACTGAAATAACCAAACCCAGCCAGTTGTAGCTTTTCACAGGGAGGAAGGAAAAGACACAATTCCAGCTCACTCTAACCATCCTGTCCCGACTAGGAGGGGAGGAGGAAGAAGAGGGGTGGGAAGGACTTATGAAGTTCACAGTCTAGAGATACAGGCTCACTAACAGACTGAGACCTGATCATAGGACTATAGAACACCTCCACTTTCTCACATATTACTGAAACATTACTAAAAGCCTATTTACATTTCCTTTTACTCAGTAAATCATGGCTAGTTATCAAGAAAAACAATTCCAAGGCATACTAAAAGGTTTAAAGAGAAAACATCAGCACCAGACTCAAATAACAAGGACTTGGAATCTTAAAAAAAAAAAAAAAAAGAAAGAAAGAAAAAAAGAAGATTAATGTGCTAAGGACCTTTAGAGAGATTAGACAGCATGTAAGACCAAATGGGCAACATAAGCATAAAGATGGAAATTCTAAGAAAGAACCAAAAAGTAAATGCTAGAGATCAAAAGCACTTTAGTTGATATGAAGGATGACTTTAATAATGACCTCAGAGGGAACGTAGGGGAGGGTGGGGGTAAGGGGGAGAGATCAACCAAAGAACTTGTATGCATGAATATAAGTCTAATCAATGGACACAGACACCAGGGGGGTGAAAGCATGAGTGGGGGGGGTGGGGGGCAATGGGGGGATAAGGACACATATGTAATGCCTTAATCAGTAAAGAAAAAAATATTAAAAAAGAAATAAAAACAAAAATAATGACCTTATTAGTAAGTAGACTGACACAACTGAGAAAAAAAAATTCTGAGATTGAGAATATATCAATAGAAACCTCCAAAAGAGAGAAGCAAACAGAAAAAAAAAAAGATTAAAAACACAGAAGAGAATATCCAATAAATGTGGGACAACTACAAAAAGTACAACATTCATGTAATGGAAATACTAGAAAGACATAAAAGAGAGAAAAGTACAGAAAATGCATTTAAAATAAAAATGACTAAGAATTTTCCCAAATTAATGACACTATTCCACAGACTAAGGAAACTCCAAGAACGCAAAGCATGATAAATGCCAAACACATTTATGACTAAAAATATAATTTTCATGCTACAGAAAATCAAAGATTAAAAAAAAATTCTATAAGAAATGGGTATGGGGGAAGGAGAAATCCCTTACTTATAGAAGAACATAGATAAGAATTATATTCAACTTCTCAGAAACTATGCAAGCAAGAAGAGAGTGGCGTAAAGTACAGTGCTGAGAGAAAAACCCAACAACCTAGAATTCTATATCCTGCAAAATTATCCTGGAAAAGTCAAGAATAAATACTTTCTCAGACAAACAAAAATTGAAGAATTTTGTTGTTCATAGGCCTGCCTTTCAAGAAAGGCTAAAAGAAGTTATTTAGAGAGAGAGAAAATGATAAATGTTGGAACCTTGGATCTATATAAAGAAAGAAAAAATACTGGAAAATAAATAAGTGAAGTTGAAATAAAAAATACTTTTTAAAATTCTTAATTGATTTAACAGATAACTGTTCAAAATAATATCAACAATATATATAATTATGTGTGCATACACACACACACACACACATATAGTATGTATATATTATGTACATACCAGTACATATATGTTCAGGCATCCTAATACATAAAAACCTTGGGTTGTAACGATCAGTAACAACTGAGGCTGACCAACCGGAAGTCAGCCCTGCGGTCAGCATTGTATTGCCAGGGTAACCCAGCACTGACTGCTTCCATTGCAGGTGAGGTGCCCCAGCACTGACTGCTGAGGGGGCTGCCAATCAGGGCCAGAGAGATGCCTGAAGAGAGAAGCAGGACTGTTCCATAGCCTCTGAGGCAGCTTGTGGTCAGCACTTGCCTTTTCCTTTCTCTCCCAGTCTGGCCAGCAGCCGCACCTCCATTTCTCTCCAAGCCTCCACCAGGGCTGCTGATCAGCTGTGCCTTTCTGATCAAGCCCCGTTGATAGGCCCAGAGATGCTGACTGGCATAGCAACCGACCAATCAGAACCAAATGTGGGTGCTCTGAAGAACCAATGGCTGCCTAGGAGGTGGAGCTTCTGACGCTGACTGGCATAGACACCAACCAATCAGAACCAAATCTGGGTGCTGTGGGGAGCCAATAGATGTCTAGGAGGCAGAGCTTTTGGCACTGACTGGCATAGAAACTAACCAATCAGAACCAAATTGGCCAGCAGAGGAGGGCAGTTGGGGGCGAGATCAGGCCAGCAGGGGAGGGACATTGGGAGCGAGATCAGGCCAGCAGGGGAGGGCAGATGCGGGCGAGATCAGTCTGGCAGGGGAGGGCCATTGGAGGTGAGATCAGGCTGGCAGGTGAGGGCAGTTAGGGGGACCAGGCAGGCAGGCAGGTGAGCAGTTAGGAGCCAGCAGTCCCAGATTCTGAGAGGGATGTCCGACTGCCGGTTTAGGACCGATCCCACAGGGCCTAAACCAGCAGTTTGGCATCCCCCAAGGGGTCCCCAGTTGGAGAGGGTTCAGGCTGGGCTGAGGGAACGCCCCCTCCATGCACGAATTTCATGCACCAGGCCTCTAGTATTTATATATAGGTGAAATAAATGATCACAAAAATACAAATGATGGGAGAAAGAAATTAGGACTATTTTGTTATTATAAGGTATTTATACTGCCTGTGAAGTGGTATAGTGTTATAAATTATGGAGAAAAAAATTTGCAGAGGACATGATGGTCTAAATAAAAAAAATCTGAAAGAATTAACAAAAACACTCCTGGAACAACTAAGTTATAGCAATTTTACAGAATACATAGTTAATATACAGAAATCAATTGCTTTCTTATATAACAAGAATGAATAAGTGAATTTTGAAATTAAAAGTAAAATTTGCATTAGCAGCCCCCAAATGAAATACTTAGTCATAAGTCTATCAATAGTAGATCTACATGAGGGAACCTACAAACTGTGAGAAACAAAATCAAAGAAGAAATACATAAGTGGAAAGATAGTCCACATTCATAGATAAGATGTCAATTGCCAATTGTCAAAATATCAGTTCTTCCCAACTTGATTGCTAGTTTCAGTGCAATCACAATTTAAATCATAGCCAATTACATTGTGGGTATTGACTTACCTAGTCTAAAGTTTATATGGAGAGAAAAAATAGGCAGGATAGCCAACAAGATATTAAAGGACTAAAACTAAGTTCAAGGACTTGCACTAGTTGACATCAAGACTAACTATAGAGCTATAACAACCAAGACAGTGTGGTATTGGCAAAACAAAGACAAATTATTTTTTAATTTTTAATTCTCACATGAGGATATGTTTTTATTGATTTTAGAGAGAGAGGAAGGGAGTATCTCATACTCCTTAACCTACCATATTTTTACACAACTGCCCAGTCTTCAACACAAAAAGCATAAAAATACACAAATCTAAGTGTTCCTTAGGGCCTTCATTTCTTTAGTAAGTTTCCCATTATCATGTAAACCTATTAAATAAATTCACATGTTTTTCTACTATTAATTTGTTTTTGTCAGTTAAATTTTCAGACCCAGACAGGTACCTTACACATGGAAGAAACATGTATTATGGGGAAGAAGAGACTATGTGCCAAAAATAATTCAAAATTAATCAAGTGGTTTTGAAAGTAATATTACATTTAATTCTACTCAGAAATTATGACTGCATCCTATAAATGTACTTCTTTATGGTAGAATATTTAATTACCTGATAAACTGTAATGGCTACTCTGCTTCAATAATCAAATCAATAATCTGCAATTTTTAAATTCCCTAAATGTGCATTAAAAGGATACACTATTACAGTTCCAAGACTTTTTGGTCTATTAGACCATTGACCTGAAATTTACAAAGTTGTTAAATACATACTTACTTGATAGGCTGGAAAAGCTTTTGCACCAAGTCACTGATCTGTTTCTTCGAAATTCTTGAGCATAGTCACATGAAAGATCATGTTTTTTTCTGTTTGTTTGCTTTTAAATAGCTATCAGTATATATTTCTTTTGGAGCAGAAGGATCATGTCCTATTTTTTTCAGTGATGTGTGCAACAAATATTAATATAAGTTTTAATGGGCCCAGTGGAGATACTATCTACTAGTAGGAAAATATTTCCATCTTACCTAATAATAGACAAACATGTAAATTGACCGTACCTCCACTACGCCCATAGCCAATCAGAGTGAGTATGCAAATTAACCCAACAATGATAGCGGTTAATTTTCATACATAGGCACCAGCACCTGGGTCCCAGGAACATCCTGGCACCCAGGTCACTCTGAGATAGGCCCCGCATGGGCCCTGAGCAGCCTGGGAAGGGCCTGAGCCAGGGGGTTCCTGGGCAGGGCCAAACCTGTGATCAGAGCCGAGGGGGCAGGGGCGGAGCCAGCGATTAGAGGGAGCTGGGGGGCCCCTGCCCAGGGCCGAGGCTTTAGGCCTGGGCAGGGGTGGAGCTGGCCATCAGAGGGAGCCGGGTGTCCCCTGCCCAGGCCTAAAGCTTCAGCCAGAGGCTTTAGGCCTGGGCAGGGCCCAGCCGGCGATTGATGAGAACTACAGAGGAAACACCTTTTTTGACTGCTCATTGGCTAAGCTTCCTCTATGCCACTGGTAATATTCTTAGTAACTTGGGTAATAAGAATCCAAACAGGTCATCTAGGGTTTTTCCACCACACTTCTGGAGAAAAAAAAGAAGGTCCGCTGCTGGAGGGCTAAGAAATGTCATATCCTGCCCTAGCTGGTTTGGATCAGTGGATAATTCCTCGGCCTGCCAGCCGCAGGGTCCAGGTTCGATTCTGATTAAGGGCATGTACCTAGGTTGCAGGCTTCCCCCTGGCCAGGGCCCAGGTCAGGGCTAATGCAGGAGGCAACCAATCAAAGTGTTCCTCTCACTTTGATGTTTCTCTCTGTCTTTCCCTTTCTCTTCCACATTCTCTAAAAGTCAATGGAAACATATCCTCAGGTGAGGATTAAAAAAAGAAAGAAAGAAAGAAAGAAATGTCATATCCTATGAAAAACACATCTTAAAAATGCCTAAAGAAAGTTTTCATTTTTTCATGGTGAAGGGACTGGAGTCTGTGTTGATGAAAACACCTTGGTGGCTGTGGTGACTGGCAGTGGCTGCAGCAGCGGGGTGATGGGGCTGGTGCCTTCCCCTGATCAGCCTGGTCGCCTCCCACAAAGGGAGGCCAGACTGTGGCTTAGGCCCACTCCCCATGGGTAGCGGGCCTAAGCCATCAGTAGGACATCCCTGAGGGCTCCCAGTATGTGATAGGGGGCAGTTTGGGCTGAGGGACCTCCCACCCCCAGTGCACGAATTTCGTGCACCGGGCCCCTAGTCTATATATATAAAAGGCTAATATGTGAAGTGTCCTCATGGGAGTTCAACTGGAAGACCCAGA
This sequence comes from Plecotus auritus, assembly GCF_963455305.1. Classification (NCBI taxonomy): domain Eukaryota; kingdom Metazoa; phylum Chordata; class Mammalia; order Chiroptera; family Vespertilionidae; genus Plecotus; species Plecotus auritus. The sequence continues at coordinate 192,259,341 of NC_137771.1, forward strand.
GTTCTATTGCTCACTATGATGTGTGCTGACCAGCAGGGGGCAGCATGGAATAAATGAAGGCCCAAGCCGGCAGCTGGCAGCTGGCAACCAGGCAAGGGAGACCCTGGTCAGCCCTGATCAACAGCCAGGCCTAGGGACCCTACCCATGCATGAATTTTGTGCACTGGGCCTCTACTATTTAAATAAACATGCATATTTATGCTATTTGACAAACCATAAATCTTATATTTGGGTCCACCTTTTTGTCCCATAGTATATTTCACTGTAACATACATACTATTCCTTCACCCATGTATTAAAACTATTCTGTTAATCAATAATCACAAAACTGCTTACACAATTGTCTACGCCCCTGTTTAGGTCCATGAAATTATGTCCTAAATCCTTTTTGGGACATTATATGTATCTTTATTTATCTCCTATTTAATCATGACTTGTATTACATATATTTTTGATCTGTCACTTTTGTACTGTTTCTTCACCCAGAACCTTTCTTATTTACTGGCCAGGCCTCATCTTCCTATACAAACTGCTAAATAATTATTTGCTCTACAGTATTTTGCTATATTAAAAACTTTCAATAAATTAGTTATTGACAGACTTTGCAGGATTTTTGTTCCTATAATATCAATTTAATTTTCTTGTGTTAAATTATTCAAAATGCCATATCCACATGACACTTAAATATTATTAATGATGTTATTAAAATAATTATCAATTAATTTAATGATTTAATAGTTATTACCATATTCATCTCATCCTGTTATACATTTGTAAAATAAAATATGTAGAACTGCTTAAAAATTTTATTGCAGGTACAAATAGGTGTGCAAAGGTAAATTATACTAGTTTTACTTTTTTAAATTTTTTATTTATTTATTTATTTATTATTTATTTATTATTTTTAATATATATTTTTTAATTGTTTGAAGTATTACAAATAGTAGTACATATGTCTCCTTTTTTTTTCCCCCATTGACCTCCCCCCTGCCTCCCCTTCCTTCCAGTACATGCCTTTACCTGCCCTCCCCCCGTCGTGTCTTTTATCCATTGGTTATGCTTATATGCATGCGTACAAGTCCTTCGGTTGATCTCTTACAGGCCCCCCCCACCCCTCAACCTCCTCTGCCTTCCCACTATAGTTTGACAGTCTGTTCAATGCTTCTTTGCCTCTGTATCTATTTTTTCCCCATTTCTTTCCTTTAAAAAATCTTGTCTCTACAGACTAGAAATAAACATATAATAACAAAAAATGTTTGAGTCCCAATTTCAATGTCCAATAGTTCTGAGTCCCCGTTTCGATGTCAAACAGTTCCTTAAGTGTACATGTCAGCAATAATATCTGGATGGTGGGCACATGGCAGAGAAAGATAAATATCACATGATCTCACTCTTTTGTGGAATATAATGAACAGCATAAACTGATGAACAAGAACAGATCCAGAGACTGAGAAATATTGAACAGCACGTCATACCTCAGGGAAGGCAGGGGAGGGTGGGGGTAAGGGGGAGAGATCAACCAAGGGACTTGTGTGCATGCATATGAGCCTAATCAATGGACACAGACAACAAGGGGGTGGGGCATAAGTGGGGGGTGGGGGGTTATGGGGAATAATTTGTGTTTTTGCCTCCCTGACAAAGTTTATATAAAGTTACAAAAAGAAATTGACAGCCAGTTTGAAATTGAATTGCCATGGCCTAGAGCAAAGAATATTCTTACATGATATTATTCTACAATGTCATTATAATTTTAGATATTTTACAACAGCATATTGTACAATTATCCCAAACAAACTTACAAACTAATTCTTGGAATGTTTGGCAGCAATTTAAAAAAAAAAAAAAAAGGACATGAAAGGATATAATCCCTTTCAGAAGGAATTAAGGTGCTGGGAAGGCACCTGAGCATTCTATATTGGCCCCTCTTGCCTTTTGTGCCAAGAGGGACCCTCTTCTCACAATCCAATTGCCCTCAGCTGTTGCCTGAGCTTTCTGTTCATGCTGAGCTTGAAGCCTCGTGGTGGCTGGTACCATGGATCTGTCTCTCGCCCAATCCTGTGAGCTGGGCCCTCCCTGGAGAAGAAACCTGAGTTCCCCAAGATATGTGATCAGTGCTGGGGCCCCGCCAGCAGGCCAGGGGATCCCAAGGCAGGTGCTGGGCGTGGAGGCCATGGTGGCATAGGCTACCAAGGAGACAGAACTGAACCTAACATCACCCTGCTTGGCCCCGGAGGATGACTGGTTAGCCAGAGACGGGTAAGATTCCTCAGGGAAGGAACAACTAAGACAGGCACAATTGCAGAGGGGCCATCAGGAGAGAACTTGGGGATCAACAGAGGTGGGGCACAGACCCTCACCACCCCAACCTTGCAGGGGCCTGAACCCTCACCCCGTCTGAGGGAGGTCTCCTGCTCCCATGGCTGCTTTGCTTCCCACGCCCAGCTCAGATCGGGACACAGGTGACAGACAGTGACTTGGCCCAGCTCAGATTGGGACCCAGGTAACAGACAGAGACTTGGCCGACAGCAGCTGCCCTATATCTAAATCCAGCCTAGCACCAGGAATGCTCAGGGCCTACTCAAGAATGCAAATAATCCTTTCCACTAATATTTACAGGGTAAATTAAGATTGTTGGTAGAATATTAAATTTGACAGTAAAATAATAATCAAGTTTTCACATTAATTTGAATAGGCTAATTGAAATAAGTGAATATTCAAGAAAATTTAATTGTACTGGACAAAAAGCTGTTCCTAATGTGGTAACTAAAATTTCTATTGGTAGTTCATCTCTTGGTAAAATTCCTGAACATGCAATGAAACTAAAGCAGTCATATTTTTGTGCAAAAAACTTTTTTTAATTTTTTAAAGAGAATGTTCAATTAGTTAAACTGGATAAAAAACTTGAACTATTCCTAACTTCAATTTGAACTCTGGTGTCTCCATTTTCCCTATACTCTAAAACACTTTAGAAAATGACTAAATGATAAAAAATAATCCATAACACCTTGTATTTTGTTGGTTTATTTTTCTTGTTAAAATCACAGTTCACCAATATTTGTTTTGTTTTTAACATTTGTTGAATATTTTTGAAATATGTCTGTAGTTCTCTTTATTGCTTTATTAATTGAATCCATAGTGAGACATAAAAAAGAATTTTTAAAAAAAAGGTTTCTAAAGCTATTTTATTAAAAATTTGTATTTGAGTCCTAACTGGTTTAGTTCAGTGGATAGAGCGTTGGCCTGTGGACTGAAAGGTCCCGGGTTTGATTCCGGTCAAGGGCATGTACCTTGGTTTCAGGCACATCCCCAGTAGGAGGTGTGCAGGAGGCAGCTGATCTTTGTTTCTCTCTCATCGATGTTTCTAACTTTCTATCCTTCTCCCTTCTTCTCTGTTAAAAATTCAATAAAATATATTTTTAAAAAATTTGCATTTGAATGTCTAGTATCATTATACTGTGTATGTAGGAGATTTTGTTTATACTATTTTACACTAAAAATTTGTTCTTGTATTATTATTCAATACCAGTTAATGGAATTATTATTATTATTATTATCATTATTATTATTGGTTACTCCTTACCCAAGGATATTTTTTCCATTTATTTTTAAAGAGAGTGGAAGAGGGAGAGGGATAGAGGGGGAGAAAGAGACAGAGAGAACATAGATGTGAGAGAGACATCGTTTGGTTGCCTCCCTCACGCACCAGGGATAGAATCTGTAATTCAGGTTCTTGTCCTTGACCGGAATTGAACGCGTGACCCTTCAGTGCCCAGGCTGACACTCTAACCACTGAGCTACACTGGCCAGGGCACTAATGGAATTATTTCGACATGCAAACATTTAATGGAGAAAATAATCCAGGTCATTTGAAGATTTTATGGTCCCCGCCCCCACCCTGGGTTATAGCAGTTTAACATCTGTCACAATTTGCAAGACTTAGGAATCAAATGCATGAGACAGTTTTTAATGGTGCTTTAAAAATAACAGTGATTTTCAGAATATATCAATAAGTTTAATTAGGCCTCTAGATTTCTAGAGGCAGAATTGCTGATCTTTTGAACCCTCTGTTGGTAAGCATCTTGAAGCAGGTCAAAATTTGCCACATAATTATTTGGCAGTATTCCAGTACATGCATTTTGGAAAAGTGTAATATTGACTTTTGTTTCTCCTCCTCTGGGTGGTAATAGAACTTGGAATAGTTGAGGAATGTGTTACATTTTTGTCAACCAGGACCTTTGTGTCTTCTATTTTACTTAAACTCTACTAAGGAAAGTAAAAATGGCCATTCTGTTTCCAGTTGCAAAAATATTTCTACCGGGAATCACATTTGTGCAGTTTATTTTTCCATTCTTACTGCATACTTCCAGTTTGATTTTTCAGTTTTTTTCTTTCTTATTCTAGTAGTCATGCTAGAACCCCAGTAATAGAATAAAACAAGGTAGCGTCATCCAAATGATAATCTTAAAAATCAAAATTGCATTTCCATCTATTTATTTTCTGGTGAATTTAATGGGGGTTAAATTCAATAGGTGGTAGGTCTATCCTCAGATCTGCCCAATATCAGTAGCTGGCCTGCCATACATAAGCAGTTCCCAAAGCTTTAGTGGATTCAGCATAAAAGTAAACTCTTAACTCCAGCCAGAAAAGTATTTTTTTAAGTACTTTGCTATATGCTGATAAAGGAATTCTAAGACTTTAAATCTTGCATTATTTATGTACTACACAGCCCATAAAGAAAATGATCTGCCATAGTAATAAAGATGAGATAATAAATTCTTTAACTTTAAGGTAACAAAATAAAAAGGCAATGACCTTTAGCTAATAATCTCTTGCAAGAAAGGTCAATAACTGCCAGGGAAAAAGAAAGGTAAGTTTTAAGTCTATTACAAAAAAATCTAACTTTGAAAAGGTTTTTATTTTGTCAAATAGAAAATTGGTCTAAATTTATAGCATTAATAATGTATGTAGTGTTGCCTGCTTAAGTAATCAGATATAAAAATTAATATAGTAAACCAGGATATTGGATATTAAAGACAATTAGAAGCAATAAAAAGTTAACAAATTATAAGATAAAAGGAAAGAATCTTGAATATAATCTAAAACCATCTGATTTTTCAGAAAAGAAAAAACTATTCAAAACACAACAAGATTAGGTAACAATTTAGGAAATTATGGACCTATGTTGAGAAATAAAAACACTCATGTTAAATTAGATTTTTTTCCATATCTCTAGAAACTTTCTGTTTCTAAAATAGTCTAAATATCACAATAAATATGAGCCAACTTGTTTTTGTTTTAAACAGTGAAAGCCACTTAGAATTTTTGATTGTTTTAAAATCTATGCCCTTAATTAAAGAAAAACTAAACAAAAACACTTTATATGGTCATTTAAATGGCAAGCCATAGCACATGAGCTCCTATATGACCTTTAAAAAAAGACAAACTTGACTTTCAGTGGCCATATACATTTTTTTTTTCCTACAAGAAGAATCAACGTTTTTAGTCAGATTCATACATCTTACTTTGTAATTTACATTATGGCCATGTGTATTCACAAAAAAAGGCAGTTCTTTTGGCTTGTAATTTCAGTCAAAATTACAATCAGCTAGTAATAAACAAAAAAGTATATTTATTTCCTTATTTAAGCTTTATTTAAAAGCCTTATTTAAGCTCTATCTACTCCACATTATAATATATACTAGAGGACTGGTGCACGAAATTTGTGCATGGCAGGAGGGGGTGTCCCTCAGCCCAGCCTACACCCTCTCGCAATCTGGGACCCCTCGGGATATCTGGCAGTCGGACATCCCTCTCACAATCCGGGACTGCTGGCTCCTAACCGCTCACTTGCCTGCCTGATTACCCCTATCTACTCACCTGCCTGCCTGATCACCCCTAACCACTCGCCTGTTTATCCCTAACTGCCTCTACCTCGGCCTCTGCTGCCACGGCTTCATCCAGAAGGTTGTTTGGCTGTCTGGTCTAATTAGCATATTACACTTTTATTATTATAGACTAGAGGCCCAATGCACAAAATTCATGTGAGTAGGCCTTCCTTCTCCCGGCTGCCAGCACTTGCTTCCCTCTAGCACCTGGGACCTGGGCTTCCCTTCAGCCCTGGCTTTATCCAGAAGGACATCCAGAATGATATCTGGTCTACTTAGCATATTACCCTTTTATTATTATAGATAATATATAAATGTAAGTTATAAGGTAATCCCATATATTAAATACATTATCAACAGCAATATTTATAATAACACAATATGCAAATACTTAAAAAAAGCATAGAGAAATAAATATTACCAAGCATCCAAAAGGATTTTTTTGAGGATAGATGAAAAATAAATTTAGCACAGACTATCATGACAGCTGCCATAGAAAGGGAAAATATTTTAGGTTAATATATTGATCATTGTTTGGTACAGGAAAGCAATATGTCGGCTCAGGAACTGAATTTAAGTGGGAAATTACTAAATGAGTACAAGCTTTAGAATCATTGAAGGACATAATATACGATATTGTTAACATGTTTTTGAGAAGATAGGAATATTTTCAAAATGCTGGGTTGCATGTCTCTTTGAACCTCTGCCTCATAGCATATCGGGATCCCTACCAGTTGTCAGCATTGATACAGGTATCAGTGTTTAAAGAGAAAGAAGAAAAGATCACATTAAGTCAGTGACTCCTGAGTTTATTTGCCAGGTATGGAAATGTATACCAGTGAAAAAGTTCGCTCAGCAATTCTTTGAGGGGGAAAAACATCAAGATTTTTACTTGATAAGAAAGAAAAAATTTGTTGTGTTTTGCTAGATTATGCAAAGTATACCTTGCACCTTGGATTGGGAAGAATGAATATATGCTAGCAAGTGGGAAAGGGGGTGGGGAGAGATGAAGAAGGACAGATGGGGATAAATGGGGACAGAAGGAGACTTTACTTTGAGCAATGAGCGCAAGATGTTATTGACTAAATGGTACCCCTCCGAAATGTGTATGTTGAAGCCTGAACCTCACAATGTGACTTAGTTGGAGATAGAACCGTTAGGGAAGTAATAAGGTTAAATGAGGTCATAGGGTAATGTCTTAACCCAATAGAACTAGTGTACTGGTATTTATTTATAAGAAGAGGAAGATATACCAGGTTCTCTCTCTCTCTCTCACTCTCTCTCTCTCTCTTTCTCTCTCTCTCCCCCCCTCCCCCATGCATAAAGGAAAAGCCATGAGAGGACACAACAAAAAGGTGGCTGTTTGCAGGCCAGGAAAAGAGTTTTCATCAGAAACCCACCCTGTTGGCAACTTGATCTTGTACTTCAGCCTCTGTAAGCAGTAAGTTTCTGTTGTGTAAGCTATCCAGATTATGTATCTTGTTATAACAGACTGAGCAGATTAATACAAAGGCATGGGTTCTATTTATTGCTTTAACATATATATGGTGTGTTACCTAGTTACTTCAGAAGGGTTAGGAAAAGTTATGTTGCAGCAGCATATGATCCCACAATTTCAGAGGCATATACATAGCCACAACGGTTTGTTTCTTGATCACATTTCAAAACCACCATGTCTTGGCTGTAGCTTTACTGCATACTGTCTTTATCCCAGAATCCAGAATGACAAAGCAAAGCCTATTAAATACCTTGCTCATCGTGTAGCAAAAAAATATAAAAGTTTATGGTGAGTTATGAGCTGGCTCCCAAAACTTCTATCTAGAAATTACACATTTTAATTCTGTATATATGTCATTGGCCAAAGTAAGCCACAAGATCACTCCTTATATCAAAAGGCCAGGGAAGTATAATTCTCTTATTAGAAAAGGGAAAAAATCTGTAACCTGCCACAGTAGAGTGAGTCAATAAACACCTCGCCAAGCAAAATTATAACGCTTCTCTAAGTGTCCAAACATAGAAGATGGTCAATAAACTACCATGCCTCCACAAAATGGAGCAGGATAGAGCTGCAAACAAATTTGAGGAGTATGCTTATAAACTGATATGAAATGATTTCAGATACATTATTGTGAAGCCAAAAACAAAAAAACCGTGCATGCTGTGAAAACAAAGTGCAAGAGTGTATCTACTGTACAATATCCTTCATATAAGAGAAAAGGAATATAAGAAAGTGTTCATGCTTCACTTGTTTGTGCAAAAAAAAAAAAAAAATACATGATGGATAAACCAGAAACTAATGAGGTTGCTTCTGTATCTATACATACATACTTTTATAAAGTGTAATTTATGAATTAGGCAATTTTGTGGATAGAAAATTTGTTCTTACATTGATCTTAGCAATGTCAACATACAATTTATTTTCTTTCATCATTCAGTGGAGAACTTTCACTTTGTCAATAAAGGAAGCACTTTATAGTTACTCTTTGGCATATCTGAATTGCCAGCCTCACTACTCTTGCTCTATGGTGACTATTATGAAGTGAAATGAGGGTTACCTGAACACAAGCCTTGCGATACTGTGACAGTCTATCTGGTGACTGAGATGGTTGCTAAGTGACTAATGGGCGGGGAGCATCTACAGCATGGACTAAGGAATGATTCATGTCCCAGGCAGCTCAGAGGGGGACATTACAAGATTTCATTATGCTACTCAAAATAGCATGCAATTTAAGGTATTGCTTATTTCTGGAATTTTCCACTTAATATTCTCAGACCTAAGTTGACTGTATATAACTGCAGATAAGGAGGGACTGCTATACAACTTTCCAATTTTATTTCTATATCATCAAGTGTCTCTCTGCTGCTTCATTTCTATGAGAAATTATCCTGATAATTTGCCAATATTAAAGAAAAATCATTTTGACAGAATGACCTCAATTTTTTTGCTTTCCTTTATAGCTAAATCCTGTGAAAGAGTTGTCAATATTTTCTCTGAGATTCTTCTCTGTCCATTGTCCATTGAATCCATTCCAACATTAATTTTACTTCTATCACTCCATCGAACTTGTTCTTGTTAAGTCAGCAATAACCTTTACATTGTTAAATCCAATACTCAATTAATAGCTATATAATATTTGACCCATTAGCAGTCAAGTTGATCTCTTTTCTTCCATAGGAAACTTTTTATTTTTAATCTTCAATTGGTTTCCTGGGATCAAATTTATGGTGTGTTTTTTCCTATATCACTGAGACCAAACTTGTAGTGCCCCATACTCAGCCCTTGGACTTCTTATTTTCTCTGCTTTCTTAACTTCATTGGCGATCTCATTCAATTGCATGTCTTTAAATATCACCATCGATCAGACTGTCAAACCTCAGAGGGAAGGTAGGGGAGGGTAGGGGTTAGGGGGAGAGATCAACCAAGGGACTTGTATGCATGCATATAAGCCTAACCAGTGGTCACAGACAACAGGGGGGTGGGGGCATGTGTGGGGAGGGGTCTGGGATGGGAATGGGGGGGGATGAGGACAAATATGTGATACCTTAATCAATAATGAAATTAATAAAAAAATAAATATCATCTGTATGCTAAATATACAACCCCTGCCTGAAACTCTCCCTTGAATTCCATTCAGCTCTGTATATCTCTGACTACCTACTCAACATTTCAGATATAAAATAGTTATCTGAAGCTAGCATGTTTATTATCTTACCCCTCAAAATCCACTTTATCTGTTATCTTCCTGATTTCAGTTCATGTCAGCTTCATCTCTTCAGTTAGTTTAAAAATCTTTGAATCCTCTCTTTTTGAAATCATCTTTGAATCCTCTCTTTTTTCTACACCCAAATCTAATCCAGCAGCAAATCATGTTTAGTTTTACCACCTCTCTCCACCTAGATTGCTCCTGTTGGTACAAATAACACGGACCTACATTATGCCAAAAGCCTTCTAATTTTCCTGATCCTAACTTTTCATATGTACCATCTATTTCTGCACAGTGTAGAGAATGTTCCTTTTAAGTCATTTTACTTTTATTTGAACCTTCCAATATTTATGCATTTCATTCAGAAAAAAAGCTAAAATCCTCAAATAGCATAAAGACCTCATGTATCTTCCCCTTGTTATCTCTTTGACTTCATCTACTACTAGCTTCCACATTGCTTTCATTGGTTTGACAGTGTTTAAATGCATGTTAGTTTGCTAGCAATAGCTTCAATTATTTTCCTGCTGTTTCTTACACACACCAGGAATAGGTCTTAGGACTGACTGTTCACTATGTTTGGAAATTATTTCCCCAATGTATTTTCATGACTCATTTTCTCACCTTTATCAGAGATTTGACCCTTAAATTTGCAACCCTTCTAACACAACACTTTTTCCTTTTTACCTGACCATATATATTGTCACGTAATAATTTATTATTTTTCATGCTTATTGAATGTTCCTCCTCTTCCTGCAATAGAATATAAGATTCATGAGGATAGCGATTCTTGTTTATGTATTTCTGGTTGTATCTCTACCATATAGAATGATACAGAGTAGGTGCTCACTAAATATTTATTTGATCAATGAATGAATGAAAATGTCTCAGCTGCATGATCAATAATTAGAGACAATTTATGCTTCAGCTTTCTTTCCAGATTAAATAAATGCCCCTGTTTTTTAGATACAGTGTTGTACAAATGAAATGATAGTAGTGCCCTAGCCAGTTTTCTTCAGTGGATAGAGCGTCAGCCTGTGGATTGAAGGGTCGCAGGTTCGATTCCGACCAAGGGCACGTGCCTGGGTTGTGGGCTGGATCCCCAGTAGGGGGCATGCAGGAGGCAGCTGATCAATGATTCTCTCTCATCATTGATGTTTCTATCTCTTTCTATTCCTCTCTCTTCCTCTTTAAAATCAATAAAAAATAATTTAAAAAAATGATAGCAGTATATTTCTCTATAACTATTAATTTAATCTTCTAGAATAACTTATTGCTTTTCATTAGAGCAAAAATATAATGTGAGTGTGGATGATAAAATGCAAAAGACTAAATTAGTAACTTATTCTTCAAATAATTTTTTCCAAACACTCTATTTTCAAATGTTGAAAATCATATTTTTAATGAGCTTACACAGAATAAAAAAAGTTATCCCCCAAGAGAGAAATATACCTAGGAATAATACCATTCCAAACAAGGTCACATTCACAGTTTGGGGGTTACAATGTGGACATACTCTTTGGGAGCTACAATTCAACCCTTCTAATAATAATTAAATTATAAATTCTTTTCTCAAAATTATTTTATTTATTTGTACTTTCTCCTTCAACTTCTCCTTTTATATATATGTCAGTACCAAACAGATTTTCTCACTATGATATCTGTCTCCAAAATTACTTGAGAATAGATAAATATCCTAAGCCATGTAGTTTTTTGAGGATAAAAAAAGAGAGAAAGCTTTTAAGCCTTGAAGCAAAGATTTATATTTTTCAATAGTGTTAAAATGTACTTTAGTATTTCTAGTAATTGCTTCAATTATTTTCTTAAATCTTTAAAGATTTCTCAAAGCACTTAGGTTTAAAACACATCTAAATATATAAAAGAGACAGTTGAAGAATACAGGCAAACCTCAATTTAGTGTGTGAAGATGAGCATTTGGCCAAAAAAAGGGTTGTGACAATGTATGCACTGAAGAAGATGAAAGAGAAGTCACTGAGTAGCACACTTTTAATGAACTGACCCAGAGTATAAAAACATAATTAGAGTCATAATTAGAGAACAATAACTCATACCTGAAATTGTATGTGAATACCCTAAAGTAAAATGCTGGAGTTATTGTTAGAATTAATGCAGTACTTCAAATGTAATCTAGTGTTCACTGTTTTTCTGAGCAAGTCAAGTATTTATGCACCCTATCTTCTCTCAAAGGCAGCATTGAGTATGAAATGCCCTGTGTAAGGACATATTTTTAAAACAAAGAATTTTAGCTCCTACATATGAGCAATTGAGCTAACAGTACAAAAAAATGGTCTCTTCCTTCCACCCTTTAAATATAATACTTTCTACTGCAGAATACCTTAAACATGCAATGAGACAGCTTTATAATTAGTCACAGTTTAAAAATATTCATCTTCATAGGGCAAACTCATTTAGGAGATATCATAAATAGTGTCATGAATTAGAGAAATCCTGATATCCCTTAAGTCTAACATAAAGTTTACTCCAACACCAAATCATTCCTAGGAACTCAGAGAAGAATCCTAAAAAACAGGCAGCTTGTGAGGTGCAGCAACATCTACTACAAGCAATTAATGGATAAACTATCTCACTTTCATATCTGCCATAAAAATATTGAAGAAATAGATTTAGCTTTTAATTTGTCTTTCACAACCAGGTAGTTTTTTGTTTCTTCTGTTCTATGTGTACTCTCCAATTCAATCTGCTAAATACATACTGTCTTTATTGCACCAACATTCACTGCATGCCTACTGTATGCCAGGCACATGGACAAGTAAGTTGGATCCCATCTGATCTCAAAGGTATTCTTCATTAACTCCATATAGCTTCTGCTTATTGAGCACTTCACACCGTAGCAGTGGATTTATGATGATGAACACAGTTAATACTCATAACAACCTGTGGGTATGGATGTTGGTATGACCCTAATTTTATCAATGAGAAAACCAAAGCTTATGGAAGTTGAATAACATATCCAAGGTCACAAAGTGAGAAAGTGCAGAGCTGGCGTTAAGCCCAGGCTTGTCTGATTCCAAAGGCAAGCCTTCAAAGACTGCACTTTAATACTCTTTCAACACGTTGCTCACACTGACTCTTCTACATTTCCCCACCATTGTATTTCCCCTGTGTATCGACTCTGTAGAACTTGGCCTTTTTTATTCTTGGTGAGCTGATGGTGATCATCCAACAAAGAGCTTACCTCTTCTCTACAATATTTTCAATTTGTTTCAACTATCCCGTTCTCTTTCTAGTGCCTGAGGAATCTTCAGTCAGTGAATACAATAATTGCTAGTAGGGCAGCTGGTTAAATTTTGCTCAGGGAAGCAGGAGAGAGCAAAGAGTGTGTGTGGGGGGAAGAATGGTGTTTTAGTCAGAAGGGAACTAATTGGATAAGGGTCAAGAAATAAAATTCAAAGTTTGTGGCAGGATCTAAAAAGATAAGTAATTCGGGACTTTAATATTAGTCATGATTTTAAAGTATTCCATCGGATCTTAAACATATTTGCCTTGTAAAGGTGAAGGAGATGAAGTAGCTTTCATTTCTTTAAGACAATTACAACATTGTGTTTGTATTAGGGTCTTCAAAGTGTACCTCATAGTGCATAGGAAATGATAATATATTCAAGAAATAGACCAGATATCAGTTATCCATTTCAGGTATTGCTCTTGTAGAACCCAAGTTCCCAAAGCAGTGTCCTTGATAGGACACTGACTCAGTCTCTGAAAGCAGTACTGAGATACATGTGCCTGATGGTCTCGGTCTTCTCTGAACACCTCTGTGTGAGGCAGGGACAATGTGGACTGCTTAGTAGATTATACAGATGTTTCTGCCAGGCAAAGAGAATCAGAAGAGGAAAGCTTCTCCCCTTTATGTCTTAATAGAGCATAATTTGGTATACAATGAGAATAACAGAACAGTATGTTGTAGGTGTTAGAGTTTAAGAGCCATGCACTTTTTGAGCAGAACTAACTGTTCTGAATTTATATTTTAATAATAAGGTAAAAATCTGATTAAGGATACATACTTCAGAGACAGAAACTCGGGTGCTCCTTGCTAGTTGAATGATCTCAAGTGCATTGCTTGACCTCCAAAAGCCTCTCCTTACACCATTCATAAAATGAGCATAACAATATATCCTCCTGGAATAAATGGAATAATGTAAACAAAGCATCAAAAAAGAGTCCCAAACTCACAGCAGACACTTCATCAATAGCAGTTCAATGACAGGTGTTAAAATCATCTTTTTTAAAGTTCTAAATAAAAGAAGAGACACATAAAATATCTCAATTTAGAATTCCAACGCTTTTCAAATTTCTTTTTCTTTTAACTGAAGACTGGATTTATTTTCCTGGAAGTCTGGGTAGCCATGTGAGACCAGCAGTGAACTAGAACATAGAAACACATTGTCAGGATGGATTCAAGTCCACGACACCCATCAGATCAATGCTGGCTCCCTCAGTGCAGTCCCTCACCTCAGGGGTATTCATAAGGCTTCTGAAATTTTTGATGTCACCAAGCTGAAATAGACACACATACACACACACACACACACACACACACACACACACACACACACAACACTCCATGGAGAAAAAAAGTAAAAGTTTGCTTCTTGGCAAGAAAAGAGGAATGATGTTAAATCTTCACTAGTTTCACTTAAATGAAGACACAGCCTTTACAGTCCCAAGTTCTCTCAGCTATAAAACCCACAGGCCTCTGCCAGGAATGCTTGTAAATCGTGACTCATCTTGCAGCACCCAGTAACAATCTTCAGGGCTAAATTGGTACTTTTCAATATGATTAGTGCCTTTCCAGCCCGTGAAAGAGCACCTACTTTCCCTTCCACTTAGAAGTGAGCTGGAGGAATTTTGTTGTTGTTGTTGAGTTTTGCTATGTTACTTGAGCTACTGGAAAATCTCCCGCAAAGACTCTACCAAGAACTGCTTCTGAGCATCGTACAGTGAAACAAAGTGTTAACACTTTAATCTTCATCTCTGGAGTCAGTGCAAATTATAATTATTTCAATTCATATTTCAGCTTCATCCAAAGAATATAAAGCTTGACAGGCTTCTATTTCCTATATATATTGCACCTGATAGACTATCATTTTCGAACTGAGAAATAGGGCTATAGGGGACTAAAAAATTCTTGGCACTGATTCACACAATAAAATAGAGTAGCCTTTTTGGTGAGCATAGAAATTTTCTGTTAGTACTTCCAGTATAATATCAGAACTCTTCCATAACAAAATTTTAGGGTATTTTTGGTTATTTTTTAAAGGACCCTATACTATCATTGTGCATGCTTTTGATGATAATTTCCTGAAACTTTTTATAGTACAAGTGCAGTGACAGCTAAGATTTTAAGGGACACTTTTTTATTATCAGTATTGAAATAAGAGAGAAAGAACGTGATGTGCAAGAGGTTTAGTAAAACAGATACATGTGAAAGTTGTATGGTTTCAGGACTGTGACCAATAGATACAGGAAGTCATTAGTATGCCTAAAAGTGTCATTAAATCTATAAAGGGAAGAATATGTAGTTTATGAAAAAATAAATATAAAAGAAGTAATTTGTGAAAGAAAATATGAATAGAAAGGAAATATACTTCATAACCATAATTGGCCAAGAAAGATTATGGTCTAACACAGCGATTTTCAGCCAGTGTGCCACAAACACTTTGAAACATGCAATACCTGACTATTTAATCAGGGGTACTGATCTCTTTTCCCTTAGATTGTCAAATTAAAAAAAAAAATACAACATCCAACACAACAATAGCCGTAAGTATGAATGAATCAAAATTATACCTATATTTTTTTCAGATTGGCAAAAATATAATCTATTTTTTTTTTTGGTGTGCCACAGAATTTCAGTAATTAGTTTATGTGCACCATGAATTAAAAAGGGTTGACAGTTGCTAATCTAGCATATACACAGTCAAAAATAAATAAAAGAGAAATGAGGACAGTAAAAATGAGATATTAAAAATGCAGTTATTGCCAGTGGACATCATGTTCTTCCATGAGATTATGAGGAAAGCATTCCAAGGATCCATGCATGGGAAACTATGGGGTGGCAAGATTTATTTGAGTTCTAAATGCAAACATTAAAAGATTGCCCCTCCTGGGTCCTCAATGTCCCATTTCTATCTATCCTGCAATGGAAAAAGGTCAACTGTATCTTCAGTAAGGCCAGTGTCCACAGTTTCTGCTTCATATTAATATTAAAGCTTAATCCTTTTGAGCTCACACAGTCTGCCCCAGGCATCAGTTGCAGCTAGACTGTGCATTGAGGAGGAGTGTCGGTGGGGAATGCTTCTTTGTTCTCCTGGCTCCTAGATTTTTATCACCTTGGTTTTGGAATAAACTAGGAGCTTTTTCAAAATAACCAATCAACTTACCAAGCTTTCTGGGGCTTATGTTGGGTCTACCCCTGACCAATGATCCTCTTCTCAGGTTAGACTGACAGGCCTCTATGTCAAACACCTTTCCCTGCACCATATTTACTTCTATTGCACATGTGTTTACCTCCCTTGGCCCCCACTCCCTCCCTGCCACAATCCTGTACCAGGAGGGAAGAGAGGGGTGTTCATCTTTGGTGGGACAATGCTGTGATTCCTTAGGGTGCATGTGAAGCTGTAGCTTCTTACTGAAGCAAATAGGCTCATATTACTCAGGCCACTAGGCTCAACAGTGTCGGATTCCCTTTGCTTCCTTCTTATTTAGTTAACTATGATAACAGGAGGAATAAAATTAATGATAAAAAATAATCCATCTATGAGAATTTAAGTTACTATTGAAGGTGAATAAAGTCCATAAATAAATGTACTGGTATTATTTTCAGAACAATTTTATTTTTAATCTTAGGAATCAAATAAAGTAAAAAAAAAAAAAGAGTGATCTGAGGGACTTCAGAATTGTTCTAAGTGCAAAATTAAACTTTAGTTCTATTTCAAATAGGGAAATGGAGGAAAAAGAAAACTGAAAATCTGTTAATGAGAAAGCAATTTGATATTACTTGTTGAATATACTATCAGAATCAGATACTATAGAATATTCTCAATAATGTTCTGACTGCTCAGTGATACACTTTTCATTAATACTCAAGATCCAAAATTAACAAATATAAAGACATTATCCTTGCTGAAATTACTGTATAAATATCAGTGGTTGTTTATTGAGCACATATTACTTACTTTAGCACCTTCATCTATTTAGTTTATTCTTTAAAACAACCACACAGTATGGCCAGTGTGTCTAAGTGGTTGAGCCTCAACCTATGAACCAGGAGGTCAAGGTTCAATTCCAAGTCAGAGCACATGCCTGGGTGGCAGACTCAATTCCCAGTAGGGGTACATGCAGGAGGAAGCCAATCAATGATTCTCTCTCATCATTGATGTTTCTATTTCTCTCTCCCTTCCTCTCTTAAATCAACTATACATACATATATATATATATATATATACACTAATAAAAGAGAAACATGCAAATTGACCATACCTCCACTACACCACAAGCCACGCCCACCAGCCAATTAGGAGAGAGTATGCAAATTAACCCAAACAAAATGGCTGTGGCCACGGAGCTAGCAGGAGGCTTGGGTTTCCCTGGCAGTGGAGGAAGCCAAGCTTCCTGTCCACCCTAGCTGGTCCTGGCCTCCGCTCAAGGCTACAAAGTTTCAATTATAGAAAATAAATAAATCCCAACAAAAATGGCAGTAGCCACAGACCTGGAGAGAGCAGGAGGCTTGGGTTGCCCCTGGCGATGGAGGAAACCAAGCTTCCCACCTGCCCTGGTCTTCCCTGGGCTACAAAGGTTCAATTATAGAAGATCAATAAATCCCAGATACCATGGCCTCCACTTGGGTGGCTGGGGGGTGTAGCTGGCCTGAAAACCACTACAGGCTGCCCCATGCCCCAAGGGAACCTCGCCCAGGCTGCCCCACACCCCAAGGGAACCCCCACCCTGATCTGGGACACCCTTCAGGGCAAACCAGCTGGCCCCCACCCATGCACCAGGCCTCTATGCTATCTAATAAAAGAGTAATATGCAAATTGACCATCACTCCAACACACAAGATGGCTGCCTCATGTGGTCAAAGATGGCTGCCCCCATGTGGACACAAGATGGCCACCACAAGATGGCCAGCAGGGGATGGCAGTTGGGAGGGACCAGGCCTGCAAGGGAGGGCAGTTAGGGGTGACCAGGCCGACAGAGGAGGGAAGTTGGGGGTGACTGGGCCTGCAGGTGAAGGCAGTTAGGGGTGACCAGGTCTTCAGGGGAGGGCAGTTAGGGGCAATCAGGCTGGCAGGGGAGCAGTTAGGCATCAATCAGGCTGGTAGGGGAGTGGTTAGGGGGTGATCAGGCTGGCAGGCAGAAGTGGTTAGGGCCAATCGGGAAGGCAGGCAGGTGAGTAGTTGGGAGCCAGCAGTCCTGGATTGTGAGAGGGATGTTTGACTGCCCATT
Organism: Plecotus auritus; assembly: GCF_963455305.1. Lineage (NCBI taxonomy): Eukaryota > Metazoa > Chordata > Mammalia > Chiroptera > Vespertilionidae > Plecotus > Plecotus auritus. Next base: position 192,277,414 of record NC_137771.1, read on the forward strand.
TAGGCCTGATCCTACTGGGATCGGGCCTAAACGGCAGTCAGACATCCCTCGAGGGGTCCCAGCTTGGAGAGGGTGCAGGCTGGGCTGAGGGACACCCCACCCCCATGCATGAATTTTGTGCACCGGGCCTCTAGTATATATATACATATCAACCACACATTTATCTTTATCTATAGCTAGGATACACAGAAACAGAGAAGTTAAGAAAACTGCTAAAAGCACACAGCTTACATGGGTTAGAAATTAAATTATATCTGCATGACGTCAGATCACTCAGTCATTAAACATGACCAACTGGAAGTGTTAGTGATGAAAGTGTAATATTCCCTTCCCCATTGAGTGCTGGGGTCAGGTCCTTAGGACATCTCCAGAGAAATAACTTTCTCAGACTTGCACAGGAGGATGAGTGATTTTTATTTGCATGGAATTGCATCCTTGGGTAGACAAAGTCCCTTTATCCAGTCTTAGAAGATGTGCAGCTGGGGATTCAGTAGAACTAGAAGCAAAGCCAGCATCCACAGTTTCCTTTCCATGTTGGAATTGCCCCGTGAGACAGGTGTCTTCTTTGGGGTGTGTTAAACTTCAGCTTCCTGGCAAAGCTGCATGAATGAATGCCTATACTATTTGGCCTTTCTTTTGTTCCTTTCCAGTTATTCATAGCTAGGTTAAATTACAAAGGTATCAGAGGGAGCTGGTATGTGTAATTGGGAGAGTTATTTACATGATAGATGCCTCATTATTACTTTCCTATCTTTCTATTTATTAGCTACTTAACTCATACATTAATTACCTTAGCTCCATTTTGGAGGAAGACAGAGTAGAAACAAAATGTTTATAGTAGTATGGATCAAAAGGGGACACATACTAAACCTGACAAGCTCAAGGGAGGCTTGCCTGGAGGCCTTACACACTTAGAGACCTACAGCAAACACATAGGATGGTCTGAAATTAAAACTTTTTTAACTAAAAGTGGTTCGTGGCAGGGAGTCAGGGCTTAGGGAAGTATTTTTCCCTAACAAAGTTTGATCTTCACCTTAAAGGAGCCTGTCATCTTTTTGCATCTGGAATAACAAACCCCATAACATGCCTTTGGAATAACAAAGCAATTTCCTTTTTACCAGACCCCTCAAAGCACAAGCATTGTACCAGAGCAGAGACCAATATCCCCTCATTGTTATTGTTATTATGTTAATTATTGACTGTTAACTATCCTTTAACCACCTATACAAAAAAGATATGTGTCTATCATTTTACTTTTTATCCAATCCCAGAGCTTCTCCCCTTACCCTGCTTTGCTTTCTCCTGCCTCCCTAATCTATCACCAATACATTTAACCCAATTAAGCCTCTTCTTTTGACTGTAATGTATAAAATAAGGTGCAAAACTGCCATTTTCCAGAACATTTTCTCAATCTGTTGAAGTTTTGCTTTCTGGCAATTGTCGTCAGTTTGGCTCAAATAAACACTATAGGTTTGAACATTTCTTAGGGTGACAGTAGATAATAGCAAGATAATGGATAAATACACAAAAAAATAAATCTCTCTAGATAAGCTTTAAGTTCCTTGAAAACATTTTCTATTCCTTTGTGTATTCTTTTTCTATAATAGACAGATTAGTACAAACACAGAAGATATCCTCCGTAAGTACTTATTGAATAAATCATTCTGGTCATTCTTGTTAAATGTCCAAAGCCTGCCAAAGAAGAACTAATAAAATTTATCTTCAGGATTACAAAAATAAATAAGACTCAGGGAGAGACAAGAGAATTGGAGAATAGTGAAAATCTGATAAAATAAACATACATGACTAGAGGCCCAGTGCACAAATTCATACACTGGTGGGATCCCCTGGCCTGTGGGGGTCAGGCCAAAACTGGCTCTCCAACATCCCCCAAGGGGTCACGGATTGTGAGAGGGCACAGGCCAGGGCAAGGGACCCAAGTGGTGCACAATCAGGGCCAGGGAGGGACCATAGGAGGGCTCCAGGGCATGCCTGGCCCCTCTCGCCCAGTCCCAATCGGCCAGACCCCAGCAGCAAGCTAACCTATCGGTCAGAGCATCTTCCCCCTGGTTGTCAGTGTGCATCATAGCAACTGGTCAAATGGTCAAACAAACGGTCGGACACTTAGCATATTAGGCTTTTATTATATAGGCTACCTTAATAATAATATGTAGCATTTATTGATATTTATTTTGTGCTAGGCATTGTTCTAAGAACTTTACACAGATTAACAACTTTTAATCTGCATTACAATCCTGTGAAGAATTAAACCAACCATTAAAAAATTACCAATATAAAAATATTTTTTTAAAGTTTGTTTTAGAATAGTCTTAGCTTTACAGGAAAATAACAAAGATAGGATAAACTTCTCATATTCTACACCAAATTTGTCTTATTATTTACATCTTAGGGTTCTGCAGATCAGAGCAATAGACCAACAGAAGATGGAGACAGAAATATCCATATAAAAAGGTTCATTATAAATAATTGGTTTGTGTGATTATGGAGGCTAAGCAGTTCCACTGTCTGCCTTCTGCAAGCTGATGGTGTAAATTCCAGTCTGAGTGCAGGAGAAGAGCCAGGTCCATTTCAAAAACAGTCATACAGAGAAAGTAAATTCTCTCTTACCCTGCCTTTTGGATTGGATGGGGCCCTCTGGCCATTGGGAAGGGCCTTTTGCTTAATTCAGTCTGCTGATGGATGTGTTAACCTTATCCAGAAACACCCTCACAGACACACCTAGAATAATGTTTAAACAGATATTTGGGCACCCTGTGTTCAATCAAGTTGACATATAAAAATAAGCATCACAGCCTGACCTGTGTTGCTCAGTGGTTAAACATTGACCTATGAACCAGGAGGTCATGGCTCAATTCCCAGTCAGGGCACATGCCCAGGTTGGGTTGAAGGCTCAATCCCCAATAGGGGACATGCAGGTGGCAGCCAATCAATGATTCTCTTATAATTGGTGTTTCTATCTCTCTCTCCCTCTCCCTTCCTCTTTGAAATCAATAAAAATATATTTAAAATAAAAAATAAGCATCAAAGAATGACATATTTTTCACTTTCTTCAAAAATACCATCTTCTGCATGGGAGATTAGTCTATTCTCTAACATTTATTTATTTATTCAATCACTTATTTATATCATTTATGGACTCAGTGTATTTATTCTATACTTGGGGTTATAATACAATACTGCTTTATATTGTTGCTCAAATTGTTTCACCTTTGGGGATTTGCAGCTCTTAAAGTTGACTTCTTTGTTCTTTACCTGGGGGTAAAGCCTATAAAAAATGGGTTTCCCCTTGTGATTGGTGACCTTAAGGAGTTTCTCATTCTCATAGTAGTCCACACTCAGCCTCTCACAATTTATCCAAAGGACCGTTTTAAGTGCTCCCAACAGTTTATTGCTTATGTGACTTCTGACCTGGCCCAGGTAAAGGGCTCTGGTTTCTAACTGTGGATGGGGCTGTCTCTCCAGATTTTAGGATAGCGGGTTTGCCCAGCAACTTCAGTTCTCTGATGGATCCAAGAAAATAATCAACTTTCAATTTGTTTAACTTGTTCTTGTTGGGAGGACAGGAATGTAGCCTTCTAGCTCTTTACATGTCAAAGCTGAAATATAAAATATTCAACCACCTTTGATCTACTGTTATTACCCTTTTTAAAAATATATATTTTATTGATGTTTTTACAGAGAAGAAGGGAGAGGGATAAAGAGTTAGAAACATCGATGAGAGAGAAACATCGATTAGCTGCCTCCTGCATGTCTCCCACTGGGGATGTGCCCGCAACCAAGGTACATGCCCTTGACCAGAATCCAACCCGGGACCCCTCAGTCCACAGGCCGATGCTCTATCCACTGAGCCAACCCAGTCAAGGCTATTACCCCTTTTTTTACAGATGGTGAAATTGAAAGCCAGAGAGGTCACATAAATTGCCTGAGGTTATGCTCTGTGAATTGCTGATTCAGTCTGATTCTGGTAGTACTGTCTTAATCACTATGGTATACTTCCTTAATATTGTATAACATAACACAGTTAAATATATGACAGAGTTATGATGGACTAACAAAAGGGAGTGGTTAACTTCAGTAACTACCTAAGGGAAAGCCTAATGAAAGGGGTCACAAGTGAACTGGTGCAGAGAATGAGGAGTTTACCAGGCAATGGAGGGTGAGTACTTCTGGACAGAGAAACATTAGGAGTAAGGCATAGAGCCATTAAACAGAAGGTCATCTGTTCAGATTTAGTTGTTGAAATAAGAGCTGATGAGTCTGAAGGCAGGCCCTGTGCCTTGTGAAGGGCTGTCCTAAGAACTGTGCCTGGAATTTATAATTGACAAAAAATGAATATATCTTTTAAAGTGAAGAAAGATGCATTAGAAAGATGGCCCATAGTAAGTGAGTAATTGGTAGCAATACTTTTTAAAGAGACTTTAACTGTTATTTACATGTAACAAGTCCTGTTCCTAAAACTATACTTTTAATTAAAAAAATAACAAGTACCATAACCTCAAAATTAATTTTGTGAAAAATTATTGAACATAGTCATAATTTTAGGAAAAGCAATTTAAGCAAACAATAGGCAATACACTTATAACACAAAGTCTCTCACCCAGCACACCTGTTTTCAATGTGACTTAGGATAATCACTGTGATGATGTATGTACGGTGAAATCTATTCTTACCTTTTTCTCTAAATCCTTTAAGTTTTGGCACTGTTTATGCATACCTCAGCAATGTTCTTCCAGACTACATTTCTGCAGAACAATATATGGCAAATGAAATTTTATGTTCAATTCTTTATCAGCTTACTTCTATTCTGACACTCATTTTTCTCCACGATTTTCATACTTTCATTGCTATTGGCATTATAGAATTTATCTACATATCCATGCTGACCTCATCTAAACATTGAAACTCAAAAGGAAGACAAAGACAAATGCTTGTCATTTCTGGGTCTTATATCTTTTTTCTTTCACCCTTCAATAGGAAGCTAAATATTTAAAAATACAGTCAAGCATTGCTTAAGGACAGAATACTACATTCTGAAAAATGAGTCATTAGGTGATTTCATCATTGTGCAAACATAATGAAGTGTACTTAGACAAACCTAAATGGTATAGCCTACTACAACCTAGGTTATATTGTATAGGCTAATGTTCCTAAGCTATATTGTACAGCATGTTATTGCAGGCAGTTGTAACCCGTGGTATTTGTATATCTACCATATCTAAACATAGAACAGGTACAGAAAAAAATACAATATAAAAGATTAAAAATGGTATACCTCTATTGGGCACTTACTATGAATGGAGCTTGCATGACTGGAAGTTTCTCTGAGTGAGTGAGTGGTGAGTGAATGTGAAGGCCTAGGACAATACTGGACACTATTGTAGACTTCATAAACACTGTCCCACAAGCCCTCCCCCTGGTTCCTTCTGACAGTGTCAGAAATAGGACATTTAAGCTGTCAATGCTGCTCCATAAGGGATGGATGTGGGCTGCATACTTTATTGGAAATAATGAGTAGAATCTGGCTGAGTAAGGCATGGATCACCAAAACAATAACTGTCAGGAGGGAGTGAGAGGTGGCCCAGGAATACTAGTATGTAGGAATAAGAAATCAAGATGGAGAGTTAAAAGAACATAACAGATTGTCATTGCAATGTGGTTTTGACTATTGGATGTTGGTGCAGAAGTCAGCAGTGGAATTCTGTGGCATCCTTTAGAAAAGAGGTATTTCACATGAAGAAGGTGTAGGACTGAAACCTCAATATTTTGACTTTGAAATTTTGTTTTTGGTTCCATTTACCCCATCTGGGACAAAAGGCTCTCTCTGAAATTGAATTGATGGAAGAAATAAAATTTATCTGTGGTTTACATCATTACAATCTGAAAATATTTCCAAGTACAGGACAGGCTGGCTCCAGACTACCACAAAAAGTATTTACTAAAGTAGCAGTGGCACTTAATTCTTATCTCCTGTGAATCTATGTCCATGATCTTAAGTCCTCAACAAATAATTTACAGTAGTGTTTTCTGAAGATTATTAAGCAAGATTTGGGGGGCTATAGCACCCTCTGAATAGGTAGGCTGGGGATCCAGGCTCCTCTGTGCTAAACAGGTCAGTGGTTGGCTGACTAGGATGTAATCTGTGCATTCAATTCCTCCTGAACCACATATTGTTTCATTGCTTATGGGAAATCAGCTTCATTATAACTTTTTGGGAGCACCATTATGCATGCAGTCTGTCATTGATCATAATATGATGTGGCACATGACTATACTAAAAGGGAGTTTAATACTGAAATAATTAAATAGGAGACTTCGGTGTTCCTACTTTCTAGTGTTCAAAATCTAGGTTAGTGTAAGGGATGCTCGCTAACTCATTTACTCTCAGTAGTCACTAATTTAAAGTGGGAAAAAATTCCATACAGTAATTTCAAGCAGGTTTTATTACACGATTCTCTAAAATTGTAACAGGAGGATTTTTGAGAGAAAAAGTTATCCTGGACTAGAAGTAAACTACCTGCTCATTATTCTGCAGGACTACAACTGAGGAAAGGACTCTGACCCCAGGTGTTCAGAGACAATGAAACTAAGGAAAGGTGAAAAAAAAAAGTAAGTAAATAGACAAAATCCCTAATTCACAAAATGAAGCCAAAATGAATAATCGAACAAAAATAGGGTAAAGAAGGTGAGAAGAAATAGATATAAAATGGAAGCATAGGAATGATAAGCCTGGGAAAAGGTGTAAAATAAGACAATGGAGTATCTATTAAGTGACTACCTTAAAAAAACTGAACATCAAATACAAAATATAAAAAGTTAAGAAAATTTGCTCCATTCTCTGTGTGTCTCTATCTTTGTCTCTGTCTTGGTGCTTCTAAATGTAGGAAAATACTTATTTTAAGAAAAGGAAGGTCATAGTGGTCTACCCAAAGCTCATAGGAAAGTAAGATTTTAGGCTTCATGGGACTAGCAAGAGTAGATACACAATCATCATTAACAAACAATAATAATGACAGTTCTAGCAATCTAAAATGTAATTAATTTAAGGTTTTATAAATACATTAATTTTAGTGAAATGAAAAAAAACAAAAATTGTCATGAAGCAGATAAGTCTCAAATGACCATGGACAGTATTAGTGATATATGAATAGTTTTAAACAAATGAAAACCCTGAAATTATTATATTATCCAGTGTGAAATAACTTGCTTGACTGTTAAATTGTAAATTTTCCTCAATGCCTACTATATTAAATCTACAACATATATAATATATCCATTGCATTAATAAGTATTTAGTATGTCAAATATTAAACAGATTACTAAGGCAATTGAAAGAAAGAATCTAAATTAAGAAGGAAATGGAGAGAAAAAAAGTTGTAAAAAATTTAAAGAGATGTGAATGTAATGGGTCAAGCAGCCTTTATCTGCTCAGAGGATTTTGCAAGAATAAACCTATTAAAAGAATCAATTTCCTGCAAATCTTGCCCAGTTGATCCTATACTTATAATGAAACTCATTTAAATCAATATTTGATAAATGCCTAAATGAATAAAAATGAAATGAATAAATGAATGGAAAGGGAACATAAATACTAAGTGGTGGAAATTAAATGAATAATTCTCTTGAAATCAGCTTCACTCAAGTTTGCCAGCATTTTATACAGAGTAATGCCATCTAAAATGGTAATTTTGAAAGGATCCTGTTAACAAATATATCTACACAAGAAGTATATAAATTTGTGGCTGTAATCAGAATACTCTAAATATACTTTGTTAAGTACTCTGTCCTTAAAGTTAGTTGAATGATTTTTCCCTCCACTGAGTTAGATTAACCCACATTTCAATCAGTAATTTTCTAACATTGATACCACTTATATTCCTGGGAACAGGAGAAATCCTTCTCCATGTGTTTTCTTCTCAGAACATTAAACATATTAGCCTAATTACGCTCTTCTTTACTGTCCCTCTTATTCTTCTGGAACATTTCCAATGTCTTTTCTGTGGCTATTTTTGGATTAGATCAATACACACCATATTGAATACCAATCATGCTGGTTTGTAGAATTTTAGATAAGGGAATGTTTCATGCTTGTCTTCTGAGTAACCAAGATTTTTTAAAATTCCTAAGTTAATATTTTAAAAGAGAAATGGCACATAAAGAGCACCCATTTTCCAACTATGAAGAAAGGTAACTAGAATTATTAAAAATAAGGTTTGTGATTATTTTATAACAATTAGGGTTTCATACATTTAAATTTCTTAAAGAACAAGTTCTCAGGTACAGCTCAAACAAATAGATACACCTCATGTGTGCTTAGAAGAGTGATTATTTAGTTAAGTCAGTATTTTTTATATCCATGAAAAATTTGAACAATTAAAAAGATAGTCTTTTTTTAACTTTCAATCTTAACACAATTAATTTGCTTAAAGTACAGATTCATTTTAAACAGTGCAAAGGTAAACGTTAGCTTAATTCTCTCTGAATTACTGCCAAATCCAAATTTGTGGGCTTTAAATTCTTAAAGTACTTAATTCTAGTTTAAAAAATAATAAATCTACAAAGTTCTAATTATTAATCTGGCAAACTGGAAGGTATGCACTTTTTGAAAATGTATCAAATTAGCTAGTGGGAAACTTTGCCACTGAGCCAGATCTATATTTGGCTCGCTATACAATTTCAAACACATGTTATAGGTTTTAGCTAAATGTTCCAAGTGCAGAATTATCTAAATACTAGAGGCCTGCTGCACGAAATTCATGCATGAAGCGGGGTGGGTCCCTCAGCCCGGCCTGCATCCTCTTGCAATCCAGGACCCCTTGGGGGATGTCAGGCCTAAATTGGCATTCGGACATCCCTCTCACAATCCAGGACACTGCATGCACCAGTGACCATACTTTTCATACAGGTGAAAGGCATCTTGCTGTTGTATGGGCAGCTACATTATTTTGCCCTGATTATAAAAAGTAGTACATAACATGATCCTTCTGAGGCAGTAGTACCATTTTCCCCATCTTATGGGTGGAAAAACTGAAGCAGAGAGAAGTTAAGTAAGTGGCTTTGTCACGCAGTTATAAGTGTCAGAATCAGGGCTGACCACAAAATGTGCAAGCCAGAGTCCATGCATGTCATCGCTGCATCATCCTGTTTTTTCAATGTTAGAGTAGCCTTGCCAAGTTTTAATTTTTAAATCTAGGAGACTGTTCCCAATATATAGGGTAAGGTCCCTAGGCCTGGGCAGTGATCAGGGTCATCTGTGGGGTGACCAGTAGGCGAGGCTATCAGGGGGCCCCTGCTGGCACCTGCCTTGGCTGGTGGCCTGGCACCATCCACTGGCCGGCCCCAGCCCCCGATTGCCGCCACTGGTCACCTCCTTCTCTGGGGTGGGGGGTGGAGGGGCAGGTGCTCAATGCAGGAGCTGGAGCATCTGTCCCCTGGTGGTCAGTGCACGTAACAGTGACCAATCGTTCTGCTGGTCATTCTGCAGTTTGGTTGATTTGAATATTAGGATTTTATTATATAGGATTTTTAAAGTGTTTTTTTTATTTTGCTGTTTACAATTATATTGATAGTTATAATGTTATAATTAATATGTACAGAGGAATATATAACATGTAAAAATAAAAATGCATAAAATAATATTAATTACTTTGAATATCCCCAACTTAATAACTAGATCTATTCTAGAGCTTGTGCAGTTGCTTATGTATTCCTCTTCATTGCTTTGCTCTGCCTTCTCCATGTTTATAATTCTGGTGAGGTTTTAAAATAGTTTTATTATATACTAGAGGCCCGGCGTACGAAATTTGTGCATGGGTATGGTCCCTAAGCCTGGCCTGCAATCAGGGCCATCTTCCCCAGCTGCCCATAGCTGGCCTGCCCCCCACCCCACCACCCACCCCCGGTTCTCTGTTCGCCATTAGGTAATTGGTGCCTGACGGCCGGTGGAAGGGACCGAGAGGTTGGCTGTTCCCGCCCGCTCACCAGTCCCACCCCTGCAGGGGGTGGCCATCAGGTGATTGGAGCCTGCTGGCTGGGGAAAGGGACCAAGATGTGGTCAGTGCGCTTCATAGTGACTGGTCCAGCAGCCGTTCTGGTCGTTCTGCCGTTAGGGTCAATTTGTATATTACCCTTTTATTATATAGGATGTTTATATCTGTAGAAGATAAGTTATTGCTTCTTGTTTTCTTATTCCATAAAAGTAACATACTATTTGTAATTTTCTGGAACCTATTTTCACTAAAAAATATTTTTTTTGAACACAACACTGTCTAGCTATAATTTATTAATTTTTATTTTGATAATTCTTCCAATTTTGAACACATGCCATTTTATTCTGAGAAGTTATACTATGGTGTTTTTTCTCATTCTTTCATTTGCCAGATGTTTATTATTTTATATTGTGCATGTTATTATATCATTTAATATTATAACACTAAACACCTACTAACTCTCATCACTATTTTAATAGAAAGAAAACACATACACACAATTTTCCAGTCTTCATGGAGCTTGGGTGAGCATTCTAGTGAGAGTGAGCATTCTTATATGTCATACATATGGAACCATTTCTCATAGAATATTCAGATATACCAATTTATAGAATAATATAAGATGTTAGCACTTTATTAATATTAAGTATTCTCTACATGTGGTTAAATGAGTTTTCACTCTAGTCACTAGTAGATAAGTGCCAATCAACATCCTCTTCAAATGTTTGTATTGTCATTCTGTAAACATCTGTCAATTGAGTAGGTGAAAATGATGTCTTATTTTATTTCAATTTTTATTTTGTGAGGTTGAACATTATTTTTATATTTACCTGCCTGTTTTCTTTTGTCAAAAATGTATGTTTGTGTCTTATCCCTCTTTTCATATTGTCTTCTTCGTGTTAATTTGTAAAAATCCTCTCTCCATACTGGATAATAATTCTTTATTAAATATATAATTCCATTTTCTTTATGTAGTGTTCCAGTAGTAAATAAATAGAAGTTCCTAATTTTTAGGCCCCGCCAAAAAAACAATAACAAAAACACATAAAAAAAAAACACAAAAAACACTGAGTGTAAGGATAAATCTTGTCTCTCCTATAGCAATAGGAGATATAAGCAGAAATAAAAATTATAAGCGGTCCTCTGAGAGCCTTAAGAAAGCCAACAAACTAGTCTGAACACTGTGTGTGCCTGTCCTGGCTGTGCCTATATATGTGTCACTGCAGATGTGATCAGGGCTCATATTACAGAACCTCCTCTGTTCACCCAGGAAAATCTACTAGTATATGTATTCAACCGTCTTAGTTGACAATTCTGCATTTGCATTATTTCCAGTTGCCTAATATAAACTTTGAAAAATAAAACCTGGTTTTCTTTGAGATGCAAACTCTTCACTGAAGCCCATGTACTGGTCTGACTCTCCTCTCCAGGAGTGGTTCTCATATGCTTGAAATTAATTTAGTCTTTTTTGACTGCACTTGGTACAGAAATGGGCATGTGACGCAACTCAAATAGAGGTTTCCTGAAGCTTCTAGAAATGCCTTTTCTGTTCTGGAGGTACCTAAAGTGGGGGTGGCAGAGAGTTTTGTTCTTCTGGGTACTGTTTTAAACAGATGTAAGATCTAGGACTACTACAGCTATCATAACTGTAACTGCCTCAGGACAAAAGGACATGAAGAGAAGCAGAGAGGAGAGGATTATATACTGAATGGAACAGGATTCAAGCCAACTCCATCCCTGGACCTTCACTCATGGGTGTTTAGGAATTTATAATTTTTAAGGTCAATTTGAGTTCTACTTTCTGTTGGGTGACTATTAATCACAATTTCTCTAAGATTAGGATGGTTTATGCCTCTTGTCTCAGTGAGGTTATAATTGTGCCCCTTTATTATCAAAATTGCCCTGGTTTGGATGATAAATTATGTAGTCACCACGGCCTGTTTTATGGGTGTTCAGTGTGAGAGCACAGGTCCTTGCACTCAGAAGGGTTCTCCTCTTGAGGTTAAATGCTTGGAGTTTGCATCTTAACATACTTCATAATTTTATCTTTGAATTTGTGGGTTTCAAGTGAAGCCCGGTTGATACAATGGAGCATGACTCAGAGACTTGGAGCTCACATGCACTTACATCTCTCACCACCTCCCCCAGGGTGGGCTCTTGGGTGCTTCTCTTTGCCTGCACCCGGCAGCCTCTGCCACTTTCCACTCAGGCCTGGAGATTGGATGTAGAGATAGGGTGAGTTCATGTCTGGTGCAACAAGTGTCCTGCTTGGGCCCTACGCACCAATGTGGATCTGCACTCCTGTGAGTTTCTCTGTGCCTGAGGGAAGAGTGCCATTCAATAGAGAATTTTGAAAACATCATGACAGGTAAATAGAGAAAACATGAAACTACGGAAAAACTTTTTTTCTTATTCTTTGAACAAGGAGCACTACATTTTCATTTTTCAGTGGGCTTTAAAAATTATGTAGCTCCCCCTGGCTGTCATTCTAAAAAACGCAAAAACTCATCCTATGTGACACAGCAGATTCTCTGTCCATTAACTTCACAATAAGCAGACCAGGACCAGGCATACACAGCAGGGCCTCCATGATGTTCAACTACAAGATTATAATTCACATAATACTTTGTGTGAATGGTACATGAATGGTAACCCCAATAATGCACAGTACTAAGATCTATTTACAGAAAAGTATCCTTACCAAGAGAAACAACTGAGGAATAATAATTCTAAATCTAAAAAAAATTTTGTCCTCATATATGTTCTGTTCAAGACTCTTTTAATGATTTAGTAATGCCTTTGGTTTTATTTGATTAACCAATTTCTTTGGGGTAATTAAGTTTTAAGTTATAAATAGAAATTCTCTTGGATTTTTTGCAACTTGAAATGAGTATGATTTATTAAAACATACATTACTAATACAAGTATGCTTCATTTTATTACACCTTGCTTTATTGTGCTTCGCAGGTACTGTGTTTTTTAAAAATTGAAGGTTTGTGGCAGCTATGCGTCAAGCAAATCTGTTAGTGCCATTTTTTCCCAACATTTGCTTACTTTACATCTCTGTATCACATTATAGTAATTCTTGAAATATTACAAACCTTTTTGTTATTATATTTGTTATGGTGATCTGTAATTAGTGATCGTTGATGTTACTATTGTAATTGTTTGGTTCACCACAAACAATTCCTGTGAGTCAGCAAACTTAATCCATAAATACTGTGTGTGTTCTGACTGTTCCACCAGTGATTCCCCCAGCTCCCTCACTTTCTTTGTATCTTCCTATTTCCTTAGACACAACAATACTGAAATTAGACCAATTAATAACCCCACAATGACCTCTAAGTACTCATATAAAAGGAAGAGTCTTATGTCTCTCACTTTAAATCAAAAGCTAAAAATGAATATACTTAGTAAAAAAGACATGTTCAAAAGCTAGGCCTGTTGTGTCAGTTAGCCAAGTTGTGAAAACAAAGGAAAAGTTCTTGAGAAAAATTAAAAGTGCTACTCCAATAAATACACAAAGAATAATAAAGCTAAACAGCCTTATTATTGATATAGAGAAAGTCTTTATAATCTAGGTAGGAAATCAAACCAACACATTTCCTTAAGCCAAAGCCTAATCCAGAGCAAAGCCTTAACTCTCTTCAATTCTGTGAAGGCTGAGAGAGGTGAGAAAGCTGAAGAAGTAACTTTTGAAGCCAGCAGAGTTGAATTTATGAGTTTCAAGGAAAGAAGCTGTCTCCAGAACATAAAAAGTACAACGTGAAGCAGCAAGTGCTGATGTAGAAGCTGCAGCAAGTTATCCAAAGATCTAGCTGAGATCATTAATGGAGGTGGCTACACTGACCAACCAACTTGTCAATGTAGATGAAATGGCCTTATTCTGGAAGATGCCATTTACGACTCTCATAGCTAGAAAGGAAAAGTCAATGCCTGCCTTCAAAGTTTTAAAAGACAGGCTGACTCTCTTGTGAGTGGCTAATGCAGCTAATGACTTTAAATTGAAGCCAGTGCTCATTTATTTACCATTTCAAAAATGTCAGTGTTATTAAGCATTATGCTAACTCTACTCTGCCTGTTCTCTATAAATGCAACAGCGAAGCCTAGATGAGAGCACATCTGTACATCTGTTAACAACATGAGCCTGGTCAGCGTAGCTCAGTAGTTGAGTGTTGACCTATGAACCAGAAGGTCATGGTTGGATTCCCAATCAGAGCACATGCAAGTGTTGTGGGCTCGATTCCCAGTGTGGGGTGTGCAGGAGACAGCTGATCAATTAGTCTCTCTCAACATTGATATTTCTATCTCTCTCCCTCTCCCTTCCACTCTGAAATCAATAAAAATATATTTAAAAAACATAATTTACTGAATATATTTTAAGCCCATTATTGAGACCTACTATTCAAAAAAAAAAAAGATTACTTTCAAAATATTGCTGCTTATTGACAATACACCTGGCCATCCCGGAGATTTGATAAAGTTGTACAAAAAGATTAATGTTTTTTCATGCCTATTAACACAACACTCATTCTTGTAGATCATTGGCCAAGCAGTAATTTTAGATTCAAAGTCTTATTATTTAATAAATACATTTTATAAGGCTATAGCTGCTACAGATTTGATTCCTATGGTGGATCTGGGAAAAGTGCATTGAAAATGTTCTGGAAAGGATTAACCATTCTATATGAGATTAAGAATATTCTTGATTCATGGAACAAGGTCAAGATATTGATGTAAACAGGATTTTGGAAGAAGTTGATTCCAACCCTCATGGGTGACTTTGAGGGGTTCAATACTTCAGTGGAGGAAGTAATTGCAGATGTGGTGGAAATAACAAGAGAATTAGAATTAAAAGTGGAACCTGGAGATGTGAATGAGTTCTGCAATCCTATATAATAAAGAGATAATATGCTAATTAGACCAAACAGCGGAATGACCATCCGGATGACATTCCAGATGACCGTCTGGATGACCTTCCACACGAAGCCTGGGCTGTGAGGGTCAGCCAAGGCTGCAAGGGCTGAGCCCCTTGCACAAATTTCGTGCATCGGGCCTCTAGTAATATGATAAAAGTCTTATGGATGTGGAGTTGCTTCTTATGGATGAACAAAAAACCTGGTGTCTTGAGATGAAATTGACTCCTGGTGAAGATGCTGTAAAGATTGTTTAAATGCCAACAAAGGATTTAGAATATTACATAAACTATATGATAAGGCAGCATCAGAGTTTGAGAAGATTGACTTCAATTTTGAAAGAAGTTCTGCTGTGGGTAAACTGCTAATAAACAGCATCACACTCTATAAAGAAATCATTCATGAAAGGGTCAATGGATGTGCAGAACTTCCATGTTGTCTTTTTTTGAAATATCTTCTCCAACCTTCAGTAACCACCATCCTGATCAGTCAACAGTCATCACACTGAGGCAAGACTCTCCATCAGCAAAAAGATTACAAATTGCTGATGTTTCAGAGGATTGTTAGCATCTTTAGCAGTAAAGTACAATTTAATTTTGTATTTGCATTGCTTCTTAGACATAATGTTATTGAGCACTTGGTAGACCACAGTATAGTGTAAACATGACTTTTATATGCACATGGAAGCCAAAAAACTTGTGTGATTCACCTTATTGTGACAATCACTTTATTGTGGTGGCCTGAATTTAAACCCAAAATATCTCTGAGGTGTATCTGTCCTGTAGTACATTTAATTTTTTGTATGAGATTACAGAACATAAACCTTTTGACAAGGATGACTTGCCATCATGATTATCTAATGACTGAGGAACTCAATGTTACTGGAATTTGGTTTTTGTTTTTATTTTTTAATTTCTTTTTTATTTTTATTTTATTTTTTTTTCTTTATTGATAAAGGTATTACATATGTGTCCTTATCACCCCATTGCCCCCCCACTCATCCCCTCACCCCCCTGGTGTCTGTGTCCATTGGTTAGGCTTATATTCATGCATACAAGTCCTTTGGTTGATCTCTCCCCCTTATTCCTCCCCCCCCCACACCTTCCCTCTGAGGTTTGATGGTCTGATCGATGCTTCTCTGTCTCTGGATCTATTTTTGTTCATCAGTTTATGTTGTTCATTATATTCCACAAATGAGAGATCATGTGATATTTATCTTTCTTAAGATTTGGAAACAGCCTAAGTGCCTATCAGCAGAGGAGTGGACTAAAAAACTGTGGTACATCTACACAATGAAATACTATGCTGCAGTAAAAAAGAAGAAATGCTTATCATTTGCAACAGTATGGATGGAACTAGAGAGCATTATGCTATATTTTTATCTGTTTTATTAAGTGGTATGCTTAGTATTTATTTTGTTTTAGTTTTACTGTATAACTCACCTGACGATATTTAAAATTCAATATTTTGACTTACATGTTTACTTGTTTTAGTAATTGAAAATAATTATGACCAGGTGAAGGGGAAATTTTATTAAATTCTTGAAAAGTCTACATATCTTACCCACATTCAGAAAGACTAAAAAATAACCAATAAACCCCTGTTACAACACGTTAGTTTTATAGTTTTGAGTAGGTGAGTGAAAAAAAATGTAGCATTTTTCATAAAAAGAGAGAAAAAGGTAGATCTCAGGAGAATAGTTTTTAAGACTGGCTTACTGCTCTGCTATGAATCAGCTTGGAACAGGAGAGTGTTAGAAGTGTCTGAGATACATGAAGTGCTCTCCACATGATATATGTTAATTGAGTTAGAGTCTCACCTCACATAACTTAATTGGAGAATGATAAAGGTCATTAAATTTCAGGTTGGCTATATGATAACAGAGTGCTAGAAAGACAGGGCAACAAGAAAATGTGAGACAGTAATTTGCTTGGGACAAGGATAACGGGATGAATCATGTTTGGTGCTCTTGCCAATACTGCATAAGCAATCAAGGGGGGCCCAAGGCACATATTTTCTGCCCCCACTTTAGAAGCCTTCTCTGTACTTGGTGTGTGTGTCTTGATAAGCATCAACTATCTTCTCTTTTTTGCAGATAACAAACAAATCAATAAACTTCTTTTATGAATAAAGTAAATCCTCTTAAACAGTAACTGGAAAATAAAATAGAATATTTTTTGAAATACCAAACATCTGGATTAAATTTAAATTTTAAAAGTGGTTATTTTAAAGAAAGGCACATAGAGTTCAGAATAGAACAACTTAGAATTATTAAAATTTACCCACAGCTAAAGTCTAGTTTCTCCATTTTTGGGGATAATGTAAATAAAAGCATATCAATAAGCAGTAAAGCACATGATTGACATCTTTTGTGTGTGCTAAAGACTTTTTTGAGCTCTTACCCATGGTTATGAGGATTCAGCATTCATATGTACATTTCATAAATCTCAATAAGACTAAATTATTTTGGACTAAACTCAAATATAGCCTCCTTTAAACATATCTATCTCTCTAGCCACATTTGTATTCAGGTATTTTATATAAAAGGAAATCACAGGAGGAGATTAAAAACCCGAATTCTCTGAACCAATAATTAAAAAATTAATAAGCATAAGAAAATAGAAATCCTAATCATAGTTTCCTATTAAACCTTAGAAAGTATAAATATAAAAAGTGTAGAAATAAAACTAACTTAGGAAAATTTCTGTTAAGGTCTTTTAAAATACACCATTCTGGCATATTCAGTTTTTTAATTACTGATTTTTAAAATTACTATTGTTAAAAGAAGCCTTCGCAGTAGATTGGAAGCTTCATTTGGGGGAGGAGAATCATAGCTATTTAGTTCAGTTCTTTGGCCTAGAGCCTAACCAGTTCCTGAATGAACATATCCATTTCTATTGAAAATAAAAGTGTAATTTTTTAGACTGTTATAAATCTTTATTGATGCAAGTATTACATATGTCCCTTCCCCCCCCATTGTCCTCTCCCACTACCCCCAAGCCTTCACCATCCTCTGTCTGTACCTGTGGGTTATGCATACATGCATATGAGTTCATTGGTCGATCGCTCTCCCCCCTCCTCTACTCTCCCCTGCTTTCCAATGTTCATAGCAGTACAATTTACCATAGCTAAGATTTGGAAACAGCCTAAATGCCCATCAGCAGATGAATGGATTAAAAAACTGTGGTATACAGTGGAATACTATGGAGCTGTAAAAAAGAAGGACCTTTTACCATTTGCAACAGCGTGAATGGATCTAGAGAGCATTATACTAAGCAAAATAAGCCAGTCAGAGAAAGATATATACAGCAAATGTGGAAGCTAATGAACAACATAAACTGATGAACAGAAATATAGGTGTATCTACACTAATAAAAGAGATATATGCAAATTGACCATCACTTCACAATGCCCACCAGCTAATAAGGAGTGAGTATGCAAATTAACCCAACAAAGATGGAGTCGGCCCCACCCCCCAGCCGCTCCAGGCCTCTGGGCAGCACACATGCAGGTGCTGAGTGGCTGGGTGGGGTGGGACGCCTGCTATGAAGGGGTGGTCGGGGGGCAGAGGGAGCTTTAGGAGCGGTGCTCTGGCCAGAGCAAAGACTGAAGGCCTGGGTCCCGGGTGCCAGAGGAAAACCAGTGCTGGCAGCCAAGGGAAGGAAGGCCTATTGCATGGATCTTTGTGCAAGGGGCCTCTAGTTTTAAATAATGTAACACTCACAAGACTTGCGTGATGATTTAAATGCAATACCAAGAGTAAGGGTAAACTAAAGATATTTCATTCATTTAAATCATGAGAAACTGAGGAATGTTGATGTCTTAGCTTTATAGTGATGAAAATGAAGTTGGAAAGAATATGAACAGCTGGCCGGGTGGCTCAGTTGGTTGGAGCATCATTAAAAGATTGCAGGTTTGATTCCTGGTCAGGGTATATACCTGGGTTGCAGGTTTGATCCCCAACTGGGGTGTGCAGGGGAGGCAACGGATTGATGTTTCTCTCTCACATGATGTTTTGCCCTCTCTCTTGATCTCACCCTTCCTCTCTCTCTAAAATACAATAATAAAAAATACATATCTTCAGGTGAGTATTAAAAAAAAAGAATATGAACATTGTTAGTTTAAACATCTTCAATATTTTGTTATTTTGACAAAGGTTTGCTAACACATATGTCCTTCACTTAAAGTATGATTGAGTAATCTGGTTTGTGTTTCTAAAATAAAGGAAAACTTTCATCATACAATATAACTCAAATTATTTTTCAAATGACTATATTTTTAATCTAGTTACCAAGCAACTATTTACATTTTTCCACTAAAGAGACCCATTCTTTGAGAAAATTTTTAAACAAGGTAAAATTTTCAAATTATTAATATAGCATATAAAAGACATAAAGAGACATAAATCCTTTTCAGTTGGTGTTATTTTCTTTTTAAAAAAAACAAAACACTTATTGTTGAAAGTATTACATATGTCCCCTTAGAATTGTCACAGCTCAACTGTCATTTGGTCAGCTTTTTAAAGAACAGTGTTGATGTTTAAATGCTTTTATGGGTGCCAAGAATCACTCCTTAAATATTCAGCTGTAAAACTATTGCAAAAGAAAAAAAAAAAGATACAGTTGCTATTTCCTTCTCTTGGGGGTGTGCTTGATTTATAAAATTAACTTGAGTTAAAAGTAAAGTTTTTTTTTGGCCTGGATTTCACTGTACAAGCAGATACTTAACATTAAACTTGTGTAATATATTTTGTGCTTATCAATTTTTCAAATAAAATTCTTGCATTATCCAGTTTGATATTCATGAAAAAAAAACTTCTTTAAAAATATGTTTTATTGATTTCAGAGAGGAAAGGAGAAGGAGAGATAAAAAACATCAATAATGAGAGAGAATCATTGATTGGCTGTCTCCTGCATGCCCCACACTGGGGATTGAGCCCACAAACCGGACATGTGCCCTAACTGGGAATCAATGGTGACCTGGTTCATAGGCTGACGCTCAACCACTGAGCCATGCCAGGCAAGTATGAAAAAATCTTTTAATATGAGCAGAAAAGAGGGAAATATCTTAATTTAATGTCATTTTCAGTAAAAGTGTGGAAAGTTTCCTTAGTTTTCTGGCCTGATATTTTACACATTCAGAAAGTCTCAGAACTCTGAAGAGAGTATTGTATTTTCCTTAATATCAGGTTCACCAAAGATTAGACTTAAATTAATGATCACATAAACTAATGAACAACACTGGTTATGTTACAATAAAAATTTAAGGCTACTCTAAAACTACATTTCTTTACATTGAAATACCATTTTCTGTTTTTAAATTCACAAGATTTAATAAGTGGATACCTGTAATTATTTCAGCCACTACTTCAATAAGATTTATTTCCTCTCTGATTAAGACATAAGTCATACTCAAATTCTTCTTTCTTGACTTTATTTTTCTTCCTACTTGAAATGACATGGCCTTTTCATTCATTAATGTATGCTTTCTAAGAACTCAGTGTCAAGTGGTGCTTTGGTGATCTGACCCAGTTTCAGTTTGCCATTTACAATATAGCTTCCATCATGATCTACCTGTAACTTTGGGAAAGTTACTTGAGTTCTTATCTCTCAATTTACTAATCTATAAAATAGCGGTAATGACAGTATGTATTCTTAAGATTATTGTGAGGATTAAGAAATTCAAGTGGCTAAAGCACTTAGAATAATATTCAACACATAATAAGCATCAAGCCTTTAGTTTCTCTAGCTTTAATATGTTTTGTTTTGTGTGTGTTTTTTCCTCACAAATTTTATACTGTTTCACTCTGTCCCTACCTTCTTTAGAATACTTACTGAATTTCTATGAAGCAGCATATAATCTGTTACTTAATCATGAACTAATTTTCTGTATTTAAATCTTGTTTTATCAAGGCCATAGCAAACTCCTTGAAGATAGCCAGCTTGCTTTTCTTGGTGTTTGAATTCTGCAATATTTGGGTACAAAATATACTTGGAATTTTATATTTTTATTATGACAAATAATAATATTATCATAAATAAAAATACCTAGCATTTATTAAGCTCTTACTATTGCCAGGCACATTAATGCTTTACATATACTATACCTTACAATATACTCTGAGGTGAATTCTATTTTCACACCCATTTTGCCAATGAGAGAACGGAGAATTGGAAATGTGGAGTAATTTGCTCAAGGTCACAGAATTACCAGTAAGTGTCATCATTGGTGTACTAGTACTTGTATAGGTTGTTTGGCCTGAAAGTATAAGTTACATCACTTCTGATCCACTTATATCTTCTTAACTGTCTCAGAGTTTCTCTTTCTTAAAATACTGCATAAACTCTTCCCTCTTAGTACTGTACCTCTCTCCAATCAGTCCTTACAGAACCACATGCTCCATTTCTTACAGCACTAAGAAGTTTGGTGATTAGTACTAATTTGAAGGTTATCTCCATTTGGAATCACCACAGGATTGTTTGTGTTCCAGTAAAGAAATGTAAATGGACTAGAAATTGTCAACAACATATAAAGGTTTATCTACATTGGCTTTGTAAAATTTGTAATTGCTTCCCATTATAGTACATAGCAATTGCTTCATTAATATGAATATTTTCCATGTTTTATTTTCTAACTTAACAATTTATCATAGACTAGTCAATTTCATAGGATATTAGATTTAGATGAAACTTGAGAGACATCTAGTCTAGTACACTTATTTTGTCAATGAGGAAATCAGGGCTTAAAGAGGGGTCTTTTCCAGGTACCTTAGTTAGGGTGACAGATAAGCTGCTGCCATAGAGACCCAAAAGGAAGGAAACTATTAAAAAGCTATGTTCCCCCTCTTTTCTGTGGAAGCCCTATATGAATAGTCTAGGTCAGTGGTTGGCAAACTCATTAGTCGACAGAGCGGCAAACCGCGGCTCGCGAGCCGCATGTGGCTCGCGAGCCGCAGTTTGCCGACCACTGGCCTAGGTCATCAGAAATTGCTCTACTTTTTCAGAGAGGCAGGTTCCTGTCCTCGTTGCCCCAATTTCTCGTACAGTATTTTCATTTTCTGCGTAGGTTTAGGCTGATACTGCCTCAGATACATCTACCAACAGGCATGTGACTGAATGCATATGACTAAAATGCCCTGTGCCTAAAGGCCCAGAACCAATGAGACACATGGCACATCTACTCATATTCTGTAAGTGCAGTTTATTTACACAGTCACACCTATCATCAAGTGAGAATAGAGGATGCCTTCCAGGTGAACGCTATGTATCTAGAGACGATTTGAGCAATCTGCACCCAGGGAGGCGAGGCTTTGATGAGCACCTTTAAGTCCCTCTGGGCACTTAAAGGGGAAAGACCTATATAGCCAAAATCATAATTTATACTATTATATGTTAAATAACCATATAATGCTAATGTTTTATAGTGTATTGGTTCAGTATTATTATTTTCTTACTTATATTACATATAGTTGTTGTGTTGGTACCATTGTTTCCTACTGAAGTATTTGGGAATAAAAACATTGTCAGTCAAAGCTGCTTTACTTCCTCAGGACAGTTGTGTTTGTAGGGAATCATTTTGTGGTTGATACATGTTTAATGTAATAAAGATGCACACATGCAAACAATGAACATGTGCTTCATACAAACTCAAAACTTTCTGGAGATGAAGAAGGTAATAGAGTGATTGAAGGGATTGTATCTATCAGTGTTTGAGATATCTAAGTCTTTGAGTCATCGACTACAAGTAGAGTCATTCTTATATGTGTGTGTTGCATGAATAAGTTCATTGGTAACCATGGTAAATTACCCATACTTGGAGTAAGACCATTATGAATCAAAATCAGAAGGCCTGCCGTATGTATGCTGCTATTCATTTATAGCAGTGATTCTTTCTAATGCCTTAATTTTATGATTCAATCTAATCAGAATTAAACTTAATGTGTTCAAAGTCAGATTGTTGTTTGCATTTGGCTTCTATAACTGTAATTAATTGATCTAAAACTGCTAGCATAACAGCTGTAGACAGTTACACTGTGGCAGAGGATAAGATGTGGCTAGATGCATTTGGACTACTCCTTCATATGTATTCATTAGTTAGGCAAAACATTTTTGTACATAACTCAGATGGGAGTTTCCAGAATTTGTCATTTGGCACATCTAGTAAATTCTCTAGAATTTATTTAACTGAAAAAACAGATTTCATTTGTACAGGGTTTAGTGTCCATATGGCATGTAAATGAAATGGGAATGCAGACAAAATGTGTACCATGGTCAGGGAATTACATGTAACTCTGGGATTGTACTTTACTTGTACAAGAAATGTATTTTTGAAATATAAATAAAAATATGATCATAAAATAATTGTATACTACCCACATTGTTTATAAGTTTTATAATTTGGAGAGCTGGTAGGATGAATTCTATTTGAAATCTGTCCAATGATTGTTCACTCTTAAAGATGCATCCACATTCAATTTAACTTGTCCGCCAATGCATATTGACTCTCCAATGCCAGTTCTGGAATCTGGGTGATTTGAATTTTAATTTAAGCTTAGTCAATTATAAGATATGGAAGTTTCTTAGCTCAGTTACATAGATTCTCTGTTTCTCAGATTTATGCACTAAATAATAGGAAAAATGATACTAGAAGACTTTTAGGATGTGGTAAAACTTGATTTAAGATGATAAAAAGGTAGCTGATGCAGCTACAGATATATAGTATGTGCCCAACAAATTTCCAGTCCATCCTTGTTCCAATATTTTCCTGGGCAAGGATAGAATCTCACTTATCTCCACATCTCAAAAATATTTAGTTAACTGCCTGTTACAAGACAGATATTTGTCAAATTGATCTGAACTTGAAATAGAGGATGGAAGACAATACCAGGATAATTCCAGAGAAGATATTTCCCTCGGTTTATAGTATTTGAATATCTCAGGTGAAAAATCTATTTTATTTTGTCTCTGGTCTGAAAGATCAGGTAATGATCTAAATCTTCTAATTTAGTTTGTATGCAAAGACTCAACTCTAAGATGAATATTTATGTTTTTTTTCCTTAGGAACTAAAGTGTTCTCACAGCAGTTAAATTCGCTAGATGTACTATTAAACAGTATAACTGATTCAGCAATATCACTCTGGTACAGGTTAGCCTAATGCTGCAGACCTCCTGCAATAGCCTGAAAAACTGAATAGGAAATTCAGAGGTTGCACCAGTTATATAGTCATTAGAAATAGGCTCCATGGTGACTTGAAGTGATTTTCTTAATTATAAGTTCTCCCTTTTTCATTATTCTTGAATATTAAATTAAAACTGACTACCCTCGAGTTCTTCATGACAGGCATCAA
The DNA here is from genome assembly GCF_963455305.1 of Plecotus auritus. Classification (NCBI taxonomy): domain Eukaryota; kingdom Metazoa; phylum Chordata; class Mammalia; order Chiroptera; family Vespertilionidae; genus Plecotus; species Plecotus auritus. Next base: position 192,301,683 of record NC_137771.1, read on the forward strand.
TGCAGACCTTTAAATATAAAGAAGGAAACAAATGTTAAATCTCTTCCTCACCTAGAACACAGATAAGGACAACACACAATTAACACAAGAAAACAGTCCCTTGTGTCTACCAAAAAAAACATTTTCCTCATTTTTTGTAGATTTTAATTTCCTGACATGCCACATTACCTGACAAGCTAGTAAAATGTAATACTATATATAACTATACACTTTATCAATTTATTTATAAATATTCTCATATTTTTTATATTTTTAATGTTTGAGAATCCACTGGCATTAGTTATAGATGTCCAGGATCTCTCTTCAGACATTTGTCCCACATCATTGTTCAAGAATCTGGGTCTTAGGCATTCAAAGGTGAAGGCAGAATCCTGCTTCTAAAAGCCAGCCAGAGAGTCCACTACTTATATTGCCTCTCCTGATCACATGGTGAGATGATGAAAACTTTAAACTGCCTGGTTCCATGAGCATTTTTATAATCTACAATGAGCCCTTGATCTGTGTCAGTGCATAAATTCAAGGTTCCCCAAATTTAAGATTAAATTCTCAATTATTTTAGTTTGCTTTTCTCTGTTCCCCAATGTGGAACACAAAACTTAGTAGCTTGAGCTCTAGAAAACTAAGCCTCTTCCATCAATCTGTTAGGGTAATGAATTAGCTTGAATAGCTAGTTTTGACTCTTTGTCATGGGATTAATTTTAAGGGTACTGGTAAAGCTAGGCTAGTTACCTAAAATAATTTGCTACCTTTGAAACTCAGGAATTGGGGATTGGAAATGTTAGGTAAATTAATCAAATTCTTCTTTAGATATGCATTCCAGAGGTTTAACTGAGTAACAGCATCTTTTTCCTCAAAATAGTTGTTATACATTTTATTCTGATAATGGGTACATTTTGTCACATTTAATGTGACTTTAATTTAGGGAGCAAACAGAAGGCTTGAGTTTCCCTGGCGATGGAGGAAGCCAAGCTTTCCACACACCCTGGCTGGCCAAGGCCTCCACTCAAGGCTACAAAGTTTCAGTTATAGAAGATAAATAAATCGCAGATACCAGGCCTCGGCTTGGGTCACCAGGGGGTGTGGCCAGCCTGAAAACCACCACAGGCCCCTCACCCAGGCCGCCCCACGCCCCAAGGGAACCCCCACCCTGATCCGGGACACCCTTCAGGGCAAACCAGCCCCCCACCCGTGCACCAGGCCTCCATCCTATCTAATAAAAGAGTAATATGCAGATTGACCATCACTCCAACACACAAGATGTCTGCCCCCATGTGGTCAAATATGGCTGCCCCCATGTGGACACAAGATGGCCACCATAAGATGGCCAGCAGGGTAGGTCAGTTGGGAGGGACCAGGCCTGCAAGGGAGGGCAGTTAGGGGTGACCAGGCTGGCAGAGGAGGGAAGTTGGGGGTGACTGGGCCTGCAGAGAAAGGCAGTTGGGAGAGACCCAGGCCTGCAGGGGAGAGCAGTTGGGGGGTACCAGGCCTGCAGGGGAGGGCAGTTAGGGATGACCAGGTCTGCAGGGGAGGGCAGTTAGGGGCAAACAGGTTGGCAGGGGAGCAGTTAGGCATCGATCAGGCTGGCAGGGAAGTGGTTAGGGGGTGATCAGGCTGGCAGGCAGAAGCGGTTAGGGGCAATCAGGAAGGCAGGCAGGCAAGCAGTTGGGAGCCAGCAGTCCTGGATTGTGAGAGGGATGTCTGACTGCCTGTTTAGGTCCTATCTTACCGGGAGATCTCGAGTGGTCCCAGATTGGAGAGGGTACAGGCTGCATTGAGGGACACACACCCCCGTGCACGAATTTCATGCACCGGGCCTCTAGTATTAAAATAATATTACTGTCTTTGAAGAAATATACATTTCTCAAATTTTAAAGTAATCAAGAATTGGATGATTTAAACACTGGTAGACAATTGTAGGCTACATTTCTGCTATTGAAGTATGGTAGTATCATGGGAGCTGAAAATAGACATAGACCATCTTTTATCAATAGTAGTGAGAAATATCTCCACCCCTCCTTTGAAAATGAGTTGGACTTAGTAACTCAATTCTAATAAATCTAATATGGCAGAAATGACTATGTGTAACTTCTGAGACTAAGTCATGAACAACATTATGGCTTCCTCTTGGCTCTCTCTCAGATTGCGTTTTCTATGAGAATCCAAGCCATGTCATAAGGATATTCAATCAGGCCATGTAAAGAACTAACACCTGCTGTTTCAGCCAGCAAGAAAATGAGGCCTCTTGATATCAAACATGAGTAGGCTATTCTGGAAGTGAATGGTCCAGCCCCAGTCAAGCCTGCAGATGACTATAGCCCATCTGACATCTTGACTGCAACTTCATGAGAGAACTCTCACAAAGAACCAACTAAGCCATTTACAAAATTTTTAATCACACAAACTGAGATAATAATGTTCATTGCTTTAAAATGCTAAATTCATGAGTGACTTTTTATGCAGCAATAGGTTACTAGTGTCATATTCACTAAATCATCCATTTCACTAATTTCTATCACTCTTAAACTACTTAACCTGAATTTTGATAAATATATCAGCTGACCAATTGCTTCTTCAAAATAATTTTGTTTTCCAGAATTATTTTTCTATAATCTGAATTGTAAGAAAATCTCTCGCAGGAGATTTAGCTTGTATATACATACTGCATCAGGAACTTTGCTTGTCCTGCCCTCAAACTCATCTGCCCTGTTGATAAACTGGAGAGTTCAATAAGTTGTCATAAATTTTTGGTATCAGAATAATCTTTAAGAGCAATCTACTCCAGCCTACCATTTAACCAGCCAATGTATAAACTAGAGCATCCATTCCAACACCAATCTGTGTTGAACTCACAATATCTAAGGAACCTACCTGGGTATGTGCCCTGACTGATTCGGTGCTCAACCACTGAGCCATGCCAGTTGGGCAAGTTTTGTTGTTGTTGTTGTTGTTGACAGTATTACAGATGTCTCCCATCATCCCTCCCCTTTTACCTACCTCTTTCCAGCCCCTAACCCCCGCATCTTTACCACCCTGTTGTCCACATCCATGTTTTAAGGCAAAAAAAACTCCCCCCCAAACCAAAAAGTTCACACCCATCTACGTTCCTTTGATTAGAAGACAACAATCAAGCATTCTCAGGCAAAAGGGGATTGGCAAGAACTTGGCTGGAATGGTGGCAAAACCAAGGAAAAGGACCTGTGACCAAGACCTTGGTTATACAGGGGATGGAACACAGAAGAAAGATACACTATGGAAAGGGGAAGACTAGAATGAATCTAGTAGTGTTGGATTGGAATTGGGCGTATAGATGTGAGGTGTTTTTTTCATTTACTTCATTTTTGGAATTGTATATATTAAATTATATATTATATAACTGATATTATATATATATAATTTATATTGGATAATAGATATATAAAACTCCAAGTGGAACAATAAAATCATCTCTATGTTTGGCTCCATTAATAATTCTTCAATATTTACTTTCTGTTTTTCAACATACAATTAATTTTTTTATGACAGACAAGAAAAAGCAAAAAGGGCTATGAATAATTCTACTTTTGATGCCCACATGTTGTGAGTATAAATTCATCAAGCAATGAGAGTACCTTCATTACTCCTTAAATGGGATGGTTTTAGGAAATTATACTGAGAATGTGGCAACTTTATCCAACAGCAAAGCCTTTTCAAGTCAAATTCAAACAGGAAGTCATCTTTCTCAATTAAGTAAGTGAAATATGACTTCCTTCTTATTTTCTTTATTGATTAAAGTATTATATATGTGTCCTTATTCCCCCATTGCCCCCTGCCATCCCCACTCATGCGCTCACCCCGCTGGTGTCTGTGTCCATTGGTTATGCTTATATGCATGCATACAAGTCCTTTGGATGATCTCTCCCCCTTACTCCCACCCTCCCCTACCTTCCCTCTGAGGTTTGATGGTCTGATCCATGCTTCCCTGTCTCTGGATCTGTTTTTGTTCATCAGTTTGTGTTGTTCATTATATTCCATAAATGAGTGAGATCATGTGATATTTATCTTTCTCAGACTGGCTTATTTTGCTTAGCATAATGCTCTCCAGTTCCATCCATGCTGTTGCAAATGGTAAGAATTCCTTCTTTTTTACTGCAGTGTAGTATTCCATTGTGTAGATGTACCACAGTTTTTTAAACCACTCATCTGCTGACGGGCACGTAGGCTGTTTCTAAATCTTAGCTATGGTGAATTGTGCTGCTATGAACATGGGGGTGCATATATCCTTTCTGATTGGTGTTTCTAGTTTCTTGGGATATATTTCTAGAAGTGGGATCACTGGGTCAAATGGGAATTCAATTTTTAGTTTTTTGAGGAAACTCCATAATAGTCTCCACAGTGGCTGCACCAGTCTGCATTCCCACCAGCAGTGCACGAGGGTTCCTTTTTCTCTGCATCCTCGCCAGCACTTGTCATTTGTTGATGATAGTCATTCTGAGAGGTGTGAGATAGTACCATATTGTCATTTTGATTTGCATCTCTCGGATAATTAGTGACTTTGAGCATGTTTTCATATGTCTCTTGGCCTTCTGTAAGTCCTCTTTCAAAAAGTATCTATTTAGGTCCATTGCCCATTTTTTAATTGGGTTGTTTATCTTCCTTTTGCTAAGTTGTTTGAGTTCCCTGTAAATCTTGGAGATTAAACCCTTATCAGTCATAACATTGGCAAATATGTTCTCCCATGCAGTGGGCTTTCTTGTTGTTTTGTTGATGGTTTCTTTTGCTGTACAGAAGCTTTTTATTTTGATATAGTCCCATTTGTTTATTTTCTTTTTAGTTTCCATTGCCCTAGGAGCTGTATTGGTGAAGAAATTGCTTCGGCATATGTCTGAGATTTTGCTGCCTGTGGATTCCTCTAATATTTTTATGGTTTCCTGTCTTATGTTTAAGTCCTTTATCCATTTTGAGTTAATTTTTGTGTATGGTGTAAGTTGGTGGTCTAGTTTCATAGCTTTGGACAAAAAGCACAAATATAGGACTATAGGGGGCCTGTACCTGCTCAATTCCTAAAATTTTCTGGTAGCTTAAAAAATAAAGAAATAACAACAAAAAAATATAAAATGCATGAACTATTTTAAATGTTTACATTTAATGTCACCATGCAAGACAAAGAGTAATGGAATTTTGTTATCCACTAGGTAATTAGAAGGTTTATATTAAAGATAAAACTGAATGTTTAATTTGGAGGCCTAGTGAATGTGAGACCTGGGCCAAATGGCTCACCTGTCCTGGAAACACAGAAATGCAAATTGCTGCAATTAAGCCTAGATTCTCAGTTAGAAATTTGCATTATTGGAAGAGGCTAACCTTTGTAGAAATCAATTAATTTTAGGCAAGTAATTAAAGCAAACTTCAAGCAATTAGGTTGTTAAAGGGGGAGAGCAGTATGCATAAAAATAAGAGCCTGGAAACTACCACTACTGATCTGATGGAACAGAAAAATGCGCTTCACATAGTAAAGGATCAATCAAACATGCAAGGAGAATCCAAATCAAACAGAACAGAGCACCAACTAAGTGTCCTCAATAATTCCAGGTTGTAGCAAACCAGAATGTTGGTATCAGAACCCAAAGAAGAGTATCTGTTACTCTTCTTACACTTTTATGCTAAAGTTATGTCATGTGGGCTCAATCACTATTTTTAAATTTTTTTCTTTCTTTTTTTTAATCTCTTCCCACCCCAGTTTAAAACTCCTTTTAAGCATTGTAGAATATGAAGCAATCTGAACTGGATACAAACTAGTTCAAGAATTTGATGTGCCCTAGTTGGTTTGGCTCAGTGAATAGAGAATCCGATGAGGATTGAAGGGTCTCAGGTTCAAATTCCGCTCAAAGGCACATACCTTGATTGCAGGCTGGATCCCCGGCCTCTGTCAGGGCAAGAGCGAGAGGCAAGCAATCAATGTGTCTCTCTCACAGTGATGTTTGTTTCTGTCTCTCCCCCTCCCTTCCACTCTGTCTAAAAATCAATGGAAAAATATCATCCGGTGAGGATTAACAAAACAAACAAAAAAAGAATTTGATGTTTATGTGCATTTTCTCAATTTCCCATCACTACCAAATACTAGTTCAGCCCCTTCCTTATACATTTACTCACTAAGCCCTTATTTAGAACCTTCTAAGTCCAATGAATTTGCCAATTAACATAATTGCAGAAATGTAGAAGGCATACAGCGCCCTCAGATGACCCAAAAACAATGTTTCCTGCCCTGGGATATAAATATATATCAGGGGCTATGGAAGCAGGGGAAGAACATCTAACTTAAACCAGCATGATCACAGATGACTTCTTAGGGTAGATGAGATTTTAAATGAATGTTAAACTATGAGAAGTAGTCAAATGGTAGAAAGGAAAGGGAACATAATGCAGAAGGAGATGGAGGAGTGAGAGTGGGTGACACTTAGCAAACTGAATATTGTGTTAAAAACTTAACAGTTTGGAATTATAAATAGAGGTCAAATCATGGCGGACTCTGCATATTTGCTAAATATTCTTTTTGCTTCTCATATGTTGAAGAAAGGCTTTCATAGGTTTTTGAAGGAAAGCACAGTGAGAACATTCATGCACTTGGCTCAGACAAAACTCCTACACAACCTGAAAGAATTCACCAAATCAGTGTGACAAAGGTTTGGCTTCTACCTATTTCAGTTGTATTCCCAGATATGAAACATGAGCTCTTACTGTCAGCTACGACTTCTGGCATCTCTGTCTCTGGACTCCCAGATCTGCTTGTGACCTCAGAACTCTAAAATCGTCACTGCTTTATTTTTTTCTGATACCCACTGTGCTGATGAGGATTCTTATGCCACTATGGATGCTTGTATCTTTGTAGATAGATGCCTGCTTTTCCCCACCAGACCTTTTAACAAGCTCTTTTTCCTTGTTGTTCTGAAATTTCAGGAGGACTTCTCTTAGGTTAGGGTCTATTTCGTGTATGGGTAATATCCTCAGATCCTACAAAAACTTGACATGGTTGACATAATATAAATTTTGTTGAATAAATGCATAAATAAATCCTGCTTAGAATTTAGGGCCCATGTAATCTGAATACTAGTCTTAAGGCATAGCTGTCAAAATTTTTCTTATGGTAAATCTTTGATTTTTGCTAAGCCTCTGTTATCTCCATGGTCTTTGTTTTATATTCTTTTCGAAGATGTTAGACCTTCTGAACTTATCTTCTATGCCTCTAAACTTACACTTCTCATATTTTTAATTTCTTTTCTTATTAACTATAATCTGGAAACTCAATTTTATTTTCAGGAATTATTTTTGATTTTTAATTCATCAATGTTTTCATTTTTAAAGGATTATCTTGCTGACAGCATGCATTTAAATATCTTATTTTAAATTTCCTTCCATCTTTTTTGTTGTTGATCTTTCCTGTGTCTGTTTCTTTGGTCATTACAGTAACTCTCATTTGCGCTGTGGGTTTTCTTCAAACAGCAAACCTTTCTTTGCTAATTTTTTTTTTTTTTTACAGAAAGTTCTGAACTAATTGTTGTTGAGAGCTGCAGTGGATTTTCTCTCCTGAGTTGTGGGTAAATTTGTTTGTTGGTTTGCTTTTTCTAGCACTGCCTCTTCCTTTTGAAAGGTCTGACTGAAAGCTCTGCTTCAAAAAGAAACTTTCTGCATTACCTTTGGAATTTATTTTGAGTAAAGGAACAGACCAGATGACTTGGCCACACTTCCTGAGTGAGACACCAAATACCCATGTCTCCTCAAAATCTTAGAAAATGGTCTTTCAGCTTTTGCTTGATGCTAAACATAGGCTAACAGTCAAATTGGGACTGGAAGCTATTCCAGAACTTTTCAAAATTAAGCTTTGCAAGACTAGTTTTGATCTTCCCATACTCTTCAACATTTTGAATATAACAGCAGCCTTAAAATCTTTGCTATCTTTCTGCTGAACTTTCTGATGTCCACCTTCTTAAAATTTAAGAAAATGCTTGGTTTATTTTCTCACTAGCTGTTTTTCAAAAACAGAGTTAAATAGCAACAACGTGATTTCAGTGCATATGAGTAGAAATCTTTTCCCCTGTATTCCTCAAGGACAGTAGAAAAATTAGTCTCTCTTTTCTATCTCTGCACACACTTGGCATTTATTTTTATTCATATTTATGCATAAATTGCATTTTTGAATTTATATATTTTTAAATAGCACAATTTTACTTTTAAAAGTACCCTAACTTAGAATACTTTCTTAGATTTAAGAATTCTGTTTAAGTAAATTAAATATATATCCAGTAAATTCTGCAAAAATTTAGTAGATGCATTAAACGATAAAATACTGGTAATTGGTTCATTTAAAAAGCTTTTTTGAAACTCTCATAATTTATTATAGTAGTCTGTATTTGATATTAGTATTATAGATTTGAACCAAACTGTACATGAATTACTCAGTCATACCAGTTTTATATCTGATGCCAATAACCATCAAGCATTAAAAATATCAATTTTTCTCTCAAAAAATTGTTATTGGTTCAACTTATTTCTTTTATCTTTAGTTTTCCTATTTTTCTCCTTAAGAATTTATGGATTCCTGCTTTCACATTGAAGACATTTGATGGACCTATTTTCAACTCTTCTTTTGTTTTCTTTTCATCAGTAATAGAATCATTATTATTCACATCACCAAGATCTAGTTCATTATCTGGTAAGAACAAATATTCCTCACACTCAATTTTTGTGTGTGATTTTTCTTGTTTATGTTTTCAGTAGGCATATTCTCCTCACTTGCTGGAAATGAAAATTCATTCTTTTCCATAAGATAATTATCATTTATCCCATTAATCTATCTTGATTACCATTTTTCCTCTTCATCACTGCAACCTAAGATACGTATTTGTCTGTTACTTTTACTATTTTGGTTAGTTACATGCATCTTCAGTGTTTCTGGTATTTTTCTAATGTTTTATATACATGTAGCAAAGAAAACATATGACCAATGAACTGATGTGTAAATAAATGTCAACCCTAAGAGCTCCTGAACTTGAAAAAGATAACAACTTGATTGGATTTATTCTCTTCTATTTAAATTGTTTCAAAGATGCCAAAGCTAAAACATTTAAAGCTTTATTTACTCACAATAGTATAACATAAGAATTTGTCCAACACATGAGATTTTATGAACAATGCACTTTTAAAAACTGAAACCAAAATTGTATTAAGATCTAAAATGAGAATGGGGGTAGGAGTAGGAAACAGTAATTTTATGGATCTCTGAAATATCAACTTTGAAAACAGACCAAATAGGCAAAGTGATTCAATCCGTATCTTCCCCTCTGGCATAGGCTTATGTGCTTGCAGAATGGTTTGTTGGTTTTGGTATCCAACTGAAAGCTGTAATTAACTACCCTAGAAAAGATATTTGATAATGTAATAAAGATTAAGTGAACTTGCTATATTTAATAATAGAACACTGCTTCTGGAGATCCTCTGGGAAAAGTGAGCCATTTGCTCTTGATTATAAAAAGAGAGTAAAAAAAAAATATATATATATATATGTTCCCATAGTTCCAAGCATAAGGTTGCAGAAGAGTATGAGATCAATGAGTTGAAAACTATAAAAAAAAAGAAAAGAAGAAGAAGCAATTTTGACTACACAAATGAAAAGGAAGAGGAAAAAATTAGAGAATTAGAGAGAGATCAAATATACACACATTTCAGTTGGTGGAGCTCTCAAATGGAGAAATAAATTTTTAATATGGCAAGATCACAAGGATTATTCAGATGACACTTTTTAAACATGTAAAGAAAATATAGTTCTGTGTATTCATCAGACAGGTCCTTTTTATTTAAAATATTTTATTCAATAATATAGATGGGGATTAATGAAAAAATGATTGTTTAATAAAATATGTACAGGAGGTGCTCTGCAGATATAAGAAGAAAATATTTATTGTACTACAGAGATTTTAGGTTGAAGGTGATTAATGCTTTAAATAAACACTATCCTATACACTGTTACTGATTTGATATGATTATACAGATGATGCTCTTCAAACCATCATCATCAGTCATTTTTCTAGTCATTTGTCTAAAATTTTAACAATCTAATCAGGCTGCATTCTCCTACTTAACTTTACTAACTAGTCTTTAAGCTTCTGAATCCGGAATCTAGAAATATAGTTAAATTACCTCCTGAAATGCTCATGAATAATGAGAATAAATGTAGATGAAATGAGCATGCCTGTAGGTAAATATGTAATTGCCTAATGCCTATATTCAAGTAGTACTAAATAATGGAAAGATGGCCAACTGGAAAAACATTTACTGCACAGCATGGAATCGTCTCTCAATTCTATACCATTCAACACTTATTTTCAACTGGGATAATGATCTTGATAGTCGGTATTTCAGATATAACAGAGCTGAGAAAGATAGTTTATATTTTGGATAATGTTATAAAATTTTGAATCAGCAAAATTTTATAACATTAAATATATAATGACTACTATTATTATTATTTGTTTGAAAGGTACATTGGGATCTAAAGAGAAAATATGACAACAGTTTATAAAAAGGAAAAATTAATTTTGGTTGTCTGCAAGTTCAAGTTACCATTATCATTGTACTATATAAATATCTGTACTATTGTATTAAACACTTGGAAATAACAAATTCAAGAAATATTGACAGAAGAAGGCATTACTACATAATACTAAGTAATTAATTTACTCATTCGACAAAGATTTTATAAGTCCCTATTATGTACTATATCAATCCTATATAATAAAGAGGTAATATGCAAATTGACCATCACACCCTCACACAAGATAGCTGCCTCCATGTGGTCAAAGATGGCTGCCACAAGATGGCCAGCAGGGGAGGGCAGTTGGGGGTAATCAAGCTGGCAGAGGAGAGCAGTTGGGGGCAATCGGGCTGGCAGAGGGCAGCAGTTAGGTGTGGATCAGGCTGGCAGGGGAGTGTTTAGGAGTGATCAGGCTGGGGGGCAGAAAGGCAGGCAAGCAGTTGGGAGCCAGCGGTCCTATATTGTGAGGGGGATGTCCGATTGCCAGTTTAGGCTCGATTGAAGAGGGTGAAGGCTGGGCTGAGAGACACCCCCCCTCAGTGCACAAATTTCATGCAACCGGGCCTCTAGTAAGTTTATAAATAAGACAGTTTTCAATTATTTAAGCTTACTATAGACCTGTCAAAACAATGGCAGTCTATCATATCAGTATATTATAGAAAGTTGTAAATTAATTTACTTTAAAAGATTGTCTGCCATTTCCTTGTCTGTAAAAAGATTCATGTAGAAAATCCTATTTCATACTAAGGCTATCTTCATATGTTGTAAACCTTCCACTATTTTGAAAACCTTCCAATATTACTATTTGCAGTGATAGGTGATGTTGTTGGTTCAGATTATGGCAGTGTTGACATGCACAGAAGCCAATGGTTTGACACACTGCATATAACAAAAGCCATCATCCAAGGGGGAACCTCACTTTAGGAAAACTGTGATGGAAGTGGAAGGAAATGTAGAATAGTGAGTGAGATCAAAGCATGAAAACACAGAGAGCTTTTTCATCAAGCATCCAAGGTATTTGTAGGACATTTTGGGTGAAGGGTTAATGAGGTAGGTATTCGTTGGCACCTTCTAGTAATCTTCCAGCAAGCTGGCATATGATTTACTCATTAAGTCTGATAAATAATCCTATCTAATAAAGAGGGAATATGCTAATTGACTCTCATGCTGTTGCAAAGATGGGGGCTCCCACAGTCAATAAGGAGGGAATATGCTAATTGACTGCCACGCCCTCAAAGATGGCGGCACCCACAGCTACAAGATGGCGGTGCCCAGTCCTTTCAGCCCCCAACCGCCCATGGCCAGCCTGAGGTGCAGGCAAGCACTGGATGGTGACTGCCCAGCCGCCCAGAGCCAGCCGAGGCTCAGGTAACCAGGGCCGGCCAAGGTTTGTGCTGTGGCAGTAGCAGCAGCAGAGGTGTGATGGGGCATTGCCTTGCCCTGATCACCAGGTTGCCTCCCACCCCTAAGGGCTCCCAGACGGTGAGAGGGGCAGGCCAGGCTGAGGGACCCTCCTCCAGTGCTTAAATTTTCATGCACTGGGCCTGTAGTAATACATATTTTATAATAATAAGGGATTTACAATTTAAATATAAATATTTAATATTTTCCCCCAGATTAGTAAGATACCTTCCGTAATCATTTGTAATGTTCAAGATGGGTGCAATCTAAAAGGCAGTGAGATTTAATCTAGACATTTAAGTTATAATTATATAATATAATCTATAAGTCTATGTAAACAACCATCACACCTGTAAAGATGTGCCATTTCATTATTTGATGAAAGTGGCTAATGTTTAAATGCACTATGTTGGCTCTGTCAAAGTACGGACCATATACAATTCCCTCAGAATATCTTCATGTGTGACCATATGGAATATGTTAGCCTCAGGATGTTGCTGATAATTCTTATCCTATTATTAATAAAAGTTAACATTTATCTAAATTTAGATTATTTAATTCTCTATATAAAAATATTATTCTCCTGTGTTTTATTACCCATCACAGTGTATAACCAATGCCCTACAGAATGCCCAGAGAAAGTAGACCACTCCCTGTTTCTGTATCACAGCCATAGGCACTGGAATCTCTCTGTTAGGAATATTCATGAACATGAGAATAACCCTTACACCCTTTCCTCTATAGAAAAGCACAAAATATTTGATTATCTATCACATTAGAGTTCTGACTATAATATGTTCTAAGCATATTATTTTTTCTCTATTTAAAAATTAAGAACAAATTATGCTTCCCCAGAATAAAGTTGTTCTATTTTATGAACATTGGTTGCATTTCCCTGTTGGTCTTTGCAACATGTAAGCTAAAGCACAAACTTGTGGTTAAACTCCAGAAAATGTATTGAGCATCATGAAAACATTTCTGCACATTAAGTTTTCCATTGGCTTTCCTATGCTCCATCCCTTACTCAGATCCCTTCTTATTTAGCTTACCCATCAGTTTTGTACATAATATTATAAGTAATCACAAATCTTTTATGAAAGGTAATGGACAAAGAATGAGAGAGATGATAATCATAAGTTGATAACCACTGTAATAATTGAGGTGAGATACCAGCTCATTGGATTTGTATACATACCTTATTTATGTCATATGACAGTTCTTTTATCTATTTTTTTTTAAATCCTTACCCGAGTATATGTTTCTCATTGATTTTTTTTCTTTAGAGAGAGAGGAAGGGAGAAAGAGAGAGAAATAGAGTGAGAGACATCGATGTGAGTAACATCAATTGGTTGCCTCCATTATGCCCCCCAACCAGAGACCTAACCCACAAAGTAAGTATGTGCCCTGACCAGGAATTGAAACTGCAACCTTTAGATGCACTGGACCAATCTCCAACCAACTGTACCACCCGGGCAGGGCATGACAGCTCTTATTAAAACCTTATTTATCTAGCCCTAACCAGTTTGGCTCAGTGGATAGAGCATCGGCCTGTGGACTGAAAGATCCCAGGTTTGATTCCGGTCAAGGGTTGCGGGCATATCCCCAGTAGGAGGTGTACAGGAGGCAGCTGATTGATGTTTCTCTCTCATTGATGTTTCTAACTCTCTATCTCTCTCTCTTCCTCTCTGTAAAAAATCAATAAAATATTTTTTTAAAAAAAAACCTTATTTATCTAAAAAATGTGTAGAAAAAATATATAACATATGATACATAATACACATACACAATATAGGACATAGAACACGTGACATATAAATACTTATATTACACATATACCCATATGTGTATGTATTTAATATATTATGTGTTATGTGTATATATACATATGTAAAATATGTGTTATGTGATTCGTAATTTATAATCATGTAATATCTATATATATAAAAGCCTAAGTGACTGAATGACTGGTTGACCGGTTGATATGATATGCACTGACCACCAGAGGCCAGACGCTCAATGCAGGAGCTGCCCCTGGTGGTCAGTACACTCCCACAGCCAACCTCCTGTGGCTGGCCAACCTCCCATGCTCCCTCCCCCCACCCAGCCACCCAGGCTGAGGGACCCCACCCGTCCACAAATTCATTCACCAGGCTTCTAGTTCCTCTGTAAGAATGCATGCATGCATTTTTTTTATGGCTACTTGAAGTATGTTTGAGAAAATGCTAGAGAAGACAGAGGGTACAAAGCACTGCAGCCTGGAAGAATTTGCTATTGTAGAAAATGAAGCTGGAATAAACAATGGCTAAAATTACAAATCAGGAACTTTCAGTGTAACAATTTCCTTATGGTCTTTACAACTTGCATATCCACTGAAACTGAGTTTCAAGGTCATCTAATTTCAGAGACCCATAAACACAAAGCCATATGTGGATCCATCTTGCTTCCTTTACATATTATAGCCCCAGAGGACTCATTTTTGAGGATTTAGAATTGTTTTGTTATTTTTAAAAAATCAGCTTTGGTGGTTATTTTTAATAAGATGGTTGTTTAGGATATCAAGTTTTCATATTTGTAGAAAGGAAGTCACTAAGGGGTCTTTGAGAAATAAAAGAATAATTGCCAGTACAAATTCCGAACATTACAATAGTACATGTAAAGCATTCATTTCTTTGTGCTCCCATTTCTAGAGTTTCAGGGGTGAATATTTTTACTTTGAAAGCTTTTAGTATTACTTTGATAAGATTTGTATACATTCTAATTAACTGTGTTTTCAGGTATTCGTCTTACTTTCTTTAAAATATCTTTTATATCTCTAAGGTTTTTATTACTGTGTCTCATCCTGATTCCATTTCTAGCTCAAACATTGCCTATTAATATGATATAAAAAATACCTGAGCTGAGTCTTGCAAGTGGTTTTTAAAAATTCAATTAGTTTTCTTTAATCTATTTCATGCATTTATAGCATCAAAGAGCCATATTACTTGCAGAAATGAAATGAATCATATGAAAAACTGGGTTAAACTCAGAGGAAAGAGGAGTAGAAATTTGTTAAAAAAATGTCAATAATTAAGATTTGCAGTTGATATCATCTTACAGAAATAACAATGCTTTGAAATCACTTCTGATGAAAGTGAAGTAAGTGCCAAAGCAGGACTACATCAGAACATAAAAAAAAGATGATTACAGAATAAATACACAACTTTAACATAGACACTAAACTCATTGACGTTGTTAAAGATTTTGCACACCTTGGTTCATTTATAAATTCAAAAGGGGACTGAAACCAAGATATCAAGAGAAGGCTGGGGTTTGTAATAGCAGCAATTTACTTAGGAAAGATCACCAAAAACAGAGATGTTTCATTTGAGGCCAAGGCTAATATCATCCACATTTTTGTAATCAAAATTACTATGTACTGAAGCAAAAGTTGGACTGTGAAAAAGGTTGATAAGAAACTAATTGATTCATTTGAGATATGGTATTGGAGGAGAGCTCTACAGGTACCCTGAATCATCAGAAAGAAAATCAAGTGGGTCTTACAGCAAATAGAGCCTGAAACATTGCTGCAGGCACAAATGACAAAATTGGAGTTGTGTCCTACAATAATGTTTGGAAAAGTAGAAGACTGCAGAGCAAGACATAAATTTACTCCATTAAAGAAGCCATAGGCACAAGTCTACAGGAGATGAGGAGGGCTATTGTGGACAGGACATTGTGGATACCACTCATTCACTAGGTCTACAGGAGTTAAAGCCAAGTCAATATCACATAGCACACATGTGAGGACAGATGTTATTTTTAGGAAAGAATAAAAAGTCAATTTCAATTAAATTTAATTTTTGTGTGTTCCAGAGAATGCTATTTACAAATCTAAAAAATAAATATTGCATATTGTGTTCACACTAAGTAAAGTTATACAAGTAAAATGGGTTTAGGACTGTGTACAAATGTTTTGCTATGACTTAACAATGCAAACATAATATTTCCATTTTATTTAGTATTAAACAATAGAGAATGATATAAAATTTGTGAATGACAATAACATACATTGTCAATATTTTATAAACAAATGATCATAAATATTTACATTATTGTTGAAAATATAGGAGCAAAAGAGGCTAAATTATACCTAGGTTGCATTCTTTAGTTCCAAATAAAACTGAATGCGTATAACCATCTGTGAATTTTTTAATTTGAGTGTCATATGCAATATTGTTGGAAAGGAAAGTAATGTAGAGATATTTTAAGAAGATAACAGATTAGTTGAAAATGGATGTAGAGCCTCAATCTTTAATAACAATACTATGCTACAATAATCAAAATAGGAAAGGCCTGGGTCTTTGTGGTCCCATGTCCTGGATTTCAAGAAATGCATATGTCCAGTACTGATTTTCAAAGTCCACTGGATTTGGAACAGATGTCTCTCACTCAGATATTGCAGGTGCTAGAAAAGTATAAATGTTTGCGTTAGGGGAATTCAAGGGAATATGGCAGAATGGGCAGAATAAAATTTGGGGAGAGTTATGAAATACACAGTTGGTTTGTTATTTCAATTACCTAGCACACATCATTTTGGGATAGTTAGTCCTGAAGGAATGGTGGGCTTACTCACTGGAGAGCCAGGGCTGCCGGCAATGAACTAGCAGCCAGTACAAGACATTGTGGATTTTTTCTAATTTTCTTCAAAAAAGAGAAATAAAAGCAATCAAACTATTATAATAGAGAGGAATTTTCATAAATCTAAACAAATATAAAACATTATTTTGCACTTTTAGTAGACATTCATAGAATGATGTTAATAAAATCCAATCTATAGACCATTTGACTTGTTTTGTTTTCACTGTACCAGGAAAATTAGAATTAATTTATGCCTTCCATCTCCACCTGTCCTCTGCCCAAACATCCTGCTTAAAACAGAGTTGGTTTCAGTCAGTTACTATGCCTTAAAATACATGAATAGATGTTTGTATGGTATGTCTGCATGCATCTCACATCAACAACGCTTTCCGTGGTCTCTCAAGCTCCTGCTCAATAAGGAGTGGTAAATAAATGTGCAAAACAAAACACTAGAGAAGAAGGAAGGCTAGGCAGTGGGATATAAATATGGTAGACGAATGAGTGAGAAAAAGAAACCATAACCAGTTTGATTTCATAACTAAATGAAAGTAAAGATCTCTGAAAAAAGGTATGACCTCCATCTAAAAGCAATCATAAAATGATCTTAAAACTATCAGGCTGTATATATATATATATATATATATATATATATATTGAGTTCAGAGAGGAAGGGAGAGAGAGAGAGAAATAGAAACACCAATGATGAGAGAGAATCACTGATCAGCTGCCTCCTGCACACCCCACACTGGGGATGAAGCCCACAACCCAGGCATGTGCCCTCGACTGGTATCGAACCTGGGACCCTTCAGTCTGCAGGCTGATCCACTGAGCCAAATTGACTGAGGCCAGGCTTCTTTTAAATTACCTGCATCTTTTACCTTCTTGCAAAGAGTAAATAAAGACTACTATATAATTAAATGCATTTGTATTTCATAATCTCTTTTTTTGTAGATAAAAAATATGTGATATCATTAGTATTAGCTTACCTGGCTGAACTTGTCTTAATATAATTAATTAGAATATATTTATTTATTCTAAAACACATTATACTTAAGGCTCTGTATGGCATTCTCTAGGACCTTGATTAAAAACAGCACATCTGCATTTTAAAGAAATGCTTAGCAATGGAGCACATTCCAATGGAACATATTGCCAGCAGTTAAAACAATGAACTAGGTTTTCAACCACACTGTGTTGCTGCTGCCAAGAACATGCCGACTCTTGGACAACCTCCTCCAATTCTGCCTCCTGGCACATGGGCAGACATTATTGAAATTAACATTTCTCATTAGAGAAAAGGATGTATATAGAAGACATCTAGTTAATTATTAATTTTATTATTTTTTCTTTTCACTCTTTCTTTTTAACTCTGTTCAATTAGTCCTCAATGAGATGAAGAAAAACAACAGGAAGAAAGACAAGAAGTAAAGCTCCATTTTTCTCTTATCTGTCGAGGTACGAGAAAAAATCTTGTTATGGATTAGAAAAAAACAATACTGCTGCTGAACATTAAATATTTGAGAAAAATTAGTAAATAAGTAAATTAAAATTTTCTATTGAAATGCAAATGCTAGGTAGGAAGGACAGAATGTCCTATTAAGCACCACTTATGAATTCTTAATAGAAAACATTTGAGCATATTGGATACCATCAGTTATTAAAGGCCTGTACTAGACTGTCAATTTTTATGTCATGGAAAGAAATTAAAAGCTTTTGACTCACTCTGTTTTTAAAAGGGTGGGTATTGCCTAGGATATATAAGCAACCAGGAAATAAAATAGAGAAAAGAAGCAAGCAAAAAAAGAGGGGAGAGGAAAAAATGGTGGTGGAATAGACAGACATGTCCCGGGCCTTGTCCTGGAGCAGATAGAAAGAACAGCTAAGGATCGCACAGGGTGTTTTTTGGTGAGTTGAGGGACATCTATACTCCAGGAGATGGTGGGGGACTGTTGGATGGGGTTCCCCTGACCAGGCATCCCCGACTGCTGCTGGGTTCCCTCCCAGAGTGACTGGCTCTGATGTGGAGACTGCACCATCTTGAAGAGGAAAGTGGATGTTATCAGAAGCCTGAAAATCTACAACTGTGGCACCCACCGAACAGCTGAGAATCCCAGAGCACCAGTCCCCAATCGGTACAAACTCGCAGATTCAGAGGAGCTCTACACTCCACCACAGAAAGGAGAGAGAGAACTACATAACCAGACACCCGGAGAAGAGAGACCATGGGGAGACAAAGAAACAGCCTGCCTATAAAAGAAAAGCAGGCATCACCAGAAAAGGAAGTAAATGAAATGGAGGCAAGCAACCTGCCAGAGAAAGAATTCAGAGAAATGGTCATAAGGTGGCTGAAAAGAATGTAAGACAAATTTGACAGTATGTGTAAGAACCTAGAGGAAATGAAAAATGACATCGCTGCTGTAAATAACTCAATAGAATGCATCAAGAGTAGACTAGAAGAAGCAGAGGACCACATCAGTGAGCTAGAAGACAAGGTAGGAAAAAATACCCAAGTAGAGCAGCTTCTAGAAAAAAAAATTAAAAAGCAGGAGAGCCTAAGGGAACTTTGGGACAACATGAAACAAAACAACATCCGCATAGTAGGGGTTCCAGAAGGAGAGGACACTGAGCAAGGAATAGAAAACCTGTTTGAAGAAATAATGACAGAAAACTTCCCTGATATAGGGAAGAAAAAACCCACAAAAATCCAAGAAGCTCACAGAGTTGCAAGAAAAATGAACCCCAAAGGACCGACGCCAAGGCACATTATAATTAAATTGGCAAACACCAATGACAAAGTAAGAATCTTAAAAGTGCCCAGAGAGAGACAGAAAGTTACATACAAAAGAACCCCCATCAGACTAGCGACTGATTTCTGAACAGAAACTCATCAGGCCAGAAGGGAATGGAATGAAATATACAGAGTCATGCAAAGGAAGGGTCTGAATCCAAGAATACTGTACCCAGCAAGGCTATCAATCAAAATTGAAGGTGAAATCAGGAGCTTCACAGACAAAAAAGGACTAAGGGAATTTATTACCACCAAACCAGCAATGCAAGAAATGCTAAAGGGTCTGCTGTAAAAAAAAAAGAAATAGGAAGCGAAGAAGGAACACAGGGGTAAAGAATAAAAATGGCCGAAACCGGTTTGGCTCAGTGGATAGAGCGTCGGCCTGCGGACTGAAGGGTCCCAGGTTCGATTCCGGTCAAGGGCATGTACCTTGGTTGCGGGCACATCCCCAGTGGGAGGTGTGCAGGAGGCAGCTGATCGATGTTTCTCTCTCATCGATGTTTCTAGCTCTCTATCCCTCTCCCTTCCTCTCTCTGTAAAATATCAATAAAATATATTAAAAAAAAAAAGAATAAAAATGGCGACAAATAAGCACCTATCAATAATAACTTTAAATGTAAATGGATTAAATGCCCCAATCAAAAGACATAGGGTAATGGATTGGATAAGAAAACAAGGCCCATATATCTGCTGTCTACAAGAAACCCACCTCAGAAAAAAAGACGCACACAGACTGAGGGTAAAGGGATAGAAAAAGGTTTTTCAGGAGAATGGAAATGAAAAAAAAAATGCTGGGGTATCAATACTAATATCTGACAAATTAGATCTCAAAGTGAAGGACATAACAAGAGATAAGGAAGGCCACTTCATAATACTAAAGGGAGCAATCCAACAAGAAGAAATAACTCTGGTAACATATATGCACCCAATACAGGAGCACCCAAATACATAAAAAAAAAAACTCCTGGAGGATATCAAGGGAGGGATTGACAGCAATACAATCATAGTAGGAGACTTTAATACCCCACTATCACCATTGGACAAATCCTCTCAACAAAAAATCAGCAAAGAAACATCAATCCTAAATGACTCACTAGACCAGATGGAATTAATTGACATCTTCAGAACATTTCACCCCAAAGCCACAGAATACACATCCTTCTCAAGTGCACATGGGTCATTTTCAAAGACAGACCATATGTTGGGTCATAGGCAAAGTCTCTTCAAATTCAAGAAGATAGAAATCATATCAAGCATCTTCTCAGAACACAGTGGCTTAAAACTGGAAATCAAATACAATAAAAACAATCCAAAAAAATCAAACACATGGAGACTAAACTGCATGCTATTAAACAATGACTGGGTTACCAGAGAGATCAAAGAAGAAATAAAAAACATCATGGCAACAAATGACAATGAAAACACAACAATCCAAAATCTATGGGACACAGTGAAAGCAGTCTTGAGAGGGACGTTCATAGCTCTTCAAGCCTACTGCAAAAAACAAGAAACAATGGTAATAAATTACCTAACCCTACAACTCAATGAGTTATAGAGAGAGCAACAAGAAAAGCCCAGTGTAAGCAGAAGGAAACAAATAATAAAGATCAGAGCGGAGATAAATGACATTGAGAACAAAAAAAATAATACAAAAGATCAACAAAACCAAGAGCTGGTTCTTTGAAAGGATAAACAAGATTGATTAACCTCTAGCCAGGCTCACCAAGAAGCAAAGAGAGAGGACCCAAATAAACAAAATCAGAAATGAAAGAGGAGAAATAACAACAGACCCCACAGAAATACAAAGGATTGTTAAAAAATACTATGAACAACTCTATTCCAACAAAATGGACAACCTGGAGGAAATGGACATATTCCTAGAAAAATACAACCTTCCAAAACTCAATCAGGAAGAATCTTAACATCTCAATAGGCCAATAACTATGGCAGAAATTGAAGCAATAATCAAAAAGCTTCCAGCAAACAAAAGCCCTGGGCCAGACAGCTTCATAGGGAAGTTTTACCAAACATTCAAGGAAGAACTAAAACCTATCTTCCTCAGACTATTCCAAAAAATTAGAGGAAGGAACACTTCCAAGCTCCTTCTAAGAAGACAGCATCACCCTAATACCAAAACCAGATAAAGACAACACAATGAAAGAGAATTACAGGCCAATATCCCTCATGAACATAGATGCCAAAATCCTCTACCAAATTCTAGCAAATCGGATCCAGCAGTATATCAGAAAAATCATACACCATGACCAAGTAGGATTTATCCCAGGAATGCAAGGATAGTACAATATCTGCAAATCAATAAACATGATACATCACATAAACAAATTGAGAGATAAAAATCACATAGTCATATCAATTGATGCAGAAAAAGCATTTGACAAAATCCAACACCATTTCTTGATAAAAACTTTCAACAGGGTTGGAATAGAAAGATTATACCTCAACATAATAAAAGCCATATAAGACAAACCCACAGCTAACATCATACTCAATAGGCAAAAACTAAAACCATTTCCCCCAAGAACAGGAACAAGACAGGGATGTCCACACTCACCACTCCTGTTCAACATAGTACTGAAAGTATTAGCCATTGCAATTAGACAAGAAGAAGAAATAAAAGGCATCCAAATTGGAAAAGAAGAAGTATAGCTGTCCTTATTTGCAGATGATATGATATTGTACATAAAAAACCCGAAAGACTTCATCTAAAAACTAATAGACTTAATAAATGAATTTGGCAATGTAGCAGGATACAAAATTAACGCCAAGAAATCTATGGCATTCCATACACCAATAGTGAACTTTGAGAAAAAGAGACTAAAAAAGCAATCCCATTTACCATCGCACCAAAACAATTAAGATACCTAGGAATAAACTTAACTAAGGAGGTAAAAGATTTATATGCGGAAAACTACAGGACACTGAAAAAAGGGATAGAGGAAGACAAAAACAGATGCAAGAACATACCATGTTCATGGATTGGTAGAATCAACATCATTAAAATGTCCATACTACCTAAAGCAATCTATAGATTCAATGCACTCCCCATTAAAATACCAATGGCATATTTCACAGACCTAGAAAGAACTCTCCAAAAATTCATCTGGAATAAAAAAAGACCCCGAATAGCCACAGCAATACTGAGAAAGAAGAATAAAGTAGGAGGGATTTTAAGCTATATTACAAAGCTACTGTCCTCAAAACAGCCTGGTACTGGCACAAGAACAGACATATAGACCAATGGAATATAATAGAGAATCCAGATATCGACCCAAACCACTATGCTCAATTAATATTTTACAAAGGAGGCATAAACATACAATGGAGTCAAGACAGTCTCTTCAATAAACATTGTTGGGAAAATTGGTCAGATACATGCAAAAAAATGAAACTAGACCACCAACTTACACCATACACAAAAATAAACTCAAAATGGATAAAGGACTTAAACATAAGACGGGAAACCATAAAAATACTAGAGGAATCCACAGGCAGAGAAATCTCAGACATATGCCAAAGCAATTTCTTCACCGATACCGCTCCTATGGCAAAGGAAGCTAAAGAGAAAATAAACAAATGGGTCTACATGAAAATAAAAAGCTTTTGCACAGCAAAAGAAACCATCAACAAAACAACAAGAAAGCCCACTGCATGGGAGAACATATTTTCAAATGTTATCACTGATAAAGGTTTAATCTCCAACATCTACAGGGAATTTATACAATTTAATAAAAAGAAGATAAATGATCCAATAAAAAAATGGGCAACGGACCTAAATAGAATTTTTTAGAAAGAACAGAAGGCCAAGAGACATATGAAAACATGCTTAAAGTCACTAATCATCCGAGAGATACAAATCAAAACGACAATGTGGTACCATCTCACACCTGTCAGAATGGCAACCATCAACAAATCAACAAAGGACAAGTGCTGGCGAGGATGCGGAGAAAAAGGAACCCTTGTGCACTGCTGGTGGGAATGCAGACTGGTGCAGTCACTGTGGAGAACAGTATGGAGTTTCCTCAAAAAACTAAAAATGGAGCTCCCATTTGACCCAGTAATCTCACTTCTAGGAATATATCCCAAGAAACTAGAAACACCAATCAGAAAGGATATATGCACCCCTATGTTCATAGCAGCACAATTCACCATAGCTAAGATTTGGAAACAGCCTAAATGCCCATCAGCAGATGAATGGATTAGAAAACTATGGTACATCTACACAATGGGATACTACACTGCTATAAAAAAGAAGGTATCCTTACCATTTGCAGCAGCACGGATGGACCTGGAGAGCATTATGTTAAATGAAATAAGCCAGGCAATGAAAGAAAAATACCACATGATCTCACTCATTTATGGAAAATAAAGAACATTATAACCTGATGAATAAAAAGATAGATACAGAGGCAGTAATGCACTGAACAGACTAACAAATTACAGCGGGAAGGCTGGGGAGTGTTGGGGAGGGAGGGAAATAGATTAACCAAAGGACTTGTATGCATCCATATATGCACACCAATGGACACAAGACACTGAGGGGGTGGGATGAGGGCATGTGATGGGGGTAAGGGAGGCTGGAGGAAGGTCAATGGGGAAAAAAAGGAGATATATGTACTAATATATGTAATACTTTAAACAATAAAAAAAAGATAAAATTTTCAGTCCAGCAGCATTACACACAAGACCAGGTATATTCATTTCCTAGCACTGCCAAAACAATGTCCCATCAATGGGGTTGCTTGACTCAACAGAAATTTTTTTTTCTCACAATTTTGGAGGCTAGAAGTCTGAATCAAGTTTTCAGCAAGGCCATGCTCCCTCTGACAACTCTAGAGGAATCTTTTCTTGACTTTTCCTACCTTTGGGTGGTTTTCTAGAAATCTCAGGCATTTCTTGGTTTTCAACTGTGCAACTTCAAATACTGCCTTTACCATTACTTGGTGTTCTCTCATGTCTCTCTGTACACGCTGTCTTCTGGTAAAAACACCAATCTTATTGAATTAGGAATCCACCCTATTCCAGTATGATCTCATTTTAACTAATTGCTCCTATAACTACTCTATGTCCAAAAAGGTCATATTCTGAGTTACCAAATTGGGTTGGTAGGACTTCAGGGAAGGGAATACAATGAATGCTTTCATACTAGAAGAGTAGAGTTGAAGTCACAAAGAACTTCAGTCTCTTTCAAATATGAAATATTTTCTATCTAAACATTTTTATAAAAAAGTTGGCTAACCCCTGCATTAGACTAAATTCTGCATTCTTTATGTGTTAATGTGTAAATGGCAGTAAAAAAAAGAGATTGACAGAAAGAGATAGAATGACTGTGAATTGGATTAAAACACATTGCCACAATATTGTGTAACTTCCTTCATAAAAAGATAGAGTCTACTTATCCACCCCTTGAATCTGGCTCAACCTGCAACTTGTTTGGACTAATAGGATGTGGCAGGTGGTATTGTATGTAAACTAAATTCTGTGCCTCAAGAGATTCTCCAGCTCCCTCCTTTGCCCTACTAGCATGCTTCCTTACAGTGGGTAGACCAGATGTCTAAATGATGAGAGACCGTGGGGAAAGAATAAAAGGCCAACCAATTGCCAGCAGCAATGTTCTGGATGTTGAATAGGGCTGTCTGAGATCTTGCAGGCCCTGCCAAGCCTCCAGATGTCTACAGGTGAGATCATCAGAGGAACCACCCAGCTAGCATCCATTAAACACACAGACTTCTCAGAAGTAATAAATCATCCTTGCTTTAAGCCACTATTTTGGGTTGAATGGTTGCACAGCAATAGATAACAACACTCTACGAATACCTTATTTTGGGGGAGGGGACTTTTCTGAATTTGAAAAACATTTGCTAGCTGTTTTGTGGTTATGAGATAAAAAAAGGTATATTTCTAGATCTCCACCAGAGGAAGATGGATGTTTCAGTTTTCATTTATTTATATATATACTAGGGGCCCAGTGCACAAATACGTGCACCTTGAAAGGAACTGTGGGCTGCAAGGCTGAGGTGGGCACAGGGGTGTGTCTTGGCCCATCCTCTGAACCCCTGCCCAGCTCCTCCTGCCACAGCCCCTAGTCCCCTGTCTGCTGGCAGCCCTGCTCCTGCCACTGCTCTCACACACTGATGGTGCCGGCCCCACTCACACCCGCTGATTTCATAGAGTGATTGGGGACAGCACCAGCAACGGGTGCAAGCGAGACCATCGCATCAGCAGGTACGAGCAGCAGCTGCTTCCCTGATCACCCTTCAGGAGCAGAGGGAGGTGGAGAAGACCTCATTGGTGATTGAGGCCAGAGGCCACTGCCAGAAGCCAATTCCAGCATGTCATAATTGCAAGAGTTTCATCAAAAGATTGATGGAACTTGGGGACTCAACAAGGGCTGAGTCACATATGTTATCACCTGTTGGGAATGGCTAAAGGCATTTCCCCAAACCTGAAAAGGATGCATTAAATAATTTTTTACTGCCAGACAGCTCAGGGCATCTCAATCTACACGTTATTGCCTCCTGTTGGACAAACACCTGAACAGCCGAAAGCAATTCCCCAATCTGACAATAGATTCTGTACAAAACCCCCACCCTTTGAAGTGTATATCTCCACCTTGCCTTAGGACAATTTGTGTTAATAAAAAGCAAGGGGTCCTGAGACAAAGAGAACTTAGCTCCTTTAGCTAGGCTCCTCTGACCCCCAATGCCTTTTAAAATTATCTTTCATCTCTGGACTTTTACTTAAGTTACACACAGCTTTTCTCCAGATTGCTGAACCCTTCTTAATGCTGGAACAAGAACCCTGGCAAGCCACCACTCGCACCTGCTGATGATGCCATGCAATCAGGGCCAGCACCAGGCATGGGCAGTGGGTACAAGCTGAGCTGGCACTGGCAGCAGGTGCAAGTGCCCAGTGGGACCGCGGCGTGCGGGAGCAAAGGATTTTTAGCAACCACCAGAGGCTCACCCTGATGACAGCGATCGGTGCCCTGCCTTGGTCTGGTGCCCCAGCTCACCTACTCCACCATTCTGCCATGACCGATGCCCACCATCTTCCGTGCACACCCCCTGGTGGTCAGTGCATGTCATAGCAACTGGTTGTTTGGTTGTTCTGCCATTTGGTCTATTTGCATATTAGCCTTTTATTATATAAGATATGTTTGTTTATTTATGTATGTATTTATTTTTAAGAGGCCAGTCCCATAATCACCAAGTATTTCCGGGAGCCCCCATCACACTAAGGCTATGTGCAGTCTCGCAGTCATGTGGACTTGCAAAGGATGCTCACCACCCCATCGGCCTCATCTTTCCTGCTTGGATGAAGGATATGCTTTTCTCCTCTATTTTAAGTCTGACATTTCCTTTTGTTGAGGAGCTCACAAAAATCCTTTAATATGGCATTACATAACCCCAATGTTGCTAGTTTATTACATAAGAACTATGGTTTATTAAAATTAATTTATGGATAGTGTGATCAGTATAAAAGAATAAAACTATTTATTATTATGCTAAGTGACTTGTGCTATAACCCAATGATTATTGTGGTTTTAATAATCTCAGAAAAACAGTGTGGGGACCATGGCACCGCATGACTTTCTGTATCCAGAATTGAAAAAGTCCACCTACATGCTCTCACAATACAGTAAAGAACAGATGAAATATGCTTTACTCCATGTGGAGTGAATCAGCTATGGAAAATATCACATTTAAAAAGAATATTTCATTAGAAAGAGTTGAAGCTGCAGTAATTTTTCAATATAATAAATCACATCACCTAATATTATACCCCAAGATACATATTCAACTTTAATAATTACAAAGATTCCAGCTTTTTAATTGTTATTATTATTTTCACCTCTATGTGAAAAAAAAATTATAGAAGGAACTTGTACAAATAAATGGTCTTTTTTCTGTATGTGTTTTCTCTTCTTTCTTTTTCTTTTTTTTTTTAAGTAGATAGTTGCTTGGCTAGTTTTATTGAATAAACCATAGGGAACACTAACTACAAACATAAAAGACTTATTCTTAAATTAGACCTAGAAGACTTTTCCTGCTTTTATTGAAGCTATATCATGGCAAAAAAAAAATCCTTGTTTGAGACAACTGGAAAGTTATAGTGACCTAAGGAAGGCAAAAAATATGGGAAATTGGAAACTTTCTAATACAGAAATAAGTCAGAGCTATCTATTTTAGATGCATGAAAGTATCTTAAGCATTCACAGAGGGCAGGGTGGGAGTGAAATGAATAATATCTATTCTATCCAAGTCCTCATAGCACTTTTAAAGTCAATGCTTGTTAAGACTCACAAATCATGACTGTTAATGTTGAGAATAAAAGGAGAGTTGTAATTCCAATTTGCAAGTGCCCATCTCTGTACACGTTTGGTAGCATTCTCTTAACAATTTTTATGCCTGGATTTTTATTTTTATGTCTCATTTTATGTACACATTGCATAATTTTTTTACTTGATTCAAAACGTATTCTGTTAGATAATAGTAAAGAGAAATGGGGGAAGGCTAATCTTTTATTGGAATAAAACTATCCAAGTTAATTCCACTCTAAATCTTAGCAACACTCAGCAATAGAATATTAAAAAGAATATTCACTATCTAATAAAATGCTAATGAATTACTAATGAATTAAGGAGGAATATAGTACTAATAATAAACTATAAAGCTCCCTTGTGTATATATCCACTCTACAGCTCCTCAATTAGCATAATCTTTGAACCAGTCAAATGGGTAACCACTGCATGGCACAGTTAGATTAAGGGATTTCATATTACCCACTGTTTTGTCAGGGAAAATGGATAAATCTGTAGAAGTTGTAGTTGAAATATAGTCAATGCCTACTCAACATATGATGTTTTTGCCATTCCATTTTATCATTTTATCAAATACCATTGAAAGTAGCACATCTACTTTGGATCAAGTAGCTCAAGCCCAATAATCCAGCTATTGTCTGAATGTTATCTATCACAAATTCTGAGATTTTTGGTCTAAGTTATTATTAATTTTTTTGCATTTTGTATCAATAATTACTTATTTTAACTACTTTCTGTCCTCGGAACTATTTTATTTATCTTATATTCATTTCATTGTGCAGGAGAGCATCCTAGTATAATTATTTCTGAGCAGAATAATAGGTGGTGCTTTTCTCAGTCCCTGCATATCCAAGGACATCTTTATACTGCACACTTGAATTTTAGTTTGGTTGTGTGTTTAAAATTCTGAGAACTTTAAAGATTGTCTTCCATTGGGTTCTAACATTCAATATAGTTGTTTGCATTTCTGATGACAACTTAATTATTATCGCCATGTAGGCACTTTGTTTTCCCTCTGTAGAAAATTTAAATGTTTTATTTCTATTCTTGGAGCCACAACTTTCATCAGGATGTATACATATATGCTCTATTTGTTTTGCATTGATCTTGCATGGTTCTAAATTAATCCTTTGAATATGAAGACTATGTCTCATTGGCACTAAAAACTTTTCTTCAGTTAGTGTAATAAGCCCAGTATCATTTCTCCCACGCTCTCAGCAAATTGGGACAAGACACAATTCACATGGGCAAATAGAACTGTCTGAACAAGCATACTAGTATTCCTTAAGCTTGGATAAGATGGACTTCATCAACAGCTTCAGCAGCAGATCTGATTGCCCTAAGCCAAACAGAATATATTATCCCACTAGACACAGTGACTCATTCAGACATTGACTTGCAAACCAATCACACAGTTTTCTTGTGGTTTTTGAGGGAAATCAACTCTCTCTTTTTTCACAGAAGTGTAAGAGATGAGCTTAAAGTTGCTAAAATATCCAAAAGGAGTCAACAAAAGCACAGCTAGAGGAAATGAAGAAAAGCATCATAAATGCTTTGTTTGAGCCCTGAACCAAGTGTGCTGGATTGTGCTATGTTGATGTCATTTGGCAAGGCAGTTCATTTTCCAGAACGTTATTCTTTTACAGCTCTGGTTTGGAGTTGGTCAAAGAGTAACTTTCATGACATTTTGAAGGCAAAGATGAAGCAGGAATATTTTCTCAGAAGTTGGTTAAGTATGCTGCTGCGTAGGGGTGCCCGATCAGTCCCAGCTTGTACTCCATCTCCACTTTGTGTTCAGCTTCTCTGCCTGACTTGTAGCCCTGATGACTGACAGCAGCCCTAAACATATTACAGATGCTTGGACATAGACCCACAGCCAGTGATGGTGGTTATCCAGGGACAGCAGGATCTCATAGCCCTCTTCAGCTCTCCTCTTTCATGGTTCCATGCTGGTTACTTACCATGCTTGCCTAATCAACATTTCTGTCATTGCAAGACATTTGAGTTGAATGAATATTAAATATGATAATTGCAGAATGAAACTTGATGTAATTCAATTAACCTGCTTAAATAATTGGCAGACCATATTCAAGAATTCATTTGAAGTAAGAATTTTAAAATTATTTTTAAAAAAGCACTGAAAAGCAAGATATCTCTTTTTATGAATGTGCTATGTACCTTGCTTAGATAATTCTGATTGTTTTATGGAAAGCCTACTCCAGTGGAGCCTACAGTTTGAAAGTTTATTTTGGAGCTTCACTAGCTACTAGTACAACCCTTCTAAGATTTTGGGTTAAATTAAGAGTTTTCCCTGGACATCTTTATTATAAAAGGTGCATGCATATAAGACTATTTTACAAGCTCTCTAGGAACAATGAAGAAACACTAACTGCTATGGTGTGGAAGCATAAATACTTTCAGTGGGCTGTAGATCCCAAAGTGAAGTTTGGGTCTATGAATACATTTCCTAACGCCTGATTTTAGACAGTATAGGGGCTGCAGAAAACATTTTGAGTCTTTCATGAGCACTCTTGAACACATCACACTTCTACTAAGACCATACTTCTTTACAACTTCAGGATTTATAGTCATTTTTCAAGACTTGAAGCCAGAAAATTGTTATCAGCTTTTCAAAATGCCTGGAAGCACTGAACTAAACAGAAAGATCGATCACTGGTTAAGAAACATTCTGCATTGAATTGTTTTGTTCTACTTAGCCAACTTCCCATTTCTATGGGTTTTAATCTTTGTTAGCTTCAGTTTTCTAATCTCTATAAAGGGATTTTAAATAGGACTTATCTCCTGTAATTGTTGTATTTTTGACATAATGCATGTAAGCTAATTAATTAGATAGTGCATATAAAGCCAAGAACACATTACCTAGCTCATGATAAATGCTTAATCAATATTGTTTTTTAGTTATTGGCAGCTTTTAATGATACTTTGTGCCAAGCACTGGTTGAATAGCTCTGTAGTTTATCCATACTATCTCATTATCTCATGCTTTTAACATCTGTGTTTTTAAAACTGAATTTGGCCCTAGTCAGTTTGTCTCAATTGATAGAGAATCAGCCTGTGGACTGAAGGGTCCCGGTTTGATTCCAGTCAAAGGCACATGCCAGAGTTGTGGACCCAATTGCCAGTAGGGGGCATGCAGGAGGCAACAATTCAATGATTCTCTCTAATCATTGATGTTTCTATCTCCCCCTCTCCCTTAATCTTGGAAATCAATAAAAAATATATTTTAAAAAAGAAAAGACCTTTATTTAAAAAAATAAAATAAAAGTGAATTTGGTGCCTGAAATATGGTGGGATGAAAAGCATGTGTTGCAGACACAATGGTGAAAGTGACATCTAATTTTCCTTAATACCTCATGATTCCATAAAAATTTAATTTATAATTCAGAATTGTCAATTGCTATTTTTAATTTGCCAAACAAGAAAGGACAGGGTTAGAAATGTAGATATTAGCTGTATGTAAGGTACACTAAATAAATGGGACATTCTCAAGTATAGGTTGTCTAATCCTATATAATAAAAGCCCAGCAACCATAAGCATAATGACCTGAACGACCACTCATCCAGTCACTATGAGGTGCATTGACCACCTCTCGGTCCCTCCTCACCCCCAGCCCACAGGCTCCGATCACAGAATGGTGAATGGGGAACCATGGTAAACTGGGGTGGGTGGTGGCAGAGTGGGACTGGGGACTGGTGAGAGGGCATAAGGTGGCCCTGATTGCAGGCTAGGCCTTGGGATCCTACCTGCACATGATTTCGTGTGCTGGGCCTCTAGTCTACAATATTTGGAGGCTGTGTCCATATATACAAAATGGGAAGATTTTAAAAAGATACGAAAATTAAAAAAGGAAAGATTTGGTCAGTTTTATTCTATTATTCAAACAGTGTTTTAAATTATATACATTCAAATTGGTGTGTATGAGAAATAGTGAGTAGGAAAAGAAGTTAGAGATAAAAAGAAAGAAAACACATGTAGTTATAGCCCTGGCCACATTTCTTGTTACAAGTAGGTAGCTTCCCAACAAAGTGTCTTCTGTCCATAAAAATAGGCTCCTGTTGTTAAATTGGTGGAAATAAGGCATCCAAACTCATCTTTGAAAACTATCAACCCCTAAAATTATGATTTCCATCTTACTGCAAAGTACATTAAGGCTCAAGAAGGAAACTTTCTAGTGATGTATAAATTACATAAGGAGTAACTAGGATTCAAACAAATCTATTTGATTCCAAATTGAAGTTCTTTTCATAGCATTATGCCACCTTTCATGAAAAGTGAGCACCACCTGGGCAAAATATCACTCCTCTATTTGTGTTTTTTCTTTGTTTTCTGTCTAGCATCTAAGACAGTATTTTAACAAATTACAGATACTCATTTAGAATTTCTTTAAGATAACAAAATGAATAAAACAATGAAGAATTTCAGTGGCAAAAAGCTCATTGCCTGCCCTAGCCAGTTTGGGTCAGTGGATAGAATGTTGGCCTGCGGACTGAAGGGTCCTGGGTTTGATTCCCATCAAAGGCACATGCCCTGGTTGTGGGCCCAGTCCCCACTGTGGGGCATGTAGGAGGCAGCTGATCAATGATTATCTCTCATCATTGATGTTTCTATCTCTCTCCCCCTTTCTCTTCTTCTCTAAAATCAGTAAAAATGCTAAAAAAATAAATAACAACACAAAAAAACAAAAATAAAACTCACTTCCAAGAAGGCATTTAAACAGTTTCAGAAGTTCAAAATTTTCTGTCATTGGACAATGCACTAAAGTAAATCTGCATTGTGAAATTTCTTTTTAACTCCCTGAGGATGGAAATCATCACTTATTTTGCTTTATTTCTACAATTACAGTGACCAGAATTTCAATGAATGTTTCCTGAGTTGATGAATAGGTTTATATGTGGGTCAAACAGAGAGCCAAGTTTGCATGGTGATATATTTTCCACTGGGGACCTTGTATAAATATTTTTAGATGCAAATGTGCTGAATATGTTTCTACTTATAATGCAGAAAGTCTTTAACATAATTGTGTATTAACAACCACTAATAAACACAGACAAAAGTTATGGACTGCTTAATGTCCATTTGTAAAAATAAAATGTATCAATTATTTATTCAGATAACATGAGTTTCACCTAAGGTAGTTGCCACATGAAAGAAGCTTTTAAATTATTAAAAAAATTAAACTAAATAAGAAATATAGAAATACAGGAAACATTTATCTCTTTATCAAGATCATTAAAATCATTATTTTCATGGGATACATGGCCTAAATAAGGCTAGTAGCCAGCAGTTAAATAATGATGCAATTAGGTTACAAGCAAAAATACAAGTACAGGGAAAATCCATAAATGTATGTGTTGCTGATAGTATCACTTTATAATTGAAGTTGAACTAGATGAGATTTTGATATTTGGTCATTTTTTTAACCTACAAAAACAGCAAGTTTATATGAATTTGTATGAGAAGAATAAAGGGCATTTTGTTATTGTTGTGTTGTTACTCTAAGCATAATGTTACTTGGGTTCAGAGCTGTAAAAATAGGATCTCAATGTTGTTGTGGGGATTAAACACTGTTGAAGAATAATGAAACTTCAATAGGTGGTAGCTATAATTTTTTATTATTTAATTTTCTTTATTGATTAAGGTATTGCATATGTGTCCTTATCTCACCTTTCCCTCCCCCCCCCCCCCTGCCCCAGCTCATGCCCTAACCCCTCTGCTGTCTGTGTCCATTGGTTAGGCTTATATGCATGCATACAAGTCCTTTGGTTGATCTCTCCCCCTTCCCTCCACCCTCCCCTACTTTCTCTCTGAGGTTTGACGGTCTGATCGATGCTTCTCTGTCTCTGGATCTGTTTTTGTTCATCAGTTTATGTTGTTCATTATATTCTATAAATGAGTGAGATCATATGATATTTATCTTTCTCCAAATGACTTATTTCACTTAGCATAATGCTCTCCAGGCTATTATTTTTTATTAATAATAAATTTGAATTTCAGCTACCACGTTATCAAAAGAATACTTTCATTATGTTAAGGAACTAACCTCCCAGTATTGATCTTTTTCTAAAATGTACATTATGCTCATATTATTCTTCAGATGCTCTGAATATTAGCTAAATTGGATTAAGAAGAATGTAGACCTTACCAAAGTTTTAGTGTTTGACTTTCATTTCTAAATCTCTCTCTCTCTCTCTCTCTCTCTCTCTCTCTCTCTCTCTCTCTCTCTCACACACACACACACACACACACACACACACACACACAAAGGTTTCCTTCAGGAAATTCCTGAGAAGAAGCCCAAGAAACTTCTTTCTCAATTCTTTGGCAAACAAAACCTCAAGACCTTTCAAAATTCATTTCAGATGTATTCCCAAGGAGTACAAATGTCTGATCTGCACCGTGAGTGGGTTATAAGCCATGCTGACCTATATTGTATATGCTGAGTGTGGATCTTTTGGGGATGTCAACAGAAGTTTTGTGCATAACACAGGTTCAGAATGTACCGGAAAACTCTGCATAATAGAGAAGTGAAATATATTTTTAATTTAAAATGATGCCAGAGCCTCTAATTTTTCAAGTGTCAGGAAAATAAAATAATGAATGCAGTATGAAGTACATTTTTTTTGCAAATTCATTAAATTGAAAATCAGTTATGAAGTCCAATCATAAAAGAAAAATTTTCAAGTCTGAAATAAGCAAAAATGCCCTTGACCTAATTAAACCATCATTGGTATAATCAGTTAGAGTTAGTTTGCTACTTGTTCCTCTGTTTTTCTCTCTGTGTTTGCCAAGAATATCACTCAGGAGCATATTCTGGGTTTATTTTCCAAGCACTGATTTACATATGTCGTGTTTCATGCATTTTTTTCCTTTCTCTTTTAAGACATCTGTTTTTTCCTCAGTGCTGGGTCCTGTGAGGCATGTGGAAGAATACCAAACCCCAAATCCTCTCTTGGCCTCTGGCTCTATTCTGCCAAAGAAAGTTGTGCTGGGAATTATTTTTAAGTTCTTTCTTTCATGGCTCTTCACTTGGTTACTTCCAAAATGTCAGCCTTTCCTTCTGAACCATTTTCTTAACAGCTGTCAGCTTCTGGAATGAATGTGGGAAGGGGCACTTAATACCACAGTTACCTGCACGATCCCTGAGGACAGACAGGATCAGGCTTCGATTCCTCAAGCTTTCAGTACGGAATGGCAGCTCTGTTGCCTGGGTCGATTGCTAAGGACAGAAAAGAAAAAAAGTACTTGAATTGTTCCATGGCACAAGGAAGCTAAGCTGTCAAGTACAAACAGAACTGAAGACGGCATTTTGCAGAACTAGAAATCACTGCTTGAAAATAAGATGTGTGGCTGTAGGCAGGTGACACAACTCTGTGGTGAGCTGTCTTCACCCATAGACTGGAATTAGCTGCACATCAGATAAGCCAAGACCGGGCCATGCTTGGTCAAGGGATCCGTGGCATGGCCAGACCTGGATGGAACACATGGGTGGCATCTTAGATTTGTTAAGAGTCATAAAATGCCTTAAGCATAAAAGCAATTATAATTTTTCCAGAGATATCTACATTTTAACCATGTTTGTATGTATTATCTAATCCTTACTGAAGGAATTTTATTGGGTTAATCCATTATCACACATCATCGCTAAGTAAGAATCTGAACAAGGATTCTTAGGACTCTTATGTTAACTGAAAACCAGATGTCAGTTCTGTGAAGTACAAGCTTCATTTACTTGATGTATGAGAATGATTAAATGTTTGAACATTTAATCCTGAGGGACTCAGAACTCCAGCTCTAGCCTCCTTTTTTTTTTTTTTTTTTTTTTTTTAACCAAGAAATTGAGAACTGGACTTGCAGTGACAGGTCAGGAAACAAGGAAACAAACTGAAATTCTTCATCCTAAGAATAGTGCCCACTGCTCTTTCGATGCCTGCAGTCAAATTCTGAACTTCAGCATTTCAAAACAGTTCATGTTTGCTGTTCTATTTACTATTTTAAAAACCACATGTCTCATCCTATATAATAAAGAGGTAATAGGCAAATTGACCATCACTCCAACACACAACATGGCCACCCCCATGTGGTCAAAGATGGCCACCCCCATGTGGACACAAGGTGGCCACCACAAGATGGCCAGCAGGGGAGGGCAGTTGGGAGGGACCAGGCCTGCAGGGGAGGGCAGTTGGGAGGGACCAGGCCTGCAAGGGAGGGCAGTTAGGGGCAATCAGGCGGGCAAGGGAGGGAAGTTAGGGGTGACCAGGCTGGCAGGGGAAGGAAGTTAGGGGTGACCGGGCCATCAGGGGAAGGCAGTTGGGGGCAACCAGGCCTGCAGGGGAGGACAGTTAGGGGCAACCAGGCCTGCAGGGGAGGGCAGTTAGGGGCAACCAGGCTGGCAAGGGAGGGCAGTTAGGGGCAACCAGGCCTGCAGGGGAGGGCAGTTGGGGGCAACCAGGCCTGCAGGGGAGAACAGTTAGGGCTGACCAGGCTGGCATAGGAGGGCAGTTAGGGGCTATTGGGTCGGCAAGGGAGCAGTTAGGTGTTGAAGGCTAACAAGGGAGTGGTTGGGGGTGATCAGGCTGGCAGGCAGAAGTGGTTAAATGAGCAGTTGGACATCCCTCGAGGGGTCCCAGATTGGAGATGGTGCAGGCTGGGCTGAGGGACACCCCCCCCCTCCCAACCCCTGTGGGCGAATTTCATGCACCAGGCCTCTAATAGTTAATATAACTATATCATTTCAATTTTATTTTATAACTATACATAGGTACTTATTATAATTTATGTAATTATATGCTACATATAATTACTATCTATAATAATAAAAGCATAATATGCTAATTAGACCAGACAGTCTATTGACCTTTTGGATGTCATTCTGGATGTCCTTCTGGACTACCTTCTGGATGAAGCTGCAGCAGTAGGGGCCAAGGCAGAGGCTATTAAGGGTGATCAGGCAGGCAGGCCAGCAGTTAAGGGTGATCAGGCAGGAAGGCGAGTGGTTAGGGGTGATCAAGCAGGCAGGTGAGCAGTTAGGGGCAGTCAGGCAGGCAAGTAGAGTGGTTAGGGGTGACCAGGCAGACAGGCAGGTGAGTAGTTAGGAGCCAGCGGTCCTGAATTGAGAGAGGGATGTCCGACTGCCAGTTTAGGCCCAATCCTGCAGGGATTCCTGTGGGATTGGGCCTAAACCGGCAGTCAGACATCCCCCAAAAGGTCCCAGATTGCAAGAGGGTGCAGGCCGGGCTGAGGGACACACCACCTCCCCATGCACGGATTTTGTGCACCGGGCCTCTAGTGTCTTATAATCACTGTAAACTGCAAAACATCATCACAGTGAAGTGGTTGAAAAGTAAAGCTTCAGTTATGTGTGATAACCAGACCTACTATTAGATTTATTTCCTCTTTCTTTCTTTCTTTCTTTCTTTCTTTCTTTCTTTCTTTCTTTCTTTCTTTCTTCTTTCTTTCTTTCCTCATCTACCACTAGATTTAAAGTTAAATCTTCTTCTCACTCACCTGCTTCCCAATTTGAGACCTTCTTGGGACCAGTTTCATGCAGTGGAAGAAGCATGTGTTCTCTCTCTTTATTGGCCTTGCCTAGCTTCTCCTTATCTAGCACGGAAATGCTTATTTCTTATCTCTCCATTGTTGCAGGATTACCAATGCCAAGGGATTTTTATTTTCTTTGGACCTGGCAGAATTTAAAGCTGACTCACAAGGGGGCATTTTTGTGGATTTGCTGGAGATTGTCTGGCTGCATCTGTCTAACTGTGACTCTATCCATGTAGATAAGAAATTTCTGTAAGTGGGCCATGCCCATTACCTTCTGCAACCACTGCTCCCAGGGCTCCACTCCATAGCCACTGGGTCCCTTTAGGATTTGTAAACACCACTCCAGTCTGAAATTTATCCCAAGGTTTCATGTTTATTCCCCTGGATGATTTATTTTGGACCTGTCATCAAAGAGCAGGAATACCCTGGTATTAAAGAAGGCTTCAGATATATTATGTGCCTGTGTGTGGGCTAGGGAGGCTGAAATGCCAATAGCTCCTCCCAAAGAAATCATCTCTACTCTTTGACCTGTATGTACTGCTGCTAATAGTGACAGGCTTCAAAGCCAAATGACTAGTTTTTTGTTATCTAATCCAAAACTTTGTTTTTGATGAGCACCTCCTTTGGAATGAAGCATGTATTATAGATTGATGCCTTCATGGAAGCTTTCTAATTTAAGGCCCTGTTGCACATCCCGATAATGAGCTTTCTTTAATTGAAGAAATCTGCTTTCCCTTGCAACATGAAAGAGCCTTCTAAAATTAAATGTCTTATGGCATTAAATATAAGAAATATACTGAACATTACGACCCAGTGCACAAATATACATAAATATGTATGGATGTATACATGCACACACCAAAAGTTCTCAAAATCTTCTACTTCTCTCAAACTTTATTCATAGCACAACTTTTCCGAACCCTCCATTGCGATTATTCATTTTCTCAATTTTTTAATTTTTTCTCTCAATATAAATTTTCTTCTTTTAGTTCCTTCTCTACTGAGCCATTATTTTTGGCTTCAAGCCACAGGAAAAAATTAAATTAGGAAAAATGTTCCCATTTTAGACCAAATCATAGTTACCAATATGATAGAGGATATATTTAGGGGAATTAATCTTCCCTTTTAGAGTTATGAGAGACTGGTAGCCAGGAGCCACGCTGAAACAGCATCTTAAAAAGTGGTTACTGGAAGGCATTGTTTTTAAGCCTGTAAGAACCTTTAAAATGATAAAAATCTCCATGTCTTTTTTCAGAGTAGGTAGTGGAATTTAAGTCATTAAACTTTGTTAGCTAGCCTTAAACAACAGCTGTTGTTTACTTAAACATGTAACTTTGAAATAATTATTCTGCCTCCTATATAAGCCATCTTAATTCTGCTTAAGTATTTTGATATGTGATGATATGCTTTCTCAGGAGAAGCTGTCTCTGTGTGTGTATGTGTGTGTATCCTATATAAGAAAAGCCTAATATGCAAATCGACCTAATGGCTGAAGGACTGGTGGAATTACTGGTCGCTATGACATGCACTGACCACCAGGGGGAAGATGCTCAATGCAGGAGCTGCCCCCAGCCTGCAGGCCCCAGGTCAGCCAAGGTGGGTGCCAGCTGTATAAAGATAAAGTTCGCCTATAAAGGAAAGATTAATAAAGGATTAAAGTGGAATCACCAAAGCTGATATTCTTACTTTGTGATTGTCCCTATAAATTATTCTGTTTATGTGCAAGTGTGGACAAACAAGAATTGATATATTTACCCAGGGCCTACTCAAGGTCAAAGGTTTTAGTATAATATTTTGCCCCATCAATGGTTATCTCTTATGTCCTGTATTAATTTTCAAAGACTACCATTATTCCTACCACAGGTTTGGTGGTTTAAACCACAGAAAATTTCTCCCCCCCGCCCTGCCCCCAACACACACAATTCTGGAGACTGTAAGCCCCTGATTAAAGAGCTGGCAGGTTGGTTTCTTTGAAGTCCTTCTCCTTGGTTTGTAGATGGCTGTGTCTTTCCCTTGTGTCTTCACATGGACTTACCATGTGTTCTAATCTCTTTTAATAAGGACACTAGTTATATTGGATTAGGACCACCCTAAACATCTCATTTTAACTTGAATACCTCAATAAAAACCTTATCTCCAAATACAATCATATTCAGAAGTACTGGGCATTAGAATTTTATTTATTTATTTATTTTTTAATTTAATAAATCTTTAATGTTCAGATTATTACAATCGTTCCTCTTTTTTCCCCCATAGCTCCCCTCTACCCAGTTCCCACCACACCTTCTGCCCTTACCCCCTCCCCACTATCCTCATCCATAGGTGTACGATTTTTGTCCAATCTCTTCCCGAACCCCCCACACCCCTTTCCCCCAGAGAATTGTCATTCCACTCCCTTTCTATGCCCCTGATTCTATTATATTCATCAGTTTATTCTATTCATCAGATTTTTTTATTCACTTGATTTTTAGATTCACTTGTTGATAGATATGTATTTGTTGTTCATAATTTTTATCTTTACCTTTTTCTTCTGCTTCCTCTTCTTAATGAATACCTTTCAGCATTTCATATAATACTGGTTTGGTGGTGATGAACTCCTTTAGCTTTTTCTTATCTGTGAAGCTCTTTATCTGACCTTCAATTCTGAATGATAGCTTTGCTGGGTAAAGTAATCTTGGTTGTAGGTTCTTGCTACTCATCACTTTGAATATTTCTTGCTACTCCTGTCTGGCCTGCATAGTTTCTGTTGAGAAATCAGCTGACAGTAGGATGGGTGCTCCCTTGTAGGTAACTAACTGTTTTTCTCTTGCTGCTTTTAATATTCTCCCTTTGTCTTTTGCCCTTGGCATTTTAATTATGATGTGTCTTGGTGTGGTCCTCTTTGAATTCCTTTTGTTTGGGGTTCTCTGTGCTTCCTGGACTTGTAAGTCTATTTCTTTCACCAGGTGGGGGAAGTTTTCGGTCATTATTTCTTCCAATAGGTTTCCAGTATCTTGCTCTCTCTCTTCTTCTGGCACCCCCATAATTCAGATGTTGGTACGCTTGAAGTAGTTCCAGAGGCTCCTTACACTATCTTCATATTTTTGGATTCTTTTTTTCTCTTTGTTTTTCAGTTGGGTGTTTTTTGCTTCTTCGTATTTCAAATCTTTGACTTGATTCTTGCAATCCTCTAGTCTGCTGTTGGATCTCTGTATAATATTTTTATTTCAGTCAGTGTATGCTTAATTTCTAGTTGGTCCTTTTTCATATCCTCAAGGGTCTCACTAAATTTATCAGCCTTTTCTAGAAAATTCTTGAAAAACCTTATAACCGTGGTTTTGAACTTTATTTCTAGTCATTTAGTCCATTTCTTTCATTTGTGATCTGTTTCTTTGTCTCCACATTTTAACTTCTTCCCTGAGTTGATAGAGTGGCTTTGTGTGCTAGGTGTCCTATAGGTCACAGTGGCTCAGCCTCCCCAGTTACCTGAGGTGAACACTCTTGGTGCACCCCTTTGTGGGCTGTGTGCACAGTCTTATTGTAGTTAATCCTTGATTGTTGTTGGTATCACTGGGAGGACTTGACCTCCAGGCCAATTGGCTGTGAGGCTCAGCTATGTCTATGCTGGGAGAACTTTTGTGCTAGAGACACCCTTATAGACAAGACTTGCAAAAGCCTCTGTGCTCAGCTTGGATGGGGCAGAGTCTCAGGGTGGAGCAGATAGCATTGGTTTCCCATCACCCCTGCCTTAATAGGCCCTTGTGTCTCAGTGTCTTGTGGAAATCACTGCAAGCACCTCTGAGAGAAAGCTGTCCTCGAGTTACACCCGCTGCCAGACAGTCCAGTTTCTCCCCAAATGAGTCTGAGTCCCCAGAGTCTTGCCCGGAACTGGAGTTCAGGGCAGTCGGGAGCTTTTGTCTCCCTCCTGCTTGAGAAAGCCAGCCGTGTACTCAGTTGCCAGCCCTCTCCATGTGTGCATCTCAGTAACTCTCCTCCTGTAGCTCCTCTGAGTCTCAGTGTGCTTTTCTCTTTCCTTCTAGTTGTAGAATTTCCACTCAGCCAGCCTTCCTGTGGTTCTGGATGATGTCCGTTTTGTCTTTTAGTTGTAGTTTTGAAATTGCTGTGTGAGGCAGCAGTTTAGGTGTTTACCTATGCTGCCATCTTGGTTTCTCTGGGCATTAGAATTTTAATATATGAACTGAGAAGGGGCCTCTAATTCAGCCCATTACACTCTCAGTTCATCTATAGACTTCTACAAACCTTTTGCTCATACTGCCAAAAGATGTTGGTACCTGGATCATAATCTTTAATTCTTCCTCATCATGAATGACTTCAAAACTCATGCAACAATGGCTCTATCCCAATGATCATCATATGTATCTCACTTTAGCAGTTGACTTCTATTGTCAACCTGCAGTGGTAGCATTCATATCCAGTCACCACTGCACTCATGCATTCCAGAACCTACTGTCCAACTAGAGCTTCCCACTCTTCTAATTTTCCTAAACAGTTTATACTTATTACACCTTTTCTTCACTTTCATTTTATTATACCTTTCTTAACTCTTTATTTTACTTTCAATATAAATCCCTTGCTTTTAATTTCTTCTCTCCTGAGACATTATTTTGTCTTCAAACCACAAGTAAAAGTAAATTAGACTAAAATTTCCCATCTCTTCTCCCACATACTGTCTGGTAGGTAGGTGTATTTGTATTCAGTTGCTGTATAACAAGTTATCACAAATCCAGTGCTAAAAAACAAAAATTATGAGTTCACAACATCCATGGTTCAAAAGTCCAGGGGAGTGTTCGCTGTTATCTTTTTAGGATCTCAGATCTCACTGGACTGAGATTAAAATGTTGACCAGGACTGCAATCTCATCTGAGGCTGAGGATTCTCTTCCAACCATATCAATTGGCAGATTTTATTTCCTTGTTTGTTTTCTAATGGAAATCCCTCTTCTCTTGCTAGGTACCAGCTAAGGACTGCTCTCTGAACTGAAGGCCATCCTCCTCAAGTCTCTGCTATGTGGCCCTGTCCTCTCAAAACAGGAAATTTACCTCATCTTTGATACCATGAAAAGATGTTTGTTGTTGTTTAAATCAAACTCAAGTGATTAGTACCTTAATGATGGGGATAATATCTCATTATATTCACTCTTCTGCCCACAATAAAGGAATTTTATAACATGTGTATATGAGAGAAGAAGAATCTTAGGGACTATCTTAGAATGCTGCCTACCCCAATATTGCTTGAGAACATCACAGAACTATATGAGGCATTTAAATGCATATCTAGAAATTTATTATATTCTACCTTATTCAAGATAAATTTGGTGTGGCTAGAGACTGAATAAATATTTGTTTTATGAACTAATGAAGAGATGAATATTATATTATGATTCAGAAAAATGAGGCCTCAACACGCTGGGCTTTGGTTTTTCTTCAAATCCACTCCAATTTTAATATTAAATGATGATATGATTGTACATATTTA
Source organism: Plecotus auritus (assembly GCF_963455305.1). NCBI lineage: Eukaryota > Metazoa > Chordata > Mammalia > Chiroptera > Vespertilionidae > Plecotus > Plecotus auritus. Next base: position 192,344,431 of record NC_137771.1, read on the forward strand.
ATTAAAAGAAAACAATATTGCCTATTGAAATAATAATCCTATATAATAAAGAGCTAATATGCAAATGGTCATCACGCCCTCATGCTGTCATGCAGTAACGTCTCAGACACTCAATACTGGGGAGAGAGGAATGGGGACCAGCCAGGCTGTGGCCTGGGAGAGGGACAAGCTGCCAGCCCCGCGGTCCTGGGCACCAGCAGCTGCGCCTGTGGCCCTGGAGAGAGACAAGCCGCCCACCCCACAGTCCCAGTTGCCAGTGGCTGCACCTGCAGCCCAGGGGAGGGACAAGGCACACACCCCACAGTTCCAGGTGCCAGCGGCTGTGCATGCACTTGTGGCCTGGGAGAGGAACAAGCCACCTGCCCCGAGGTACTGGGTGCCTATGGCTGCGGCCCAGGTGAAGCCACCCGCCCACAGTCCCCTGTGGCTGAGGCCGGCCCAGACAAAGACAGCCCGGGTGAAGACAGCCCGGGGCCTGGGTGCCTGTGGCCAGCCAGAGGGAGGGAAGCCTTGGTTCTGGGTGCCTGTGACCGGCCGGAGGAGGGAATCCTGGGTCCTGGGTTCGGGGTGAGGCAGAGGCAGTTAGGGGCAATCAGGCCAACAGGGGAGCAGTTAGGGGCAATCAGGCAGGCAGGCAGGCGAGCAGTTAGAAGCCAGTGGTCCCGAATTGTGAAAATCAGTTGGACATCCCCTGAGGGGTCCCGGATTGGAGAGGGTGCAGGCTGGTCTGAGGGACCTCTGCCCTGCACAAATTTTGTGCACCAGGCCTCTAGTATATAAATAATACCTTTAAAATTAGTTTCTAGCCTATATAAGTTTGTATTTATAGCAAATAATATAAATATGAAAAACATCTCATTGTAAAATTATCATTGGAGAACAAAAATTAGTATTTATAATTTATTTATGAGCTTGTTATTGTTACAGTAAGAGAGAAGCAGTATAAAGATTTCATCCAATCTAAGAATTAACCCCTTTACACTATTTTTATTTTGATTAACTTTCTCACACTGTTTTTAATTTATATTTTGATATCTACCTATGTATATATACATATTCCTTGATAGTATTATTATTGAAGACAAGGTCTATGTTATATTAATCTTTGTCTTTTTAGCACCAAAAAAAATCTAGGACATAGAAATTACTAGTTTTTTTAAAAAAGGTAAAATAATGAATTAACTTATGAGTGAGCAATTTATGTACAGAACATTAAAAAAATTGCAAATGTAAGATACATTCTTAAATCACAATTTTTAACAGCATTTTGAAATGTAAAAAAGAGTTACAGAAAGAGGTTAGGGCTAAAATTAGAGATTTGAGATACATCCACAAAAATAGTTTTGTTTTAGTTTTATAAATGAGTTCTAATATTATGATCAGTGTTGACCTAAGACCTTTGCAGAGATTACAAAGCATCCTATATGTTTCTGTATTGAAAGTTTCTGCATTATCTTAGCTCCCTGTATTAATCTTTTTACCCTTCTAATATATAACACACATCCATCTAGAGATGAAACATCATAAATCATCAGGATACTGCCCTATACTGTAAAAGTTATAAAATATTGGCTTAGCTGGTTTGGCTGAGTGGATAGAGCATAGACCTGCGGACTGAAGTGTTCCAGGTTTGATTCCAGTCAAGGGCACATGCCTGGGTTGCAGACTTGATCCCCAGTAGGGGGTGCCCAGGAGGCAGCCAATCAATGGTTCTCTCTAATCATTGATGTTTCTATCTCTCTATTCCTCTCCCTTCCGCTTTGAAATCAATAAAAATGTATTTTAAAATAAATAAATAAAAGTTATAAAATATTTCTCCTGACTATCAAATAAAGGGTACAATTACCTTTTTTTTTTTTTTTTAATTCTCACTGGGGGATATATTTTTACTAATTTCAGAGAGAGGGGAAGTGGGGAAGGAAGAGGGGAAGAGGGTGAAGAGAAAGAGAAAGACATCTATATATGAGAGAAACATCAATTAGTTGCCTTCAGAGGGACCAAACCAGCAAGGTATGTGCCCTAAACTGGGAATCAAACTGGCAACCTTTTGGCGTGGGGGATGAAGCTCCAACCAACTGAGCTACATTGGCCAGGGTGTTTTTTACCTTTATAGATAAGCATGCCAATCCATGTTTCTTCTGTTCTAATTAAGTCAATGCAACCACTGTTTGCTGAACATACCATAAAAATATTTGTGCACATAACTTCTTATTTGGTTTCATCAAATAAAAACAGCTTTGCTCAACACTGTATTTTGAAATTTTAACATTTTTAAGACCTAGCTCATATGCCACCTCTTTTCTGAAGTCTATGTAAACATAATAACAATAAGTGTTTTCTCTTCTCTTGTTTTTTAATGCATATTGTTTTCAACTTTTTTATTGTACTTATTATTTGCAGTCATGTGCCATAGTCCTTTACACATTTTATAACTTTCCTATTGAATAGAAACCTTTTTTTTTTTTTTTTTTTTTTTAGAATCAGGGATTCTGTTTTTTGGAACCCACATTTCCATGAGGTAGCACAAAATAGATTCAGTAAATACCCAGCACCCTCACTGAAATGGTTCCAGAGAAGGTTGAGTAGGGAATTGGTAATGAATCTGGTGGTAATGATCCTCTCTTCCCTTAAAGTGTCTGAAGAGACCACATGGAGAGCCCAGGCTTTTATCCCAACCTGTTAGTAATGAGGAGTCCTTGGAGTTCTCCACTTGGGTGATGTTAGAAGCACCAGTAGAGGCTCCAGTGGGAACAATAACAAGAAATTCTATCCCTCTCAGTCAGGGAAATGTCAGTGGAGACCTGGAAGTAGGAAGGCAGAACTTTCACTTCTGCTCAGCTTAAATAAGGAGCCTCCCTTATCAAGTGTAAATGGAGGTCTAGTGGGGAATGTGGACTTTTCTCTCCACTGGTGGTTATAAGGCTTTACTCCATTGTCCCTGGCAGAGCAATGTCAGAGAAAGCCAATTAAAACAGAACGTTTAATTAAAATTCAGCTTCGTAACAAAAAATGCACAGATTTCAATGAAAAACACTCATTATACCAAGAATTAAGACCCTTAACTGAATTAGAAATAGTCAATAAACACCAGTGTGCTGACAAAATGTTGGAATTATAACGATAAAGCAGCCATCATAAAAATATTTCCATAAGCAATTATGAACACAATAAAAACAAATAAGAATATAGAATGTCTCAGGAAAGAAATAGAGCATATTAGCCAATAAATAAAATATGTTGAAGGCCAAATGCAAATTTAAAAACTTAAATATAATAACAGGGCTATTCAAGAATAATGCAAGGAATAAACATATTAATAAATACAATAACTTTTTCTCCTTGTCTTGAGTTATTAAATCATGTTTAATTGAAAAAATCTAATTTATAATAATCTAATATGATTGTAAATGCTTATTTTAAGATTATTGTGTTATAAATGGAGGAAAAAGGTATATAAACAGAGATCAGGGTTCTACTCTTCCCTTGAACTGGCACCATCAGCAAGGTGCAATAATTTTGTATATATAATGAATAACACTACCAGCACTAAGAAAATTATATAAAAAAATACACTAGAAATGACTGTGAATTTACTGTAAATATATTAAAATTGGATTATGAAAACATTCAGATAACCCAAGAAAGTTAGAAAAAAATACAGAAAAATTAAAAACAGAAAAATATAAAACTGATTAAGCACTAATCTATTCTAATAAAAGGGCAATATGCTAATTAGGCCAGGAGACCTTCCCGACATCCTTCCTAACAAAGCCATGGTGGTGGGGCTGAGGCAGAGGCGGTTAGGGGCAATCAGGCCAGGGGGGGGGAGCAGTTGGGGGCAAGCTGGCTAGCAAGGGGGGGGGGCAGTTGGGAGCAAGCTGGCTGACAGGGGTGGCAGTTGGGGCAAGCAGGCTGGCAGGGGGGCAGGTGGGGGTTATCAGGCTGGCAGGGTGGGGGGCAGTTGTGGGCAAGAAGGCTGATGGGGGGCAGTTGGGGGTGATCAGGCCAGAAGTGGGGGCAGTTGGGGGCAATCAGGCAGGCAGGCAGAGTGGTTAGGGGTGATCAGGCAGGCAGGCAGTTGAGCGGTTAGGAGTCAGCAGTCCTGGATTGCGAGAGGGATGTCCGACTGCCGGTTTATGTGCCATCCCACAGGGATTGGGCCTAAACCGGCAGTCAGACATCCCCAAAGGGGTCCCAGATTGGAGAGGGTGCAGGCTGGGCTGAGGAAACCCCCCTCCCGTGCATGAATTTCGTGCACCGGGCCACTAGTATATCAATAACTACATTAAATATAAGTGGTCTATATATACCAAGAGATGGGCAAAGTAGATTAAAAAGCATAACCCAATTCTATCCTATCCACTCACTTCAAATATGAAAGAGATAAGTTGAAATTAAAAGAATGGGAAAATATATAATGCAAACATCAATCAAAAGAAAACAGACATTAATATTAAAGTAGGCATCTCTCACCAATGGTAGAACAACTAGACAGAAAAAAACTAAGCAAAAAGGATTTAGAAGAATTTAACAATAGTATCAATCACTAGAGTTTAATTTATATTTTTAGAACAACCAACAGGAGCAGAATGCACCCTTTTCTCAAGTCCCTGTGGAACATATACTAAGATAGTCCAAATGATGGGCCTCAAACAAACCTCAACAAATTGAAAAGAAGTAAAATCATACAGACTGTGTCTCTGACTGTCCAGGAATCAAACCAGAAATCAATAATAGAATGATAACAGAAAAATCTTTATAAACATTTGGAAACTAAACAATACATTTCCATATAAACAAAACCAAACTAAGTAAAAACAAAATAAAAAATAAATACACGTGGAATACAGATAAAGCAGTGCAGGTATATATTAAATAAGACAAAAGGGCCTCAAATCAATAATCTAAGCTCCCCTCCCTCAACTAATAAAAGAAAGAGGCAAAATAAGCTCAAAGCAAGGATATGGAGAAACTATAACATTCATACAATTCTGTTGGGAATACAAAAATGTTACAGCCACTCTGGAAAACAATTTGGTAGTTTCTTAATAAATTAAGCACTCATCTATTGTACAACCCAGAAATTTCACTCCTCTGCATTTACTCCAGATACATGAAAACTTCTGTTCACACAAAAATCTGTACATGAAAATTTATAGCAGCTTTATTTCTACTAGACCAAAATTAGAAAAACACAACTGTGCTTCAACTGGTTAAACAGACTGTAGTGTAATACTGCTCAGCAATAAAAAGCAGTGAACTATCAAGACATTTAACAACTTGGATAAAACTGCACAAAAATACACCGAGTAAAAAAATGAAAACTCAGCCCTGGCCCGTGTTACTCAGTGGTTAGTGTGTCAGCCCTGTGCACCAAAGGGTCACAGGTTCGATTCCTGGTCAAGGGAACTTACCTTGGCTACAGGCTAATCCCAGCCTAGTAGGGGCATAGGTGGGAGGCAACCAATCAATGTGTCTCTCTCCATCTCTCTCCTCCCCCATCTCCCTTCTGCTCTATCTAAAAGCAATTGAAAAAATATCCTCAGGTGAGAATTAAAAAAATAAATCCCTATAAGTTAAATACTATATAATTCAATATGTATAACACTTTTTAAATGGCAAAGTTATAGAAATGAACATACTTCTGGTCGACAAAGTTTAAGATCAGAAGAGAAAGGGAGAGGGAGCGAGATAGGAAAGTCAATGATGAGAGAGAATTATTGATAGGCTGCCTCCTGCATGTCCCAGATAAGGGATCTGGCCCACAACCCAGGCATGTGCCCTAACCGTGAATCCAACAGTGACCTTTCTAGTTCATGGGTTGATGTTCAACCATTGACCCACACTGGCCAGGCCAGAAGAGTTCTTATGGTGATGGAAATTCTTCATCAGTTCAATGTCTTGGTTGTGATATTGTTTTATAGATTTAAAATGTTACTACTTGGAGAAACAAAATAAAGGGTACATGAAATCTCTCCGTATCATTTCTTACAACTGCATGTGAATCTATAATTATCTAAAAATATCATATTTTTCCTCGTGAAAAGCCATACTAAGTTAGGTCTTTTAGACACTGACAGACAATAAAGGGGTCAAAAGAGTAATTCATCCAAGTAGGGGAAGGCTTTCTCTTCATTATGCCAGAAATCCAGAGGAAAGTCCTTGGTTAATTTAGTAAAGCAGGTTTTCATTGCTGTGAGTGATGTTTTAATGATATTGATTTTGGTTAGAGAAACAAGGAATACCCAAATTGTGTTTGAACTCCTTTTTCTCACATAGTTCCCAAAGAAACTACCCACACATAGGTAAAAAGTGGTAAAGTTACCATGTTACCCAGAAGCAGAATGCTTGATACCTCCCACTTCAGAGCTTAGGTAAATGTGGGAGAGCTAGCAAGTGGTAGTCATGCCAGAGGCATAATCTCTGTTGTGCTTGTCTCCTTTGTCCCTGCCCTTTCTGAAACCTGGTTCTCCATTCATATTTTCACCAGTTCATAGTTGCTAAATGGATTTACTCTCTGTGTAGGTTAATCAGAGACATTTCTCTTGTTCATAATCAAGAACCCTGGCACAGTAAATATCAGTCAGGCAATGGACACTCAAAAATCTGGGATTATTTGGGTCTGTAACTAAACAAAATTCTGCTCATTTTTATGAATATGATTCTGGCAGAAAAGGACTTGCAAAGATGAATTTTCTAATTAAATTATTAACTGTGTGTTCCTGGAATAAAGTGTCCTTTGAAAGCAAGTTTTTTATAAAACTTAGTGTCCTGTGCTTTAGAGCAGTAATAAAGGAAAGAGTAATTCCAGAACAATGGAGTCAGTTGGCTAATTTTTTTAGGACAACAGACAGCTGAAGGAAGGAAGGAAGAAAGGAAGGGACTGTCAAACTCAAAAACCTAAATTCTCAGTTCACAACCTGAAATCCCCAAATTTTCTATGATCATGTTACATCTATAGATGTAGGCCTGCAGGAGCCAAGAATCAAATGCAAAATTTGAACCTACAATCTGCCAGAATAAAACACCAGTTGAATTCAACTGACTCACCAGATCTCTTCTGGGAAAGTTAGATCTTTTATTAAAGTAAAGCATGAATCCAAGAGCTGGTGTTGGGCCTATGTGGAAAAATTCAGAGAATATTGTATATTCTGAATTCTAAACAACACAGACTTCCCTTGTTATTTGAAACATTCCTTCTTCCCTCAGTTATGACTGTAAATGCTGCACCCCCTAAGCTGAAGAAATGATTTCTTAAAAACAAAACAACAGCCCAAGCCAGTTTGGTTCAGTGGATAGAGTGTTGGCCTGCAGACTGAAAGATCCTGGGTTCAATTCCTGTCAAGGACATGTACCTTGGTTGCGGGAAGGCACATCACTAGTGGGGTTGTGTGCAGGAGGCAGCTGATCAATGTTTCTCTCATCAATGTTTCTCTCTATCCCTCTCCCTTCCTCTCTGTAAAAAAAAAATCAATAAAATATATTAAAAAACAACAATAAAAACATCATCTTGATTCCCTAGCTCTTATATTTCATTATCTTTATATTTTTCAATTTCATCTACTGAATTCATAGACACAATAGGACATACCATATTCAGGAGTAATTGTGCTAGTTCTAACAGTTAGAAATATCCTATATAATAAAGAGGTAATATGCAAATTGACCATCATGCCCCTGCACAAGATGGCCACCCCATTAGGTCACAAGATGGCCACCACAAGATGGCCAGTAGGGAAAGGCAGTTGTAGGTGATAAGGCCAGCAAGAGAGGGCAGGTAGGGGTGACCAGGCCAGCAGGGGAGGGCAGTTAGGGGAGACCAGGCCAGCAGGGGAGGGCAGTTAGGGGCAACCAGACCAGGAGGGGAGGGCAGTTGGGGACAATCGGGCAGGCAGGGAAGCAGTTAGGCATCGATCAGGCTAGCAGGGGAGTGGTTAGTGGGTGATCAGGCTGGCAGGCAGAAGCGTTTAGGGGCAATCAGGCAGGCAGGAAGGCAGGCGAGCGGTTGGGAGCCAGCAGTCATGGATTGTGAGAGGGATGTCTGATTGCCCATTTAGGCACGATCCCTGTGGCAGTCGGACATCCCTCGAGGGGTCCCAGATTGGAGAGAGTGCAGGCTGGGCTGAGGGCACCCCCCAGTGCACAGATTTTGTGCACCGGGCCTCTAGTTTTAATTATAAGAGCTGACCAAAACATGTACTCGATGATAATGCACACTAAATGAAGTTAAAATAAGATATTTTTCTTAGTATAATGGAATGAAAAGATTTAGCAGTTAGAATAGCTAGAGAACATTTTTCACTTGTGACTTACTTTTTACTCTGTTTCTTAAGATGGCCCACAAAAGATAATGAGGTACATGAAAAAATATTTGCAAAGAGCTTTCATAGCTTTTTAAAAAATATGTTTTTATTAATTTTAGAGAGAAAGGAAGGAGAGGAAGAGGGATAAACATAGATGGGAGAAACATTGATTGGCTGCCTCCTGCATGCCCCATACTGGGATTGAGCCAGAAACCCAGGTATGTTTCCTGACCAGGAATCAAACCTGCAACCTTTGGTACATGAGATGATGCTCAACCAAATAAGCCACACAGGCCAGGGCTTCATAGCCTTTTTCCTTCCCCTTCATTATTTTGTTTTGTTTTAAAGCATTATACATTAAAGCAAAATGTGGGAGAAGATGCCATTTAAATAGACTTCCTGATAGAAATCAGAGATGAAGAAAGTAATTGTGATCATTAGAATGATCTTAGAGTTTTGATAGTAGCTATTTGGTCATGAAATTTCATAAGATGATAGCACATGGACAGTACACTGAAGCTTGCATTACTTAGAGTAGATCAAACTGTGAAAAAATTATCAAATGCATTTATACACCTCAAATATATACATTCTATATAATAAAAGCCTAAAATGCTAAGTGCCTGACCATTTGTTCGACCTTTGGACCAGTTGCTATGGTGCGCACTAACCCCCAGGGGGCAGACACTCTGACTGGTAGGTTAGCTTGCTGCTGGGGTCTGGCCAATTGGGATTGGGTCAGAGGGGCCAGACACACCCTGGAGCCCTCGCACTGTCCCTCCCCAGCCTCTATCATGCACTATTTTGCATTCTGTACCGAAGTCTGTGTTCTGCTGGTTTATTGGCTAAGGATGATTGGTATTCAGCTGCTAATATGGCTCCTTATGACCAATGCCTCTGGATCTTAATCCATTCCCTTGAGTATTTTCTAGACCTAATGCCTTGCTTATAATAGACTACATAAAAACAAATGATGGGATGTCACTCTCCAGCTTAAATTATAAAAAGACTCTGGCTTAATATTGCTAACTTTTCTTGCTGTCTCCCTTGTATCTGATAAAAGGTGGACATCAAGTTGTGAGGAACTGAGGCCCTCAGTCTAACAGCCCATGACAAATTGAATTCTGCCAACAACCACATGAATTAACTTAAAAGTGGATCTTCCTCCACTAAAGACTTCAGACTACCCACAACCCAACCCAAACCTTGATTGCAGCCTTCTGAGCTACCCGGAGTCAAAGGACCCAACTCAGTTGTACCACAATTCTTATGAAAGATGAGATAATGAATGTTATTGTTTTAAGCTGCTGAATTCTGGTATAAATTTTTATGTAACAACAATTAACTAATGTAGTATCTTAAAGAGAAATGCTTTCACTAAGACACATAAAAGTGGTTATTAAACACCAGTTTGAGTTTGGAAAACAGACAAAAAGGTTAGTTAGATTTTGCTGGAATTATATGAATATAAAATTGGTAATGGAGAAACAAAATCATAAATACTAATTATGATTTGCAATTAATTGTATTATGATTTATAGTCAATTCTTTAGAATAAAATTATAGCATCTAATATTTTTTTCTTCCTAAAATATGCATATGTACATATTTTATATAATTTTACTTTTCTTCCTCTCTACCACCATAGAAAGTTGGCAATGGTGACCTTTACAGTTTTTTCCTCCTCAGGCTTTGGAATATTCAATGGAATTATGACAGACATAGGGAAAAAGAAAAGGATTTTAGTCAGAGGTGAACTATTGTGTACCTCTCTTTGGGAAGAGTGTGAGTATATATAAGACATAGTTGCCTTATGCTAGGGTCTAGAATTATTTTATGGAATACAATATGAGAAGAATGATATTGTAGATATCAAGCAACAAACATAGAATATTATAGAGGCCATGAATTTTAGTCTGCCCAACATCCAAACATCCTTCTCAACTGACAGAACCCTAAGAAAGTTTCATGGCATGGCTCTGCTTTTCACAATGGAAGGCCGAAGGCACGGACAGGCTCTTCAGTTCTCTAGGTGCTGTGGTGGGGCTAGGTGACCTAGGCTCAGATGATCAGAGGTTCTAGTAAAGGACTTTGAATCTTGGGAGTTTGAAATAAGGGGATTTGAGCACACATGATATTGTGAGTTTTGCTAGAATTATTAGAGACTATTTCTGACATGATTTTGCTGTGCATTTCTCCCCTTATTTTCTGACTTTGGTTTGCCCACACTTTCAATTATGTAAGTGTTTTGATATTCCTTAAATACTTTTATATTTTTGTTTAAATTGGCCAGATATAGTTTCTATAGATTCTGTGTGTGTTTTTTGTTGTTGTTTTATTTTTTAATTATTATTATTATTATCATTATTGTTATTTGTATTTTTACAAATACAAAGTCCCATTTATTTAAAAAGAAAAAACAAAGATGCTTATTCATTAGTTAGAATGAGAGGAACAATTGGATAAGTTATATTTGAGAAGGGTGATGGTTGCTAAAGAAGATTACCAAAGGACTTTACTATTTAAAAACAAACAAACATTTAAAAAAAAAAAAAAAAGCCCTGGCCGGCTTGGCTCAGTGGATAGAGCATCGGCCTGCGGACTGAGGGGTCCCAGGTTCGATTCCGGCCAGGGGCACGTGCCTGGGTTGCGGGCTCAATCCCCAGTGGGGGGCGTGCAGGAGGCAACTGATCAATGATTCTCTCTCATCATTGATGTTTCTATCTCTCCTTCTCCCTTCCTCTCTGAAATCAATAAAGAAATATATTTTAAAAAAATAAAATAAATAAAAAAAATAAAAACAAACAAACAGTATAATGATGATATATGGAGCATACTAAAGAAAAAAAATTGAGATGCTAGTTAATAAGGATTATGAAAAAAAGCCAATGGAAACAATTCATTATTTTTACTTAGCTCAAAACATATACGGTTACCTTTTTTCATGCACACTGCTACTCACTTACTAATACGGTATCTATCTATATATATAAAGAGCCAGGGTCCGTAATGTCCAAAACCACCGAATGGACAACTGAACACCAGGCTAGGGACCTGGCCAACACAGCCGAAATCAGTCCTGCAGTCAGTGCTGGGTCACTGCGGTGACCCAGAACTGACTGACATCACTGGGGGTGCCATGACAACCCAGCACTCACTGCCGAGGGGGCTTCGGATCAGGCCCAGAGAGAGGCCCAGAGAGAGAAGCAGGGTCTGATCCACAGCCTCCATGGCAGCTGCTGATCAGCCCTTGCCTATCTTTCTCTATGAGCCTCACCAGCAGCCGCACCTCTCTCTCTCTTTGTGCCTCACAAGAGCCCGTGGGGGATGCTGATCAGCCCCGCCTCTCTGTTCAGGCTCGGAGATAGGCACGGAGATGCTGACTGGCATAGAAACCGACCAATCAGTATCAAATCTGGATGAACTGCGATGAGCCAATGGCTGCCTAGGAGGCGGAGCTTTATTTATTTATTTATTTATTTATTTTAAATATATTTTATTGCTTTTTTTTTAAAGAGAGGAAGGGAGCGGGATAGAGAGTTAGAAACATCAATGAGAGAGAAAGATCGATCAGCTTCCTCCTGCACACCTCCCACTGGGGACGTGCCCACAACCAAGGTACATGCCCTTGACCAGAATCGAACCTGGGACCTTTCAGTCCGCAAGCCGATGCTCTATCCACTGAGCCAAACCGGTCAGGGTGTGGCAGAGCTTTTGATGCTGACTGGCATAGAAACTGACCAATCAGAACCAAATCTGGGTGAAGTGTGAGGAGCCAATGGCTGCCTAGGAGGCAGAGCTTTTGACACTGACTGGCATAGAAACCGACCAATCAGAACCTAATCTGGATGAACTGCAAAGGCAGAACCTAAGGTGGTGGTTGAGGAGGGGTTTTAAGGGCAACAGCTGTTTGGTGTAGGTGTAAGAAAGTGGTTCAATTTTTTAATGACCAGTTTGGCAGTATAGTGCATATATGGCTGGCTATCAGTTCAGATATAGGGATTATGAATTTTTCTCTGCCAAGAGCATCTCCTCCTGCTGAAAAAGGCTCCCCCCTCCCATTTAAGCAATCCTATCATATATAATATCTATACTAATAAAAGGGTAATATGCTAACTAGACTGGCTTGACCAGCCATCTTCTGGATGCCCAACTTCCTTCCGGACACAGCCATGGTGGTGGGGGTCGAGGCAGAGGCAGTTAGGGGTGATCATGTCAGCAGGGAAGGGCAGTAGGGGGTGAGATCAGGTTGGCAGGGGAGGGCCTTTGGTGGTGAGATCAGGCCAGCAGGGGAGGGCAGTTGGGGGCAACCAGGCCAGCAGAGGAGGGCAGTTGGGTGTGAGATCAGGCTGGCAGGGGAGGGCCTTTGGTGGTGAGATCAGGCCAGCAGGGGAGGGCAGTTGGGGGAGACCAGGCTAGCAAGGGAGGGCAGTTGGGGGCGAGATCAGGCCTGCAGGGGAAGGCAGTTAGGGGCAATCAGGCAGGCAGTAAGGCAGAGAGGTTAGGGCTATCATGCAGGCAGGCAGAGGCAGTTAGGGGTGATCAGGCAGGCAGGCAGGCAAGTGATCGCTTAGGAGCTGGCAGTCCCGGATTGTGAGAGGGATGTCTGACTGCCGGTTTAGGCCCGATAAACCGGAAGTCGGATATCCCCCAAAAGGTTCCCAATTGAAAAGGGGTGCAGCCTGGGCTGAGGGAGCCCCCCTGTGCACGAATTTTGAGCACCGGGCCACTAGTATATATATAAAAGCCTAAGTGACTATTACGATGGAAAGACCAGAACAACCGGTTGCTATGTTTTGCACTGACTACCAGGGGTCAGATACTCAACACCTGAGCTTCCCCTGGCCTTAAGCCCCAAACGCTAGATGGGGCTTACCAGCCAACCTCCTGGTCCCTCCCCCCATCAGCAGGCCCCCATTGTCTGATTGGGGCCAGGCCCAGGGCTGAAACAGGGAACTGGGGGTGGTTGGCAGTGGGCACAGCTCCTTTCCCAGAGGGCTGAGGGCTGGCTTCCTCCTCAGGGCCAGGGACCAACCACACGGGTCCTTCCTCCCAGCTGGCAGGCACCAATTAACCCACTACCCACCCACCACAGTGGCAGTTGGCCCTTTTCCCCCAGTCCGCAGGCCCTGATCGCCTGATGGGGGCTGGGCCCTGGGCTGGGATGGAGAGCTGGGGGTGGGTGACAGTGACCAACTTCCCATAGTGCATGGGCAGGGGCTGAGACCTCTCACTGGCTACCTAGAGGTGGGGGTGATGAGGACAGAGGTGTGGTGAGAATGTGGGGTATCTGCCGAGCTTGTTCTCACTCCCTCTGCTACCCTCCCCTGGGGATCCAGGGTTTGTGTGCCAGGGAAGTCCCCATGATCAGGTGCCGGGAGCCCATGAGGATCTCACCCCACACCCGCATGGTCTCTTCTGGGTGAGCCGGGCCGCAGCCACCAGGACCACAGGAGTGTGTTGGGCTCCCTGTGTGGTGGCACAGGAGCTGGTATGCGAGGCTGGCTGGGAGAGAGTGTGCTGCCCACCTGGCTTTTGTGTGGCATTGCTGGGTGGCCCTGAGGCACACACTGTGCCCTGGCCTGCAGCATCCAGCCATGTTCACCGCATCTCCTTGTGGGGACTCGGGTGCTGTGACTCAGGTGGAGGGGGTGCATGGGAGCCCGGTGGCCCAGGTGCTGCCCAAGGCCCAGAGATCAGCTGGGACCTGTCCTTACATGTCAGGCGCTTAGGCTTTGATCACTGGCCAGGCCTAGGGACCATACTTGGGCACAAATTTCATGCACCAGGCCTCTAGTCTTATATAATCTACACTAATAAAAGAGAGAGAAAGATGCAAATTGACTATACCTCTGTGACACCCAACAGCCAATCAGGAGTGAGTATGCAAACTACCCTGACAAAGATGGTTGGTTAATTTGCATACGCAGGTGCCCAGCAGCCTGGATCCTGGGAACATCCTTGGGACCCAGGCCGCTCTGAGCCTGTAGGCCCGTATGTAGGCCCTGAGCTGCCAGGGTCCCAGAACGTCCCCGGTCACTCCTGGCCTACAGACCTTGGCGCCGAGCAGCTGGGGGCAGGGTGGCAGAGGCTTGAGCAGGGCCAGAGAGGAGCCAGGGGGGCTCTACTCAAGCCATGACACAAGCTTGATCTGAGCCAGGGGTGCTCTGCCCAAGCCACAGCGGAGGCTTGATCGGAGCCGGGGGCCCCTGCCCAAGCCACATTAATAGTTAACTACTATAAGCATTCATATTAGTTATCATAAAAGTGTTCTTTAAACAGTTTTGAATCATCAAAACAAGTTCATGGCCTCTGCAACCTGAATGTTGTTAACTAAACATTGAGTTTTGGCATTCTATGAAAAATATCTACACTTCCATAATGTTGTGATTAATGAAAACTAATCTAAATAATCTAACTAGTTTAGACAATTAACATATTTTCAAGAATTAGGTTAACAATTATTACAGTATAGATTTCCTTGGGTTGGGATTCAAGGAAGAAGAATATATGCAGTCCACCTAACAGCAGAAATAATAACTGGCAGTGTTTATTGAGTGCTTACTCTGCACTAGTCTCTATGTTTGGTATTTAGTCTTCATTCTTCTTTTTAACCTGGGTGACACCCAATCTGTACTTTCTATAGCGAATCCATACATTCTCAGGTCTAGTCTGATTAAGGATAAATCCACGGAACATAAGCTGTCACATCTCATCAGAGTCAGTTTGCAGACTGCCAATACCCATAGCTATTCTAAGATTTGACAGAAACAGCTGTAGCAGCACCTGGGAAACAGAAATTCAGAGAACATCTAAGCATAGGGTCAACAGGATCAAGTTTCTGCAGTGACTTGGGCATGGAAAAAATGGAGATGTCTGAAGTCCATTGCAGGGGTTTTCAATTTCCCTAAAAGCCTAAGGAACCAGATTCAGGAAAGAAATTCAAGTGTGAGTCTTCTTTCTAGGTCTAAGGAAGCTGAACTATAGCTTAATGAAGTCCCAAGCTAAGGCAGGTGGCCACTGGAGGAAGCCATTGATCCAAAACAGGTGGAACTGGCTGATTTTATCTTCTGTAACTGGTGTTCTTATATACATTCTTCATAATTATCTGGGTAGATGTTTAAATATAGAGATTACTAATGCCATTACTTATAGTTTTATATTCAGTATAAACATATTTATATTCAGGGCTCAATAATTTTCTTTTAAAAAATTATTGTTGAAAGTATTATATATGTTCTCTATTTTCTCCCATTAATCCTCTCTGTTTAGGTGACAAAGGAGTTAGAGCACCAAGATCTCTTGCAGGGCCAGCAAGGGAAAATGGAACTATGGAGCACATTTATAAGGCTGAAGCAGTACAACCACAGGCCAAAATGAACAGAGAGGGCATTGTGTGAAACAAGGGGCATGTATTTCCAGACCAATGATTACTGAAAAGCAACAGGTCTCATACTGCTCTATGTGGCCTACATTAATGATTCATTCATTCATTTTTTTTCATTGTTCATATACTGAATTTTACTGTAGATCAAGAACAGATCTGGGTTGGTCTAATTAAAAGGTTGTATAAAATGCCCCCAGTCCTCAAGGGTGTCACAGTCTAATAGGAGAGAGAGAAACATAACCAAGTAATTGATAAACTCACAGCTTTGGTGTTATAATCAAAGTATAAACAAAATGAGAGAAAAGTAGAAAAAAAAAGTAATTAACTCTATTAGGAGAAAAAACAGGTCAGAAAAGAAATCAGTGGGACTGATCTTATGGATGAACTAGAGGCCCAGTGCATGAATTTGTGCACCAGTGGGGTCCCTCGGCCTGGCCTGCGGGATCAGGTTGAAACTGGCTATCCGACATCCCCTGAGGGGGTCCTGGATTGCAAGAGGGTGCAGGCCAGGCCAAGGGACCCCACTGGTGCACAATCAGAGCCAGGGAGGGATGCAGGAGGTTGGCCAGCTGGGGAGGGGCCGTGGGAGGGTTCCAGGGCATTTCCAGCCTGTCTCACTCAGTTACAATTGGCTGGACCCCAGCAGCAACTTAACCTACTGGTCAGAGTGTCTGCCCCCTCGTGGTCAGTGCATGTCATAGCCAGCGGTTGAGTGGCCTCAGCAGATCAGCATAATACACTTTGATTGGTTGAATGGCCGACTGGAGGATAGAACACTTAGCATATTAGGCTTTTATTACATAGGATAATGGTTTATTATAATGCATAGGAGATGAAGGACATATCAAGTAATGGGACAGTATGTGGAGAGGCATTGAAAGAATCACATATTTTCAGGGAAGAGTAAAAAACACATTCTATCTAGAGGTTAGAATGCCAGAATGCCAGAGAGGAGGAGGGTATAGACACCAAGTAAATCAGTGATAAAAGTATTTTGTGATCTTCAGAAACTTGGAAACTATCGAGAACTCTGAAAAAATTGATTCAGATAGCTAGGCATATTTTAAAAGAAAAATAATTGTCAGTTTTATATTCAGAAATATTTTTTACTTTTAATGCAATATATTCAGCATATGTATGACTTGAGTATATACTATGGATTGAAGTGTGCCCTCCAAATTCATATGTTGAAGCTCTAACCCCAATGGGATGGTATTTGAAAGTGGAGCCTTTGAGAGGTAATTAGGTTTAGATGAGGGTGTGCCCCTATGACAGGAGTAGGAAGAGGAAGAGAGACCAGCCCCCTGCCTCACCACCATGTGAGGACACAGCAAGAAGATAGTCACCTACCTATCAGGAAGAGAATGTTCACCAGGAACCAAATCTGCTGGCACCTTGATCTTGGACTTCCAGCCTCCAGAACTGTGAGATATATCTATTGTTTAAGCCACTCAGTCTATGGTTTTGTTATAGCATCTGGAGCTGAATAAGACAATGTACAAGTTTGTTCTGCTTATATTTCTGTGCAAAAGGTCAGTGGGGAACCAGAGGAAGAATTAAGAAAGCCAAAGAATGCCCCAACTCTGTAAGACATAATTTAAAGCCTATCATTGCATCCTTTCTATTTATAGATTGCTGAGGTAGCATAGTGGGAGATCTAAAGATGCTATCATTCCCCCACCCTTCACCTTGCCTAATTCACAGTTTTTACACCATTAATGGTACATGAATGAGATAAAGAAATGTGTGAAATATTAGGGTGTCACATTGTAGGGAATTGGTGAGAAGTAAAACTAAAAAAAAAATACTTAAAGTAGAAGAAATATTGATCAGAATAGATTATTGCATGTTAGGTGAATCAGATTGTTTCATAGCGAGGACTAAGATAGCTGGTGGCACACCTATCATATTTTCATTGTTAATCTTTTCATTATTTTCACACTTATACAGACATTTCCATTTGAATGGCCATCTTCCATTAAGGGCTATTTCTATTCTTACAGAACTCTCAGTGTCAAGATTCATGAGGTCAGATGTGAAGATGAATTTGTTGGTTAAGCTGTTCTCTCCTGAGAGCAAGAAGCTTAATCATTTTTTTTTGTACTGACCTTGTCTTGTCTGAAGATGAATCAATGAATCAAGTTAGGAATGGTAAATCACGAATAAATGATTTATACTTCTCTTGATCAAAGATGATAGATTGCCTGGGTTCCTGACTATTAGTGTATATAAAAATTTTTATAATATACAAGTGACTGTGGCTTGGAAAAAAACCCTGAATTTTCTTTAAGGAAGTAGTCCTATGTAACACTGTAAATGTTATTTTTAGTGACCTAGTCCTTGATAGAACAATGGCTATATAATCAATTCAATACAAATTTTAAAAAATAATTAATGCATTCATACATTCTTTCACTTTTTTTCATTCCTTTTCCATCTTTTTCTTTTTTCTTTTTAAGCAGTTACACCCAAATTCTATACATAATCAGCAATTCAAAGTCCACTTAGTGACGGATTTTTCTTACTGATCAACTTACTGAAATTCCTGGAAATTCTCCATAGTTTTTGACTAGTAATGAACTAAGAGGAAATCCACTGTAGTAAGAGATGCCATTAGAGATGAACTAAAAGCTAAACAAAATTTTCTCTGGATAAACTCACATATGCCATATGTTTCTGGGATAGAGGAGGGAGGACTAAAAAGAATATGGCAGCCTAAGAAAGCAAAACTAATTCAACTTTTCAGACTATCACCTCCTGGAGATATTTCAACAAATTCACTAAGTTGTTTTGCCTAGTTTTCACATGAGCCTTATAAAAGAATAAATTGAGAGATAACTGACAAATGATTACTCTGGAATTTGGGAATGTATGTCACACATGCTATTTTGGAAGCAGAGGTTAGGATGGAAAATACTGTGCTTACCTTAGAAATTTAAATAATTACAGTTCCTCATAAACATTATCTATAATAATAAAAGCGTAACATGCTAATTAGACTGGACGTCCTTCTGGATGTCCTTCGGTCCTTCCAGACAAAGCTGGGGCTGCGAGAGAAGCCTGGGTCCGGGGTGCCAGAGGGAAGCCGGTGCTGGCAGCCCGGGAAGGAAGGCCCACTTTTGCATGAATTTCATGCATCAGGCCTCTAGTTATATAATGAAAAGCACTACATGTTATAAAAGTTGCTATCATCAACAAAGTAGAAATCATGGCAACAGTTTGAATTACATGCTTGGTAATCTGAGGACCCTGTAAAATAATTTTTCTTGTTCATAAAAAATATATGACATTGTTCAGCATGAGATAAAAATTTACATACTACACAATTTTTTTTCATTAAACATTATAAAGAACAAAAGAATAAATGTGTTTTTAATGTCTTAACCACACCTTTAATTTTAAGGGGGTTGAATTAATTTGACATGGTATATAAAATGTGTTTTGTACTGTATATCCTAAAGTGTTGAAAACAGCCAGGAAAAGGAAGACACAGAGGGACTTGGAGAAAGCATGTGTTAAAATTGCTACAGAGACAAGATCCAGCAATACATTAGAAAGATCATACACCATGACCAAGTGGGATTTATTCCAGGGATACAAGGCTGGTACAATATCCACAAATCAATAAATGTGATACATCACATAAACAAACTGAAAAATAAAAACCACATGATCATATCAATAGGTGCAGAAAAAGCATTTGACAAAATCCAACACCCTTTTTTGATAAAAACTCTCAACAAAGTGGAATTAGGGGGATCATACCTCAACATAATAAAAGCCTTATATGACAAAATTACAGCCAACATCATACTCAATGGACAAAAGCTAAAGCCATTCCCCATAATAACAGGAACAAGACAAGGATGCCCACTTTCACCACTCTTATTTGACACTAGTAACCCTGCACATGAATCTGTGCACCAGTAGCTCTCTGCAGGGCCTGGCCACTTCACACCCGCTGCCCAGAGGCTCTCCCTGGCCCAGAGGACCATCCACAGCCAAGCGCAGAATGCTTGCATCATCACCCCAGTGACAATGCAAGCATTCCACCAGGCTGCTTACACTGCCCGCTCTCAGCAATTGTCCTCTCGGGACTGGGGGACTCTGGCGGGGCTGAAAGGACTGGGCACTGCCATCTTGTGGCTATGGGTACCACCATCTTTGTGATGGAGTGATGGTTAATTTGCATATTACCATTTTATTAGATAGGATTATTAGATAGTATAGTACTAGAAGTGCTAGCCATTGTGATCAGCCAAGAAGAAATACAAGGCATCCAAATTGGAAAGGAGGAAGTAAAACTGTCACTATTCAAAGATGACATGATACTGTACATAGAAAACCCTAAAGACTCCATCAGAAAACTACTAGAACTAATAAGTGAATTTGGCAGCATAGCATGATATAAAATTAATACATAGAAATCTATGGCATTTTTATAAACCAATAATGAATTCTCAGAAAGGGAAACCAAACAACCCCATTTACCATTGCAACAACAAAAAAAAAACTGGATACTTAGGAATAAACTTAACTAAGGAGGTAAAAGACCTATATTTGGAAAACTACAAGGCATTGAAAAAAGAGATAGAGGAATATATATGCAAGTGGAAGAATATACTGTGTTCATGGATTGGTAGAATCAACATCATTAAAATACTTGTACTACCCAAGGCAATCTACAGATTCAATGCAACCCCTTTTAAAATACCAACAGCATATTTCACAGAGCTAGAAAAAATTCTCCAAAAATTTCTATGGAATCAAAAAAGAACTCAAATAGCTGCAGAAATCTTGAGAAAGAAGAACAAAGTAGGAGGAATCACAATACCAGATTTCAAGTTATATGACAAAGCCACTGTACTCAGAACAGCCTGGTACTGGCACAAGAACAGGCATATAGACCAATGGAAGAGAACAGAAAACCCAGAAATCGACCCAAGTCATTATGCTCGTTTAATATTTGACAAAGGAGGCAAGAGCATACAATGGAGTTAAGACAGTCTCTTCAATATATGGTGTTGGAAAATTGGACAGATACATGCAAAAAAATGAAACTAGACTACCAACTTATACCATACACAAAAATAAAATAGATAAAGGACTTAAATGTAAGATGTGAAGCCATAAAATTCTTAGAAGAAACCATTGGCAGCAAAATCTCAGACATCTCTCATAGCAACATGTTTATGGATATATCTCCTAGGATAATGGAAATTAAGAAGAAAATAAATAATGGGATTACATCAAAATAGAGAGCTTCTGCACAGCAAAATAAACCATCAATGAAATAACTAGAGCATCCACTCCCTGGGAGAACATATTTGCCAATGATACATCTCATAAGGGGTTAACCTCCAAAATCTACAAGAAACTCATACAACTTAACAAAAGGAAGATAAAAAATCAAATAAAAGAATGGGCAAAGGACTTAAATAGACACTTTTTGAAAGAGGACATACAGAAAGCCAAGAGACATGAAAACATGCTCAAGTCACTGATCATCCAGAGAGACAAATCCAAACAACAATGAGGTACCACCTCACACCTATACGAATGGCTATCATCAACAAATCAAAAAATGACAAGTGTTGGCAAGGATGTGGAGAAAAGGAAACGCTTGTGCGCTGATGGTGGGAATGCAGACTGGTGTGGCCTCTGTGGAAAACAGTTTAGAGTTTCCTTAAAACATAAAAAATGGAACTCCCATTTGACCCAGTGATCCCACTTCTAGGAATATATCCCAAGAACTCAGAAAGAATATATTCACTCCTATGTTCATAGCAGCACAATTTACAATAGCTAAGATTTGGAAACAGCCTAACTGTCCATCAGTCGATGAGTGGATTAAAAAACTGTGGTAGACCTATGCAATTGAATACTACACAGTTATAAAAAAGAAAGAATACTTACTGTTTGCAATAGCATGGATGGACCTAGAGAACAATATGCTAAGCTAAATAAGCCCATCAGAGGAAGATAAGTATCACAGGATCTCACTCATATGTGGAATCTAATGACCAACATAAACTGATGAACAAAAATAGACCCAGAGACATAGAAACATTGAACAGACTCGAACCTCAGAGGGAAGGCAGGGGAGGGTGGAAGGGGAGAATTGATCAACCAATGAACTCACATATGCATATGTGCATAACCCAAGGATACAGACAGTGGGTGGTGAGGGTTTGGGGGTGGGGGTGGGAAAGGAAAATGGGGGAAAAAGGGATATATGTAATACTTTCAACAATAAAGATTTATTAAAAAAAAAAAAAGACTGCTGCAGAAAGTCAAGCCAAGGGACAATAGAACCAATTACCCAATTATCATGCCCAAGGTGCAGTCTGATCACGTGCTAATCATTCATGGAACATTGTTTATGAGCAATGACTCTTGGATTTATTTATTTTTATTTTTTTAAAAAATATATTTTATTGATATTTTACAGAGAGGAAGGGAGAGGGATAGAGAGCTAGAAATATCAATGAGAGAGAAACATTGATCAGCTACCTCCTGCACACCTCCTACTGGGGATGTGCCCGCAACCAAGGTACATGCCCTTGACCGGAATCGAACCCGGGACCCTTCAGTCCGCAGGCCAACGCTCTATCCACTGAGCCAAACCGGTTCGGCGACTCTTGGATTTAAATGTGTAGTTGTAGATATGTGATATTTATGTCAGTGTAATTACTATAGTGTTTTTTCCAACATTGGCCTATTTGCTAAGATTTCTTTAAAATAATAGTGAATTAATTTAAAAAATGACCTGTTAATGTAATTATAAGAAAATCTTGGTTAAAAGCATTTTAAAATTAACAGGGTGCTGCCTGGCTGGTATGGTTCAGTGGTTGAGTATTGACCTATGAACTAGGAGGTCAGGGTTCCATTCCAGGTCAGGTCACATGCCCATGTTGAGGATCCCCATTACAGGGTGTGAAGGAGGCAGCTGATCAATGATTCTCTCCCACCTTTGATGTTTCTCTCTCTCTCTCCCTGTCCCTTCCTCTCTAAAATCTATGAAAATATTTAAAAAAAATAAAAATGAATTAACAGGGTGTTGATTTTCACATATGACATACCAACCAGAATTTTTTTTTCCATTAAATCCCCAGTCTCTTAAACTGAGATCTGAAAAATTGAGGGTTTACTGTATCAACTAGTTTATTTATGATCAAGCTTATCTTTTCTGAGCCTAGGAGTTTTGACCAGAAAATGGGGATAATAGTAAAACCTGTATACATGCTGTGAAAATCAAATGAGATCATGTGACTGGTTTGATTACACCCTTCACAGTTCCTTTTTCCTCATGGTATCATTTCAACTTCCTGTATAGGTTTCCTGCTAAACTCTGACTTTGTTCATTTATGTGCAGTTTGGAGCTTGTAAGTTTTCTTCACATTTAAATAAACATATAATCTGTGTGTGCTTTCTCTTTTTCTTTCTTTTTTTTTTTTTTTAGAAAATGTGGAAATATTGTAATTGAAGCTCCTGCCATGTTCCTATGGGAAGCACATCCTAAATTGAATTTTATGAATGCAGTATCCAAATGTTCCTCTCAACTTTTTAAATATACTTCCATAACACTCTAATCTGCTTTCTTTTGGTAGTTGAACTTTTCTGTTAGACCTAATTTGTATAGACTGGGGTCACAGGGGTGGACACGAAGGTGAGTTTGGAGAACGAAAAATGCCTTGGTTTCAGGTTGACCACATTAATCTTTTAAGCACAGATACTCTCCACGTGTCCCAGGGATGGGCAATCCTCCAGAATGCTCTTCTGTCTCTCTGATCCAAGTTCCTGCACTCATTGCTTAAACATGGAGGCAGATACCCCAGTGGGGCTATATGTAGAAGAGGAATGATTGTTCTTGGAAAGTGTTTTGCACACTTCTTAAAGTAGAAAATGTAGTGATTTCTAAGGAAAAAGTACAGATGCTTCCACCACTAAAGATGGAGGTGTATACAAGAATGTGGCCTTGAAAGTAGCTTATCTTGTCTTGCAGTTTGAACAGAGGTGCTGTTTGAATCAGAGGAGCTAACAACCTTGGGGTTTAATTCCTGGGTGCTTCTCATAAATTGTGGAAGGTTACAGCAAGGAAAAAGAGGCATTTTTGTTGTCCTCCCATTCACAGAAGGTTTTTTGGGTTTGATTGTTGTTGTTTCTGCTTCTTGTATGGGAAGCAGGGGAGTGCAGGCTGCCAGACTTCTGATCAACCTTGTCCTCATTCTTTAAGCCTCATGATCAGTGCTTCCACCAGCATCAGCAACAGCAACAAAGTTCTAGGAGCGTCAGTAAAATGTTGGCTCCTGGGGTTATCACAGCTTTCTCCTTTGTGCTTCTCCAGCCCTAAGGATAGTAGCCGCTTCCTGCAGTGACTGATCTCTGAGAAACAGTACCTTCACTTTTTGTTATACTAGCCCTTTCAATACTTGTGTACTCATTTTCCTGTTTTAAAATAGCCTTTGATTGAAGTAGTTGTAATGTCGCATGCAATGCAGGCATGAGAAGAGGTGGGCATTGAGTAGAATGGTACCAGTGGAGATGGAGAAATGTGCAGCAGAACCAACACAACTTGCTGATATATTAGATGTGGGAGTGAAGAAAACAAAAGGATCAAAGATGATTCTTGTTTTTGGATAGAGAATCTGGTGTATCTACTGAGACAGGGAAGAAATCAAGAGGAGTAAATTGGGCAAGAAATAAAACTGCGCTGAATTGTATCTGTGGGCATTAGGATATCAGAGAATGCCCTGTGCCTTGTAAGAATGTCTCTACATCTATAAGATTAGTTTAGTTGAAGTAGGAGAGAAGAAAGAGACTGTGCTTACACAATTATGTCATTTAAAAGTCAGATTAGGTTAGTGGTTATAACTGGGCTGCAGGATCAGACCAGCTTATTAGGATTTTATGGTAATTTTGAGGATTTTGTGCTACTTTGAGGATTTTATTTTTAATCCAGAAAAATAGTAAGAATTGCACAACGAACACACAGGTATCCACCACCGGAAAGGCAAGGGAGGACATAAAGAAATGAGAATAATCGAAGAAAGAAATACAAAGTGCATGTTTGAGAGAAAAATGGAAGGCAAAGAAGAAAAATATGATAAACCTCATAGAATATTTCCTGAACAAGGCTTATTCCTGTTTAGGTGTAATACATGTTACATAAAATTAATTCAGTAATAATACATACTAATAACTAATTAATTTTGCATATTTAAAATACTATATATCTTATAACAAAACACAGCATAGCAGTGGTTTTCATCTGCATTTAATATTTTAAATGAGTGTTTTAAATATTACCATTTCATTGTACATACTCATTGCATTTATGAATTAGAACATACTTCTTAAAAGATGCCTTCATTTCAGAGTACTATGTTTTTAATTATGTGCAAATATTTAAGCAAGTGAAATATAAAATATTCATTCTTAATGTATGTGCTATCCCAACCCAATTTTTGTCACTCCAAATCATAATACTTTCCTAAATCAGCTGCAATTTTAGTCATTTAAGTAATATATAAAAAGTTGTAAAATAAATTGAGATCACATTTGGGCTAAATATAGAGCACACTAAATTCCTGATGGACATCACACATTATAGAGATTAGACATTCACCTCTATATAATAATTTCAGAACTGCAGACACATGCATCTAAATCAATGCCATTAACAATGAATCACAACAAAAACAATGACCATGAACATTTCTTTACAATGGAAATATTTCTGAATCACAGAAAATAATCAAATTATCTTGAACAATATTCAACAAAGTGCAATTTAGCCATTGAGACACCTTTCTGAGATATTTGTTTTTAATCTGAGAAAATTTAATTGGAGAGATTGCCCTC
Source organism: Plecotus auritus (assembly GCF_963455305.1). Lineage (NCBI taxonomy): Eukaryota > Metazoa > Chordata > Mammalia > Chiroptera > Vespertilionidae > Plecotus > Plecotus auritus. Next base: position 192,369,985 of record NC_137771.1, read on the forward strand.
CAAATTTTATCCCAAGTTCATTTATAAATCTTCTCCTAAATATCACATTATTTATTTTATGGCTGTCTTTTTTATTGTTATACAACTGAGAAATTTTATTTATTATATAATCTTATACAACTAAATATTGCTACACTGTAGACATGATTGAAAAAATGCATGGTATATATTTAACATCCCAAACACATATATGAAACTATTATTTAAATGATGTTATTTTTCTACATGTCTATAAAAACAAATTAGCCCTTCAAAATGTTCTAGAGAATGTTTTATTTTTCAGAATACAAATTCTATTCATATTTTTCAAGTAGCATGTTAGAATGTGTGAGATATATTTGCCATTAAACCTTTCTGTGTGAAATCTAAATACTAAATCACCTAATAGAGTTCTATCTCAGCTTCTGAATAGAATTATTTATAACATCTTTGGAATATGATCAGGTGAACTACACATAACCATCTGGACATTTTGTTTCTTATTATTAATTTTCAATGGTGGAGTAAATAATTTTGTTTGTTTCTTGTTAAACAGACATGATAAAATTGTCTTTATAGAGGAATAGTCTTTTTTTTCTGACTTTCAAAACAAGGTAGTCCATTTGCAGCAGCTTGATATAAAGGAAAACAAATAATTATCATTAATATTAATAAAACACTACCACATCTACTGAAAGTATGATTCAACAATGGCTAAGAATTTAAAATGAAAAAACACACTCCAAGAAGTGTTCATCTGCTTTTAACATATCAATAAAGATTCTTGAAGGAGTTGGAGAATTTAACTTACTGAGCAGTCTAGATAATTAAATAATTACACATTTTGATTGAAAAATATATGTAATTTATTAAAATAGAGACTCTAACTGCACTTCTCTAGCTAAACTTCTTTCAGGTGCCAAGTTTATACTTTAATTAGTACAAAAGACCGACATTAACTTCAATGCAACATAATAATTCATAATAATGATTGTATATTAATCTCTTGAGCTTGCTGGAATACTGCACATGACATATGGTATAGTACAGGCACCTGTATGGTCCTTTGGGGACTGAGGTTGTGTGTATTAATTAGCCTCTGGAAAACAAAATTTGTCTCCCTCTGAGAAAAGCTACCTCAGTGCTTACTGGTTTAAGATATCAAAGGAATTGGAATACTCTTAGGCTCTGTCTACACTCATCAAATCTTTGTCTAGATGAATCAGCTGATGCTGAGTTAATCCTTGACAGCCTCCTACTTAAAAAATTAGAGTAGTCATACATTTCTTTGGCTTTAATGATTGGAGTTTGGCTGAAAACATCAAAATTACCAGTTTTTTTACAGAAAACTATATAACTATATGCTTCAAACCAAAAATAATCTAAACAGAAACATTAAAATTTGAAGCAGCTTCTTTTTCTTGAGTGCTACTTGAAAGTGCCTCAGTTTAATCCTTCGCTTTATAAATTCAGATACAATCTGAATATGAGATTAAAAATGTCTTTAAGAAATATGTCATCTTACAATAAGCAAGACCTCAAGATTCTCGGCAGCCCCAGGTGTGCTAAAGGCTCTTCAGTGCACATCTTCGGAGGATAATGAAAAGGTGTTATGGAAATAAGACTCTGGCTGATTTACAGATAAATGCGTATTGAGTCCAGGAGATCTTAAAATTACTCTTTCAGGGGAAAAAGAGCCTAATCTCATTGCTGAAGTATATCTAGAAAGAGGAAACACAAAATTGAGCGGGCATGGTGATGATCATGAAATAACAGATGTTTAAAACATTTTTTGCAACTCTTCTTTTAAATTCATATCACTTGAAATTTCAAATTTCATAAACAAACCCACTTAACTAAAAAATATTTGCACTCAGTGGAGTGCTTAGAACTCTGAGGTTTCTTAAGATCTTTCAGAACAGCATTTTTTAAGCTCAAAATGTAAGCATATGGAAGAAATAAAGACTCACTACTGCAGTTAGGCAGAATATTTTTCATAATTATCACATTCTTTGTTTCCTCCCCTGGGTTTCCTCTGTGCTCCTATGATGAAACAATTATGTCGTAACGTTTACTGGAATATGTGGACCATTTCACTTCTGTTCAACACATGGATTGGCAGTTTAAAATAATTCCTTTCTATTAAGAAAATATGACTAAGACACAGTTAAATAGCCTATTACATCAAAGGGATGACAATGTGCTACCCTCAGAGAAAGCTTACTTTTTGCAGTAATTAATCATTCATACCACACAGTGCCTCTGAGAACATTTTTGGCTAGGTCTACCAATTTGTTGTGTAAATAATTACAGTTTTTCATTTGGGGCAAAGATGCTGATTCATCATTAGGCAGTTGGCAATAAATCATTTATTTTAGTTTTATAACATTTATCTTTGCAATGGGGAAACCTACCTTATGCTTATATTTATTTAAGTTAAAATGTCAATTATTTATTCTAAGCTTTTAAGGATAATATAAAACTTTGGTTGTAAATTCAAGCCTTTGCTTTATTTCCCCCCAATGAAATTATATAGGCATTTTGAGGAGAAAATTGTGTAATGTGAGGCTTCTGGTTTTTTATTATTTTACGCCTAGCTGTCATGATTGTCTACAATGGTGTATTACTTTTTAATAGATATCTTCTAACCTACCCACATATTGTTGGGTTGGTTGGCTACCATCATAAGGAACGTTCGACCAGTCACTCAGCTAAGTTTCCTCATTTAAAAAAAAAATAGGTGGTTGTGAGGATTCCATGGACAAAAGTAGCAGGCACAGATGTTAGCTGTGTCTGCATTCTTTTCTGAGAAATTCAATGGTTACTTTTACTCTCTCTCTCTTCAAGAGCAAAGCTTCAGGTACCTCCTGTTATTGTGACTCTCAGTTTGTTTTGCTTTTGTTTGTTTGCTTTCAATATGCTGCCGAGTAAGCTTGCTCAGGAGCCAGGATTGATATGGATTAGAAATCCTTAAACTTCAGAGTTCATAATGATCATCTGGGAAAACCTGCTGAAGATGACGATGGCTAGGCCTCATACCCTAAAATCCACATTTCGAGAAAGAATGATTTAGCTCCCTGATTTAATACAGAGCTAAAATATGTTCTCATAAAAGCATTTCACTCAATGCCCTTCTTCCTACTTCTGTTGTCCTGTGGAAACTCTCCCCACTTCCTCCTGAGTACCCAATCCTTTGCCTAGGAAGGTTTTGTTTGTCAGGTATAGTTAGAGAATAATCTAGTCCTTAATTAGAGCAGTAACTCCAGTATATGCAGCATTTGGAAGAATGGCTGCTTTCTTAGGATGACTGGAACGATTGTTCATAACCCTAGCATCTCAAGGAGGGAGCTGGATTTACTGCATGACAAAGCAGAGAAGCCTAAATCCCAGTGGTGCTTTTGCTACTAGCTAGGTATGTGACTCTATCCAAGTTTCTTAATCGCTTTGGCTACAGGTATTGCAGCCCATGGGGTGATAATGCTTTTCCTGGCTGAAGATAACATCTTAGGGCTTAGACCAAAATGTCTCTTAGGATTCCTTTTGCCTCCAGAATACGTGCTCTTCCACAAAGGACAGTGTGTACCCTTCTTGATCCCAAGTTCCAGTGATGCAGATTTGGCACATTTTCTTAGCAGAATAACCATTTATGGTTTATTATATCTAGACACAATTCTATGTATGAAAGAGTGTGTGAATTAGCAGGCACCCAGATATCTCAGTAAGAATTTAAGCCTATTACCAAATCACCAAAAACACTTGCTATTAACTTGCAAAGGATTTTATTTACTTGGATCTATTGGGAAAATTAGAATAATATAAATTTGGAGGAACCCTGAAGTAATCAGACCTTAGCAATAATGTTCTTGGTTAAGAAGTTTGTTGCAGGCAAATATATAGAGCAGCGTGTATAAAACTGGTGGACACATATTTTAATTATGATTTATCTCTTAAATAGACTAATCTCTTAAATAGACTAATAAAATGTGTTATTCCACAGTTAACTTCAGTTCTCTATATATTATATGATATATCAAATATCATATAACTTCGAAGTAAAGAATACATAATATTGAGATTTTTATCTGTGCAATGTGGTTTACCCAAGTACACAATCATTAAACAAAAATGTACAAACAAAAATATTTTGTGCTTTCAATGCTCTTATAGACTAAGGGAGTGAATTTATTCAGGATTTTGTTCTAAAATGATAAACTATAAAACTGATCGTTATTTGCCTTTGCTTTAAATTCAACCCCAAATTAAGAACTGGAATGAATGCATTAAAGCTTGATTAAATATTTAAGATCCTTGGGTACAAGGCATTCTATTATTTGGCCCCACCCATGTCCATATGTATATTCTCATCTCTTCTTTGCTGTTGATTTCGGTGGAGCAAGGAGGGGAGGGGCATTGATGTTGAGGTGTGTAGCAGCCTGGTCCTTCAGTCCTTTCCTCAACATGGCAAATATTTTCAAACAAACAAGTGTATTGGTTTAAAAAAAGTCAAGCAGTTTCATTTCTTATGTAAAACTATGTGCACACAGGCAATTTGGATGAAAGTGGATTTCTGCTTGAATTATCTAGCTAATTGCCTCAATTCTCTTCTTTGCCGTGAGCATATAAACATTACTTAGGGTAGGAACAGCCGAGCCTTATAAATCAATTAATCAATACTGATTAATTCTTTTCCCTCAACTTTAGGTTTCCTTTAAAGTAAGATTAGGTTTATGCTCATCCATAAAAAGCAAAGATTTAGACACACAGGCGCTGTCTGCAATGTTGCTTTGGCCATGTATAATGGGGAAGTGTGTTTATTGTGCTGGGATAGAGAAAAAAGTCACATGAAATATTCTGAAAATATGTTTCCTCAGGGGATTTCCTTTATCCATTATCAGAAGAAAAAACACTTAAATCAATTCTCAAGGGCAAGCTAAAAGTTTAAACTGTCACCTAAAAGAATCCTAAGGTGTTGAGGACTCATGGATGTCAGGGCCAGTCAATGACAATGTCACTATGCAGTTTCATTTTCCACAAGAGAAAATAATTGGTGTGGGAAAGACATATTCATTCAGCAACACTGTTTTTTCTGCATAAAATTAGGATTATGACTATTATATCTATATTCACTTTTAGTCACAACTAAGAATAAAAAAGAAAAACATATTGAACGTTTCCTCATAGATTTCAGGAGCTTCTTCCATTGATCAAAACAACTATTTCTTTCATAGTAAGTCCTTTATGTCAGTGGCAAAAATAGCAATTTAATGCTTTTTAAGATACTTGGGGTTTTCAAAGAATGTGAGATGCTTTCATTTTAGAATAGTTCTGTTTCAGGGCTTCCAACAGAAACAACACAAGAAGAAATTAGAAATATTGTCTCCCTCATAAGACATATATCACCCCTCGATTTTTATAAAATCAACTGAGGCAAATTAAGGGTTTCAAAGCTTGTCACCTTATAAGTTGTTAGAAAAAATTTGCATTTAAATTGCTCTGTGCAGCTACCTGGAGATTTTTCCCTGGAATGTTTATGGCTCTTTTTTTTTCATTAATACTTACAAAAATACAATTTCATAACCAGTGTATTACTACATCTAGTTGTGTTATAAACAGGCACTTCATTTCATAAAATAGAAACATTCAAAGTGGGTTTGGTCAACCAATCACTCAGTCAGAATACTTGAATTCTTCATAATGAATACTTAATAGTGAATTAATTTGCAACCATATCAACCCTCCATTTCTATTGCAGAAAGTAGGTCATTAAATGCTCTAACATAAGGAACAACTTCTGTTCCTATGTGCTTTATCCATAGAAGTGAAGATTGTCCAGAACTTCTTGGAACGCTTCCCCCCAAATATTTCATATATATACATATATATAAAAATACAGTAGATTTCTTTTTAATAGATAAATCTTAAGTATTATTTCAATAACTTGCTTTTGCATATTCAGAAATGCAGATATAAGAAAAATATTAATTGTGCAAAATGCTCTTTTTATATATGTCTATTAAAAATACAATCTAATAATAGCTTTAGATTTGTATAAAAAGCCATTGGGGGGGAAGTCTTCAATATCAGAAAGTCTGATCAGATTAGAGCTTTTGCTTGAGGAATTGTAAACAAACTTTAAAATGCTGAGAGTTTTCTCAGTTCTTTCCAACCAAGACACTGTCGAACACATCAAGTCCTGCTTTGAAGTAAACCTGAGCTGAATCAATGCTGTGAAACACCTTTGACAGGGCTTCTTGAAAGGTCTCATTGGATGCAAGAGACTTGCAGCGCTCCCAGGCCTCCAGGAGAATTGAAAACTGGCTTGTCTTCTCATCAAGGTGGTACAGGATGTTTCTTAAAAAAAAAAGAAATGTGTAAATGATTCATCTGCAGTACTATTTGTATATCAAACATTATAATGAATAAGAAATAGTGATATTTGCAATAGGTAAATAAATGATAAAATTATAAAATACCATTTTTCAACCTCTAATGAATTAAGGAATATAAATACTGATCATCAAAAGTTTCCCATAGTGATGAGAGAGAGTGTGACCCAGACATTATGTACCTCCTGATGGAAGTACACCACACTATTTATAAAACAAAATGAAGTATTTTGCTAACAATACTGCCTCTGAATTTGATGAAGCTTCTGAATCTAATCTAATACAAGGGACACAGAACTATGTTAAGTGATATCATGGTGTGTCATTAGCAACATACAGACTGTGAGAAACTCTATAGGACAAATGATCCAGTTTATTAACAAATACATTATAATAAAAAAATAGGTGAAGGAGGAATCTTTAGACCATGGTTTTGTGACCTTGTGCTATGGACATCTGATGCTGGATAATTCTATTTATTGTTTTTATTGTTTAAAGTATTACAAATAGTAGTCCATACATCTTTTTTTTTCCAGTTGACCTTTCCCCAGTCTCCCTTACCCCCTGGCACATGCCCTCATCCCCCTCCCAGTGTCTTGAGTCCATCGGTTATGTGCTTATATGCATGCATACAAATCCTTTGGTTGATCTCTTACCTCCCCCGTGGCCCTCCCCAGCCTTCCCGCTGTAGTTTGACAGTCTGTTCGATGCTTCTCTGCCTCTGTATCTATTTTTGTTCATCAGTTTATAATGTTTTTTTATTATCCATAAATAATTGAGATCATGTGGTATTTTTCTTTCACCGACTGGCTTAATTCACTTAGCATAATGCTCTCCAGTTCCATCCATGCTATTGCAAATGGTAAGAATTCCTTCTTTTTTATAGCAGCGTAGTATTCCATTGTATAGATGTACCACAGTTTTCTAATCCACTCGTCTGCTGATGGGCACTTAGGCTGTTTCCAAATCTTAACTATTGTAAATTGTCCTGCTATGAACATAGGGTTGCATATATCCTTTCTGATTGGTGTTTCTGTTTTCTTGGGATATATTCCTAGAAGTGGGATTACTGGGTCAAATGGGAACTCCATTTTTAGTTTTCTGAAGAAACTCCATACTGTTCTCCACAGTGTCTGCACCAGTCTGCATTCCCACCAGCAGTGAAGCAAAATGGCTATCATCAACAAATCAACAAACGACAATGCTGGATAATTCTTTATTGTGGCAGCTGTCCAGGCCTCCACTCACTGCATACCACTAGTTGTCTCAGTCAGTTTGGGCTGTTATAACAGAATACCATAGACTTCTCACAGTTCTGAATGCTAGAAGCCTGAGATCAGAATGCCAGCATGGTTCAGACCACCAGGGTTCTTGGTAAGAGGCCTCCTCCTGATTATAGTATCACATGGCCTCCTTGGTGGTGCACACAAAGAGAGATCCCTCTGTCTTCTCTTTTTATAAGGGCATTCATCCCATCACGAGGGCCCCACAAGTATAACCTAACCTAACCTAATTACCACCCAAAGGCCCCATCTTCAAACATCGTCACATTCTGGGAAAACACAAAAGTTTAATCCACAGCAATTGTTAAAATCATAAATGTTTCTAGACTGCTAAAAGTATCCCTTATAGGCTCAGCTTCCTCCCTGATTGAGAACTATTACTTTAGACTAAAATAAACATGTCAACCAGTGACAAAGTAAGTCTTTATTCAAACAAACTAAAAAATGAATAGTAATGTGAAATTGAATACTGAAGATTTGTTAATACTAAGGAATTGTTTGTCTTTTCGGTGTGATGATGGTATCAATATGTTTATTAAAAGTGCCCTTATCCTTTAGAAATACACACAGTGATGTTTGTAAGTGAAAGGTTATCGTGTTTTGGATTTGCTCCAAAATATTTTAGATGAAAAGGAGGGTGGAGTTATGGACAGTATAGGCAGAACAAGATTGACCACTAGGTAATAGTTGAAACTGGGTAATATAATTCAATATGCTATTCTAAAGACTTTAATGTAAGACCCAAAACTATAAAAATCTTAGAAGAAAACCTAGGCAGTCAAATCTCAGACATTTCTCATATTTTTTTTTCTGATACATCTCCTCAGACAAGGGAAACAAAAGAAAAAAATAAACAAATTGGAATAGATCAAACTAAAAAGATTTTGCACAGCAAAGTAAATCATCCACAAAATGAAAAGACAATCCACTGAATGGGTGAATATATTTGCCAATAATATACCTTGTAATTAATTATTTATTAATATCCAAAATTTATAAAGAATTTATGCAACTCAACACCACAAAGAACCAAACAATCTAATTTAAAAAAATGGGCAAAGGACCTGAATAAACACCTCTCTAAAGGGGTTGTATAGATGGCCAGTAAACATATGAAAGATGCTCGATGTCACTAATCATCAGATAAATGCAAATTAAAACCATAATAAGTTATCACCTCACAGCTGTCCGAATGGTTATCATCAATAAATCAACAAACAACAAGTGTTGGCCAGTATGTGGAGAAAAGGAAACCCTTGTTCACTGTTGGTGTGAATGTTAAAGTGACTGGTGTAGCCACTGTGTAAAACAGTGTGGGGTTTCCTCAAAAAATTAAAAATGGAACTGCCTTATGATGATAGTGATTCCACTTCTCAGAATATATGTGAAAATACCTAAAACATGGATTCTAAAGAATATATCTACCCCTCTTTTCATTGCAGAACTATTTATAATAGCTAAGATTTGGAAGCAGTCCAAGTGCCCTTGAGTAGATGAGTGGATAGAAAAACTGTGGAACATTTATACAATGGGATACTATTCAGCCATAAAAAGGAAGAACAATCTTACTTTTCAAGACAGCATGGATGAACCTATAAGGTATTATGCTAACTGAAAAAAGCCAGTCAGAGAAAAACAAATACCATATGATTTCATTTATATGTGGAATCTAATGAACAAAAAAAAAATAGAAACTGACTCATAGATACAGAGTACAGACTGAGAGCTGTTAGATGGGAGAGGGGTTGGGAGGCTGGGTGAAATAAGTGAAGGGATTAAACAAAACAAAACAAAACCCTACAACTCAGACACAGACATCAGCATTTGATTAGCAGAGGGAAGGGGAGTGGGGGCAGGCACAAGAGGGTAAAGGGGGTACAAATAGTGATGGAAGGAGCCAAGACTATGGGTGATGAACAAACAATACAATATGTACAGATGATGTATTATAGAATTATAGACTTCAAACCAATTTTTTTAAACTAAAGTAACCCTAATAAATTCAATAAAATATATAAAAAATTAAGCAAACATATATAGTAACACAAATGATTTAATAGTTAAGGTATTTCAAGAATAAAAAGTTTAAAATGGGGGAAAAATCAAGATGGCGGCATAGGTAAACAATTGAAATTGCTGCCTCACACAACCACTTCAAAACTACAACTAAAAGACAAAACAGACATCATTCAGAACCACAGGAAGGCTGGCTGAGTGGAAATTTTACAACTAGAAGGAAAGAGAAAAGCACAATGAGACTCCGAGGAGCTGTGGAAGTAAAGTACAGAGGTACGGAGGCGTGAGCACGGAAAGGGCTGGCAACTGCGTATGTGGTTGTCTTTCTCAATCGGGAGGGAGACACAAGCTCCTGACTAATCTGAACTCCAGTTCTGGGCAAGACTCTGGGGACCCAGACTCATACAAGAAGAAACTGGACTATCTGGCATTGGGCGGAACTCGAGGGTGGCTTTCTCCCAGAGGTGCTTGCAGCAATTACCATGGGACACTGAGACCTGGGACCTCTTAGGGCAGGGCTGAGGGTCAGCCATAGCTGTTTGCTCCACCCTGTTGATTCTCTGAGACCCTGCCCCACCCAAGCTGTGTGCAGAGGCTTTTGCATATTAATGGCCTGGCCCTTTGCAATCTAAAATTACCTAACAGACTGCAGCTGGGCCAGAGAGACCCAGAACATCCAAAAGAAGGCCCAAGGCCCCACAGCAGCTTGCATAGCTTCACAGCTGGGCCTCATCTGGGCAACTCCAAAACCCAAACAAAGAAGAGGAATCTTCAGAACTCTCTGTAGTTCCTGCTGGGTGGCTTCAGGCAGAGGCTAAATTAGCACCTCCTTGGAGATCCAAGAGCCAGTGTACCCAGGGGTCAGAGTGGGACCATCCAGATTACAACTCCTCAGAACCATAAGGGACACACTCAGGGGGCAGATTCAGTGAGCACCAAAGCCCCACTGAAGCAAGTTTTGCCCCATAAGGGTGTCTCTAGCACAGAAGTTCTCCCATCGTAGACACAGCTGATCCTCACAGCCAATTGGCCTGGAGGTCAATTCCTCCCAGTGATACCAACAACAATCAAGGCTTAACTACAACAAGACTGTGCACACAGCCCACAAAGGGGTGCACCAAGAGTGTCCACCTCAGGTAACTGGGGAGGCTGAGCCACTGGGCCCTATAGGACACCTAGGACACAAAGCCACTCTCTCAACACAGGGAAGCAGCCAAAATGTGGAGACAAAGAAACAGGTCACAAATGACAAAAATGGAGGAAAGCAAACTACTGAATATAGAGTTCAAAACCATGGTTATAAGGTTTTTCAAGAATTTTCTAGAAAAGGCCGATAAATTTAGTGAGAACCTCGAGGATATGAAAAAGGACCAACTAGAAATTAAGCATACACTGACTAAAATAAAAAGTAATATACAGAGATCCAACAGCAGACTAGAGTATTGCAAGAATCAAGTCAAAGATTTGAAATACGAAGAAGCAAAAAAGACCCAACTGGAAAAGCAAAAAGAAAAAAAAGAATCTAAAAATATGAGGATAGTGTAAGGAGCCTCTGGGACAACTTCAAGCATACCAACATCCGAATTATGGGGGTGCCAGAAGAAGAGAGAGAGCAAGATATTGAAAACCTATTTGAAGAAATAATGACTGAAAACGTCCCCTACCTGGTGAAAGAAATAGACTTACAAGTCCAGGAAGCACAGAGAACCCCAAACAAAAGGAATCCAAAGAGGACCACACCAAGACACATCATAATTAAAATGCCAAGGGCAAAAGACAAGAGAGAATATTAAAAGCAGCAAGAGAAAAACAGTTAATTACCTACAAGGGAGCACCCATCCTACTGTCAGCTGATTTCTCAACAGAAACTATGCAGGCCAGACAGGAGTAGCAAGAAATATTCAAAGTGATGAGTAGCAAGAACCTACAACCAAGATTACTTTACCCAGCAAAGCTATCATTCAGAATTGAAGGTCAGATAAAGAGCTTCACAGATAAGAAAAAGCTAAAGCAGTTCATCACCACCAAACCAGTATTATATGAAATGCTGAAAGGTATTCATTAAGAAAAGGAAGAAGAAGAAAATGGTAAAGATAAAAAATTATGAACAACAAATATATATCTATCAATAAGTGAATCTAAAAATCAAGTGAATAAAAAAATCTGATGAATAGAATAAACTGGTGAATATAATAGAATCAGGGGCATAGAAAAGGAGTGGAATGACAATTCTCAGGGGGACAGGGTTGTGGGGGGTGTGGGAAGAGAGTGGACAAAAATCATACACCTATGGATGAGGACAGTGGTGGGGGGGTAAGGGCTGAGGGTTGGGTGGGAACTGGGTGGAGGGGAGTTATGGGGCAAAAAAAGAGGAACAACTGTAATAATCTGAACAATAAAGATTTATTTAAAAAAATTTAAAATGTATTTCAGTTATTTAATCTTTTAACAAGGACTCCTTAGCACAGTTATTATACTAATTTATTTTTATACTGATTTACTAATAAAAAATAAATTAGTATAACTATATTTAATCAGTTTTCATAATATTTATATTTTAAATTCTCTCCACTTTATCCATGTTCAATTGTAAATCATTTTGTAGAAAATATATTTTCAGAACTTATGAATGTAATATATATTTTCAAAAGCTCTACCAAATACTTCCATTCCTTGAGGGCTCAGCATGCTGATAGTCAAAAATACTATCACATTTGTTATCTAGAAATGTCCCTAAATGAATTGTACTAGTGCAATTAATATATTATATAGAGCATGTTTAATGATTATCATGCTGTTGCAGTGACTTTTGTACATTTTTCAGAACCCACTAGCATGAAACACATTTCTACCTAACATTTTATGGTTATTTAATGTTAAATATCATTAATATTATTAATATTCTATTTAAGGATAAGGTGATATTAATAAAATATGCTTATAAAGGTTGCAGGATTAATCCTTCCATGACAATTCATTTAAGCCTGAGCACAGGCTCTAATATAGTATGAAAACGTTCAACCATACTACTGTAAAATATCTAGCAGAGAGATAATGTGGAGGAGTAAAATTACACCTAAAGAGAATGTTTAGGTTGAAAGCACAAGAAGTGTGATTATTGTTGATTTTTTTATTAACTGGAAGGCAATACATATATTTCCTAAAGACCAATGTAATGGAGTCTGTAATGTGCCAACATTTGCTTTTTCTAACTAGGAAGCAACACAGTAACATATTTTTAAAATGACTGTAAACAGACCATGTAAATAGAAATGAATCCTTTTTTTGGCTTGTGAAATTCTACAAGGAGCTAAACACATTTTCCATATGCTACATGCATCAAGTAATAGGCTGTGCAAGCTATTATGTAAGATAAATACTCATATCCATTTCTACCCAAACTGGATACAAATCAGCATAAAACTACAGATACTGATATTTTAGTAGAAAAACAACAACAGAGTTTTTCATCATAAGGAAAAAACTTTCATTTTGGGTAGCTGCTGATATAACTGGAGTTAGTTGATCTTTATTATAATAGAAACTTTTCACCTTTATAGATTGCTTTACCTTAAAAGAAATTGAAGATACCAAAGTTATCTTCTTTAAATTTTTATGAGAAAGATAATTTCTCCTACTGATTTTCAGAAGTAGCTCATCTTTTCCTATTTCTCCTTGTGTACTAAAACCCACTCATTGCTTATATAAAATAAATTTCTGCATTGAAGCCCTTTTCCAAAAAGTTCCTTCACATTACTTTAATTTTAATATTTGAATCAGAGAAGAAAAAACAAAACCCAGCCATGTTTTAATATTTAATCACATATATTCCTATATATTTCTTAGTTCTGAGAAATTTACTCAAGAATCATTTCTGAGAAGCAAAACTACCATTGTGCAATTTTTTGATATGCAAAGACTTCCTGCCTTTGAAAATATTTTAGTTAGATCAATGCTTCCAGTGAAAGTTTCTAAGCCAAAATTCTTTGTATTTCCATGTAATGTCACCAAAATTAAAGCTCACTTAAATGGAGGTAAGATTTCAACAATATACAATATACTATATCAGAGTACCAAACATGTCTCTGTTTCTCATTTATGGACCCATATGTTTCAGATTAGATAGTCAAAAGGCACATATCTAGAAGGAAAAAAAAAAGAGTGACAAGAGAAAAAATACATTTGAAGAGATTTAATGTTAAGTGTCTGTCCTTCCCAACCACAAGAATTATATTCCTTAGTGAACCACTCCTGATCTTATACATACCTGCTTTAGTCCAATTCAGAAAAGTTTCCTTGAAGAAAGAATGGGCTGTGTTATTTAGTCAATAAATCACCATCCTATTTGCATACACACAACATGTATCTCAGTATGGTGTGTAGAGACATCAGACCTAATTAAAATATTATTTAATTGAAATCATTTTAGTAGTTATCCTGTTTAAAATAACATTAATTCCACCCTCATGCCTATCTTCCCTCATCTGTAACAATTTGCACTTATAAATGTAATTCATATACAGTCATCCTGACCCACACACAACACAAAGACTACTAAAAGGAAAGTGTAATACATTATTGATGACACTAATGAAATTACAGCACACATCACTCATTTTAATGGGTCTGTTTCAATGACACATCATGGTGACCAGGAAAGAGCAGCACCAAATTCAGAAACCTAATTAATAACTCCCGGCAGCATCAATGAAGGAGATGAAGCATCTTTACTCAACTGACAAATCTTTTCCACTCAGCAATGCAAAAGGAAACTAAAGAAAGTGAATTTTGAAATAAAGGTATCTAAAGTCTTCATGAGTCATTTCCTTGAATGTAAATTAGCAAATTAATGATGGAAATGATAGCCTCTTTCAAATGTCTCTTCTTATATTCGTATATGGGCACAGGATGCCACCCAACCTAAACTTGAATTAACATTCATTATATCCCATCTTGAGAAACTCCTAAATAAAATCACACTAAATAATAAGTCATGTCTTCCAAACTGACTGGATATACATGCTGAATGCAGAGAGAAAAGGCCAACTCAATTTCTTGCAATTGTTGCTAACTCTTCGCAGGGATTATACTAACTGTACCTTACAGGTAATAGTGGATTACTATATTTATATCAACATTAGAAAATATTATTTGATACTATGTTCATGAGAATTCACAAAAGACATGACTATACTCTGTATACCACAAATTTGAATTTGGTCTATACTAGCAAATGCAAAATGAGAATTAAGACTATTGTTGATATGGTCAAGCTGTAAACTCACTACGCAGACAACCTTGGCAGAAATACGCCTGTGGTAGATTGTTTGCAATAACGGCTATAATGTCTCTCCTTCCTGTATGTGGACCACTTCAAAATATGACTTTGCAGATCTTTTTGTCAAGAGGTAGGGTGTATTTCCCTACCTCTTGAATCTGGTTTGACCTTAATATTTGCTTTGACCAATAGAATGAGGCATATGTGTTGAGTCTATGCCTCAAAAGGTCTTTCTATTTCTTCTCTTCCTCTGGGATCCTGCCCAGGCACTATGTAAACAATCCTGGGTTAGCATGCTAGAAAAAGAGAGAACACAAGGAGCAGAGAGGAACTGTTCTGATGAGGCCTTCCTGTCCTAGCAAGAGGCACTGGTTACAGACATAAAATCAGCCAAGAGATGTCCATTGGACCAG
The DNA here is from genome assembly GCF_963455305.1 of Plecotus auritus. Lineage (NCBI taxonomy): Eukaryota > Metazoa > Chordata > Mammalia > Chiroptera > Vespertilionidae > Plecotus > Plecotus auritus. The sequence continues at coordinate 192,385,340 of NC_137771.1, forward strand.
AATTGCCCAAGTGAATTCAGCCTAGATGGCCATATTAAAGAATTATGGACAAAATATATAGTTGTTTTAAATCACTGCATTTTGGGATGATTTTCAATGTAACTATAAATAATTGATATAATTCGGTAGTTGTTTTTCTTCCCTTTGGGGGAGGAAGGACTTACATTGCTGTAGGCATCTGTTCTCTATTCTTTATTGATACCATTGTTAGAGCACAATATATGATGTGCATTTAACAGTTCTTTAAATGACTGGCTAAATTCAGAAGACACTTTTGGAAAATTGTGCCAAACAGTCTACATGAGGTATGCATTACAAAGTTAGGATACCTGTGTCAATTCATTAGAAGTTTTAAAAATCTGCTTTTTGGGGATTTTTTTTTCACTAAACAAAACAATAAGTTAACCATCACAGCATCATACTTTTTTTTTTTAAACAAAACGTGGATCAATTGTTGAAATACAGTTCAAGAAATGTCTGTTTCTGTTAAGATTACATATAAAATATAGCAGAGAACAGTAAACAACTATATTCTATAGTCAATGTCTCAAAACTACAATTGTTTCTCAAGAGAAAGTTTTTGAGAAAGAAAATATCTCTTCAGACAACATTTAAAGCATAGACTTTTTGAATGGTATAGTGCTGAATGATTTATCAACAAAGAAAATTTCTATTTCTGCACTCAAAACTGTCAATTATATCAAAAGAGGACATAGAAGTCAGACAAAGATTAACTCAATCTTTAGCACCTTCCAGAAGTTGGAGAAGATGGTGATACATTTGACCACTTCTTATTCACTCTCATGTAATTGTTTTCTTGTTTTTATTTTCATTTCATCACTGTTGTTTTTCTTTTATTTTATCTCTAATTACCTGTGTGACCTAAATCTCATTATCTAGATAACTTTTTTTCTTAACGTATTAGGAACTCCTTTTCTTTAGTATTTCAGATTATACTCATCAGCAAGTAAGATCTGTCTCCCTCCAAGGACAACTTCATTTGAATGCTCTAGTCACTTGGCAATTAACATAATATCCTTTAATCTATGTACCAAATATTTGCATTTGACCTTTTTTCTTTATTCTTTCCTTATCTTCATTACCTTTAGTAAACAGCAGTGCTGAGGACACAAAATGAAACAAAATAGGTAATTCAGCTTTTTTTTCCTTCATTTATTTTCTGATTCCACTGATGAAAAGGATGTGAGCTATTTGTTTTGAAAAGTTCACTCCAAAGCCAAAAGTTTATAATTTAGGCTGTGTCTATTTAAACCAAGTGAGTAATTGAGCCAATATTGATTTTTTTTTTACTTTATTATAACAGCCCTTATTAATAATCTAATATAAGTAAGTCACTGTGTTAGGTGCTCAGGGACAGAAAAGAAAAGTTTAGTTTATGTTGAAAGCCAAGCACATAATGAATAAATTAAATTGTTATTTTAATATAATGCCCATATAATGCATTTAGAATGCTACCTAGTATGCAATAATTTATTTTTATATTTTATAAGAGTTTTCACTTTATCCTATGTCTATATTAGACTATATACCTATTAGTCTATGTATATATTAGTTAGAAACACTGCTTTGTAATAAATGTCTTTGTGTATCTTGTCCCTCTATTTCATATACACTTTATGGGCATATAGTGCAAACCCTATAAATATTCTATGCAATATTTACCATATGTGGGATGGTTTGTGGGTAAAGCTCCAGGGGTAGATCCTAATGGGATAACCTGGTTCCTCTGATTCCAATTGCCATAATATTGATTCACATAATACAGTCTTAATTAAGTCAGCATAGGTAATTCTTTAACCAAATGGATTATTTCAGCAATGTGTATAAGACCAAATCTCAGAAATGAAGTTTGGAGAGAGACTTTCTGTAGGATTCTAAAAGCAGTAGTTTCTTGTTTTTCTAAGACAGCCAAAAAGATAATTCATTTCCTCCTTTATGATATTAAGGGTATGGATAAAAAATCTTTAAATTCAAACAGAAGAAAAATCAGCCTTCATAGAAGGCAGAGCAGAGAAATAAAAAAATAAATAAACTTATTGTTTAATTATTTCATAGAGATGCTGAATCAAACAATTGAAAATCTGTTCTTCCTGACTCAATTATGTGTCAAACTATTTCACTCTTTAAGCTAATTTGAGTAGGGTTTTATGCTATTTTCAATAAAATGTATCTATATATACATGACTTGTTGAATGTATAGTTATTAACAACATATAGTTTCCTTAATAACTATAGGTATTTTTTTCACCAGAAGAATTTAGGTAATACATATAATTGACATTTTAAAATGATTGTATTGAGGTAAAAACTGCATGATTTCTCTTGAATAGCAAGTGTATTATTCAGGATAATTTGAAAAATTCAAGAGCAACAGAACATTATAATGTTTGTTTAATTTTAGCTAGAAGAAAACATCAGTACAAAGTAGAGTGATTGACCTATTGAAGCTCTGAACATTGATCTTAAAGGTTAAAGTTATTTAATAGAGTAATGTTTTAATGTTAAATTACTCTCAAAACTAAAAAAATTACCTTTCACATTTTATAGAATTGTTTCACATGTTAACTTACTAAATATTTACTTTAAAAATGAGACAAGAATAATATTTTAAGGGAATGCTCTCATGCTGTTCTCTCAGCTGAGCAAATACTCTCAGAACTCTTTGGAACATTTCTATCTATAACTGCCTTTGTCAGCACAAAGAAATAAAATGCTGTGGTTTATATCTGTAAACAATGGATCCATATACAATTTACTGTGCAAATTAAAAAACTAAAATCATCTCATTTTGAAGTCCTATTAATTTTTTCCAAATATAAGTACTATGTAGGCAAATTTCTATTGATTATGTTGAAGTTGATTGTAAACAAAATGCAGAACAAGCATTTGACAAAATTCAATATCGGTTTATGATAAAAACTCTCAAAAAAGTGTGTAGAGAGTGAACGTACCTCAAATAGTAGAGGCAACATGAAAAGGCCACAGCTAACATACTTAATGGTGGAAGACTGAAGTGTTTTCTCTAAGATTATGAGCATGACAAGGTGTTGACTCTGGATGCTTTTATGCAACCTAATATTGGAAGCCTAACCAGACAATTGGGTAAGAAGTAAAAAAAAAAAAAAAAAGGCATTCAAATTGGGAAGGAAGAAATAAAGCTGTCACTATTTGCAGATTACATAACATTACATTTACAAAACATTAAAGACTACATTAAAACTTGTTAGAACTAACAAATTAAGTTGTGAAATATATATCACACATATGCGGAATATTGTATATTATTTATGAAATATGTTATGTTATTTATATTACATTTATCTTATATATTGTTAAATTCCATAAATATAATCAAATATTTAGCCATAAGAATGAAATCTTCCGCTTTGAAACAACATGGATGAACCTCAAGGGCATTACGCAACATGAAATAAGTCTGCCAGAAAAAGACAAATACTGTATTATTTTTTCTTATATGTGGAATGTAAAAACACACACAAAAATTACAATGTCTTAGACACAGAGAACAGATTGATGGTTGCAAGAGTCAAGGGATAGGGCGTGAGAGAAAGAGGCTAATACATTTTTTTAGTTTAAATAAATTGAATATTTTTGAAGTCCATATTGCAAGCAAATAGTGGAAATGTCAATTCTTTGCTTTGGTAATTCTAAACAAAAATACATTAATTCTCCCCCTGAGCCATGGGTGACAGAGGGTTGAACAGAATCTTGAGTTACCCAATTCAAAGAAGGTATAATTTGGTTAAACTAATTATGTCTCACTTAAGGATAAATAAATTTATTGAAAGTGCGTACACTAAATGATCTCACTTATAAGTGGAATATTTAAAAAAAACTTACAAAAACAGAAAACAGGTTTGTGGTTGGGTAGAAATAGAAGAAAGCACACGGTAATGACTACATTAATTTAATTATATCTAGAAAAGCTAGGAAGAAATTGAAAGAAGTTGATAGAAATTAAGAAAATGCAATTATCATGGGAGCTCCTTCCTAAAGTATTTATTAAAAGTACACATGGTATACAAAAGAATTAGAAAAGCAGTCTCAGTTCAAAAGAGAATTTTGAGTTTCACATTAAATGAAGAGTCGTTTCAGAGCTCTTGTTTTCTGTGTATGTGGCTAACATCTCAAAAATAACACAAAACCCTGAAGTTAAAGAGTTATAGCATTTTTTTTCCTTAAAGGACTCCAAGATGGAGAACACATTTCAAATAATTTTGTTTTATCTTCCTTTCCTCAGAAGATGGTGAAGATCATTTGTCTAAAATGTGAAGAAACTCAAAAGTGATATACTGATAAAGATTTGAAGGGACATCATAGAAAACTATGTAATTTTATATTATTTTATTTTCCTTTATTACATTAGACAATTCTTCACCTTTATATAATTACTAGTGGCCCGGTGCACGAAATTCTTGCACGGGGTGGGGTGTCTCTCAGCCCGGCCTGCATCCTCTCCAATCTGAGACCCCTGTGGGATCGGGCCTAAACTGGCAGTTGGACAACCCCCTTGCAATCCAGGACTGCTGGCTCCTAACTGCTCACCTGCCTGCCTGCTTGATCACCCCTAACTACTCTGCCTGCTGGCCCTATTGCCCCCAACTGCAACCCCCTGCCTGCCTGCTCACCCCCAACTGGTCCCCTCTGCTGGCCTGCTTGCCTCCAACTGCCCCCCCCCCACCAGCCTGATCACCCCCAACTGCCCTCCCCTCCTGGCCTGATCACCCCCAAATGCCTTCCCCTCCTGGCCTGATCACCCCTAACCACCTCTGCCTTGGCCCCACCACCATGGCTTTGTCTGGAAGGACTTCTGGAAGGTCTCATGGTCTAATTAACATATTACCCTTTTATTAATATAGATAGGATATGACATACTGCCATAACTATAACATATGTACCAGTATTACTCTTTGAGAATACACACTTCATGTGATAGGAAGGCATCTAATACATTACATTGTATATGTTGTAAGTAGTAGAAAATACTGTATTCATAGCAATAATATACACCCTGTGATGTCCCTTCCTGATTTGGGAATGGTTCCCCAGTTCTTTGAACGTTTCCTGGCCCCTAATGTTTTTTTTTTGTTGTTGTTGTTTTTGTCATTCAGTGTAACTTTATGCACTGTTTACTGCACATGATTTGAGGTCTTTAATTTCTAACCTCCAAAGATTCAAAGGACTATTTTTTCCATGAAGTTTATCGTTAACATCAGTGAATTCATGTATTCATATGTTTTTATTGTAAACATCTAAATTATTAACATTGTCATAGATCCTGAACTCATAAGCATGGACCATGCACAGGCTGGCAGCAAGCCAGGAAGCCACTCTGCAAGCAAACAGATACTCTGCATAAGGAGAAAAGTCATAGCACAACATTTAATGTCCAACCTGAGTCACCTCAGAATGTTATATATATTGACTTCTTAATTCATATAGTATCAGGAACCCAACTGCTTGGTTGCTGACAGGGTTGACCTGGTCCTGAAATAATTAAGGAAAGGGGGCTCAATTTTTTCTTGGTTGCTTGCTCCTCCCTAGCACCTTCATCTCTTCTCATCCTCAGCTTCTTGGGCATCTTCTCCTTCACCTTCACCTCCTTCTTCTTCCTCCTTTGCATCCTCAAATTCTTCCTTGGCACCTTCTTCCTCTTCCTCTCCTTCCTCTTCATCAGGCACTTCTTTCTCTTTCTCCTCCTCTTCAGCTTCTCCATCAGAGGGGGGTTCATCCTTAGCTTCCTCGGCTTTTGCAGCCTCAATGGTCTCCTCCACCTCGATCTGCTCCTCCTGGACGTGTATAGTATATTAAGAAGGGAAGGAGTGAGTGGACATCAAGTAAGAGCTAGTCTGTAAACCACCTTAGGCTGATCGACCAAAGATCTGGGAACTCTGGGAGTAGCCACTGGCTATGCTTCCCACGCTGGTGAAACTAAGCTGGGTCTCCTCACCTTCCAAGAGTTTCCTGTAAGCTGCATTGTCAATGTCTAAAGCCACATTGAGGAGGTCCTGGTATTCTTTTAAATATCACACCATTTCACTCTTTATAGTTCTCAACTCATTTTCTAATTTGTTGATTGTGTCCTGCCATAGCACTAACATGGGAGTTCTGCTTATCCTCCAGCACTTGCAGCTGCTTTCCCAGAGCTTAGTTCATGCCCTGGCTTGCTTTGATCTCCAGGGTCTTGGCCTTGAGCAGGCGGCGGCTTTCAGACACCTCCTTTTTGGTAGCGTGCACCCTGTAGGTGTTCTTGGCAGTGCTCTCAGTCAGCATGGTGAAGCAGCTCTTGTACCATTCTTCTGCATTCTGCATGTTCTTGGCAGCCAGCTTCTCGTACTGGGCGTGGATGTCCTTGAGCGCAGCAGAGAGGTCAGACTTGGAGAACATGCCCATCTCCACTGAGATCTGAGCGTACTGGATCTGCGCCTGCAGCTCGGGGATCTCCTCTTCATGCACCTTCTTCAGAAAGGCGATTTAGTTCATCAGGCTGTGGATGCGCTTTTCAAGCTCAGCACCAGCGAGAGCCGCCTCATCTGCACCTTTGCGTGCCTCCATCAGCCAGCCCTCTGCGTCATCATGATTCAGCACCTCTTCCTGGTAGCATGCCTGCAGGTTGCTCCCAGTCCCTTCCAAGCCCTGGTGCCTGCTAACTGCCCACTGCCCTCTTCTTGCCAGGGACGGGACGCGGTGGTCCGGGGCATAGGCATCCTATTTTCATTAAAATGTTCAATCCTGGCCTGCTCCACCAATGTCCACAGGTGGCCCGGGAGCAGACAGTGATCCCAGAGACCCTGGCCACCCCCGCCTACCCAGGTCCCCGATGGTGGCCTGGACCCTGCGGCAGTGTCAGGCACAGCCCTCCAGACCTGCCGGGTCCCCGATGGCTGCCTGGACCCCATGGGTGGCGTCAGGCACAGCCCGCCTGACCTGCCTGGTCCCCGATGGCGGCCTGGACCCCTCGGCGGCATCAGGCACTGCCCCATCCCTGCCCGGTTACCTATCGCATCCTCGACCCAGCAGGCAGCGTCAGGAACTGCCCGCCTGGCCTGCCCGGTCCCCGATGGTGGCCTGTATCTCGCAGGTGTGTCAGGTGCAGCCTGCCCCTCCTGCATATGCAAATTTACCCTCCATCTTTGTTGGCTTAATTTGTATATTATTCCTGATTGGCTGTGGGCATAGCGGAGGTACTGTCAATTAGCATTTTTCTCTTTTATTAGTGTAGATGTGATGTGAGATATAAATATTTTCCCAAAAATATCTTCATAATTTATTTGCAATAGTTATTAATACTAATGACTACAAGATTAAAATTAAGCTATAGAGATTTACATTTTTCCAATAAAATAAAAAAAAATCAAATTGAAATAATTTATATATTAAAAATATATGTATATATGTGTGCTAATTTGATTTCTGCTAATTTGAGAATAACTGGAAGTTAGGAGGATATAGAATCAAACAACAAAATATTCAATTTATTTAGGTTTTCATTTTTAAATGAATTTTTAGATATTTCATCCTTTAAAAATTGGTATTGACTATAAAATTCAAATAACATATTTCAAATAAAAGAATCAGGAAAAGCATGCTGGGAACTTGCAGTCAGTAATTAGCTTCAACACTAAACTCAGGTATCTAAAAAACAATGAAGATAATTGAACAGGTGAACCTGAAGACCAGCAAATACATGAAAAGGAAAGAGAAGAAATAATGATAATTTAATCACTAAAATAAATCAAATAACTGTGATACAGATATACTCATCATGAAACATTTTTAATGATGTCTAGTCTTTTTTTTTTTTAATCTTTATTGTAAAAAATATTACATAGGTCCTCCTTTTTCCTGTCCCCTGCCTGCCTAGGCCCTCACCACCCAATTGTCTGTGTCCTTGGATTATGCATATATGCATACAAGTTCATTGGTTGATCTCCTCCCACCCAACCCTCCCTTGCTTTCCCTCTGAGTTTCAAGAGTCTGTTCATGTTTCTATGTCTTTGGGTCTATGCTGTCTAGTCTTAATTTTGTAAAAATTTGACATGATACATTATTTACAAAGACTTCATTGAACCTCTGCCAACCCCTATATAACCAGGCAAACTTTGCTTCTTATTTCCAATGAATTTGAAAATTGCTATTTATTTTCCAAATGGAGATGAGGAACAGTGATAACAATTGTTATTTTACTATTGAACAGCTGTGAATAAATGAAGACTTTGAAGATAAAATATACCAGCTTTGCCCTCCTGTGGTTTACTAACACATAAAACATCAGCTCAGAGAAAATTACCTCTGTTGGTATTTTGGAACCTTTTGTTTTTCATTCTTGCTATTTATGTATTTATCACTTGTGTGTATGAATAAATGTTATGTACATAATTATATATATATATAAACTAATAAAACTGAGAGAGAGAGAGAGACTCTGTCCCCACACTGGACTATGAAAGAAAACGTCTAATGTTCTCCTTCCAAATCATGTAACTGAGCAGTAAGCCGCTTATTACAGTATAAAATACTACATTTATAAATAATACAAATTGATAAGAATAAAAGAGAGTGCAAACTATACAAATATATTGTGTTCTAAGAAATAAGGGCTAATTATTTTATTTTGTGGTCAAGATAGAAACCCTTCATTATAGTAGCCCCCCTTATTGGCAATTTCACTGTCTGCACGTTCACTTGCCTGTGGTTAACTAGGTCCAAGAATATTAAATGGAAAATTCCAGAAAAATAAACAACTTACGTTTTAAACCGTGTACCATTCTGTGTAGCATAATAAAATCTCCTACTATCCTGCTGTACTGCCCAGAACATGAATCACCCCTTTGGCCAGAGTACCCACCCTGTGTACACTACCCTCTTTAGTCACTTAGTAGCCATCAATTTATCAGATAAACAGTTATGGTATCACAGTACTAGTGTTCAAGTAACATTTATTTTACTTAATAATGGGCCCAGAGCCATTCACATAGCTTTTATTACAGTATTGTGTTATAAATATCCTATTTGATCATAGTTATTGTTAGCAATCTTACTGAGCTTACATTATGAATTAAACTTTATCATAACTATGCATGTATAGAAAAAAACATCATATATGTGGAGTTCCATACTAATTATAGTTTTAGGTATCCACTGGGTCTTAAAACATATTGTGGACACTGAGGTAGAAGATACCTCATAAAAAAGGGCTCCTGGTGGCTAACTGGGCTCAGATTTTTAAAAATCAGAGCCTAGCAGCCATTGCTACACAGGGACTTCTTATGCCAACTGCACTTCATGGAGAAGCCTGCACTGAACTACCTGCCTCTGCAGTAAACTGCCTGCCTGCACTATTCTGCCATCTGAGCCAGCCCTTATAAAGGAGTTCCTGGAGTCTTATTTCAACTAATAAAACTGAGGCTTTCCCCATCCAATTAGAGCTGTGCAACTATAGCACCACCAACATCATCATCTACCAATTAGAGTGGCTCCATTCTGACCAATCAGGAAAGTGCCCTTTGGAACAATCAAACTGCAAGAATTTGGAGTCCTCATTTGTATGAAGGCAGACCAGTCAAAGACCAGGAATGGGGACTTTAATCTATATAAGCCAGCTCCTCTCTGGCTCTGAGAGTGCACTGTCCCTTTCCAGGGAAGACCAAAGACTGCCTTTCCCCAGCTCAACTAAAACATCAAAGCCGTTTCGCTAGAGCAAAGTGGACCAGACCAGAGCTGACTGGTGCAGAACAGAACAGACTAGAATAGAGACAGTGCAGCGCAAAGCAGACCAGCACCAAGCAGAGCAGACCATCGAGGAGCAGAGAAGGGTCTGGTCCCAGGGTTACCTGGTGCCTGGGCTGCCTCACAGTTGTGCTATTTTTACAGCCACAATATATCACAATTGAGTTGTTTTGAACTGAATAAAGTTTCCTTCTTCACTGCACTCCAAATTGGGAATTCCTGTTGATGTTGAATTGATGCCAACAGTATGTCCCATGGATAAGGGAGCCTGCTGAATGTACAGGCTGTGGAACATATATATCCACAGAAGCCTGTCTTGGTATCTATTCTCAAATCACCACACACTTCCTTCCATTTTAAAAGTAATCCCCAAATTTAATTCTTATTATACTTGCTTTATCAACATATGATTTTCTTTACAGAAATTTTAATTATACCTTCAATCATCCTACTTGATTGTATTGTGTGAGGTTCATCTGGATCTCTAAGTTTATATGCTTAAAGCTGTACAGGACTCACTGTGACCTTTGCTCTACTGAGGGGGGAAAATAATTTAAAGAAGGGAAAAGTTTAAAAAATATATAAATTACACTTATAAATGAATTACAATAATAATGAGAAATGGAATGATATGAAGGAAATATTAAATGGCCAGTATCAAAATAATTTCAGTCTCAGCCTACAATCTATGCTCTGTCCCACAATGTTAAGCTTCTTGACCTATCAATACCTCTTCCTAGCTTTATGATCTAGAGCATAATAACATTAACCTCTCTGAAACTCTTATTTCTCACTGGTGAAACAAGAAATATTAGTCATGGGTCACTTAATGACAAGGATATGTTCTGAGAAATGTGTCTTTAGGCAATTTTGCCATTATGTGAATGTGATAGAGAATACTGACACAAACCTAGATGGTGTAGCCCAGTGGTCGGCAAACCGCGGTTCTGTTGACTAATGAGTTTGCCGACCACTGGACTAGACTAAATGTTACCGTGTAGTTGGAAGCTGTGAGGATTAGGCAATTGTGGCATATTGTGTGCAAAGAGGTAAAGGGTAGTATATGACAGTGGTCGGCAGACTCATTAGTCAACAGAGCGGCAAACCGCGGCTCGTGAGCCGCATGTGGCTCGCGAGCCGCGGTTTGCTGACCACTGGTATAGCCTATTGCACACCTAGGCTATATGGTATATCCTATTGTTCCTGGGCTACAAACCTATATAGCATGTTACCGTACCAAATACCATAGACAACTGTCACAATGGTATATAGTTATATATCTAAACATAGGAAAGGTAGAGTAAAAATACAATGTAAAAGGTTTTTTTTAAAATGGCATACCTGTATAAGGCACTGATTATGAATGGAGTTTGTAGGACTGGAGGTTGTTTTGAGTGAGTAGGAAAGTGAGTGATGAGAGAATGTGAAGGCTTAGGACAGTACTGTACACTCTTGTAGACTTTATAAACACTGTCCCTCAAGCCCTCCCCTTGCTTCCTTTCAACAGGTTCAGCAAAAGAACATGGAAATTGTCAGTGCTGCTCCGTGAATAGGGTTATGGGCTGAATTGACAGGAAATATTGAGGAGAAACTGGCTGGATAATGCATAGATCACCAAAAAAAAAAAATGACTTTCAGAAGGGAGTGAAAGATGGTCTGAGGATCAGCCAGAATAAAAGATCAAGATGGAAAAATAAAGGAACTTAGGGAATTATCATGGCAATGTGGTTTTGACTGTTACATTTTGGAGCAGTGGTCAGATTAAGAAATTTTGTGGTATTCATTAAAAAAAAAAGAGGGTATTTAACATAAGATGCAGAACTGAGGACTCAATTGTTTTAAACTTGAAAATTTGTTTTTGATTCCATTGATTCTATCCGGCACAAAGAACTCTCGCAAGCATTGAAATGAAAGAAGAAATAAAACTTACGATGTTTTATCATTACAACTTGAAAATATTTCTGAAGTGCAGGAAGGCTGGCTCCATACTACCACATCAAACATTTACTAAAATGACAGTGGGCACTTAATATTTGTTAAGGTAGCTCTTGTGAATCTGTGTCCTTTTACAGGATCTTAGGTCCTCAACAAGGAATTACAGCAACGTACTCTGAGGACCATTGGGTAATATCTGGGAGGCCATAGTGCCCTCAGTGGCTGACTGGATATCCTCTGTGCACTTAAAACTGAGGTGCTCTGAGTGAGAGGCACTCTAGTGCCAAGCTTCACAGATATTGGCATTATAATCTTATGGGACCACTGTTGTATATGTGTCCATCATTGACCAAAATGTCATTATGCAGCATAGGACTGCACTTACAATTTAGAATTTTTATAATAATTGAATTAGCTAAAACGTGTAAATGCTTAGTCAGTGGTTGTCAAATGCATGGAGGAGGGCATGGTAGTGAAGAAGAGTTGAGGGAGGTGTTTTTTTAATTTGTTTTAAGATATGTCTTGGGAGTATTTTTTCAAAGCAGAAGGTAGAAGTCAATGCCACAGCCAAGACCTATTAGAATTGTGTAAAATATGAGACAGAAGATTTGTGAAAGTTGATGGAGCAAGGAGAGGAGTTAGAAAAAAAAAACAGAACAAAAATAGAGGTGAGCAGGTTAGTTTTAGAAAGGCTTGAAAAGGTCATCTCTTTATCTTAGACAGGAGACAGGGTGAAAAAGATACATGCAGAAAGAAATAAGGGATGTACAAAAGCGTTGGAAACAGCTGTGCTAGTTCATTTAAAATAGCATAGCATTCAATTTTAGCACTTATGTTTGTTGGGGCCCATAGAAGTTTGCCTCAAAATATCCTACAATGGCATATTAATTAGTTTGAATAAAAGTTACTTGACAAACAGCCAATGCAAGAAGGACACTTTGAGCCTTCCCTTGTCTCCTTCCATGTGGATAACAAATCTCTCCCTTGAAAGGTGCCTTCTTGTTCCAGGGGGCTAAGCCAGGCACCCTTATCACTAGAGTCAAGGAATCCAGGGCCAAGAAGCCTGTATAAACAAACCTCTGTATTTCTTTAGTATCACTAGTCCACTTTCTGTTTAGATTCTTTACAAATAAGCACCTACACCTGTGTTTTTGTCCTGTCAATTCTTCACAAATGTATTGCTTTTTTGTGTGTCTAAAAAGTACAAAAAGCTGGCTGGTTCATCATTTCTGGGAGCACTGTTTATGATTGGTATTTCTGCTGTTCATCTGTTTTTGTCTCTATTTTAATATTAGTCTAGCTATAGGAACTCAAGAGGAGCAAAAGGTGGAATTTCTTCCTCCTTCAGGCTTGCAATAGTTCACTAAAACTTTATGTGTGGTCATGTCCTGCCCCACGCACTGCATAACTCTTATAGCCCACAGGGCCTCCCATGATGCTGACTCTTTGTTCTTTTTCATTTGACAATTGTGGCATTGTTGTATGAAAACACATGGGGGTTAGATGCATGTGATCGTTTTTGATGGGATGTCCAAAACAATTTCATTCATGATTACAGAGTTGAATGAAATCAGGTTAAGAAAGATTGCAGATTACCAGAAGAATGTGAAAGAATGTTCCAAAAAGGGGGAAAGAAAAATGACTCTGTCTTTGGATTTTCGAGTTCCAAGAATAATGCCTAGAACAGAATCGGCACATAACTGAATTAATGAATAAAATAATGAAGCAAATAGCCAGTGAAACTCCAGAAACACCAGATTACTGTTTCCAAAGTTAAATATCTATAAGGTGAATTTTGACTAGTAATCTACATATTATTATTACTATGAGTAACTTCACCTGAAAACATATTTATGTTACTCAAGGACAAATAAAATATTCTTCCATTCTATCTTATTAAGATCATAGATGAGTACATTTACATTCAACTAAAATTTTTGAGATTTTTCTGAGTTTCGTTTTGCTTAATACCTCATATATTCCTATGGTATGCAGAATTTAACTTTTCTTTTAAACTTTTCCTGGTTTACTCATCATCCACTATTGCAAACACCAACATCACCACCATGGTTTGGGAAGGGAAATTTTTTTAAGGGCTTTATTACTATCTTGTACTATTTTGAAAATGTGATAAGACTATCCTGCAGTGAGTCGAGTCAAATCAATTGGTTATTTCATCTACAGGAAAATAAGATGAATTGGTTATTTCATCTACAATAAAATAGGATCTTTGGGTACATCTAGAGTGACACTGTTCAACAGAATTATAACAAGTCACATATGTAATTTAGCTACACTACACTAAGTAAAAAAAAAACAACAGGTGAATTAATTATACTTTATTTAACTTAATACTGTAATTGTTGTAAATATGAATGTAACAATCAATAAAATTATTCATGTAATAATTTTCACTTTATTTTTTGTAGTAAGTCTTAAAATCTAATGTATATTTTATACTTTCAATAACTCAAATTGAACTAACTACATTTTAGATTATCAATAGCCACATGTTGCTGGCAGCTATAATAGTAAACAACATCAATCTAGACATTCAGGTTACATAATAACAAACTATTTCTAAATTAAAGAGCTAATTAAATTTTTAAAAACTTTATTTAGACTATTTTTGTTTTCCTATGAAAAACACCAATGAGTCAAAGTTATTTATGTTTGTCTGTAATGTTAGGCATCTGATAAGGGAGTAGAAAGAAGCCAGACAGTTTTTTTAAAAATATTTCTAAGCTTTTCTTTTAACATAAATATAAGTTAACATAAAACAGTTTATTTTTTAACATTCACGTGAGCTCAACATTTGGGGCTAAAAAATATATGGCCTACACAGTGGTGTTATTTTTTAGTTATAACACTGCTGAAAGCTAGCTTACACGAACTTTGATTGTTTAGCACTTTAGTGGCTAAAAGAAGAAAGAAAGAAAAAAAACAAATAAATCTCTTATAATCTTGTTGAAAGAACTTAAAGATGTCCTCCCACAGCTGAGGCCTTGCATCACATAATTCAAGAAAGAGTAAGGATAAATGACTACATTACCAAACCCTGAAATAGTGGTGTATGTTAGAAATGTTGACAGATTTTTAATTGTAGCAGCACATTTTGTGCTGCTCTATGTACCGTACACCATCAATAAACAGAAATTTAGGATGCAGTTTTCTGCCTTGACCTTCAAGCTCCAACTGGTTTTTCATCATCAAGACTCCATCAATAATATAATTTATAACTCTGAAAAGAGACTATGTGGACACAATAAACCACATACGTTACAAGAAGGAAAGGGAGATAGATAGTTGGCCTCATAGCCTCAAATTCAGTCAACCTTACTGATAAAATTCACTTGTGTGTTAACACATCACTTTTCAGTCAGTGTCAAAAAGCTAATGTTAGTCCTCAATCCTTTTATTTATGAACTTATAAAGCAGGTTCCTTTTAGAGAACCACATTTATTGGCCTAGTGAGTTAACTATATTTAGGTCACAAAAGTCTCTCAGCACACTTTTTTTTCCTGATTATCATTGTAAGATGAATACCACTGAACTATATAAAAGTAAAACTTGTACTCTTCTGTTCCAGAAGGGGCAACTGAGATGAGATAGGCATGAGCTTATTTATGTGTAGTAACATTTCTACTTACTCTGAGGTAATGCTTCTAAAACATAGCAATTGAATTAAAATCATTTAAAATAGCATCTGGATGGGCAAAAAAAAAAACTGTCACAAAGCCCAAGGGACTGTTTATGATGGGAAGTACAGAAAGACTGAAAAACTGGGGCAGACACCAGCAGATTCTAGCTGCTAGATGAAATGACACCAATGAGAAGTAACCAGTAAAAACAGGAATAAAGCAGAGAAAGAACTCAGTTTCCTAGCTTTCAGTAGCATATTATGTATAGTTAGTTATTAATCATAGATGCAAATGACTCAGAATTTGAGGGCTTTGTTGTATGACAACAGAATGTACAAATTTGATGACTTTCAATCAACAAGAGAATGTTAAATATTATTAAGTATATTTTGAGAAATATAAGTGACATCTTTTAGAAAACTTTCCTTGAGAAATGCTCTTCCATTCTCCCATTCCCATCTCTTACAGACCAACATCTACTGATTTAGAAAACCCCACTGAAGTACCACTTCCCTCAAGAAGCCTGCTTGGATCCTGCTCAGCTGAAGAAGACAAACTAAAAATCAAACAACAAAAAAACCCTTTCACTTCTCTGAATAACTAACTCTGCTTCTTTCTTAGACTATGTTACATTTAACCTTATTCCACAGTTACGTTTGAAGATATTACTATTCCTAGGGCTGGGAAATGGAAAGGTTGGAATAATTAAAATTTAGACATTTGAAGAAGGTGTCCTCTGAAAGTAAAACTCAGATCTGAATAGGAGTCACTGCCCTCCTATGATTAATGCCTTGGGGTCAGAGTTGGAAACATGTGAAAGTGGGACCCAGACTCTGAGGGATGAGCTCTAGCCAGCTGGTGCTGATGTCTCTCATGAGCATTGTGAGGTCGGTTTAGCTAATGTTGGAAAAAGTATAAATCAGAATTGAGTGCTGCTACAAAGTGAACTGTCACTACCCGGGTGAAAAAGCATTCATTGCTAGAGTGACAACAACAACAACAAAAGGAAGCAAAAATAGGAACAAAGTGCAAACAGGAAAAAGAGCATCTCTTCCTCCTCCAGGCTTCCAGATTTCCTTTAGTGCCTCCTCGGGGAGAGTCCAACGGGGAGCCAGCGGGCCAAGCAGAAAGTAGTTTGCAGGGTCCTAGCCCAGGTTCACAGCATTACATACAGAATAGGATTGATACTGAAAGAATAAAGCTTAATAACTGGCCCACCTATGGAAATAATGCTGCTGTCTAATCCATATTCATATTCCTCACATTATCTGGTTTAGTAGGCTGAATGGAGCCTCCAAAATATGCCCATGTCCTAATTGCTGGGACCTATAATAGTTACCTAACTTGGACAAAACATCTTTGCAGGTATGATTAAGGATCTGGATATGAGGAAATCATCCTGTATTTTTTGGAAGGACCATAAATCCAAATACAAGTGTCCAGAGTGCGAGAGGGCACTCTGCAAAATTGCTGTCACTAGGTAGCTCTTGTGTTGAGCATCTGCCCCCTGGTGGTCATTGAGCATCATAGCTACCAGCCAGTCGGATGGTCAGCCAGTTGCTTAGGCTTTTATACATATAGATATTAATAAAATAGAAAAAAACAATCATTGCCTGAAATAAAATGAAACAAAGGTGTTCATCAACCTCCAGAAAATAATCTAGAAAACTGTTTTCCTATACTTTAATTCTTATTTTTCAATGTCCAGAATTCTTTTCTCTTCATCCATTTGATATTCTATTTTATAAAGAAAACTAACACAATGAATCAGCTTTGAGAAATGTCTACTCTTAATTTTTTTAAAGCTGTCCATTTAACTTCATAGTTAAGAAAATGACAGAATTGGGAACAAGAGGAATTTGCAACAACTTTCAGAGAGAACACTTAATATTTGGTTCATATATTCTTTCTTCCTAAACTTTACATCAGACAAGGATATATTTTATTGGCTTTGAATGATATTCTGTAAAATTTTATTGAGTTAGCATATCTTCTCAAGTTCCTAGTGGAGCATATGTAAGTTTTGTTTAGAAAACCAAACCTACTATGATTAGCAGTAAAATATATATATACATATATATCAGAGACACTTTAATTGGCACATTTGAGAGTTATTTCTTCCAAAAATATTTGACTATATTTCCTCCTGTTCCCCATTATTGTATAAAGAGCTGATTACTATTTGCATGTAATTATTTCTGTATGAGAAGGAGAAGGCAAGATGAATTTTTAGTCTACAGTTGGATTAGCCAAATATAACCAGACAGATACAAACAAAATTTCTTCCCAAGCCTATTTAACTGTTTAAAATGCTTATGAAAAGTAATCTTATTATGTTAGTCATATTACTTAAGCAGAAATCAACAGAACCCCTGTTAGAAAAAAGAGAAACTAATTTGGTCCACATCACGGCTGTTAAAATTCATTGCTCAGGAGATAAATCTGTAATTCTTGCTGTCTCCCCTTTTTTTTCATTCTCACATCTACCCACCACCAAGTTCTGTAGATTCTACTTCGAAATTTTACAAATTCATCTTCTCTCCCTTTTTACTTACAGCAACATTATCTATGGTGATGGTTAATTTTATGTGTCAACTTGGTTAGGCTATGCTACCCAGTTGTTTGGTCAAACACTAATCTGTGAAGGTACTTTATAGATGTAATTAACATTTAAAATTAGTTGACTTTAAGTAAAGGAGGTTAGCTTTGATAATGTGTGTGGATCTCATTCAATCAAGTTGAAGTTTGTAAGAGTGAAAACTGAGGTTTCCTAGAGAAAAGGAATTCTGCCTCAATACCGCAATACGGAAATCCTTCCTAATTTTCAGCCTGCACTACAAATTTCATATTTAAAACTAAAACCTCAACTCTTGCCTGAAGTTGATTGCCATATAGATTTCAGACTTGGCAGTCTCCACAAGTGCATGAACCAATTCCTTAAAATCTACCTATCTAGCCTAGGGAAGCATCCTCCCACACTCCAGGAGGTTGTACATGCCTGGGTTGCAGGCTCATTTCCCATGCAGGAGGCAGCTGACTGATGTTTCTATTTCTCTTTCCCTCACCTATCCTCTCTCTGAAATTAATAAAAACATATTAAAAGTCTATCTGTCTATCATCTATCCTATTGGTTCTGTTTCTCTGGAGAATTCTGACTGATACACTTAGATCATTAAAATATCACATCAGCCCCGGCTGGTTTGGCTCAGTGGTTGAGCATCAAGCTATGAACCATGAGGTCATAGTTTGATTCCTGGTCAGGGCACATGCCCAGGTTGTGGACTCATGTTTCTATCTCTCTCTGTACCTCTCCTTCCCTCTCTGAAATCAATAAAAATATTTTTTAAGATATCACATCATTTTTAATCTCTCCACTTTTTTCATTATCTTTATAATTCCTTCTCTACATAGCAGACAGACAGATAGGAAATATAGATAGATAATAGATAAATTAGGTTTCCTTCTGCTTAAAACCAGGTATTAAATGCACTGAAAATAACATATAAGCCCCTCTTTATGGCCTCCAGTCCCTTGTGTAATTCTCCAATCTCCACCCAAGTTGCTCTCCCTCAATCAATTTGGCAATTTGGCAACCTTAGAAGAAGAAAATCCTGTTTCTTTACATCTAGTCACTTTTAATGTTTATAATTACACATTTGTTTTATTGTTTGCTTTATTCTCTTTCTTCCCACTAACGATAAAGTCTACAGGGTAGGGTAGATATTTATATTTTTGACCACTGTATTCTGTTTCTGGCATAATCTGCCATTTAGTAGACACTGAGTATTTGATAAATTGATAAATAGAATCAATAGTAATGGAATCAGTAGTAATCCCAGACAAGTACTTTGAAGAAGGAGCACTGAATTCTAACTCACAGATAAGACAATAAGATGAACACAAGAATCAGAGCAAATACAGAGACAAAATGTCAGTAACCCATGGGCATTCCTCTGGCAGCCCAGGACTGAGTTTAAAAGATTAAACGTCCATGTTTAAAAGATTAAACGTCCATGTTTTGTGTGAGATAAAATTTATTCTATTTCTGCTGCTTCTTCTAGCTCAAAATAGAATCATTGTATTTACCTCAACTTTAAAAAAAAAAAAAAACTTTTTGTTTTTATTCTATGCCTGTCTGGGAAGCTACTAAAAAAAAGTGGCTTTGGATTTGTTTAAAAATAGACTCAGAATGGTTGAAAGTAGGTTTCATTGCTTACTAATTTATGCCATTTACTATCTCTGATAACTTGTGGGAGGGTGAATTTTTTCTGAATTTCAGAGTTATCTGCAAAAGTGGGAAAAATATAGACTGGGATGAGTGGTTGACAGGTTAGAAAATGTATATATAAATCATCAAGGGAAAAAAAAAGAAATCTTCCATAAATGCTCTTGAAGAGTATAGTCGAATAAAAGAGAGAAAACTACTTTGAAGCAAGAAAGCTCTGGGCGCAACTACTGGCTCCAACAATTACTGTGCATGTTGTGAAGATTAGATATAAGCATCAAGTATATTAAATGCCTGGCATGTGACTAGTATTTCATTTCTTAAATTTTTTATAGGTAGTACCCTTGAGTCCCTAATCTCTGCTTGACATAGAAATGTACTATAGAAATTGAATATTCCTAATAAAACCTGGCATGGGATATACATCCTCCTCCTCCATACCACCACCATCACCACCAACAACAACAACAACAACTACAGCACAAGGCAGATCCCCAATTCCTTAAAGATCCAGGGATAAAAGACTGAGTTGTTATTTCTGAGTAAAGTAGTCAACAACTGTAATCAAAGCACAGAAAAGGATACACAACTTAATAATCATTTAGGCTTTGGAAGGCAGAAGAGAAAGTGAAGGTGGACTCTTCAGCAACAGTTCCAAGCAGACAGATAGGCAGATGGCAGAAGTGAGATGCAGAGTTTCTTAGAGCTCCTTGAAATTGCCTGCTTGAGAGGAGCAGGCACCTGATTCTGTCACTTAAAGGAATGTCTTTTCTTTCAGTTCTGTTAGCTCTCGATTCCATCAATCTTCGCGGGAGCTTCTTTGACCTTTACATCTCCAACACTTCCAATGAACACATAAACTTCTAATTTTCTCTATGAAAACTATTACTTTGAATAAACTAAATTGTTTCCTAGTTTTCTCATGGAAACGTGTCTCATAAAGATAGAGTGAAAGGAAATACTTGAATCCCACCATATGCAATTTGCGGGTTTATTCTATTTTTATTAAGATTATATCAACTACATTAAATTGTATATTACTTTTAGTTCTAATGATGGACTATGGGGTGAGCAATTCCCATATCATCCATTGTTCTTCTAAATCTCCAAGTTGATGTCATCTCTGTATGGTTAATAGCTTCCTTTTCTTTTTTCTCATCAGTTGAAAATGGTATTACCTTAGGACCTTAGAGAGCAGACTAGATAAGAGCACAACCAAAAATAGTGGTTGGCAAACCCTTGAGGTGACCAGGTGAAGGGAGGACATTTGTGTCCCTTTTTCTCCTTAATGAGAGTAACTCATGTAAGCTTTCATTTGAACAAAAACTTCATTGGGATAGAGTGCAGGGATAAATATGTGCTTTACAGAATCATGTCTATCAGTTTTCAGTCCTTTTCATGTGTATCTTCTAAATATATTCTACCTGCTGCATATTTTGAGTATGTGTGCATGTTTAATATAAAGATCTACTTTCTTATTATAAGAAGAAATTGTTCCCACTAGTAATCTGGTTATTGGCAAATATAAATTGATATCTGAGCATATGAACTACTAAACATATGATCTATATAGCAACCAAGTACTTTACTTTCATTATGTAACAAATTAAAATGTCAGTTGCTTTAGTGGGTACAAAAAAATAGAGCATGATCCTGTATTTTAATTCTCTTTAGAAAGATATTTATACACATGGAAATTCTGTTGTACTGATGATAGATACAATAGGCAATTAGATAAAGGAGAGAGAAACAAGTGCTAAAATGTTTAACAGGTTATAATGGAGAACCTAGATTTTAATTATTTTTCTTCTCATTGAAATAATTATTTTTCAAAGAAATCAGAAGTAATTTCACATTAGCTACATATATTTCCTCAAATAATGTGTCCATTATCTTAGGAATCTGTTAGTTTATTTTAATTAAAAGAATGAATGTCATGGAAGTTAATTGATTTATAGGATTATCTGATTGGTGTCCCTTTTAGGTCTTAAGCCCACATCTCTAAATTCCCAGTCTAATAATGCCTACTCTAAATCTCTCTGTTATTTATGGGAAAATATTTCTAACTATGATATATGGGATTTATCAGATAAATGTCCTTCCCATTTTAATTGCATCTAATATTTATAGAAATATTAAAGGGTAGGCAATATTTTGGAAGAATATTGAGTCAGCATAATAGGGCATATATATTTTTTCGAGAAGTATAGATACATTTGATGCCTCACAGATATATTTTTGTAAAAATTAGAGTTAGGAGATATAATCATTCAACTGTACGACAAATAAAATTTAACCAAACTTTGTGAAAATTCACCTATTTCATATTTGTCTGTATTTGTATCAAAATCTAATTAAATTTATTAGTGACTTCTAAGCAAACTAGCATAAATTGGATCAAATGTATGTAGCACTATCTAGTAGAAAGAGCAGTAGTTTTAGAGAAAACAAGACCATTTCAGATCCCATTTGAACCACCTATAAACCTTTCCTAAGCCTCAGTTTTCTTATCTATATAAAAGGAATAATAAAAGGAATCTTGCATTAGTGTTAGAAGAGTCACAGATAGTATATGAAAGTGTAAAATATAGTGCCTGAAACAAAGTAAATCCTTAGCTGTGACAGTATTGTTATTACTGGCCTTATTATTCACCTCAGACTGGCAATGTGTCTTGACTCGAAATATAACAACAGTATTTTTTTTCTGACTTTATATGGAAAGAAACCTCAAGCCCAAAAGAGATCTATATATATATAAAAGGACAATATGCAGTGTCCCCTTGGGAGTTCGACTGGGAGAACACGAGTTGCATTGTTCTCTATGACATGTGCTGACCACCAGTGTGTGGTGCGGAACAAAGGAAGGCCCTAGCCAGCAGCTGGCAGCTGGCAGCTGGGGAAGGAAGGCTCAGGCCCTGATCAGCTCTGATAGCCAGCCAGGCCTAGGGACCCTACCCGTGCATGAATTTTGTGCACTGGGCCTCTAATATTTTTATAAAATCCAAACAGTATGCACATGTGGATTGCTATTTTGATGCTAGCAGACTGGATCTCAGACTAATTACCTGGAGAAAGAGTTGTTTTCAACTAAAATTTCTTAAACAAGTTTTTCAATGTCTAATCAAATTGCAGTGATCATTATCTGTCACAAGGAGATACACTCTGTTTTAATATTAAGAAAATGAGCTAAAAAAAGAGCTTGGATTTCAGTATATTAATTTGGTTTCTTTTTAAATTTGGTAGTTTTTTTTCTCCTTTTAGAAGTAGAAGCTTTAAAATATGAAAGGGATTTATAATTATAAAGCTAATATATATGTTTATTCATAAAATATAAAAGGAAGTGTATATAATGATCAGCATTATAAAGATTTTGTATGGGAGCCAGGTTCTCAACCCTCTTTTGGACATTTTATATTGTGTAGATTATTAAACTCTGTATTCATATACAGATTCTTTTGTGTAAATGGCCTCTGTTAAAAGTATTTTAAAAGCATTATGGTAATTCTTAATCACAAGTTACTTTTACATACTAAAGAAATCAGAGGCATTGCTGATAGAGTTAATGACAAGAGAGACAATGGTGGGATTTTAGCTCCATTCAGACCACCCACACCTCACAAAAAGAAAAAGGACAACCGGAACAAAGTAGTTATTATCCCAGTCAAATACTGAGCATGAGATTCTGTTAGTACTTATATAACTAAGTCTAATTAAAACACCATGAAAACTAAATAATGAGATTGCTGTTCATCTGAAATGATTTGTTGGGGGTGAGTTTTAGTTCCTTACAATTCTTAATATCAAATTTATGTAATGGAGTCAAATGTATGATCAGTGGGAAACCTGACCATCAGTACTGAGACATGTGTTTTTTAATAGTTCTGTCTAATGTCATTGCTCTCCTAAGTGTAAACTAGTTCTAACATCTTTCAAAAGCAAAGTTTTGGGAGCTTATGTGTTTGAAAAGTTCTTTTAATGGATTGTTTGCTTTGTTTATTCTTGGCTCAAGGCAGAAGCATCCTGACATTTACATTGCTATTTCCCTGCTTTCAAAAACGCTAAAAAAAAAAAAAAAAAAAATGTTTTGGCTTTGGCTTGAACTGGCATGAAATTGTCCTCTGAAATTCCTCAAGGCCATTCCAGCTATGTTGGAAAGGACTTCCTTCATTATAAACCCTCTCCCGCAGCGCAGCTTTGATAAGGACACAAAGGCAGAGATGCACACATTGGTACAGCCACACACACACATTCCCACCCAGCTTTCAAATGAATTGTGCCCCTAAAGTCCTGATTAAAGTGTTGTTTGGAACTCAGAAGTATCTTCCCAAAGAAATAATATTATAAATGTAGTAGAAGCCCGATGCACGTAGATTCATGCTAGAATGGGCTTTCCTTTCCCTGGCTGCCAGCACTGCCTTTGCACTCTGGCCCAGTCCCTTTCCGCTCAGGCCCCTGAGCTGCCTCTTTCCGCTCAAGGAGCCGCCTCTTTGGGCTCCAGCCCCGCCTTCCCATGCTGCCCAGAGGCCCTGAGAGACCAGGGGTGGGGCAGAATGCCTGCGTAGTCGCCATGGCGACCCACCCACCCTGTCACTCAGCGCCTGTGTGTGCAAATTAACTGCCATCTTTTTTTGGGTTAATTTGCATATCACTTCAGATTGGCTGGTGGCGTAGTGGAGGTATGGTCAATTTACATGTTTGTTTATTATTAGGTAAGATTTGCTTAGCCTCTAACAGATTACTTAACCACTATGTAGATGAAATATCATATTAGAAAGAACAATAGGACAATATTGCAGCATAACCAATAGTTTTGTTTTAAAGAAAATAAATAGCCTCTAATTTATTCTGAATGGTGGTGCTTGAGGATGTTCACTTTCCTAGAGTCCATGTCTACCCTAGCAGCACAAAACACTGGCTGTTTGCTTCCTTCTCAATTCCCCACATCCTCAAATCAAAACCATTGGAATATACATGTAATGGGTGGATCTCTGATTCTCCTCCCCAAGCAACACTATTGTTTGGCAAAATTGCCCCACAATCCCAGCTAATCATAGTTAACAAGGCAACAGTAATGTAGGAAAACTTTATTAGTTTTCATAGTTTAACTGCTCTCTTTAAATGTATAGAAAGACTAAATAGGAGATTTTATGCAGGTATTCATTCCCAATGTATGAATGTGAGGCCATATTGATACATTTTGTACTTATATATTAGAGTTGTCTATTAAGAGTAAACCTTTGCCAATCATATTTTTGCTGAAAGAAGTTTTGTTTTCTATTTGTACACTAAGTGTTTAACATCAAAGATCTTTCTACGTCTGTGAGTTTAGTCGAGTCACTTAAATAAAGGAGATGGCAATTGTTAGTATGCACCCATTTTTAAGACTGTTTAGGCTGGGGTATGTGAGTCAAGTGAAGAGAGGAGATATTAAGAAAAAACAGCAGCCTCAAGAACTCATATCTTTAAGCACTGCAACAATTTTTGACAAGGCCAGGAATTTTGCTAAAATAAGCTAGGGAGAATGCATATTCATAAGATATTAAAGTTTAAGCACGAAATGGTTGGTACCAAAATTTAAAAAGTGGTTCAAACTTTAAAATTTAAAACTTGGGAGATTCTGCCCCAGAAGATTATGATGCTTTTTTTAAAATTTAATTTAATTTATTTTTTAAATTCTTTATTGTCAAAAGTGCTACATATTTCCCCTTTTCCTCCCATTAACCTCTCCCAGCTTGCCCCTTGCCCCTGCCCCACAGCCCAGGCCTTCACCCCACCGCATTATCTGTGTCCATTGGTTATGCTTATATGCATACAAGTTCTTTGGTTGATCTCTTACCGCTATCCCCTCCCCTGCTATGATGCTTTTTTTGGTAGTGTTTCCTGGACACCTAAAGAAAGCGGTGTGGGAGAAGGCCTCCCTAATTGATAAGTTTTGTTATTTTGAAAGCCCACATTTATTTTGGGAGCTAATGCTATTTAAATATTATATTCACTCATTTCAAAAACTGCACAACACTCTTTATTTTCTATGGGATGTTGCAGCCTCTTGATATAAAAGCTTTTAGCAAGTGTTTAAGAGACAGGACTGCAGTGACCCTGGGGTAAGAGAACTTATGTCAATATTTTCAGTACTTATTTTTAGAAAAAAACTTTAATCCTCACTGAAGGATATATTTTTTTCATAGCTTTTTTCTTGAGAGTGTGGAAGCGAGGGATGGGGAGGTAGGAAGAGAGGGAGATAGGGAGAGAGAGAGAGAGAGAGACAGAGAAAGAGAGAGAGAGAGATCAATGTGAGAGAGACACATCAATTGGTTGCCTCCCACATGCACCCCAACTGGAGCTAGGGATCGAATCTGCAACCGAGGTGTGTGACCTTGAGCAGAAATTGAACCAATGACACTTCTGTGCTCGGGCTGATGCTCTAATCACTAAGCAACGCTGGCCACGGTAACTATTTCTTCATTGGTAAGAGAAATATGGGGAAGAGGCTTTGGAATCCAGAATACTCTCAGATTCTGAAGTAGCAAATAGCAGAATCATATAAAAAATACTTTTAGCTTATAATATTTGTATAAGATTCCCTAGTTTATAAATTATCTTATCATATTTTATCCTCATTTTTCCTAATTTTAGCCTCATATTTTATCTAAATTTATCCTCCTAGTAATAGCCCTTGAGATTTTCATTTTTAGAGATGAGAAGCTGAGTAGCTAATTAGCTTGTCTAAGTCATGCAAGTGGTAAAAGAGAAATTTTTCTATTCAGATCCCTTCCTACTTTTGTAAATCCCAAATTCAGTAGTCTTCCTACAACACCATTGTTCCATGGTGTTCTTAATTCTAAAAGCTATTCCACTATGAACAGATGAGCTATTGATTAAAAAAGGCAATATTAAAAGTATGTTATATGGCAAAAGAGGAAAGACAATTCAATGGAAAAGATAGACTTTTCAACAGCTAAACATCCAAATGCAACAATAGTGAATCTAGACAAAGACCTTTCACAAATTTAGCTCAAAATGGATCAGCAATCTAAATGTAAAACACAAACCTATAAAACACCTAGAAGACAACATAGGAGAAAATCTAAGTGCTCCTGCAGTGATGGTGAGTTTTCAGATACAAAATCAAAAGCACAATTCATGAAAGAAAACTTGTTACATTAGATTTTATTACAATTAAAAACTCTGCTCTGCGAAAGACCCTGTTAAGAGAGTGAAAAGACAAGACAGCCTGGGAGAAAATAATGGCATTGCATGAATATGATAAAGAACACCTCACCAAAGAAGATATACGTATAAACAGATGGAAAATAAGCATACAAAAAAAGGTGCTCAACATTATGGCATTAGAGAATTGAAAGTTAAAACAATAAGATTCCAATACACATCTATTAGAATGCTAAAAACCAGAATAATTGACATCATAAAATTCTGTGTAAATGTGGAACAACTGAAAGTAATGGTATAGCCACTTTGGAAGATAGTTGGGCAGTTTCTTACAAAGCTAAATATAGGCTTACTATATGATCCAGTAATCATGCTCCTTGGTGTTTCCCCAGATGAGTTGAAAATATATATCCACACGAAAATCTGCACAAGCATATATATATATATATATATATATATATATATATATATATATATATATATAACTGAATGCTTCAATGGGTGAATGGATAAAGAAACTGTGATACAGCTATACAATGGATTATTACTCAATGATTAAAAAAATGAATGTGGAGGAAACTTAAATTCATATTGCTAAGTTGAGAAGCCAACCTGAAAATGGTTACATATTGTATGATTCTAAATATATGACATTCTGGAAAAGGCAGAACTGTGGAGACAGTAAGAGCCGTGGTTGCCAGTGGCTCCGGGAGTAGGGAGGGAGCATTGAATAGGTGTAGCAGGCAGTGAAACTATTTTGTGTGATACTGTAATCATGGATACACATCATTATACATTTGTCAAAACCCATAGAATGCACAACAAGCATAAATGCTAATATTAACTATGAATATCTATAATAATAAAAGCATAATATGCAAATCGACTGAAGGGTCAAACAGGTGAATAACCATCCAGACGACCTTCTGAACGACCTTCCGGATGAAGCTGGGGCTGTGAAGGCCTACTCTTGCATGAATTTCGTGCATTGGGCCTCTAGTTAGTTAATAATAATGTATCAATGTTGGCTCATCAATTGTAACAAATATACCACACATTGCAAAATGTTAATAATGGAGCGGGGAGACTGTGTACTAGAAGGGAAAAACTGTGTGTGTGTGTGTGTGTGTGTGTGTGTGTGTGTGTGTGTGTGAAGGATTATAGGTTATATGGAAACTCTGTGCTTTCTGTTCAATTTTCCTCTAAACCTAAAACTGTTCTAAAAATAGTCTATATTTTTAAGGAAAATATAGTGGAGAATGAATAGGTTCGCTGGGTCAGACTGCTTAATCTGCTTTTGCAGAATAATAACTACAGGGATTTTAAAAAAAACATTCAATAATAAAACACAGGTGCCACAAGATCTCATTTCCAGACACCCCTAGTTCCTATGAGTACAAGAGCAGTAACTATTGGAATTATAGTAAAGAGAGGAAGGAGAGAGATGACTCAAAATGACTAAGAAGATACACAATCCCCTTCCTACTCAGGGGCAATGAGTCAGATTTTACATTGCTGGATATTTTTGCAATATGTTTTCAACATACTGTCACTTACATGATCCTTGATCATATATAGCATTCCATGTGCTCCCCACTGCCTATCAAGCTCAGTACCTCTGGGGCACTTTGCAGCTTTTTATTATGCCCTTATTATAATCTATCATTGTGATCTTCCCTGCTCCCCTTACATAGGATTAGAAAATTTCCCTCAGTTAATACAGTGTCCATTGGATCAGATTCTTAGAGCTTGAGGGACTTTAGAGATGATCTTTAACAACAGGTTACCATATAACTACATAGAGACCCAGATATACCAAGTACCTTAACTAACTGGCTGGAGAAATGGAGAGAGAGGAGGTTCTTTCCACTACCAACCCTGTTTCACCTGCCTAGCCCCAGGGGAATCCTAACAGCAACCTGAAATAAGACTTCCATAGCCATGCAGTCACTACTAATTCATCAATTCCTCTTAACTTCATCTTCCATGTCAGCCCTTTGCTCTTCATTGACACCAGTATTCCAAATCCTGTTCTTTAACTCCCATATCTTTTTTACACCATAGCCTTCCTGAAGGGTTCTGTTCTCTTTCTACTCCAATGCCACTTATCAGGAGCTTCAGTTAACTCTTCCTCACAACACAGATATTTTCATGGCTCTTTTGTATAAAAAATAAAACCCAAATCTCTCAACAGAGTATTTAAGGGACTACACAATTTCATTCATTCCTGACTTCCGTAATCATGAGCCTAATAACCATTTTGACTATTTTCATTTATTGTTTTTCTCTCCGTAACGTATCACAGGTAACCTCTCCTTTGTATCTTTTTCACACTGTCCTCTCCTGGAAATGTTCCCTGTCTTAGTAATTTTGGGCTGCTATACGAAAATACTATTGCCCTGGCTGGGTGGCTCAGTTGGTTGGAGCATCATCTTATACACCAAAAGGTTACGGGTTTGATCACTGGTCAGATGCATATAAGAGGCAACCGATCAAATGTTTTTCTCTTACATCCATGTTTCTCTCTCTGTCTCTACCCTCCTCTCTCTAAAAATCAATGAAAACATATCCTCAGGTAAGGATTTAAAAAATAAAATAAAATATTATAGGCTGGATGACTTATAAACAACACACATTTGTTTCTACAGTTTTGGAGGCTGGGAAGTCCAAGAGCAAGTCATCAGTAGATTCAGGTTTGGTGAGGACTATTTCCTGGCGGATAGATGGCTGTGTCCTCACATGACAGGAAGGAGAGGGAGTTCTCTAGGATCTCCTTATTAAGGTGACTAGGCTACTAATTCCATTCATGAGGGATTATACCTCTACACTCATGACCTAATCATCTCTTAATGGCCACATTTCCAAACATACAAATTTTTGGAGGATTCAAACATGCAGTCTACAGCACTCCCTAATTTATTGAGCACCTTACCATTCCCCCAAGACTAGATAAATTTCTCCTTTTTCTTATAAAATCTTTCTTGACTTCCACAAGATAATAC
Organism: Plecotus auritus; assembly: GCF_963455305.1. Taxonomy (NCBI): domain Eukaryota; kingdom Metazoa; phylum Chordata; class Mammalia; order Chiroptera; family Vespertilionidae; genus Plecotus; species Plecotus auritus. The sequence continues at coordinate 192,415,081 of NC_137771.1, forward strand.
TTGTCCTTTGAATAAGTATTCTGTAAATTTATTTAAATTATTATTAATATTATTTACCTCCAATTAAATTAAATTCCTTGAAGACAGGAATCTTATATTGCCTGTTTCCATTAGTATGCTTGCACAGAGCAATTTTCAATGAAAGTTTATGTATAGGAATGATCGTCATTTTTAGACCAACATTATAGGATTCAAAAATCTTTGAATTGTCTGATGCCAAATTATGAAGAAAATTATTTTGCCTATTCCAACATGAATATATTTCAGTGTTTAGTGAACACGTTTGTTGAGGCAGTATCTTTTGGGACAAAAATCAAAATTCCAAATGCAATATTTAGCTCTACACAGTGAACTTCTGTCAACAACTTTCTTAAGAAGCAAATCACTTTTGACTTCCTCCTTGTATATTTGATGAGAATTGCCATAACACCATTGGATTGAAGAGTGAGATTCTTACATGAATAACATCTCTAAAAGTTGTTTAACTTTAAAATAAATTAAGCTCATTTACCAAATGTTATTTGGTTCAATGTAATTAACAATTTTATCTTTTCCCTGCACAGTTAATAATATAAATAATCAATTTTTCCATTTTCCTAAACTGCATATCATCCTGTCACACCCACCACTTTGAACATTTTCTCTCGCATAACAAAGGAGCTGCTCTAGCCGGTTTGGCTCAGTGGATAGAGCATCGACCTGCAAACTGAAAGGTCCCAGGTTTGATTCCAGTCAAGGGCGTATGCCTGGGTTGCGGGCTCAATCCCCAGTGGGGGACTTGCAGAAGGAAGCCAACCCATGATTCTCTCTCATCATGGATGTTTCTATTTCTCTCTCCCTCTTCCTTCCTCTCTGAAATCAATAAAAATATATAAAAAAAGAAGCTTATTAAGATTGAGAGTATAAAGTCTTATAATTTGATTTTTTTTTGTATCCAGAATACTTAGAAATATGAATTCTTTACCAAGGAAAAAAAGTAGGATGATTTATTATATATTTCATAAATGAGGTAAAATTCATGGCAATCTTGGGATAAAGCTCAGTCAAATAAATCAAAATAAAGCTATTTAAACTATTTGCAATGTTGGCATATGTATGAATTAACAGAGCCAAGGAAAAGAATAGCATGCATGTTTTCCTTCAATAACTATAGTAATAACAATACCAAAATATCCTATATAATAATTCTACATAATAAAAGCCTAATATGCTAAGTGTCTGGTTGTCTGGTCAGTCATTCAATCAATCAAAGTGTAATATGCTAATGATATGCTAAGACTGCTCAACCACTCACTATGAGGTGCACTGACCACCAGGGGCAGATGCTCCGACGAGTAGGTTAGCTTGCTGCTGAGGTCTGGCCAATTGAGACTGAGCCAGATAGGCCAGACATGCCCTGGAGCCCTCCTGTGGTCCCTCCCCTGCTGGAAAACCTCCCGCGTCCCTCCCTGGCCCCGATCATGCACCTGTGGGGTCCCTTGGCCTGGCCTGTGCCCTCTAGCAATTTGGGACCTCTCAGGTGATGTAGGACAGCAGGTTTTGGCCCGATCCCTCTATTCTTTCGGCTCCGCGGGCTGGATAGAACAGCCGAACAGGCCGGATCCGGCCCGCGGGCCGTAGTTTGCCCACGGCTGGTCTGGCCTGTGCCCTCTCACAGTCTGGGAGTCCTTGCGGGATGTCTGACTGCCACAGAAGCAGGAGAGGTTCCCACCACCACTGCTGTGCTCAACAGCCATGAGCCCAGCTTGACAGCCATGAACCCAGCTTCTAGCTGAGTGGCGCACCCCCTGTGGGAGTGCACTGACCACCAGGGGGCAGCTCCTGTATTAAGCATCTGCCCCCTGGTGGTCAGTGTGCATCATAGCGACTGCTTGTTCTGCCATTGGGCCGAAACCAGCTCTCTGACATCTCCTGAGGGATCCCAGATTGCGAGAGGGCACAGGCCAGGCCTAGGGACCCCACCAGTGCACAAAGAGATGCGGGAGGTTGGCCAGCGGAGGAGAGACCACAGGAGGGCTCCAGGGTGTGTCCAGCCCATCTCGCTCAGTCCCAATTGACAGAACCCCAGCAGCAAGCTAACTTACTGGTCAGAGCATCTGCCCCCTGGTGGTCAGTGCACATCATAGACTGGTCAACCGGTCAACTGTCTGCCCCCTGGTGGTCAGTGTACGTCATAGCGAGCGATTGAGCAGCCTTAGCATATAATTAGCATATTAAGCTTTGATTGGTTGAACAGATGTCTGGACGACTGGACACTTAGCATATTAAGCTTTTATTATATAGGATATCCTATCTAATAAAGAGGAAATATGCTAATTGACCCTCATGCCATCACAAAGATGGCGGCACCCATGGCCAATAAGGAGGGAATATGCTGACTGCCTCACCCTCAAAGATGGAAGTGCCCACAGCCATAAGATGGCAGCGCCCAGTCCCCTCAGCCCCCCAGCTGCCCAGGGCTGGCCTGAGGCGCAGGTAACCAGGGCCGGCTGAGACTTGTACTGCTGGCAGTGGCAGCAGCAGAGGTGTGATAGGGCATCACCTTCCCCGATCGCCAGGTCACCTCCTGCCACAGGGCTCCTGGACTGTGAGAGGGGGCAGGCCGGGCTGAGGGACCCCCCCTCCAGTGCATGAATTTTCATGCACCGGGCCTCTAGTGTGTACACATATACTGTATATATGTGTGTGTGTGTGTGTGTGTGTGTGTGTGTGTGTGTGTTTTATATACATACACACATTATATTAGAATCATCACACAGAAAGGTATATATATATATATATATATACATATATATATAATGTCGTATAGAAAAATCAAACACTTAAAATTTTAAAATATGTAATATTCTTTTAAAGTACATTTCCCCTCTTAGTTTAATTTCTACTGTATCAGGAACTCAAAAGCCAAAACAGGTTGTACTCACATCATCTTCTAAGAGCCTAAATTGAGTCACTTTCCTTATAAAAGTTATTTTACTAAAATATTTGTTAAAACTGTTCAAATTTTTTCAGAAATCACTCTATTGTGACCCTCCAACCAAATATCTCTATTTCCCTAGTTATTTCTAAATCCCACTCTCCCCTGAATATTAAACTTCTTTTACTCCCTCTTAAAAATAGAGTTTCTATACTATGCAGCTGTAAATAAGAATGAACTCTTACTCTTTGCGACAGCATCGATGGACCTGGAGAGTATTATGCTAAGTGAAATAAGTTAGTCAGAGAAAGACAAATATTACATGATCTCACTTATATGTGGAATCTAGTGAACAAAATAAACTGACAAACAAAATAGAATCAAAGGCATGGATACATAGAACAGACTGACAAATGTCATACGGGAGGGCGTTGGGGGACTGGATAAAAGAAGGTGAAGGGATTAGCTAAAGAACATATATGCATAGTCCATGGACACAGATAATAGTGTGGGGAAGGATAAGGGAGAGGGGGCAGAGGCTGGATGGAGGTGGGCAACCAGGGTTGGGGGGGAATGAGGACATCCACAATAGTGTCAACAATAAAAAAAATAAATTTAAAAACATAGTTTCTAGAATTAAACATAGTACTCTAAATTTGATCATATGAGGGCAGAATAACATCATCTTCTGATTCTTTCATGGAAGTTTATTTCTTCCAATACAACCTATAATTCCACCTGTAATTTTTTTGATATCCATATCATGTTTAACTCATACTGACCTAATGTCAAAAAAAATTCTTAATCATTTACTATATAGCACTGCTAAACCAAGTTTCCTTTGTTCTATATTTATGCAGCTGAACTGTCCTTTGGGAGAGGAGAATGGTACTCCAATTGGAGATATAATACGATTTACATTTTTAAAAAATTGTTTTGTTCACAGAATATACATATTCTGAAAAAATTAAACATAGAAATTTTATTGAGGGATATAAAATGCAAATTTTGAAACACATATCCTACCTGTAAAAACCTGGTGGCACTTGCTGAGCCAGGAAGTTCTTCTCCATGTCTTGTAGAATGTCATTCAGCATTCGGACACGCACTGGAACTCTTTCCCTGGGATCATTAGCAGGACGCATCTCATCTGACTGAAAGAGTTCAGCACTGTCCCGCAGGCGTGAGGCTAGGGCTAGCAGTTGGTGAGTGTTGGGTTGATCACCTGGTGAAGAAAAATGAGCTCATCTCAGAAGAGACATTCTCAAGGGAGCAAATAATAATTATGATGTGTTGTCTAAATGCGTTGTACTCTACTAAGCTTATTAAATTTTACCACTACTACCACTACTACTAGTACTAATCATAATTACCACTAATAATAATAGTACCATCAATAAATAGGTACTGATAGTTGAGAGACTATATTCCAGGTACTGGGTTGAGCATATTATGTAACTATCTCATTAAATATTCACCAAACCTTGTATTGTCATGTCTATCTCATAGAGGGTGAGAATTAAAGTAAGCAAATTGCCATAGGTCATCAAGAAAATAAATGACAGGCTACAATCAAAAGATGGATCTTTCTGACACAAATATTCAGATTAGTCCACACATTTTCAAGTTTAAAAAGCACTGTGGAAAGATGATATGCTAAGAAAAAGCAAACTAAGTTAGAATTAAGGTTAAAATATATCTGTTGTAGAATTACCAACCACTAATACAATGATCTTTTTGTCTCTCACCTTTATTGGATGGGGATCATTTTACATGTTAGTTTCTCTATAGAGTCCAGCATAGTGCTGACACTCAACAGTTATTTACTGCATAAACAAAATCAATTTAATAAATTATTTTTAAAAAATACAAAAAGGAAAAAAACATGTAGAGATAAAGTGATTTTCATAAGGGATATAAAAAGATAATACTCTTTGTAACTCTTTAGTCACTGAAATTAACAACATAAATAAAATCAAATGTTCACAGGTTTTGGCATTTTGATGATTTTTTTTATTTTGATGTTTTTATAGTATATTTCACATTCATTAATTATCTTGTTCGATTTCACAACAAAACGATATTGTGAGAAGACATATTTTTGCTCAATTAGAAAATCTACCCCTCTAGGTAACAATAATATCACATGTTATTTTTTCCTTATTTTATATTTTTTCATCACTATTTATGCCCCCTTCCACCTCCATCCATCACACTCCCCGCAATCACTACATTGTTGTTCTTGTCCATGAGTTCTTTCTCTTTTTTATCTTTTTTACTTAATCCTTCCACCCCCCCCACAACACCTACTAATGTTATTTGATAAAGATATGATTTATCTTGAATTCTTATGATTTGCCAAAGTTAATATATGGAGAACTTACAGGGAACTTCTTGACACAAGGAATGAACAAAATGGATGGGAAACATTTAGTTTATGCTGGAATTGAAAGACTGAGCAACTGTAAAAACAAGTTCGACATCCTTGAGAGTCTTCCATTTAAGAAAGAAAAATCTGTTCTGATGTAACATACACTACAAAATTGAAGACATTACTACTGAATCAAGTGAGACAAATTGTACCATTCTACCTTATTTAGCTTTAAATGAATTGATCTTTCATGGTGGTGCAGACATAGAGATCTGACGGCTTTAGGAACAGCTAGATCCAGAAAGATTCCTGATAGTGGAATCCTGCCATCCATGGCACACGCCTATGCATTACCTCAAGGGAATGAGGCTACAAATGGAAAAGTAGCTTCACTTTCAATGCTCACGAATCATCTTGCTATATAACTGATGTTCTAATGGTCATTTCTGTCCTAATTAGAGCTTATTTGTCCCGTTAAATAAGACTGAGAAGGTAATGCCACCTTTTTAAGTAGGCTTTTGTCACTCCAAATGTTTGCTCTTTTATGACCCTTAGGATCCATACTAAAATGTCAGTTCTGTGAGGAAAAAATATTTTGGTCCTTTTTGTTCACTACCATTTGGCAGCACCTAAAACTGTGCCTGCATTTTGTTGAATGAATGAACATGCGAATTGTGGACTTTGATCATAGCATCACTACATCTGTAATATTATAATATTTATTTGTCTTGTCTCTCTCTTTCCCTGGCTGAAAATAATCCCACAAGATCCACACATATGTTTTATCTCTTTCACATCTCCAAATTCTAGCATAATACCTTACACATGGTTGTCACTTAATAAAAATTTTGTTGGGTGAATGTTGAATTATAAAAAAAAAAATGTCTTATTTGAAATATATTATTTTATTTGAAATATATTATTTTATTAAATAATGCCTAAAAAATTACCCAGGGAGATGTTTAGAACTTACTAAAAAATCTTATTTTCTTTACTTTCTTGATGAAATCAATAACAGTTGCAAAGAAAAAAAAATAGAAGAGGCTATCTAAGGGTAATGATAAGTTAAACTGAATTGAATTAAAATCAGGGGTTTGGGGTATTTTTTTGGTAATATTTTTTAAAAAATGTGTTCTCATTGATTTCAGAGAGAGAGGAAAGGGGAAGGAGAGAAAGAAACATAGATTGCTGCCTCCTGCATGCCCCCTACTGGGGATGGAGTCCACAACCCCAGCACATGCTCTGAATAGGAATCACACCAGTGATATTTTGGTGCATGGGAGAACACTCAACCAACTGAGCAACACTGGCCAGGGCAACAGTTCAGGTTTAATAAGTACACCAAGAACATGAAGTAGGAGCTAGAGATTTCTCTCAAAGAAAATTAATGTAATTATCCTAAAGTAATTATGTATATGGATTGGAAAACCAAGGACTTGATATAAAAAACAGAGAAGAGCCTGATCTACTTAATTATCATCAATGCGGTCCTGAGCAGATTACTTAATATTAGTGTCCTTAAATTTCCTTGTGGAAAATGGAGAACATGTTCATTTCACTCTCTAAGCATAAAGATCACTATGCTAAGGCAAGTTATTGTTAACAGAGTACACAAACTAAACACAAATTACTACCAACTCATTTTCTAAAGGCATGCAAAAAATACTGTAACAGCTTTACTATTGCTTTTATTCTCCAAAATGTTATTGCTCATTACTTTCTTCAGTCCATGGCCCCCTCCCAGCAAACATATTGTGCCCCTTCCCTACAAACTTTAATCAGCATTCTCTATGAATCTAGCACGATTTTTCTTCCCATGGGCTCATATCAAATCTCTGAAGAATAAGGGAAGAAATAATATAAAGGGTAAAGGAATTAAACTTCCAATCTCTAAAAATGATCCTTCTATATCTTTGCTCCCAGTGAAAAGCCAACCATTAATAAGTTTTTATAGCATGGCAGAACAAACTGATTTGAAAAATATATTAGAAATAAACATTAAAAATACAAAATAATCGAGATTCTCTTGATGTTATTGAAGAGACAACTAAAATGTACTTCTAGGTTTCAAACAAAAAGTTTGTGCCCTTGCTGGTTTGGCTCAGTGGATAGAGCATCAGCCTGTGGACTGAAGGATCCCAAGTTCCATTCTGGTCAAGGGCACATGCCTGGGCTGTGTGCTCAATCCCCAGTAGGGGTCGTGCAGGAGGCAGCTGATCAACGGTTCTCTCTCATCATTGATGTTTCTATCTTTCCTTCTCCGTTCCTCTCTGAAATCAATATATATAGTTTGTGTTTTTTTCCTCTTTCATCTCCAAGGAAAATAACAAATGTATTATCAGTAAGTACGTACTGAGTCCTATTTTGTGTGCTATTCTGGAAGTATTGGGAGAGAGAAAAAGACATAGGATTAAATCTGGAACCTTAATAGGTTTCTAATCTAGTTATAAATAACCCACAAATTGAGAATAAATATTGTCAGATGAAATTAATGCTCATGAGGATGACTGAAAAGTTCATTGAGTATAAGAATATGCTTAGCAGATCCCAGGGGAGAAATAAAACTTGAGAGAGAAAACATAAAATTGGCCAGAAATTAAGGGCATCTCAAATGGAACTCTAGAAAGTTCTGGGACTTGATGTTAAAATGGTTGGGGCAAGTGTTCCATCTGTTAGCAATATGATTAGTGTTCCCTAAGTTCTCACCTTTTTAGAGTTTTAATCTACCTCTAACTTAAACCCTTTTATCTTTCTAGCTTTTTTCTGGATAAGACAGAGCTGGACATTATAAGCAGTATCAATATTAATTGAAGAGCAGGGAGGGAGACAGGGAAGACAGAAGGGAAGGAGAGAGGGATGGAGGGAAGGAAGAATGACTAGTCAGCAGATGTTGAGATGCACATTGAGATCTAAGCAAGCCAATTCAGGAGAGGCTTTAAAATATAGTGAGGAAATTTTCCTACTACTCAGGGAATCTCCTGCCTTCTAGCCAACCAGCCAACAGATAGCATCCTCCCCTGAAGGCAGTTTGAGGGCAGCATGCTGTAGTGGAAAGGGCAAGGGCTTTGGAATCTCACAGACCTATACTCAAGCCCTAAACCTACCACTTAAATGTATACACTTGAGTAACACACACACACACACACACACACACACACACACACACACACACAGCACACGACACCTCCCCGCCCCGGAGGCCCGGTGTCTTGTAATCTTTAAAATCAGTTTTAATGATACCCAGCTAAACTCATAATGTTAGAGTAAGATGAAATGTCACAAGGAATGTGAGACACTTAGCACAATGCCTGGGTCTTTATGGAGACTTCTAAAGTGCCAAGGGCTTCCCTGAAAACTTGTTTCCCCTAAGGACCCTTGATACAGGATCCCAAAACACATTTCAGCACATCAGAAGCTCAAAGGTACTTCAGACAAGTCCTATCCACAAGGCCTCTAAGAGTTCTGGGTAAGACTAGTAACTACAGTGCTAACTGCACCCAGTAGATCTACTCATGTTTTAATCTGCCAGAACCTGGGACCTGCACAAACTATCTCTTTTCCTTAGGCGCTTCATAGATTGATGAGTTTCCACTTAGTATAAACCTTTGTGTGTTAAGTCCATGCTACAACCTTGTGGGTAACTTTTAGGTAACTTTCCTATTTTAAAGAATGATTTTAGTACCTTCAGAGTTTCAGGTTCCAAAAAGTTTTAAATTTTAGTTTATTTCCGGTTTTCTATCTTTAGTTTCTATTTTCTGGATGTATTGTTAAAGACTCACTCAATTTCATTTTAAATTAAGACTGAAATATACTGGTGATAGTCTAAAACTACATTTTTCTATCAAACAATATAGCCTTTTACTTTAATAATATTTCACAGAACCTATTCTTCTATAGATAACCTTATCACAGTTTTAAAGGTGCTAACAATTGCACAATCACAGCTTAGTCTTTACAGATTTATAGTAACAACAAAAAGTATAATTTATGTTCCGCAGAACACACTGGTTAAAAGCAGAGTAGAAGATTATTCAGGGAGAAAATATATGTTACTTAATGTCATCTTTAAAATACCTTGTGGTATCACTACAGAGAAGAAAAGAAATTGCCAACATGATTTCAGCCAGGGAAAACATTTTCTATTGGTCATGCTCCTTTCTTTAGTATGAATCACAATGAGTCACCTCAGCTGGTTATTTTTAAAAAAATAAATCAACAAAGACCCAGGTAGAGAAAGAAATGTGGAAACTAATGCTCTATTGATAATCTAATAATGCAACATTGATTGTAAATGCACGATAAAAGGATATTATTTAAAGATAAAATATGCTACAGGACAGTGGATAATTATGTCTAAAATGAATACAACAGGAAAATATTTTTGCAAGGATGTTAAAGTGGCATATTTAGAAGAATTAGGTTTGCCACTTTTTAAAAAAAATAGGCAACATATTCTAAAGATTATCATGTATTCTAAAGTTTATCCAATTAACCAGGTAACCAAGGCAGATGAAAATCTAGCAAGATTTTAACATGTTGTGTGGAATGGTTTCATCTGAGTGTTGCAGAAATCAAACTAGGGGCTCTTTTTTTATGGCCCACAGATGCTCCCACTGAGTTATATTTGCAACTCCATGATCTGGTTATTGGCTGCTTTGAAAAAGTGAGCAAAAGTTTTCTTGAATACATTAAATTCATGTGTGGTTCATTTTTTATTACCCTCCTGGTGAGGCAGAAAGTTGGAGTTGTGATTTTAATAACACATTTGAGTTTAATTATGCTTTCGCTAAGTCAAAACATGAAAAAATAAAATAAAATGTTTAGATAAAAATGAATTAACATGAGGACGAGGATACTCTATGTCTATTACAAGCAAAGATTAGATGTTTAAAAAACATGCAAAAACTTTAAAAGTCTTACCAGTGAGGCAACACTCAGAATAATGGACTGTAGTACTATCCTGTCATGGACACAGGGTTTTATGCTAAAAATAACATATGGGGGGAAATCACAATATAATAGACCATTCCTCTTATGTGAAAGTAGTACAAATGTTGCATTTCAATTAATGTAGTGACACATATGACATGTAAGTACTGAAAAGAAAACTTTAAAAGAATTTGGGTGAAGTACTCAGAATAAGGAAGGAAATAATGATCACAAAGGGAAGCTGTATGAATAGCAACAAAGTGTGAAGAGAGGGAATAAATGAAACTAAAGAAAGAATAATTCTGAGGAATACAAAAGGGACAATGTGCTCAAGATAATAGTTAAGGGACATTATGCAATACACATATGAGTTAAAAAGGAAATGGGGGGAAAGGAAAATTAGTTTGGGGAGACAAACACTGATGACATGGGACAATTACATTTTGTTACAGACCCAGTTGTCTCAGAATTTTTTTTGAAACCAGGGATGGAATATCAGTAAATAACATACAATCTTGTTTTTTATCCTCGTCCAAGGACATGCATATTGATTTTAGAGAGAAGGGAAGGGAAAGAGAGAAACATTGAGAACCCCCAACTCACAACTTAGGTATGTGCCTTAACTGGGAATTGAACCTGAAAACTTTCGGTGTATGGGATGATGCTGCAACCAACTGAGCCACACCGGCCAGTTCAAAACACAGTCTTTAATATGGTTATATATAATCAGAATCCTTACAAAAATATACTGAGGATTGCTATTAAACATATTTTTAGGAAACTGTACCCAATGGGGGTCAATCTCATCAATTTTCTCTGAGCAAGCACAGTAAGATACTTCTCAGAGAATGCATTTGGGCTGAAGCCCTTGTCACACAAAAAGGTCAGTTCATGTCAAACCATGACAAATCTAGCAAGTTCAGAACTGTTTGGATTTTAGGTGGATTGCATTGGATTTCTCATGTTGGAGGTAGGGCCAGGTACCTAGTATGCCCATCCTTAACTATCTACACGCCAGTTCAGAGTTAGACTTGGTGGTAACACCAAGACTGGAAACAGATGGGCTGAGGTCTAGAATCCTGCAATTTATAAAGCACATATTTAATTTTACCAATCAGTAAATTCATTTTGTATTTCTCAGAAAGAAATAAAAAGGATGTTAGGTGAGTCATAATCACTTGTGATTATAGGAAAGACACAAAGGGACACTTGAAAATATGAAGCTACAACTCTAACCACACAGAGTGCCTGCCTCCTTGGCATCATCACCTTGAAACACTATCCCCCCTTCTAAAATGAAGTGCTTGGCACTAATGAATTACAAGAGCTAATAAAAAATGTCATATCAAATAAGTACTGTTAGTTTTTCAAAGAACAGAAGGAAATGCTGCCAAGAACCATTTCACATTTAGTGAGACAATTGGGAGGTGGCAACAGGCCACAGTGTTTGAAATAATTTCCTCCTGAATCTGGCTTGCACTAAATAAATGTATACATTGTCAGACCAAATGAAAGTGACTTTTTTTGTGGGTTTCTTTTAGTTAATCCTCACCTAAGGATATTTTCCCATTGATTTTTAGAGAGAGTGGAAGGGAGAGGGAGAGACAGAGAGAGAAACATCAGTGCAAAAGAGACACATTCATTGGTTGCCTTCCACTTGTGCTGCAATCAGGGCTGGGAATGAACTGAGGTACGTGCAACTGAGGTACGTGCCTTTGACCAGAATTGAACCCGAGACCCTTCAATCCATGGGCTGACATCCTATCCACTGAGCCAAACAGGCTAGGGCAATCAAAGTGACTTTTACTGTATTTGGTCATTTGTAGTTTTTACAATAGTCTATATATATAAAAGCCAAGTGACCGGACTGACTGGAACAACTGGTTGCTATGACATGCATTGTGGCAGCCAACTGGCCCAATGGGGATCAGCCCTCCCCCCCAACCCCCCGCAATCTCCTGCATCCCCTCCCCGCAGCCAACTCTGCCCCTGATCATTCCCCGTACCCTGATTGGGGGAGGGGCCTGCCAGCCAATCGCCCCTAGCCCTCCCCCCCAGCCAGCCCAGCCCCCGATCACTCCCCATGGGGTGGGCTGGCCAGACCCCACCCATGTACAAATTTTTGCACTCAGCCTCTAGAAGCCTGACAAAAATAGCAGATATCAAATAAAAAGGTATCAAAATTATAGCCATTAATGATTTTGAAGTTCTTTTACATTAAAAAAATGGTTAAAGTGAGAAACAATAAATTTAATAGGGTTATGAACTGCTCATTCCTTAGTCTCATTCCAGGTTCAGTGGTTGTACTTTATTCTTCACACCTTCTCCTGCCCATGCAAACTAGTGCTAATGCCTTATATGTAATTTTGTTTGGATATAGCTTTTTTCACAAATACATCTGAAGCTCCTAAGTTATTTTATCAGTCACCATTTATACTACATCTCCATATACTACATATACATATTCATTCTCTAACTATTATGCATTTGGCATTAACTAAATATTAAGAGCCAAGGTCACTCAGTCAAAAGAAGCTTCAAAGTACCATCCAATAAATCAACTCAAACAATTATTCACTGGGAAATTACCCTTCTTTCTGGTGGTTGTGAGAACGAAAGAGAATGGTCTGCTGCTACCATAAACTAGTGTAATAAATAAACAAGATGGCTGGTTGTCAAGGGGTAAAAATTACACTGTTGAAAATGCAATTGGGTTTCAGAGACCTTCATACTTAAACTCTTTGCAGAAAGGAGACACGGCCTTTTAGAGCTCAGACCTAAAGGTCACTTTTTTAAAAAAACAACACTATAATTGAGAACTGAAGACTAATCACTGTTAACTGTCATAACAAAATAAAAAATATATCAACAATTTAAGCTTGTATTAGCAGTAAAATTATATGTTTCATTTGGCTACAGGAATTCTGTTTAGCTAATGAAATCATCTAGCATTACAGCTAAAATTAAAACGGAAATATTTATTTAGCTGTTGTTAAGTGGTGTCCATTATTCACCCATTATTATATTAAATTATTCTCTTTTAGAAATAAGGTTATAACAAAAGTAGTCAAAATAAACCAGGTACATCAGATTGCATACAATTTAGCAAACATTTGAATAACATTTTGACTATATTACAGAGCAAATAAGTTTGAATCATGATTACTAAAATACAAATATGCATGGCTTACATGTGAAATATCATATCCCCGTGATCAAATATTTATAACCAGGTCATGTTAAAAAAATGTTTTTCCTATTTTTTTGTTGTTACGTTTTGTTTTGCTTTGCCTTGTTTTTCTTTCTAATATCAGGTACATTTCAAGTCTGGCTGCATGTTTCTGAGTGAAAGTGACAGGGTGACCCAAGGAGTTTCACATGAAAAGAAAACAAAACTCAAAAATAACCTACAATCAAACAAAAAATTCTTCACCGAAGCTGAAGCAGTCCGATACAACAACAAGGAGCCAAAATGCTCCTGGCTCATCCGGTTTGAGGGAGAGGTTCACATAGACTTAGTGGTATCTGGCCTGCAGTGAAAATCTTTGTAGCAAACTTTTTGTATATGTGAAAATTTTGGGGGAGAGAGAACATTTTTTTTTTTTTTTTAGATTTTGAAAGGGATTGCTACCTACTTAAAAAAAACAAGAGTAATAATATAATTCTAACAATGAGCCATTAGGATATTATTTGACTTTCAGAAGTAGCCTATGTTATTTGAAATGCTCATATATTAATTATAATGTTAAAATATCATGTTTCCTTATGGATTTCTAAAAATAAACTTAATTGTTCAAAATATAATAGAGCTTACAATTTAAAATTACAATAATGCTAATAGTTTTAGGATTTTACTGATTTTATTTATTTAAATTAAAATAAAACTCTTCATGTCTTTATTACAAATACAATATTCGTTTATCATAAAAATTTTACTTGGAAAAGCAATTTGTAAATCAATTATAACTCTATCAGGTGATGTCAGTATTGCACAGTATACTTTTTAAATTTTTAAAAAATGTATCTTTATAAAGTACTAGAGGACCGTTGCACAATATTCGTGCAAGAATAGGCCTTCTTTCCCCTGGCTTCACTCCCAGCCGCCCGGGGCCGCCCAGGAGCTGGCACGTCCCCGCTCCTACCGGGAGCCGGCAAGTCCTCGCTTCTGTCTGAAGCACCACTCCAGTAGCTCCCTCCGCCACCCCCTTCCCCTCATAGCAGGCTTTACACCGCTGCATGCCTGCATATGCAAATTAACCTCCATCTTTGTTGGGTTAATTTGCATACTCACTCTGATTGGCTATGGGTGTAGCAGAGTGATGGTTAATTTGCATGTTTCCCTTTTATTAGGTAAGATTATAGATGTAGCCCTTTTTTCCTCATTGACCCCCCTCTCTAACCTGCACCTATCACCCCCCCTAGACCTTCATCACAGTATTGTCTATGTCCATGAGTTATGGATATCTATATATAAAAGGCTAATATACTAGGTGTCCCTCCAACCATCTGACCAGACACTATGATGAGCACTGACCACCAGGGGGCAGACACTCAACACAGGAGCTGCCCTGACGTGCACTGGCCATTTAAAAAGAAATGGCACCGTGGACTTGGCGCTGACAAAGCAAGACTCGGCTTCCCCCAAGTCGGACACAGGCCCCACCATCACTCTGGAGTGACAGCCCACCAAATTGCAGCCAACACTGCTGAGACCCCATGGTGTAAAATGCGGCCCACAGCCCAGCCCAGCCAGGAAATGGTCGCTGTGGGCACCGGGTAATGACATCATGTAGCAACGCCTGACTTGCTCTCCCTAGCAACTAGTCTCCTTGCAGGTTCTTCAGCCCAGGAACACACTTGCTTTATAGCCAGGTGCAAACATTTTACACTTTAACCAAATGTCTGTGAAGCATTTTCCCATGCCTCATCTCATTTGATCCTCACAGAAGTCCTGGAGTAGTTAGACAGGAGACTTGGTAGAATCTATTTTTTTTCATTAGCCAGAAAACAGATATTTAGAACATATAGAAACTTGACCCAACTGAAAAGAAATAAGAAATGGTGAACCTTGAAAATGACTTCAGGCTTTCTCACTGCATAGAATATAGTCAAATACTGCTGTAGTTAAATATTTTACCTTTTGTTCTCCCTGCATTATCTACAATAATAATCTGTTTCATGTTGATATTTACTGCTGTGTTGTTGACAATTACCTGACAGAGAAGTTGGGATGCTTCACTGGGCTGGAAAAAGTTTAGGTACATCAGAAAGCAGGTCTAATTAAGCAAGTTTATTCTATATCTATAAAAGGCTAAGTTGACTTGCGCATGCATGATACACATAAAGCTCTCGCTGGTGCCAATTGCATGTGTGTGTTTTGATCTGTCATTGTCGATTGTGAATTTGGTTGACACTTCTATTGTAGAGAAAGGGCAAATAGCGATATTAAAATATTTATTCTAATTAATTTCCTTTCAATGTGCACGAATCTGTGCACTGGGACACTATTATGTAAAAAATTTATTTGGTTCACAGTATACCTTTTGCAGTTTCTTCTATGAATGACAGTTATTCCTTTATAGATGAACAAATCTTTATGTTACACAAATAATCTCCTTTTGTTCTCTAAAAGTTTTAATTATTATATATAGTACCAACCACATTTTCTTAAGTCTAAAGATTAGTACAGTCTACAGAACAAGTAAAATGCTTAAAAGAAATTGTTGCAGAAATGATACTACTAATATTCACAGAACATTCTGTCCTTTATTTATACAAGTTCTGTTATTATTTTGCAAAATGCCATATACTTAGTAAGTCAGTGTATAAGCCAAAATTACTCTTAAAATGGTGAATTAGAAGTGGAAGGCAGACTGACTGTTACAGGAGTCACACTGACAGCAGTGTGATAGAAGCTTAACAAAAGAAAAGAAAAAGACAACTATATAGAGACTGAGAAATAGCACAAAGCAGAGCAATGAGGCCATTTAGTATGGAAGCAAACCGCTCTACACAACTGCTCAGTTGTTCCTGAGGTCATAGTTTTACAGCCACTGTAATAAAAGTCATAAGAATAATGGGGGAGGGAGTAGGATTGTAGTATTCTCTCAGTTATGAAACAAGCCAGATTATAAAAAAAAAGTATTAAATTTTCAGATACTGAAAATATTTGACTCTTTAGAATGATCTATTTTCCAAGGATTCCTAGAGTTAAAATATCAGTTTGGGTATTGAGAAGTGCATATCTACAAATGACTCATTGAAGATCAGATAATAAAATGTATGACTCAAAGAGAAGGAGGGTTCCTTCTCTAATGATAATACTAACCTCAGTATTTGGTTAATAAAGATAATAACCCTGATTTAAAGGTATGTGTGTGTATATGTGTGTGTGTGTGTGTATATATATATATATATATATATATATATATATATATATATATATATAATATATAAAGCCAGCAACCAGAATGCCGTAATGACCAGAACAACCGGTCACTATACCTCCCACTGTGGCCAGCAACTGGCACAATTGGGGTGGTGGGGCCGCCAGCCAACCTCCCGTGGCTCTTCCCCCACACCAGCCCCACCCCACCCCGATTGGCCTGCAGCCCTTCCCCCCAGCCGTCCCTGCCCCTGATCACCCCCTTTACCCCAATAAGGAGTAGGTCCAGCTGGCCAACCTCCTGAAGCCCCTCCCCTGGTGAGCCCAACCCCCAATAGGTCCCCACCCCCTGATCCACCTGTAGCCCCTCCCCCTGGCCAAGCCTACCCCTGATTGCCCCCCACCCCAATAGGGGGTGGGGTCAGCCAGCCAACCTCATGCAGACACTCCCCAAAGCCAGACCCACCCCTGGTGGGTCCCCACCACTCCCATCAGCCTGCAGCCCTTTTCCCTGGCTGGCCCTGATCCTGATCGCACCCCCCTCCCCAACCCAATAGGGAGCAGGGCCAGCCGGCCAACATCCTGCAGCCCCTCCTCCCACCTGGACTCCACCTGTGCACAAATTCATGCACTGGGCCTCTAGTATGTAGATAAAGTGGAATGAAGGTAATTATTAGGGTAGTGTCAGATTTTACAGAAAGAGCTATATTTGAATGTGAAGGAATTGAAGTGGAGACTATGGAAATTATCTTCTCGTTATCCTTAATCTAGGATGAGCCAAATGGGATGGAGCCCATATCTTATAGAAACCAGTCCCCAAGGAGAAACTTCTGGGCCAGTCTTATTTGAATGAACTAAATGTTAGGTACAACATTAAAAAAAATCCCTAAACTATATTTTTCCATATGAAACCTATGCATATTAACTAGAGCTTGAAACTATAAGTCATTTGAATAAAAGATGGTAATAGAAAAACCTTTAAAACTTACATGTTGCCTTACTTATTCATATGTATACCTCATTCCTGTTGACATGGCAGCCAAAATTCTTCATTCTTTCTCATGATAATCCTCTATAGGAAGGGAGGCTCTGCATGACCATAGTTAGTATACTACATAATTTTATCCATTTCTAGTTGAAAATTAGTTGAACGGTTTTTCATTTCCTAAAATTACTATAATTTAAAGAAAAATTACCTTTAAGGCTATTTTGAACTTCCAAAGCTATGTCAAGAGCATTAAAGGGCAGAACTGGTTCGTTGGCAATCTGTAAAATCACTTCTCCTGAGAGCTGAAAGAGAAAAAGAAATGCTAGTATTCATATTAAGGGTTTTTGTTTGTTTTTCATTATTCTATACACTCTTATACATTCATAGTAGCAGAAACACTGGAGATAAACTTTTATACAATCTTTTTTCCCTTTTAAACCTTTATTTTATTTTTCTATAAAAATATCAGTATCTATTTCATGTCTTGAGCTAGTATAAAGAAATACAAATTTGTTTTTGTTTTTTTGGAGCTAATATTAAAAAGTGTTTCCATACTTGGGGTTATAATATTTAAACTTTTAAACAATCCCTTATAAGACAGTTCAGGATGTCACATAATAAACTAGAGAGAAACTGAAAATCAATATCTAGTCATGGAACTAAGTAAAACTTCAGATAAAATTAATGATGTATTGATTTCATTTAAAATATAATTCAATCCAAAAAATGCCTTTAAAATCTTAGGTATTCTTTTCCATAATGCTTTACTATGTTCCTAGTTAGTTTTCTAAAATTTATCAAGACTAATAACGTTTATACCACTTCAAGATCAAGGTTTAAATTAAATTTTAAAATATAAATTCCAAATGGCATCCCCAAAACTCATACTTGGAGTTTTCATACATGTGTATTCCCTACCACAGGACTCCAAAACTGTGTTTGAAAGCCAATATATTCACTACATCTCTTAATATACTGAAGAAGTCATATGCATTCATATACATCTCAAAGAAACTTCAGATGGGTGGCAAATGCTATTGTTACTCTCCCTCTTTCTCTCAACTGATATTGAGTATTTACTGGGTCTATATAAATGGCCTACATTTCTTATAGACCTAAAGCTGGCATACAGTAAAATGTGGCTAAGTTAATGTTATTAATAAACTATGAAATGTTGTTAGTCAGTGAAAATACTGTTTTGTAAAACTACAGAAACAGTACAGAACACATAAGAGATATAACTTATAAGAAAAATATGAAGTTAAACATTAAAATCTACATACCCAACAAGGGTCAAATTCCATTTAACATTTCAAAGTTATATTTATCAATTGTTTACACAATTTATATTATGATAGCAATACAATTCAATTTGATATTCTATATGCTTGGAGAACACATTTCTTAGAAATAAAGAAGGAAAAAGAAACTTTGACATCCCTTTATTTCTTTGAGATATTTTTCTTCCAAATGTAGCAACCACTTCTTCCCCAATGCCTAAGGTATTTTTTCAGAGTTTTATCAACAGCTTAGTGATCACAAAAATCCTGGGAAAGTGCCTATTCTGATTATGCTGTCTGCAATAGATTGATACAAATCCTGCTTCTATTCCATCACACCCCTTCCAACTCATGCAAGGACACTGATATTTGGAAATAAATTATTTGCAAAAAGAAAATTTTAAAGAAGATTAAGAAGCACTATAGTTTCTTTTTCCAATTTGCACTGGATAATAGAAACTACAGAACAGACATATTTTATTTACACTTTTGGAATCTGGAAACCACACAAAAGATTAAAATGAAAAAATGGGGAGGGAGGAGAGAGGCGACTTCTCTGTGTGCTGCTGGAGTTGTTTTGTTTTGCTTTCTTAAGAGTCATTTGGCAGCTCAGACAACTGGAATATAAGCCAGTCACCTTGTTTTTTCTTTCAGAAAGAACCTGGCAACAAATTTTGGGATTTCTAAGTCACCTGCCCATGGTAGACTGCTTAGACTAAATCGGCTTTATTTGCAGCTGCATAAACAAGAGGGAGATTTGTGTATGCCTTGCCATGAAGTGAGAGAAGATGAGACATGTGCATACACTTCTCACCCACTATGGAATTTAACCTTCTTCAGTCATGCCAGACAACCTTCTTTTATATTTATGCAAGGCCCCATTCTTTTTTAAGTGCTTTATACCCAAATATCTCATTTCATTATCTTGACAAGCCTAGAGACAGGTAGTGGGGGCATTAAGCCTGTGTTAAAAACATTGAGTACAAGCCTTACTGGGTTCCAGTCTAAGATGATGACATAGGAGACTCCTAATTCATCTCCTCTCATGAACATTCCAAGTTTACAGCTACACATAAAATAATTCCCTCTGAAAAACTCCAGAAACTAACTGAGTGATTCCTAGGCTAAAGAAAAAACAAACAACACCTACACACATAAAAATGCTAAGAAAGTCTGAGACATACTCTGGCCCTAAAACCCACTGCATCACAGGGACCTACAGTGAGGCAGGAGCTCACAACTCTTAGCTTTTCTCTGAGGAGAGAAGTGTTTGGATCCACCATCTAGTGTCCTAACTTTTAAGATTTATATTTGAGGGATAGAAGCCCAAAATACCCAGCACTGAAAGCCATTGGGGCTTGTGTCCACAAGACCCACAACACTATAGCAAACAAAAAACAGTTCCTGAACATCTTGGTGGCTATGGTTCAGTGCAGAGGCTGCAGGAAAAAAAAAAAAAAGACCATGTCCCAGTCTTTCCTTGTAAAAAGTTCTAGCTGGATATCTAAAAACCTATAGCCTGAGGGTCAGGTTTCTAATTTAACACACATCTATGGGCCAAATGAAATCCTCTTTGGAGACTGGAGAGGATGGCACATGTGTAGCTACCACTCAGGAAATGCATCCCTTGATCTTCTGACTATGATGGTCAGTTGGGGCTTGCATTCATGGTCCCACAGAATGTAGCAAAAAACAAACAAAAAAACCCACTTCTCTTTTGTTAATGTATTTTTAATTGATTTCAGAAAGGAAGAGAGAGGGAGAGAGATAGAAACATTAATGATGAGAGAGAATCATTGATCATTTGCCCCTGGCACATCCCCCACTGCAACCCTGGCATATGCCCTGAGTGGGAATTGAACCATGACTTCCTGGTTCATAGGTCAATGTTCAACCACTGAGCCATGCCAGCCAAAAACACTTCTTAACTGGCTAATGCTCCAGGGCTCAGTATACAGGTGAGGTAGCAGAGTGAAATAGCATCTCCTAACTTTTCCCTGAAAGAAGTTTATTACATGCTTCAAAAGTTGGTGCCTGAGCACTTGGCTTTCAATCAGCCTGCATCTAGGTGCTAAGATCCTCCCTTTGGGACACTGACAGATCTTGGCATATCCTTAACTACTGGGAGCCACTAAAAACAAAGACTTCAGCTTGGACAATCACAAAGATTTGAGAGACAACCAAGAGCTAGAGCCAGGCTGAATGATAATGTTCATCTCCTACAGGAGACCATTTCATCAAGAATAGGAGAGGTGCCCTAACCAGTTTGGCTCAGTGGATAGAGCGTCCGCCTGCAGACTGAAAGGTCCCAGGTTCGATTCCGGTCAAGGGCATGTACCTTGGTTGCGGGCACATCCCCAGTAGGAGGTGTGCAGGAGGCAGCTGATCGATGTTTCTCTCTCTCATCGATGTTTCTAACTCTCTATCCCTCTCCCTTCCTCTCTGTAAAAATCAATAAAATATATTAAAAAAAAAAGAATAGGAGAGGTAACTAGTTTATCAAATGAACAGAAACAAACACAGAGTTAAGGGAAATGAAGAAACAAAGAAATATGCTTCAAACAAATAACAAAATAAAAACAGAATTTAATAAAATGAAGAGAAGTTATTTACTTGATAAAGAGTTCAAAATAATTATCATAAATTTGCTCACCAAGATTAGGAGAACAATGCATGAGCAAATAGATAATTTTAATAAAGAGATAGAAAATACAAGAAAGTACCAAACAGAAACCACAAAGGTGAACAATACAATATTTGAAATTAAAAATTAAATACAAGGTTTTAACATCAGATTAGATCAAATGGAAGAAAGAACTGGCAAACTCAAACACAAAACAGTGGAATTCATGTAGTCAGAAAAGAAAAAAGAATGAATAAGAGTAAAGATAGCTTAAGGAGCATATGGGACACCATCAAATGGATCAATATAAGCATTATACAGTATGTGACCCAGATAGAGAAAAGAAAGAGATAGAAACCTTATTTAAAGACATAATGGTTGAACACTTCTAAATTGGGGAAAGAAACAGACATCCAGATCCAGGAATCCCAGACAGTTTTAAATAAGATAAATCCAAAGACACCGACACCAAGACACACTATAATTTAATTGGCAAAAGTTAAAGTCAAGGGGAGCATCTTTTTTTTTTCTTTATATGTGTTCTTATTCCCCCAAAAGAGCCCTGGCTGATGAGGCTCAGTTGTTTGGGCATCGTCCCATGCACCAAAAGGTTGCAGGTTTGATTCCCGGTCAGGGCACATGCCTGGGTTGCAGGCTCCATCCCCTGTGGAGGGTGTCAGGAGGCAGTGATTGCTTTTTTGTTCACATCAATGTTTCTCTCTCTCCCTCTTTCTCTACAAATCAATAAACAATCTTAAAAAAATTAATAGCAAAATAAAAACAACTTGTTACTTAAAGGAAATTTTTATAAGACAATCAGCAAAGTTATCAACAGAAAGTGTGTAAGTTGGGAGAGATTGGAATTATATATTTAACTAGAGGCCCAGTGCACAAAATCCATGTATGGGGTGTCCCCTCAGCCCAGTTTGCACCCTCTCCAATCCAGGACCCCTTTTTGGGGATGTCCAACTGCCAGTTTATGCCCAATCCCAGGGAATCAGACATCCCTCTCACAATCCTGGACTGCTGGCTCCTAATTGCTCACCTGCCTGCCAGCCTGATTGCCCCTCACTGCCTCTGCATGCCAGCCTGGCCCCTCCCCAACTACACCCCACGCTGGCCTGGTCACCCCTAACTGCCCCCCCCACCAGCCTGGTCGCCACTTACTGCCCCCCCTGGCAGCCTGGTCACCCCCAACAGCTCCCTCTGCCAGCCTAGTTGCCCCTAACTTCCCCCCCCCCCACTGCTGGCTTGGTCGCCCCACCCAGCCTGCTTGTTCAGTCATTTGGTCATTCCTCACTAACCCCCCTGCTGGCCTGGTCATAGGCAGCCATCTTGTGAGGGCATGAGGGTAAATTTGCATATTATCTCTTTATTATATAGGAAGTGGTGAAAGAAAAAAAATGCCAATCAACCAATCAATAATACTTTCCCCAGCAGAATTTCCCTTTAGAATTGTAAGAGAGATCAAGTTTTTCAAACAAGTAAAAGCTAAAAAAGCTTATTACCACTAGTCCAGCCTTACAAAAAATGTTAGAGGGAATTCAAGCTGAAACAAAAGGATGGTAATTAGTAACAGCAAAAACATATTAAAGTATAAATTTTACTAGAAAAGGCAAATATATAGTTAAATTCAGAATACTCTAATATTTTTTAATAATTGATTTTGCTTTATTCTGCAGTTCACATATGACAGCTCCAAACCCAACACTTAAATATTTTTCTTCTGAATTTATTGTTTCTTCAGATGTATCTCAACAGAGACTGTTTCTTCCAGTAGCATATGCAGTCTGATCCTCATGTGGTGGGGACATGCAGGCTCTCAAAGACTCTGGCTCTGCAGCACCAGAACCTGGGCCCTCCCCTTGGACGGCACTCCTGTCTGTGTGGGGTTCTGCCCTGGTCCCATTTCCCTGAGGTGTCCTTAGGCCTGGAATGTCAAACAGGTTCCATGTATGTGCTAATTCTGAACAAACATTGGGAGCTGCCTGGAGTCCAGTGGTGAAGGTAGTGAGGCAGACGGTGTCTGGGTTCCATTACAAAGAACATGGTATTTGACTAGCAATATCTGCCATGGCAATATCCACTTGATATGAATGGAATGGGGATGTTGGGGAAACAGGCTGCCACCAGCTCAACTCAGAAAGTGGCAAGGTGTTCATTCCATCCTTGCCTTGGGTGGTTATTCTCCCTGGCCAGGTGGGCTGAGAAGGCAGTCTGATGGCCACAAAGCTCCAAGTGGCTTCCCCAGCCCCAGCTTGATGGGCTTGGAAGGGCAGCACATGCAGGGCCTCGGGGGGGGGGGGGTCTGCATGTAGCAGCTTCCCCTCTGGGGGCAGTTTATTCAGGCAGAGACAGCTGGCTGACTGTCAAATTGAGTCAGATGCAACATGGGTGTAAAATCATTTTCATGGCACTTACACAGAAATCACCTTAATCTATGGTTAAACTCTCAATAATTTCCAGTCCAAACTAAAAAGCTTCATCTTCAATGTACCACTGAGAAACTAAAATAGAGTAAAAGGATAGTCTT
Organism: Plecotus auritus; assembly: GCF_963455305.1. NCBI lineage: Eukaryota > Metazoa > Chordata > Mammalia > Chiroptera > Vespertilionidae > Plecotus > Plecotus auritus. Next base: position 192,439,107 of record NC_137771.1, read on the forward strand.
ACTTTAATCAAGTTCCAGAATGAGGGTACACTGCTTTGAAAAGCACTGTCTTAGAAGAAGACGCAAGGGTGTGTGTAAAGAATGTTTCTAGAAAACACCAAAGGCACCAAACATAACCCCATCCTGGCCTTCTGTTTCCCCTTGGAGCCAATTCATACTCTGGGTGGGGAGGCGACTTCGTCCAGCTGACTTTGGGAATGTCATAGTGCTCAGTGAGTATATCCAAGTGTCTGTTGAAGTCCTCCACTCTTTGCTTGTGGGTTTTGGGGGCTTTCTTCAAGATCTTTTCCATTTGCCACTTTACCTGAATCTTCTCGAAGGCCGCCTGGGCCAGGGTCAGTTTGTCCTGGCCTTGCCACTTCTTCCCCTTGTTCTTTTTGCTCGTTCTCATGGCTTCCAGGAGTTTCACGCATCTTTCTTTATCTTCTTCCAACCTCTGCAAGCCTTTCAGCTTCAAGGGTCCCTTTTGGACCTGCTTGTAGGCTTCCATGCAGCCCACCCACAGCTCAGTAGTAAACTCCAGAGTATTCTAATCTTTGATGGTGATAAATTTCTTATAAATATAGTATAAAGGTTATATAATAAAAGTATTAACGTAACTATAACCACAATATTTTACTGACTATTCAATATTAAAGAGGCACATTGGGACATCAAAACATAAAATGTAGAAGATGTAGGAGAGTTAAAATGGAGAGAGCTTTAGTATGCATTTGAACTCAAGTTGCCTTCAGCTTAAAATAGACAATAATAAATATAAGGTATTTTATAAAGCCCTCATGGTAATCACAAAATTACAAACCTATAAAATATATACAAAAATGAAAAAACTTGAAATATACCACTACAGAAAATTATAAAATCACAAAGGAAGAGAGCAAGAGACATATAAAGACACAGAGGAATTATAACAGCCAGAAAACAATTAACCAAATGGCAATAGTAGGTCCATAACTATCAATAATTACCTTAAATGTCAATGGACTAAATTTTCCATTAAAAAAGATATAGAGTGGCTGAATGAATAAAAATACAAGACCTAACTATATCCTGCATACTAGATACTTCATCTTTAAGGATAAATCCAGACTGAATGCAAAGGGGTGAAAAAAGATTTCATACAAATGAAAACCCAAAGACAGGAGAGGCTGCTATCCTATATAATAAAGAGGTAATATGCAAATTGACCATAACCCCAACACACAAGATGGCTGCCCCCATGTGGTCAAAGATGGCTGCTCCCATGTGGACACAAGATGGCCACCACAAGATGGCCAGCAGGGGAGGGCAGTTGTGGGCGATCAGGACAGCAGAGGAGAGCAGTTGGGAGGGACAAGACCTGAAAGGGGAGGGCAGTTGGGGGTGATCAGGCCTATAGGGGAGGGCAGTGGGGGAAACCAGGGCTACAGGGGAGGGCAGTTGGGGGTGACCAGGCCAGCAGGGGAGGGCAGTTAAGGGTGACCAGGCTGGCAAGGGAGGGAAGTTAGGGACAATCGGGCCAGCAGGGGAGCAGTTAGGCATCAATCAGGCTGGCAGGGAGTGGTTAGGGGGTGATCAGGCTGGCAGGCAGAAGTGGTTAAGGGCAATCAGGCAGGCAGGCAGGCGAGCGGTTGGGAGCCAGCAGTCCTGGATTGTGAGAACAATGTCTGACTGCCCTCAAGGTGTCCCAGACTGGACAGGGTGCAGGCTAGGCTGAGGGACACTCACACACACACACACCGTGCACGAATTTCATGCACCGGGCCTCTAGTATTTACATAAGATGACAATTGTACTAATAGATAAAGAAGAGCACAATATAATGATAAAGGGATAAATCCAACAAGAGGATACAGCATTTACAAATGTTTATGATCAAACATAGGAGCATCTATACAGCAAATATTAATAGCCCTGGAAGGAGAAAATAGACAGCAATACAATAATATCCCTCTTTCAAAAATAGATAGATCATCCAGATGGAAATCCATAGGAAAACTTTGAACTTAAATCAGACAGTAGACAATTTGGACTTAGACATGTACAGAACATTCCATCCAACAGAGAAGAGTAAATATTTTTTTCTCAAATACACATCCTTCAGGATAGCTCATATGTTAGGTCACATGATCTATCCTATGTTAGGCCACACAATAAAAGTGCTAAATTAAGAAGGTTCCAATCATATCCAGCATCTCTTATGACCACAATGGTATAAATCTAGAAATTGATAACAAGAATTGGAAAATTCACAAATATTTTGAGATTTGGAGTGATGAAGGTCTCATTGGCTCAGGCAGCTCAAATATATATCATTGACAATTGTGTTATCCTTGACAACAAGAGCTGTGTGGGGTTCTGAGTGGCAGTAAGAGCTATTGGGGTCCTCAGAGGCAAGGGACCAGGGTGGTGGTAGTGGTGGTGGCCAGAGCTGATAGTATGCTCATGCCTGTGGAGCTGGCTGCAGGTGACTGCCTGGTGCCAGGGTTTTGGCTGCAGGTACACACACACTGGCAAGGGCCTCAGCCAGTGGCAAGGGCTAGGGCCAACTGTGGGTATATGAGCAGCTATGGAATCTAGACTATCAGTGTGCACTTGTCTATTTGTAGGGACTAGTTGCACACCCACACACTCCGCTGAGGTCCAATGAGAGGAGTCAGTGCCAACAGCATGCAGGTTTGCTCTACAGGGCCAATCTGCAGGTGCACGCAGCAGTACAGGCCTGTGACAGCAGTCAGGACTGGATCCAAGTACACAAACAGCTGTGGGTGCCTTGGCTGTCAGCTTGTATTCATGTGGTTACAGGGGCTAGCCATGGGCACACACACACAATAGTAGAGGCTGGAGACAGGAGTCAGGGCCAGCAGTGTGATAGGCACCTGTCCCCAGCCTCTACTGTTGTCTGTTGTATTTAAATGTTTAACAAGTGTTTTTAGGAATGTAATAAAGAAAAATATATACACAAATACATTTTTTTTAAAACTTTATGCATCATAATCTGTTGCCTTGTTGCTTTATATGGAGGTATTTTTATATTTTCTGACTTTTTCACAATCTTTCCCTTACTAGTCCAGAGAGAAAAGTATGTATATTTATTTATTAAACTGTGAGTATCTAAAGGATAGTTATTGTGCCCCCCCAATTACTCTATTTCATTGACCAGTATGGTGACAGTATCTGCCATAAGGTTTTGAATGAATTTACTAGTTAATACATGAACAATGTGGTCAGACATAAATAGGTTCACTAACTGCCATGGTTCTACAATGTAATTTATTTTTTAGTTACAGACAGAAACTCCCAGGAAACATGTGATTTCTTCCATTTTGTAATTAACATTAAAGTAACAATAGTTTATACCTCAAACCTAAGCTGCAAGTGAAACTATCACAGTGGGATTGTTTTCATGTCATCAGTCAGACTTAAAATGCACTATATCCTACTCTAGAAGGTAGTGCTGTGAGATAATCATACCACCTGTTTATGGGTTAGTGTGAGAAAGAAATTGAGAGAGACTGGGTTGCTATGGCTTGGTGTAACATAATCTGACAGGTAGTAGATGAATCAGGAACCATCCCACCAGTGTCTATTGAGCCTTTATTATGTTATCATCACTGTGATATGGGAGAAAAGAGAAATATAAGACAGTTTATTTCCTTAGGACATTTTTACTGATAGAGACAAGTCCTACCACTTTCACACAATTAAAGAAAGAAGTTAACAGTAGAAAATCAGTAAGCACAATTTTTTTAGTCCACATTGAACACATTATGCAACTATACTACATGTATATATTTTGGGCTTGAGAATCTAAAATGTTAAAAAGGGGGAAATATTCTAGATGAGGTGAATAAAATGCGCTAAAATCTTGGGGAATAAAGAAGTATGGGCTTTCTAGAGAAACAAGAATAAACCAATATAACTAAAGTGGAGTTCTTGACATGGGAAGTAAGTTTGTATGTGGTATGTGGGGCAGGGAGTCAGAAAACCCCAAAACTCAACCAAGGCATATGGGCAAGATTCAGTGATCTGTAGGGAGTCCTTCTCATTTCCCTTAACTTTCAGAACTGAGGCATCATTGATATATTGTGGTCTGGTGAGAGCCTTCATAACATGGTTTCGTGGAGCCTGGTGCCCTTCAGGCTATTATGTTCATCCTGATGTGACCTGACTCTGCTTTATGTCACTTTATAGTGGGAAAGTCCCAATTTAGCAACAAATGCCCTGTGAATAACAAACCTCAGGGCAGCCAGCCATGGGCAAGGGGACTCAGGGATCTCAGAGGTGAGCAGAGCCAAGAGCCCCCTCCCAGACCTCAGATTGCTTTCCAAAGCTGTGACATCAATAGAGGACAGGAAGCAAGGATATACTCCTGACATACCCAGCCCATTTTCCCAGCAAAAACAGAAATTAAATGGTGCAGGGCAAACTTAATATGCCCCTAAATACATAAAATGTATGTACCCCTAACATGGCTAAAATCCAGTATTAAGATTCTCATTATCTTTCATCTGGAATATTCCGCAAATTCCCCAATTGATCTAAATGTCTGCCTCTAAACCATTATCCACTTTATAGCCAAACTATAACACATTTACTTATTTCAAGTAAATTTCTTGTGCACCCCCCAAAAACAGACCTGCCCATGCAAGGCTTTTCTCATGAGTAGAGCCAGATGTTGACTATAATTATTAAGTAGTTATATGCTATAGGATGTTATGAGGAGGTGTATGGGTATCCTAATAAATCTGAGGGATCGGGAAAGGCTTCTGGGAGAAAACTCCCTCTGTAAGGAAGGCACTGGGTAGGCTATATATCATCCAGGAAAGAATCAGAAGAAGCAGCATATTTGGTGCCAAGCACATGCTCTTACATCAGTTGACATAAGGTTGCTTAGTTGGATTTTGCATATTTTTATATAATAATAAATTTAAAATATTGAAAATGCATCTTATTATCTTACATCTATTTCATTAAAGTCTCTTCCAAAAAAAGTTTATGTCTTTGGGTGGAAAGAGCTGGCTGTCCGCCTCCTCCCCCCACTACCACAATAGAAACTGAGTTTTCTGTCATTGCAGACACCACTGTAGGTGTGGCAAAGAGGGGAGGCGCTGTTAATTTTTAAAAGGGTAATTGTACATTAAATCATGCACTTGGTAAATTATCCAAAGTAATTAATCATAGAAAGTTAGAGAATGGATTTAGCAAAGTTTATAATAATGCTACAGACACATACATCAAATAGGCAAAATGCTGGAAGACAGAAGAGTTCAATGATCTTCTATTTATAGCTTATTTTTAGAGATTGCATTTTCAGAGCATAACACTGGATATTGGTACACACACAATAATGTGGTTTTAGTTTGCTCTTCAGTAATTTAATAAAACAGTGCTTTAGTAAAGAATAAAGATTGCATTTCTTTCTAACACCCACTCGTTAAGCAAAGGATATATTGGTAGCAATGAATTCAATTGTATAAGTCAATTATTTATTTAATAATATTATCATTTTGATGTTAATTGTTAATGTAAATATTTCCTTCTGTGTATACTAGTTGAAAAACCAACAAAAACAAAATAATCCTCTATAGATTTGGCTACCTGGTAAATTTTATGTACATATGGAATTGCATAACCAAAGCACACTGTCACACTCTGGAATTTTTATGATTTCTTTTTTGTTCTTCACACACTGCTTAGCAATAGACAGGATTCTTATAGCTCCTTGCTTCTCAAATATCACAGCATATCCCACAGAAGAACACTGACCAACGAATAAAAGAGTTCTTAATATTATTATCAAACACCTGTTACCCAGTGTTACATGAGTCTTAATTTCATATTTAATTAATTTTTATCTTACGAGTATTAATTTTGAAGAAGTGCTTATAAAGCACCTATAATTCAGGAGTCCTGAGATAATTGCTATAAAGTAGTTCTTGTTGTTAAGGGGGTTATAGGTTGGAGGCTAAGATATCAGCAAGAAAAAACATATGAGCGTATAAAATGGTGCTTCCAAAGTGTCCAATAAGAACACTGTGGTCATTGTGAACAGCAATGGCCCAAACACAATTCTGGAGATTTCACTTCCGTTGGACCTTAAATAAAAAATATAGTTTAAAGAGGCAGGTAGAGTTTAGGGCAGTAGTCTCAGCAAGATCAACAGGCAGCCAAGTGTTCTGACTCTAAACACTGGGAAGTCAGTTTTGATGGAACAATGATTCTTTTAAAGGAACAAATGAAAATGAAGTTTAGAAAAAAAATACATATTTTGAGAGATTTCTTTCCTTGTCAATAAGTTCCTCATAAAGGGAAAAGGCATGTCATTTACGTTGAGATGTCTTGTCAAATTAAAAAAAAAATAACAATACCGATTATTAATAAATTCACCAAGAAAAAGGCTACACCATTCCACATAACAGGTCAAAGCAAAACCTGCTCTGGAAAGGTAAAGATAACGTTTTGATTTCTGCATTTTATTTGGTAATTAATGACGTGTGTTCCCATGTTACCACCATCACCAAAGTTCATATCTGTACTCATGTTGTTAAAAACACAATAGCTTCCGATTTAGAATATAGAAACTTAGCCCTTACACCTTTGTGGGCCTGAGTTTCCTTGTCTGTGAGACCTTACTGTCTAAAACTCAGTCACAATAGTTTCTTGAATTGTTAACCTGTGGTTGGTCATTGAGGGGTCCTGAGATTGTTGAGGAAGTCAGTCTAATAACAGAAGTTTGGGACTATCTAAAGAGCTTAATGTGACCACTTTCTAGAATGTGAAGTGGATTTTAACCAACCTCCATGTTTTCCCTAAAAAACTCCATGTTTTCTTTATAAAGATGCACTGAAATGAGCAGTCGCCTCTACACGGGAGATCTGTGTAAAGGCCAGGGCTCCACAGAGCACGCCTCTAGTTGCTGACTGAGAGGAGGAAGGTAAATTCTTCCCACAAACTTCAGGAACCTGTCTTCCTTTACTTACTGAAATTTGAGTGATCATTGTATTTTTAGGTCCTCAGAAAATATAAGAACATAATTTTATGGTGTATGTACCATGGGGTATGTATGCTCACTCTTTGTAAAGGAACTAGGTGAATAAAAAGGTGATATGATGAATTTGTGGCTTTTGCATATTCCAAAGGAGAGTAGAAGAAAGAAGCAAGTATTAATTGAAAATCTTCTATGTGCCATACCTTTCAATAGAACTGTGAACACATGATTTCATTTAATTCTACCAACAAACCTGTCAGATCACATTAAGCAATTATGGTAATAGTTGGAGCAAGGCTGTGAAGGGGTTAGTATGTTATAGTAAAGAATATAGACTTTGTAATACAGACCAGAATATCTGTGTCTGATCTCTGAACTATCTGCATCAGAAGCACCTATGAAACTTTTTAAAAATAAACGTTTTTAAACATAACCCCACCCCAGCATACACAGATACAAGATCCTAAATCAGTTCACCTGCATAGAAAAGCTAGAATTCATTATTTTAAAATTATTCAGATGGTGTTTTTTTTTTGAATTTTAAGAACTGCAGTTGTGTTCTAATTTCAATTTATAAAAAATATCATGAGACAGAAAACCTAAAAGTAAATGGATTTTAAAAATTATATGCCAAGCAAATACGAAACAAAGAAAACTGGTATAGGATTATGAACATTATTCTGACGCAGGTGGTTGAGGGATTAGACTTTGAGAGCTAGCATTATAGACAATAGAATCTAATAAAATATATTTGGGTGGGTAATTGACATTATCAAATGTATATATTTCTCTAAGTATATAATTCATGATGATATCAAACTTTTATATAGAAAATGTAAAACCTAAGTATGAATGTGGTGGCAAACTACATATATAATATAAATAAGAGGAGGCATAAGAATACTTTCAGCAAACTTAAAAACAAAGCAATAACTGCAATTCCGAAAAGCTTATCAAAGCATGCAGGTAAACTTTAACATTGGAAAAATGTATCATTTAATAGAAATGTATGTTTCTTCATTTAAAATATATATTTAATGGGAAACAGCATCTAAAGTGGCTATATTTAGTAATGTGACTGTTTTATATTTTATTTCACATATAATAAGTTGCTAACAATGTACCATTTTTAAAGAGGATGGACAAACAAGTGCCCCTTCATTTAACTTATTTAGAAGATTGAGGACACAAACTGGGGTGGATCTATCGCATTCAATTAGGAAGATTAAGAAGTGCCAGGGTTTTATTGTCTCAGATCTGTACAATGTCTTTCAGGTACTTTATTTTTCTCATTTTTAAATGAACTAAATTAATTGCTAAATTATTATATATCTGAAATATATAATTTAAATATACATTTATAAGTAACAAAAATAATCCCCCAAGGTTCAAACCATTTACATTAACTTATGGTGCAGTAAATAATGAAAGAAATATTGGCTGTCTGATATCACCTCAATTTGCAGAAAGGGGTTAAAAATGGAAATAACTTGCTTAACATTACACACCTGTTTAGAGGCAACACTGGAAATGGTACTAAGATCTTAGAACTCTCAATGCTTGCTTTTTACATTAAAAAATGCTAGAAGTAAAACTCAAATTGTTTGTTTGTGTTTGTGATAAAAATATGGAGGAAGAATGGAAAATTTGGTAAACACACCATATACACCAAAAGTATACTAGTAGGCTACGAAATTTGTTCATTGCATTATCGTGGCGCATCCATTATGACATCCTATCTAATAAAAGAGTAATATGCAAATTAACATCACTCCGCTACACCCAGAAGCCATGCCCATAAGCCACGCCCACCAGCCAATCAGGAGCAAATATGCAAATAAACCCAACCAAGATGGCTACCGCCACAGAGAGGAGGAGGGAGGCTTGGGTTTCCCTGGCAATGAAGGAAGCCAAGCTTTTCGCCTGCCCTTGCTGGCCTAGGCCTCCACTCAAGGCTACAAAGTTTCAATGATAGAAGATACATAAACCCAAACAGAAATGGCGGCAGCCATGGAGCTGGAAAGAGCAGGAGGCTAGGGTTGCCCCCGGCGATGGAGGAAGCCAAGATTTCCGCACACCCTGGCCGGCCCAGACCTCCGCTTAAGGCTACAAAGTTTCAATTATAGAAGATACATAAATCCCAACAGAAATGGCTGCCGCCACAGAGCAAGCAGAAGGCTTGGCTCCATTCCAGGCTACAAAGTTTCAATTGTAGAAGATAAATAATCCCAGATTTCCGGGCCTCCACTTGGGTCACCAGGGAGCGTGGCCAGCCTGCAAACCACCACAGGCCCCTCACCCAGGCTGCCCCACACCCCAAGGGAACCCCCACCCTGATCCGGGACACCCTTCAGGGCAAACCAGCTGGCCCCCACCCATGCACCAGGCCTCTATCCTATCTAATAAAAGAGTAATATGCAGATTGACCATCACTACAACACACAAGATGGCTGCCCCCATGTGGTCAAAGATCCTGCCCCCATGTGGACACAAGATGGCCACCACAAGATGGCCAGCAAGGGAGGGCAGTTGGGAGGGAGCAGGTCTCCAAGGGAGGGTAGTTGTGGGCAATTAGGCCAGCAGGGGAGGGCAGTTAGTGGGTGACCAAGACAGCAGAGGAGGGAAGTTGGGGCAACAAGGCCTGCAGGGAAAGGCAGTTGGGAGGGACCCAGGCCTGCAGGGGAGAGCAGTTGGGGGGGACCAGGGCTGCAGAGGAGGGCAGTTAGGGGTGACCAGGCCTGCAGGGAAAGGCAGTTGGGAGGGACCCAGGCCTGCAGGGGAGAGCAGTTGGGGGGAACCAGGCCTGCAGGGGAGGGCAGTTAGGGGTGACCAGGCCTGCAGGGGAAGGCAGTTAGGGGTGACCAGGCCTGCAGGGGAGGGCAGTTAGGGGCAAACAGGCTGGCAGGAGATCAGTTAGACATCAATCAGGCTGGCAAGGGAGTGGTTAGGGCAGGGGTGGGCAAACTTTTTGACTCGAGGGCCACAATGGGTTCTTAAACTGGACCAGAGGGCCGGGACAAAAGCATGGATGGAGTGTTTGTGTGAACTAATATAAACTCAAAGTAAAGGAGTGGAAGGGAGAGCAAGAGAACTGAATAGAACAGCCGGATCTGGCCCGCGGGCCGTAGTTTGCCCAAGGCTGGGTTAGGGGGTGATCAGGCTGGCAGGCAGAAGCGGTTAGGGACAATCAGGAAGGCAGGCAGGTGAGCAGTTGGGAGCCAGCAGTCCTGGATTGTGAGAGGGATGTCCGACTGCCCGTTTAGGCCCGATCAGGACTAAACGGGCATTTGGACATCCCTCAAGGGGTCCCAGATTGGAGAGGGTGCAGGCTGGGCTGGGGGACACCCCCCCGCCGTGCACAAATTTCGTGCACTGGGCCTCTAGTATTAAAAATAATTTCCTGAGTCCATTATTCTCTCTCTAATGCCTCTAGAAGGAAACTCACCATCCTATCTAATAAAAGAGAAATATGCAAATTAGCCATCACTCCGCTACACCCACAAGCCATGCCCAACAGCCACGCCCACCAGCCAATCAGGAGTGAATATGTAAATAAACCCAACCAAGATGGCTATGGCCACAGAGAGCAGGAGGGAGGCTTGGGTTTCCCCGGCAATGGAGGAAGCCAAGCTTTCTGCCTGCCCTTGCCGGCCTAGGCCTCCACTCAAGGCTACAAAGTTTCAATGATATAAGATACATAAACCCAAACAGAAATGGCGGCAGCCTCAGAGCTGGAAAGAGCAGGAGCCTAGGGTTGCCCCCAGTGACGGAGGAAGCCAAGCTTTCCCCACACCCTGGCCGGCCCAGGCCTCCACTTAAGGCTACAAAGTTTCAATTGTAGAAGTTAAATAAACCCCAGATACCAGTCAACCCCCCCCCCCCACCGTACATGAATTTCATGCACCGAGCCTCTACTTTATTATAAAGCACCAACATCTCTCTTCTAGGTACACTCCCTTGTCTAGTCACCCTAACTTCTGTCCTCATTCTAGGGATAGCAAGTATCCGAGGATACCAATGTATCCTTAGTTTCCCTGTACCCTTGAGGTAATTTCTGATCTATCACTTTCTGAGAACAGTGTATTAAACTCTTACATTGTGATTCTGAATGTATTGAATCCTTCTTATAATTTGATGAGTTTTCATTCTGTAAAAATGTTGGTTGTAGCCTACATATTCAGAATTGCTATGCCTTCTTAGATATTTATTCCCTTTATCCTAATGAGATAATATTCTAATTGAACTTCTAATCTAAGTTTGTTCTTTAAATCTATTTTGTGTGATGTTGATGATCCTACATCAGTTTTCTTTATTTAGTATTTGCTTGGCATATAATTTTTTAAAATCCATTTATTTTTAGGTTTTCTGTCTCATGATATTTTTTATAAATTGAAATTAGAAAACAACTGCAGTTCTTAAAATTCAAAAAAATACCATCTAAAAAAATTCTTTTTTAAAAATATATTTTTATTGATTTCAGAGAGGAAGGGAGAAGGAGAGAATGATAGAAACACAAATGATGAGAGAGAATCATTGATCGGCTGACTCCTGCATACCTCACACTGGCGATGGAGCCCACAACCCAGGCATGTGCCCTTGGCCAGAATCGAACCTGGGACCCCTCAGTCCACAGGCCGATGCTCTATAACTGAGCCAAACCAACTAGGGCTGAAAAAAATTTCTTTCAACTGATTAAGCCTATTTATAGTTACTAAAATTACAAATATATTTGCATTTATTTTATTATCTTATTTTGTATTTTCTAGACAATAATCTCTCTATTCACTTCCTTTTTACCTTTTTGAAGTCCAGTGGTTTGACTGAGTTTTCTTTTTTCCTTTGCTAACTCTAAATCACAGCAACTATTATAGCATTGAGATTAAGCACAGAGATTTAGAGATTTTACTAATTATCTCCTGTGCTATGATACAATAATAAATTAACCTTCAAATCTAAGTGACTTAATACAACAATATTGTCAATGGGTGTTTTACCCCATATGCTCATTTGGGGCCTTAGGATACTTTAGAATCCACCATGGGGAACGTTGCTGACTGTCATAGCAGGTGAAGTGAAAGAACTGACAGATTATTTACTGACAATTATTTCTTAACTAGAGGCCCAGTGCATAAAAGTCGTGCAAGGGTAGGCCCCTGCAGGCCCGGCTGCCTCAGCCCTCACAGTCCCAGCTCCCTTGGCCCTCGCCTTGCAGCCCTGCGGCCCCACCATTCTGCTGTCTGGTCTAATTAGCATATTAACTTTTTATTATATAGGATTATTATTAAAAAATAAATTTATTGGGGTAACTTGCTCTGATGGTGTGGCTCGGTTGGTTGGCATGTCATCTCATACACCAAAAGGTGGCAGCTTCAATCCCCGGTCAGGACACATGTTTCTCACATTGATCTCTCTCTCTCTCTCTCTCTCTCCTTCCTCTTGCTCTACAATCAATAAAAATTAATAAATAAATAAATTATTGGGGCAATATTCTATATAATAAAAGGCTAATATGCAAGTAGACCGAACAGCAGAACAACCAAACAACTGAACAACCGGTTTCTATGACATGCACTGACCACCAGGGGCCATGTGCAGAACATGATGGGCGTGGGCAGCAGGCAGCAGAGCATGGAACATGGTGGGCATTGGCTATGGCAGGATGGTGAAGCAGGTGAGCAGGGGGCGCCAGGCCAAGATGGGGTGTTGGACGCTGTCATCGGGGGGAGCTTCTGGTGGTTACTGAAAATTCTTTGCTCCTGTGCGCCATGGTCCTGCCCAGTGCTTGCACCTGCTGCTGGTGCTGAAGCCGCTGCTCACACCGCTGCTGGTGCACAGTGCTGGCCCCGATCGCTTGGCACCGTCAGTGGGTATGAGCAGTGGCTGCCGGCTCCGATGACCCCTCAGGAGCAGGGGAAGGTGGAGAACCCCTGAGGTGTAATCGGGGCTGGCAGTCACCTCTCGCACCTGTTGCCAGCAACAGCCCCGCTTGCACCCACAGCGGGTACCGGGGCCATCACTCAAATCCACAGCTGGTGCTGGAGCCGCCACTCGCACCCACTGCCAGCACTGGGTGCCAATCCCAATTGGCCGCTGACAGGGGACCGGGGGCCACAGCAAAAGGGGCCAGTAAGGGGTGCGGAGGATGGGCCGAGACCCACCCCTGTGTCCACCGCAGCCTCGCGGCCCACAATTCCTTCCAAAGTGCACGTATCCATGCACTGGGCCCCTAGTTCTATAATAATAAAAGCATAATATGCTAATTAGACCAGACATCCTTCCGGATGACCTTCCAGATGAAACTGGGGCTGTAAGGGAAGCCTGGGTCCTGGGTGCCAGAGGGAAGCCGGTGCCGGTAGCTGTGGAAGGAAGGCCTACTCTTGCAGGAATTTCGTGCAATGGGCCTCTAGTTGGTTAATAAAATCATATAATTTTCAGGTATACAGGATTATAATTTGATATCTGTGTACTCCATTGGGTGCATACCACCCAAAGTCTGGTTTTCTTCTGTTACCATGTATTTAACCCCATTTACCCACTTCATCCTCCCCTTACCCTCTCTCTCTGGTAACCACCATTCTATTGTCTACATCTGTGAGTTTGTTTTTGTTTTGTTAGTTTGCTACTTTTTGTTTTATATTTCACATATGAGTAAAATCGTAATTTTTTTCTCTTTTCAATCAGACTTAGTTCACTTACCATAATACTATCAAGAGTATTATGTGTTATTGCAAATGGCTATATTTCATCTTTTTTTACGGCTGAGTTGTTAAGAGCTGTGACTTAGAATTATAATAAGTGTCTTATACTCATAGCACATTAGTTAGATCTAGTTATATTACACAAATTAACTGCAAAAGTCCTGTGAAATATGGAGCGACACATAAATATATGTTCAGCAGTAAATGTTTCTACCAGGCAGTCCTGTGTTTATACACCAGCTATGCTAATTATCAGCAATGTCCAAGTTAAGTAACTTTTATCAAATCACATTACCTCATCATTCCCACATTGTCAGTAATGACTAGACCATATGTCTTTAAAAAATTTTAAATGAGATAATATATGCAAACTCTTTAGCTTAGTACCTGGTATTATGTTAATATTTTGGAAAAATGCAATATATACTTTTACTAAAATATTAAAAAGTAGAATAAATAGATACATCTGTTATTATACAACTATTATACATGTATATTAATATACATTTTATCAACATTTATAATATTTGAAAGCTATGGTAAGGAATGAATTTTTTTTTCTTTCATACAGGTGACTCAAGCGTCAATATTGATTTTGAACTGTGTAGTAATTTTTAAAAAGTAACATATATAAATGGTCCCATATTTTATATAAACATTAAGTTGATTCTATGTTGTCTTCTCTGAAGTCAGCACAATACTTAACATATGACTTTTTAGCTCATGTTTCTTGAACTTAAAGCTTTGTACCTTATGATAGACAAGTGTCAGTTATGCAAAGTAAACATAGATGGCACTTATATACATATCTATAAAACTATATTAGAAAAATAATAATTACATCTTTGGCCAGACTTTTTACTACTGTGCCCAGAATCCAACTGTACTTTTTTCTTTATTAAAGCTACTAGACTCACATATTTCAAAACTCATGTTGACTTTTGTGTCATCTGTATAGAAGCAAAATAGGGGTCCTTTGCTTATCATCTCTTTTAACTTTATCTCCTTGCCTCATTTTGAGATTTCCTTCTTTTAAACTTTGACTTCATCACAGCAAGAGAAAAACAGGAATTGCAGCTTAATGTTTTATGTATCCTTTTTACATAGTTTACATGAGAAGCAGAAAATGTATTTCAACACTACCTTGCAGACTGATGACAGAAATGCAGCTTATTGATCTTAATGAACTGTCAAGCAACATGGAAGGAAGGAAACCATTTAAGCTAAACCTTTAAAATAGCTTTTACATATTTATAATAGAAACAATTTGATAACATCTATAAATGTTTTTATTTTTAACTATAACTTTTGATCTAAGCATAATACATTTTTATATTTATTCTAGTAAAAATCAGCATTTATTTATAAATTCAAATAATGTCTCAATATAATATTCTGTGTACCATACAAACATAAAAAATATATCATAGCATATGCTTCTCTTGAAAAATATATAGTATACCTTTTTACAAAGTAAACACTCTATGAATGCATATTTCTTTATAATAAAAGATACCTGGATAAAGTTGAATACTAAATCTAAAGATAAATGCATATTGAAATTACATTTGAAACAGAATTTACTGAGAGACTTGTGTTCTTGATGATAAATAAGGATATATTATTTTATCCTGCAATACTGTTTCTCTTCTTAAAATCTAATTTTTCTGGTTTTGTCTGGAACAGAACACAGGAGCAACAATAATCTCATTAAAAATTATCCAGTCAGAGAGAAACCAAGATGGCGGCATAGGTAAATACCTAAACTTCTGCTTCGCACAATTTCAAAACTACAACTAAAAGACAAAACAGACACCATCCAGAACCACAGGAAGGCTGGCTGAGTGGAAATTCTGCAACTAGAAGGAAGGAGAAAAGCCACTGAGACTCAGAGAAGCTGCAGAAGGCAGAGGTATGGTGGCATGCGCTTGGAGAGGGCTGGCAACTGAGTACACAGCAGGCTTTCTCAATCTGGAGGGAGACAAAAGCTCCTGACTGCTCTGAACTCCAGTTCCGGGTGAGACTCTGGGGACCCAGACTCATTCAGAGAGAAACTGGACTGTCTGGCAACGGGCAAAACTCGAGGGCGGCTTTCTCTCAGAGGTGCTTGCAGCGATAACCATGGGACACTGAGACACAGGGGCCTCTTAGGGCAGGGCTGATGGGAAGCCATTGCTGTCTGCTCCACCCTGAGACTCTGCCCCATCCAAGCTGAGCACAGAGGCTTTTGCAAGTCTTGTCTATAAGGGTGTCTCCAGCACAGAAGTTCTCCGAGCATAGACACAGCTGAGCCTACAGCCAATTGGCCTGGAGGTCAATTCCTCCCAGTGATACCAACAACAATCAAGGCTTAACTACAACAAGACTGTGCACACAGCCCACAAAGGGGTGCACCAAGAGTGTCCACCTCAGGTAACTGGGAAGGCTAAGCCACTGGGCCCTATAGGACACCTAGCACACAAAGCTACTCTATCAACTCAGGGAAGCAACCAAAATGCAGAGACAAAGAAACAGGTCACAAATGAAAGAAATGGAGGAAAGCAAACGACTGGTTATAGAGTTCAAAATCATGGTTATAAGGTTTTTCAAGAATTTTCTAGAAAAGGCCGATAAATTTAGTGAGACCCTTGAGGATATGAAAAAGGACCGACTAGAAATTAAGCATACACTGACTGAAATAAAAAAATAATATACAGAGATCCAACAGCAGACTAGAGGATCACAAGAATCAAGTCAAAGTTTTGAAACACAAAGAAGCAGAAAACACCCAACTGGAAAAGCAAAAAGAAAAAAGAATCCAAAAATATGAAGATAGTGTAAGGAGCCTCTGGGACTACTTCAAGCATACCAACATCCAAATTATGGGGGTGCCAGAATAAGAGAGAGAGCAAGATACTGAAAACCTATTTGAAGAAATAATGACCGAAAACTTCCCCTACCTGGTGAAAGAAAAAGACTTACAAGTCCAGGAAGCTCAGAGAACCCCAAACAAAAGGAATCCAAAGAGGACCACACCAAGACACATCATAATTAAAATGTCAAGAGCAAAAGACAAAGAGAGAATATTAAAAGCAGCAAGAGAAAAACAGTTAGTTACCTACAAGGGAGCACTCATACGATTGCAGCTGATTTCTCAACAGAAACCATGCAGGCCAGATGGGAGTGGCAAGAAATATTCAAAGTGATGAATAGCAAGAACCTACAACCGAGATTACTCTACCCAGCAAAGCTATCATTCAGAATTGAAGGTCAGATAAAGAGCTTCACAAATAAGAATAAGCTAAAGGAGTTCATCACTGCTAAACCAGTATTATATGAAATGCTGAAAGGTATTCTTTAAGAAGAGGAAGAAGAAGAAAAAGATAAAGATAAAAATTATGAACAACAAATACATATCTATCAACAAGTGAATCTAAAAATCAAGTGAATAAAAAATCTGATGAACAGAATAAACTGGTGAATATAGTAGAACCAGGGGCATAGAAAGGGAATGGACTCACAATTCTCAGGGGTAATGGGTGTGGGGGGTGTGGGAAGAGACTGGACAAAAATCGTACATCTATGGATGAGGACAGTAGTGGGGGTAAGGGCAGAGGGTGAGGTGGGAACCGGGTGGACGGGAGCTATGGGGGGAAAAAGAGGAACAATTGTAATAAACTGAACAATAAAGATTTATTAAAAAGAATTATCCAGTTAAATACCTTAAACCAAAAATAAATTATATGAGAAAGGAAAAAATTAAGATCAATGGGTTATGGATGATATGGATACGTTCTCTGCATATGACATGCATACAAAATCATAGCCTGATTAACACATATAATTTAATCATTCTTATACTTCTTCTATTAATTTTAAACCCTGTAGTCATTATCTAGTAAAACAAATTGCAGAACTTTAAAAAACAAAATAGATTCTTTGAATGATGACTCAAAGTATGATTTTCTAAGCACTCACCATTATTGAAATGAAGTTGATTTAATTGGACCTGTAAAAGAGATTGCAATTTCTAATCGTACTTCTTCTGTAAATGCTTATTATTCAAAGGAAGCCATATGTAGTTTCAAGCACCCTTAATTAAAAGGATGGATATGATCTTAGATATCTTTTTCCCTTGGTAGTTATTCTAGAGTGATTCTGGTTTTTCTATCATTTTTATGTCTTCTTTATTCTATGCAATGCATAGTCAATATTTTCTTTTTAGCATCAAACCAAATGAAATTGGAAATTATTCACTAAAACTTACCCTGTTAATAACTTCACTGACATTTCTATATATTAAAGGAAAACTCCAGTATTGTATTAGGTGCATAAATTTATAGAAATATCAAGAATAATTCTGAGTTGTGTTCATTTTTCAACAATGAAAACAACAGAATCATGAGAAAAAATTCCCTGATCACCTTAATGTAAATCAAGTCTTTTTAAAAGAGAGTATAACTATATAAATAACACAACAAAAATATACTTTAAAAGAATGGTGAGAGTACAAAAATATATATGTATGTATTTCACTATGTTCACATATATTTGTGCATCTACCTAGATGTAAATATATAGACACTGGCACATATATAGAAACCACTTACTCATCCCATAGAATTATTTATAGAAAACATATTAGTTTCCTGACCCGTGTGTTAGGGAATTTATTATCTTAATAAATTATCAATGTCGCTCTTAATTCATGGTTACCAATGTCTGTCTAGACTTTTCTACTATTCAACATCATACTATCCTTTTCTATGAAAATTATCTAAATATTAAAACTTTGATTATCTTATTTCATTCTCCCTACTTTTACCTGCTTTATAATAAAATCTTCAGAGGAAAATATCGTAACTGCCTGATACCTAACCTACAAGTGTATCTACCATACCACATCTTTTCTTCTTTCATGTTATTTCAGTATAAGCAAAGGGTATCATTCTGAAAATATACTTGTTATCTCTTTCTTAGATTCCTTCCCTCCCTGCCTTACCAGCGATCTTTAGCAGCATCTTCCAACTCTTCCTACAGACTAATTTTTAAAATATATTTTTATTGATTTCAGAGAGGAAGCGAGAGGGAGAGAGAGATAGAATCAATGTAGAGAGAGAATCATAGATCGGCTGTCTCCTGCACACCCCCTACTGGGGATCAAGCCCACAACCCAGGCATGTGCCCTTGACTGGGATTGAACTGGGACCCTTCAGTCCACAGGCAGAAGCTCTATCCGCTGAGCCATACCAGCCTGGGCCAGACTATTTTTTAAAAAATCTCTACTAGAACATGTTCAGATCTCTCTCAACTTAAAAAATAATACAGAAAAATAAGCAGTAATTCATTTTCCCTTATTCCCTAGTGGGCCCAATTATTTAAAATAATTATTATACTTACAGCCTTGATTTTCTCATTTTACAATCATTCCTTCCCTCACTGCATCAGACTTCCCAGCATTCTATTGGCACCATTTTGATCAAAGTTACTATAATCTCAGTTTTGATAAATCTAATGACACTTTGTGGAGCTTTTGGCACCATATACCTTCTTGAAACAGTTTTTTTTTATTTTTTATTCTGGGACTGCTGCTGTTTTTCCTTAATTCCTCTGCCTATTTTATTTTTAAATCTCTCAAATACTACTTTTCCATACATTTGCACTAGGTAATTTTATTTGCTGCCATTGTTTCTAATATTATACACAAGGAGAATAATTGCCAAGTCTATTATCTCCAGCCCAAAGTTTATTCTTGAGGTTCAGATAAAGTAAACCCCTGCTAGTGAACATATCTACTTATGACTTCAGAGGCATTTTCAATAATATATCAAGAAATAAACTTACCATGTTATTTTTTTTTTTTTAAGGATGATCTCCATTTGCTAAGTTTCTGTGTTCATCTAACTAGGATACTTTATAATGACTCCAGCTCTGGAGTATTTGGAAAATACTATTCATGAATATGGTTTTATTGTATGTAAAAATCATAAAAATAGTTATTTGTGTTAGTCCAACTACACACACACACACACACACACACACAGAATATTAGGTAACAAATATTCTGAAGTAGAACTAAATTTATGGGTAAAATATCATAGTGAGGAAATTATCTGTAATACTAGCTCTTTTTAAGGAAAACCAGAGTATAGGAAAAAAAGCTAGGTTGGTCCTTTGTACAGCTGTTGGAGATCTTGGTAGAAACCACCTCAGATATGTCACCTGAAAAACCCAAGCTTCTGTCAAGGCTGTACTCACTTAATGTATAAAAGCTCCAGATAAGCCATTTTAAAGTAGAGCAGATGCTACCTTAAAAAAAAAAATGTCTATTTTGAGGGGTGGGGAAGGAGGCATGCACATAAGTTTTCTCTGACATCTGTTTATATCAGACATGTCTGCTCTTGTTCTGCAACTCCAGTCATATTTTTCTTCCTCTCTGATTTTTTATTTTTATTTTCTGGTTATAAAAGGTAGGAAAAAGCTAAATTAATAAAACTGTTTAGAGAGCCATAAACCCACTATGTCTTTATTTTTGGTTCTGGTCCTACTTAGCTTCAGAAGGAAACATGCGCTAAGGAAGAACGATAAAGAATTTTAGTCAGGTTTTTAAATCACTACACACCAAAGCTGTTCCTCCGCCTATTTTTCCTTATCTCAGTTCACATTACCTCCATCCAGCTTCTGTAAGTAAAATCCTAGAAATAACTTTTGACTCTACATTGTCCATTATTCTTACATTGTGACAGAGTTGTCAGCCTATTTTGTTTATTGTTCTATCCCTAGCACCTCAAACAGTGGATGGGATAAGTAGATATGCAATAAATATTTTTAAATGTATAACATTATTTAACATTGCTTGAATCTGATTCTTTCTCTTAATTTATTCTACCATTACTCTAAACATTTTTTTTATTTTATTGATTTTTTACAGAAAGGAAAGGAGAGGGATAGAGAGCTAGAAACATCGATGAGAGAGAAACATCGATCAGCTGCCTCCCGCACACCTCCTACTGGGGATGTGCCCGCAACCAAGTTACGTGCCCTTGACTGGAATCGAACCCGGGACCTTTCAGTCCGCAGGCCGACGCTCTATCCACTGAGCCAAACCGGTTTGGCTCTACCATTACTCTAATTCAAACCACCATCATCATTCATCTCGACAATAGCATCTCCTTTTGAACTGGTCTCCCTGGACCCATTTTTGACAACTTCTAGTTCATTTCTCATAGTGCAGTAGAATAAACTTTTTAAAATACAAGTCTAATACTATATTTTCATTGTTTAAAACTCTCCAGGACATTCCTTTGCACTTAGGGAAATGTGTAAACTTATTAACATGCCTTTATATGTCTTACTTCTCTAGCATAAGTTCTTGAACTCTGTTTTGTTTATGTCTTGATCTATATGTTCTAGTCATATTGAACTTCTTTCATTTTTTTAATCCTCACCCCAGGATATGTTTAATTATTTTAGAGAGAGGAAGGAAGAGAAGGAGAGAGAGAAAGAAAACATCTGTTTCTAACATTGATCAATTCCTCTTGTAAGCACCCCAACCAGATCTGAACATACAACCTATGTATGTGCCCCACTGAGAATTAAACCCTCAACCTTTCTGTGTATGGGATGATGCTGCCATCAGTAAAGCCACAATGGCCAGGGCTTATTTTCGTAAAGGACTAATTCTCTCTCATGTTTGCATTGTCCTTGCCAGAAATATTTTCTTTTTTATTTTATTTCAGTAAATAATTTCACAGCTCCATTTGACACCATTGTTTTCCAATAGGCTTTTCCTAAAAATTGGAATAGGCACCTCTGCTGTATTTTCCCTTAGGCTTTCATTTTTTTTTCTATCAAAGCATCAATCACATGTGTTTTAATTTTTAATTTATATATATTTTATAAATGTAATTATAAGCTTCATGTGAGCAAGGTAAGGTTTGTGGTACACACTTATATCCTTTGAATTTTAGTATTTCAGGGAAGAGTCTACAACTAAGAAGAATTAAATAGTGTTTGAATAAATAAAGCATTTAATTTAATCCCTGTTATACTACTATAAATATGAGTAATTCCTCCAAGTTTACATATAAAGAAACTAAGACTTAGGTCAAGAAAATTATTAAAGGTTTGCTAAACTCAATTGCTATGTGATGTTAAAGTCTTTTAAATACTTCTTAATACTTAGTTTCATCATCTATGCAATAGATATAATAAATCTTACCTTGAGATGAATGACAGTGACTGGGGTGACAGGGTAAATGTCTAGAACTGTGATGGGCAAACAATGGCCCACAGGTGAATCCAGCCCTTTTTTTGTATGGATCTTGAGCTCAGAATGGTTTTTAAATTTTTAATAGTTGAAAAAATCAAAAGAAGAATATTTCATGAAATATAAAAACTATATGACATTTAAATGTCACTATCCATAAAGTTTCATTGGAACAAATCACATCTATTCACTTACATATTGTCTGTTTGCTGTTTTGTCAGCAGAGTTGAGTAATTGCAACAGATCCTCTATCCTCTATAGCTCACATAGCCAAAATATTTACTTTCAGCCCCTGGTCTAGAAAAAAATGCTTGTAGGCATTCAGTGGATTATACTTATAATTTTTATAATTGTTTTTAATAATAAAAACAATCACAAGTGTCTCCCTAGTCTATGTGCCTTATAGCTCATGTATTAGAAAAAATTTTGGTCAATATATAACTATGACAAGTGCCTTTTTTCTTATTTTAAGTAATACATTATATGTAGATGGTTAAGTAACCAATATTTTTGCCTTCAACAAGATAAACTACGTAGAAATATAGATAATTTTATATAATACTTATGAGTGCTCTGGAGATGTTACTCATTTTTTTTCAAATTTACTTTCTACGACTGAACAATGCATACTTTATTACTCAAAGATATTCCTGGAAGATCAGGATCCTGAGAAAGGGAGCCAATAACTGAAACACTAACTTGAGTAATCAAGATTTGTGGAAAAGCCTGGACTGGGCTCAAACAGGAGTTGAAACCGCTCTTACTTGGATGGTGAGTAGTCTCTCAGACACTAATGGATTCCAGCCTAGAGCTTGAATTAATAGCCTCCTCTGATGAAGTATCATTGTGTTCTAAAACTTAGCTTGGCCAAAATCTGATCATACAGAAAACTGATTCTTTGGGAAATATGGAATAATGGCTATTGAATACCTTCACAAATGAAATATAAATGAGTTGACAAATGAAGCCCTTGAGAACCCCTTTTATATCCCATTTTCACTCACTGTTTCTTCATGCTGCCTCATGATCTATTGCCATTCATATGTTCCCCTGACCTCATCATTCTTTCTATAAATTTGAAATCCAAAAGCTATATCAAATGCTAGATTATTTATGTGATTAGGTTTAAAATGCCCTGATAATTTCTTTGCATAAGTCTGTCCTTTCTTAAAGACATTATCCTAAAAACTTTTCTCAATCCATTTTTTAGATTGCCTAGTGGTATTGTTTTGAGCTTATTGTTAAACTCAATTGTTAAACTCCGAGGAACAGAGTTGATTTTGAGATGATTTTTTCCTGGGTCAAGCTGACCCAGATTCTAGCTTTAGTTTCCATTAAATTGGCTGCATGACCTTGGACAAATTTTTTATATCTCGATCTCAGAGTCTTCATTTGTAAGAAGTTAATAGTATATAACTTAAACAACTGTTGTGAGTACTCAAATAACATACTATATATAATATCTAGCATAGTCCCTGGTTCACAGTAGGCAATCAAGCAGCGTTAATTTCTTTCCATTCTTCCTTCTCTTCTTATTTCCAGTTGCCTAAAGCACTGGATCCATTCAGGAAAACACTTATTTCTAAGTAAGAAAAAATGGAGTCATTTGTAAAAGAAGCTCTGTCCAAAATACTCTTTCAGTATATGTCGGACCAGAGTATCTAAACTGTGTATATAAATAAGGGAAATGATACATGATTAAAAACATTCTAACTAGGCATATAATTCAGCTGAAAGAGTGCAAGATAAGAACTGGAATATGACCTGGTCTTGAATTTGTGTTCTGTTGTTTATTTTCTATGTCATTTTTGCTCAATAGGCCTCACTCATTTTCCTCTTCTGTAAAATGAAGATAAAATCAACCATAAAGGCCTGGTAGGTTGATAAGACATCCTTCCATAATCCCCTCTCTTTCTTCCTTCCCACTCTTTGTTCCACTGCTTCTTCTCTCCAGCTATTCTAGACACAGTTATCCAGATTAGTAAGGTCCCTGAGCCAATGCCTCTCAAACTTTTGTTTCCTCCACTGGATGGTTTTCCACCCTAGCCTCTGATTCATCTTTCAAATATTCCTCATCTAGAATATGTTTATAGCTCTCACTCTTTGAGGTAGAGGTGCTCCTTCTTTCTTTGTTCCCATAGCTAATACTCTTGTGTGTTTCCTCATAGTCAGAAGAATTTATTAGTTACCATTGGAGCTCAGACTTTGATGGATTCTAGAGCTCATTGAACTTTTATACCTCCATATCTATGAGTGTTAGCAAATAAATATCCTTTTCAAATGGAGAAAATATGAGCATGCTTAGTAATCTTTAAAGTTATCAAAGTATCCCAATTTTAAAGATTTAAGGGAACAAAAGTATAGATCAGTGCAGAGCAAATGGTTGTAAGGAAATATTTTGTATCGAGAGTCTGTGGGTAGTTAGGACAAATATGGGTTTTAGTTAAAGAACAGAAATAGGAGGAAATAAAAGAATTTAGAGTGAAAAACAAACAAACGAAAACAGCAAAACAAAAATAAATAAAAAACACTTTACAGAGTTGTCTGGTTCATATTTTTTATGGTATTCACAAAAAACTCTGAAAAATTATTTTAAGCCTATTTGTATATCATGAAGATAAGTTAAATGGCTCTAATAAATAGGTTTGGTCAGAAGAACTCTTATAAGCATGGCCTAGAAGTTGCTGTTACTAAAAATCATATAATAGAAATAAACTTTACAGATTTTTATCTTCTAGGGTCTTTCAAATGTTTTCACCTGATGACCTAGGACAGAAAAAATCCACAGCATAGATACTCATTTTCTATAAGAATAGGCTAATAATTGTGAAGTATTTAGTTTACTGTATACGTTGTACTAAACATCCTATATAATAAAAGGGTAATTTGCAAATTGATCTTAATGTCAGAACGACCAGAATGACTGCTGGACCAGTCACTATGAGGCACACTGACCACCTCCCCGTCCCTTTCCCTGGCTGGCAGGGAACCAGGGTTGGGTGGTGGGGGATGTGGGCAGAGCCAGGCTAAGGCCCCTGCCCCGCCGGTCACCCCACACACAGAGGGCGACCTATGGCAGGGATGGGTCCAGTGAGCAGGCAGGAACAGCCGACCTCTCAGTCCCTTCCCCCGGCCATCAGGCACAGATCACCCGATGGTGGATGGGGAAATGGGGGTGGGTGGCAGTAGGGGGCGGGGCCAGCTCCAGGCAGCCAGGGAAGATGGCCCCTGATTGCAGGCCACACCTAGGAACCATACCCGTGCACGAATTTCGTTCACCAGGGCTCTAGTTATGATATATATATATATATATATATATATATATATATATATATATATATACTATTTTAATCTTCACAATTAGTCTTTAAGGCAAATATAATTCTATTCCCATTTTAAGGAGAAATAAATGCAGAAAGATAAAATATCTTACCTAATTTGCATAGTTAAGATAGGTTCAAGGCATGATTCTAGCAAAGACAATTTGGGTGAAGTCAGTGCTTTTAAACTCCATACCAGTGGAATTCCCTAGAGGTCTTATTAAAGCACACACTGCTGGTCCCACACCCAGAGTTTTAAAAGCAGTCAGATAATTTGCATTTCTAGATGGTCCTTGGTGATGCTGATTCTGCTGGTTCTCTTGCCATACTTTGAGACCCTTGAGACCACTGTTCCATTCTAGCTCACCTTTATGAAACCCTTGTTTGTTTGTGAATCTCATACATTCTGACTTTCGTATCTTAGATATGAGGAAAAAGAGGTCACAGAGCATACTGTAAGAAAATGGGCTTTGGAGACACTTCCCCAATCTGTAACTCACTAATGCTGTGACCTAAGCCTCAGTTTCTACATCTATCAAATGGCTAATACAGCACTCACTTCATACGTTTACTGTGTTGAATAAGTTAAACAATATGTGTATAGTAAGCACATAGTGCATGGAAAATATTCAAAAACACATACTCTGTTATGTTGTAACACTCTCAGCACATATTGTATAACCCAGAGTGAGCCCTCCATAAAATTTTTCCTAGGCCCCTTGAAGATGAAATATTTGCTTGAAAGCAATCACATGACTAGGGGCTAAAACTGGAGCAGGGCACTATTTCATAAAAAAATGGAGTCATTCTAGAGAGTCTTAGGGAGAAAAGATTAAGAAAATGAATAAAATAAAAACAATTTGTTCTTCATAGAGCCACTAGTGATCAAAATTATTTTCTTCCTTAAGCCAAGAGTCCAAAGCTATTATTTTGTTTTATTTTTCAGTGTTAACGGAATCAGAATCTCATTCAATCCTAGGCCTGAACTTCCAAAAGAAACTCAAGAGTCAATTAAATATTTTGATCAACTAATGTCATAATACTTGATATGAATGGACACATTTTAAGAAAATGGATATAAAAATTAAATGTATTCATCATGTCAAGGGAGAGAGGTAAAAGAAATAAGGGAAAATACATGTCAGTTGATTTATTTAACTCTCAGTTAGCAATGTAAGTTAAATAATAAGGAAAAAAAGATGCTTAAAGAAAACATTAATTACTAGTAACCCTGTGCATGAATCCATGCGCCAGTAGGTCGCTGCCGCCCTCCTGTAGCTCTCCATCCACTGTCCCGCCCTCCTGTAGCTCTCCATCCACTGCCCTGCCCTCCTGTAGCTCCCCCTGTTCCCCCCTCATATCTTGCTGCCCTGCCCTCTCCTGTAGCTCTCCGCCGCCTGCTTCCATGCGCCAGTAGTTTGCTGCCCCACCCTCCTATAGATCTGTGATCTGGTCCTTACGCAGTTGGTTGTTATGCCTCATGGCATAACGGATAATTAGCATATCCCTCTCTTATTATATAGTATAGTACAGGTATTGGGACTGTCCAGTTTCTCCTTAGACCAGGACAAAATTCCAAAGCTGTCAGATTTATCTCACCTTGGAGACTCTCTAGACAGCTTGGTAGAACTCCTGAAGTATTTTATAATTACTCTGCTTGTTCTCAAGTTTTAATGATTCACTCACATACATACACACAAAAACTTATCTACATTAAAAAAAAACAAGCTGTTCATAAGATGAGAAAACAAGATTCCAAGAATGCTTCTTATTTAGGGTTATTTACAAAATTAATGCTTTGAGTGCTAGATCATTTAGATTATTATTCTAACCCTAGATTAGATAGATCTCCAATGGAACATTTTCTAAGCTTTCAGAAGACAGGTCAATGATGAAGCTAAATTTAATTAAAATAACATATATGCCAGAAAAAAACATTGTTGGAAATCTCATCTTATTCTAATTATGTGAAACATTTCTAATCCACTTTTATTTTGTTTTATTTTCTTTTCTTCAACGTGTTCTTTTCATATTTATATTCACAATCTATTCTTCTGGCCCATGCCAATATTTGTGTATGTATATTGTTTTGCTGATAATTTAATCACAATACATAGTTAGCAGATTGTGGAGGTTAAGTATACAAGATAGGAAAGAAATTGCTGCTTTCATTTTTTTAAAATCTTTTAAAATTATGTTTTTGTTGATTTTAGAGAGAGGAAGGAAGAGGGAGAGAGATAGAAACATCAATGATGAGAGAGAATTCCTGCAGGCCTCCTACTGGGGATGGAGCCTACAACCAGGCATGTGCCCTGACCAGGAATCGAACCATGACCTCCTGGTTCATAGGTCGATGCTCTACAACTGAGCAACACCAGCTGGGCAATTGCTGTTTTTCTTTACTTAAATTTATTTTTTTAGTCATGAGAAAAGTTTTGTTCTTAGCAGCTTTGTGTTCTAAAATTAGGAACATTCGATAACTTCTGTTAAGATCCTGCATGCACTGGAAGATAAATATGATTTATTTATTTGATATTTTTAGTACATAGCAACTTTTCTTTTTATTCAAATAGTCTTTTTTACTCTGTATTTTTGCAGGCAGTAATTATGTTTTAGTTATTTTATTTGAGAGGATATTTTTCCATTGACTTTTAGGGAGAGAGGAAGGGTGAGACAAAAAGAGAGAAACATCAATGTGAGAGAGACACATCAATTGGTTGTCTCCCACACTGGCCCTGACCATGATCCAGTGAGCTTGCAACTGTAGTACATGCCTTTAACCAGAATCAAACCTAGAACCCTTCAATCTGAGCTCTATCTCCTGAGCAAAACTGGCTAGGTATTTTCTTATCTTCAGTAAAGCCTAATAAACCTTAGACACAGTAGGTCCTTTGTAAAGATATTTTGATTGAGTGTTTTGGTAACAAAAGTAAAATGAACATGTGTAATCTAAGGTATTTGGAAGGAACCCCTAACATTGACCTCATCTTCCAGATTCTTCAGTGAGGATTCCTTTTAAAGATATATGGACAGATTGTCATCTTTGAATAACAGTTTCCTTTGTACTTTGTAACCTGCAGAGAGAAATACAAACTTTGACTCCAGACCTCTATAAACTACTGTTAGAACAGAATTAGAAGATTAGCTTTTTTATTTCTTTTTCTTTGTGCAGTTTTATAAGACAATTTATTATCTTGTTAAATGTTAGAACTAGCATGTTTGACATATTCGTAATTTATTTTCTCAAGGGAAAGAACCTCGGAGGAAACTCTAAATAAATATTGGAGATTTGGAGGGTCTAATAAATTTAGCTGAATATATTAGCTTTGATGACAGCCAAAGTCCATTATTCAGGAAATTGAAATTTAGACAAATTAGTGTGGTATTCATCTAGTTTTTAATAAGCATAAGATGAAATTGAAAAACATCCAATTTGAAAAAAAAGATAGAAAAATTGAATGCATAATTAATATTACATAAACGTAGAGGTTGACACAATTACAATAATTCCATCCTGGTAAGTACATTATTTTGGAATATAAAATGCAAATGGAAACACTATAAGAAAAATTAGGCTTCAGAAATAATTTTTCTTTTTCTGTAAACAAATACAATAATTATATTTATATAGTCATTTTTACTTATAGAGTTACATGGTATTGGCTTCTGCAGCTGGTAATGCAGCATTATACATCTAACATGGTAGAATCAGTCAATTAGCCAGCTGGTGCAGTTTTTTCTCCTATTTCTACAAGTGCAGTTCTTCAACGGAAGATTTCTGATAACACATGATTGAAATCAGCAGATAATTACATGTACACATGAGACATCAGAGATACATGTCTGTATTGAGAGACTGAATATATAGACAATGTCCAGACCATATCTATAATAATAAAAGGGTAATATGCTAATTAGGCTGGACATCATTCCAGATGTCCTTCCTGATGAAGCCAGGGCCGGAGGGAAGCCAACCCGGGTGCCTGCCGGCAGACGGAGGAGGGAAGCCCAAGTCCTGGGTGCCAGAGGGAAGCCGGTGCCGGCAGCTAGGGGAAGGAAGGCCTACTCTTGCATGAATTTTCATGCATTGGGCCTCTAGTATAAAAATAAAGCACAGACACACCAACTAGTCCAGGAAGCCAAATTACAACTTCTGTAGCAATCAACCCCCAAACAGCCATATCTATAATAATAAAAGCGTAATATGCTAATTAGACCGGGCAGCCTAAAGACCTTCCGGATGTCATTCCAGACGACCTACCAGACAAAGCTGGAGCTGTGAGGGCCTAGGCAAGCCACTGCGGCTGTGAGGGCCGAGCCCCTTGCATGAATTTCATGCATCAGGCCTCTAGTTTAATCAATAACTGGCAACTTGTCTAATTTTCACCCACTTCCAATGTATAACCTACCAGAAGAAGTCAACTATGCTTTGCTAACCTACATGGAATGTCATGCTTCTAGATGGCCCCCCTCCATGCCTGCAGCCTTCAATCAGGACAGACCTGTAGCCTTCCCTTTTCTCTAATGTAAATCTTTCCCATCCCTCTGCTGGCCTTTGAGCCTCTTTCAAAGGCAAGTGATGGTGGGTGGCTCCCTTGCTATTTCGAGCCCTTAATAAATAACCTTTGCTTGTTCTCATTTAGGTGGTCTTAATTTATTTCCACCGTGGTAAACTTTCACAACCAAAATTGCTTAGCCTGGAACACCCTAAAACCTTCAAGATGGCTCCTCCCTCACACTTTTTGCCATTCCCTTGCCGCCAAGCAAAACAATACTGCTTGTTAGACTGATAGAGCCAACAGCACAATTTAAGACTCAAACACTGCTCTTAAATATTTCTACAACAAATATGCATTTCATTTAAAATTTTTAAAAATATTAGTCAATCTGAACTGATTTTAATCTAAAAATACAAACAAGAGTGAGTTTAGAAAGGATGATGAAATACAGACTAGAGGTTATTTTATATCATTTATAATAATTTTTTTATCCAGGAAGTCGGGAAAGTTGACTAGAATTTTAAGATCACTCTAAATGCTCTGGCTGGTGTGGTTCAATTGGCTGGAGCATCCTCCTATACACTGAAAGGTGGCAGGGTTGATCCCCAGTTGGAGCATACATGGGAGACAACTTTTCTCTCCCCTCCCCTCCCCTCCACTCCCCTCCCCTCCCCTCCCCTTCCCTCCCCTCCCCTCCCCTCCTCTTTTATCTTCTCCTCTCCTCTCATCTCTCTAAAATCAATAAAAATACTTTAAAAAAAGATTGCTCTTAAAACTATACTTTTTTTATATATAACATCCTGTAAGCAATTCTCGGTAGTAAGAGTTCTTTTAAACTGCCCTGTACATTGCAAATTTCATATTCATTGCAAAGAGCAACAAAATCTTTAATACGTATCTGACTCTTCCATAAGTTCCAGAATAGTCAGTTACTTTTTCCAGAATAGCTTTCTGTAACTCTTTTCCTAAAGCAAAACCCCTGCCTTTCAGTTACATTTTCTATGATAGTCATTTCCTCTGAACACACAAAAATTTATTAAATCTCATTCATGGAAGTTTTCTGAGCTTTCTGAACTAATATTCTATTGGCCTTATGACACTGTTGATCTTTCTCAATTTAGTTCAAAATATGTATTTCTTAAAAATCTTTGTTGTTGAATGTATTACATATGTCCCCTTTTTCCCCATTGACCCCTTCTAACCTGCCCCCAACCCCCAAACTAGGCCTTCACCACACTAAAATATGTTTGAATAGATATAATCCAAAATAAAATATTATATTTATAATTAAACAAGGTCTTCACTGATACTATTATATCTCTCAAAAGAGCTCTGTGGACATAACTGATTACAAATATAAGGGACATAAATTATTTCAGATGTGAAAAATGAATATGACAAATTTTATATTTAAAGCAAAATCCTGCCCTGCAAGCATGGCTCAGTGGTTGATCGTTGACATATGAACTAGAAGGTCACGGTTCTATTCCCAGTCAAGGCACATGCCTGGGTTTCAGGCTCAATTCCCAGTGTGGGGTGTTTAGGAGGCAGCCAATCAATGATTCTCTCTCATTATTGATTTTCTATTTCTCTCTCCCTCACCATTCCTCTATGAAATCAATAAAAATATATTTTAAAAAAAGAAAATCCCAAAACATAACTTGAAAATCACAGAAGTTTGTTATCTCCATTATTCTGACTATAGAAAAATTTTTAGATATTCTGTCATCTTTGAATCTCTTATCCTTTTACATAACAAGTACAACATTGTTTAAAATGTCTTGAAACTAAGTATTAAAGGACTTGCCATTTATCAATTATTTAAAAGAACCTATTACAATAATATCTAGGCTGAGAAAAATCCTATGATATGCATTATCACATATAAAATATAGTTTTGTCACTCAGTGAAAACACTGATTTGCTCGTGTGTGTGTGTGTGTACGTGTGTGTATTTTAT
The DNA here is from genome assembly GCF_963455305.1 of Plecotus auritus. Taxonomy (NCBI): domain Eukaryota; kingdom Metazoa; phylum Chordata; class Mammalia; order Chiroptera; family Vespertilionidae; genus Plecotus; species Plecotus auritus. Next base: position 192,470,802 of record NC_137771.1, read on the forward strand.
CATAATCCTATATTTAATTTGTCTAGTTCCAGAAAGGGCAAAGAGTGTATTTATAATATACTTAAATAGAATTTACTTTTGACAGGTCACAGTTTAGGAATATTAGAGGGCTCGTGGAGCAGGAATGTTTTATGGAATCTCAGCGGGAGACTAGAGACATATTCCTGAAAGTAGAGCTAACATCCTATGCTGTTCCTGAAAAGAGTTCAAGATAAAAGCTAGTGAGTGAGCTTCATGGATCTTAGCAATCAAGGCAGAGAACTTCTTGAGAAAACTACCTGTTTACTCTTACACCTTGTTGATTGTCATCTACATAGATAGTAGGAAAACACACACACAAAGACTCAATTAAGAACAATTGTACATATCGCTTTATGTTAGCATTTATTATCCTCACTAGAGGCCCGGTGCACGAAATTCGTGCACAAGGGGTGTGTGTCCCTCAGCCCAGCCTGCACTCTCTCCACCTTGGGACATCCCTCTCACAATCCAGGACTGCTGGCTCCCAAATGCTCGCCTGCCTGCCTTCCTGATTGCCCCTAACCACTTCTACCTGCCAGCCTGATCACCCCCTAACCACTCCCCTGACAGCCTGATTGATGCCTAACTGCTCCCTTGCAGGCCTGGTCCCTCCCAACTTCCCTCCCCTGCTGGTCTGATCGCCCACAACTGCCCTCCCTTGCAGACCTGGTCCCTCCCCTGCTGGCCATCTTGTGGTGGCTATCTTGTGTCCACATGGGGGCAACCATCTTGTGTGTTGGAGCGATGGGCAATTTGCATATTACTCTTTTATTAGATAGGATTGCTGTCTTTGTGGAACCTCTAATTTCCTGAATTTGTAACTACTGGATTGAAGACAGATCTTTCTCGAAAAATTTAGCAAAGCTGAAGTCTGGACATGTTGTCACATTCCTCCCTTAAAATGACCCTTCTTATTCATCACATAACTAAATGATATAACATAAACCAAATTTAAAAATGTAAAGAAAAATTATGCTTTTGTGAGTCTTTATGGGGTGGTTCTCTACAGAACAGTGTTGAGCTTTACAAGTCATAGACTTTAGAGCCTAACAAAAGTTGGTGCTTCCAGTACTGTCATTATTTGAATGCTGTCAGATAATTTTCTGTGCTTCATATTCTTTTTAACATTTTGATTTCTATCTTGCTGAAGGATTATAAGTATACTAGAGGCCTGGTGCATGAAATTCGTGCACTGGGGGGGGGGTGTCCCTCAGCCCAGCCTGCACCCTCTCCAATCTGGGACCCCTCGGGGGAGGTCCAAATGCTGGTTTAGGCCATATCCCACAAGACCTAAACCGGCAGTTGGACATTCATCTTACAATCTGGGACTGCTGGCTCCTAACCACTTGCCTGCCTGCCAGCCTGATAGTCCCCTAACTGCTCCCCTGCTGGCATGATTGACACTTAACTGCTTCTCTGTAGGCCTGATCACCCCCAACTGCCCTCCTCTGCTGGCCATCATGTGACAATGGGGGGCAGCCATCTTGTGATGATGTGGGGGCAGCTATCTTGTGACAATGTGGGGGAGGCCATCTTGTGATAATGTGGTGGTGGCCATCTTGTGATGATGTGAGGGCTGCCATCTTGTGATGACATGGGGGTGGCCATCTTGTGACATGAGGGCATGAGGGTCAATTTGCATATTACATCTTTATTATATAGGATATTTGAAGTAATATTTGAATTAATGGGAGTCTAGTGCTTCATGGTGTTTGAGACCAAATATTATTTGACTTAATTTTCTGTTCTCATGAAGGTTATGAAACTAGAGATTCTCATATTCATGTGGATAAGTGATTATAAGTTGTATCTTAAATAACTGTAACTCATGAAACATATGCCACAAAATACTCAAATGTTCATGTATTTTTATTTTTAATGAATTTGTCTATTCAATATGTAATATTGAAAAGGCTGCCTCTCTCTAATTCTTAAAGGATATGAGAATCTTAATACTCTTTCTAGGTACTCGTCATCAGAATCAATCTCCCTGCAATCTGTCTTCATAGAATTTTGCTTGGACTACATATCTACCTTCTGTATGCCTCTCCTTATTTCATCAATGATATTTGCCATCATTTTTAAAATTCAGTTGAGAACTTGGCCTTGGACAGTTACAATTCACAGGATTATGAATGAGAATGGTGGACAGGTGAGTTTGGGAGCCAAATCTTATTTTCAATTCCAGACTTATTCCACAAGTCTAACTCCATTTCTACATCTCAGAAATAACAACATGCGTTCACAGGCGGTGTTTTGTACAATTTTAATACCAGCACATTGTCAGTAGTTGTTCAACAGAAAGTGGCTAGTAAACCCTATCCATGAAACACACATTGTATGAAAATAAGATTCTTAATATCCTCCTCTAAGGTTTGTGAGAGATTACATCTATTGGCATTCTACTGCTTCTGCATTCCAGCTGCACAAGCCAACAGGGCAGGCAGAGCTACACACTCCAGAGACCTAGGCAGAGCCTCACTGAGATCCACATTCTGAAGCTTTCCTGTCTGGCATTGGCTTCAGATTGACTGACACATTCAAAATGCTCCCAGGTAGGGTGGAACCCATTAGTGAGTGACAAGTAGGTCACCTCCTTAAGAAAATATCTCAAGCCCATAATCTGACCCAAGCCAACACATCTTTTCAATATTATCCTCTAGTATTCCCTTTAATGTCCCTTACACTGCAATTAAACAATTTGTGTGTGTGCCCCCAAAACACATCCTGTGTATTCATGTCTCTGTTTTCTCTGTGTGGAGTGCCAATTACCTCAATTGTTCCCTAAATCTTTTCTCTCAAGCCCTAACTAAATGGTACCACTAAATGATCCCCCAAGCTGAGAGGAAAAAGAAAAGACTTCCTCTCCTGAAGTATCATTTATTTATATTTCTTTGTAATACTGAATCATTTTTCATATATTACAACTGTGTGTATGCCTCAGCTCCCTTTGAGAATACAAACCTCGTCGAGGAAGACCTATACCTTGCTCATTTTTACCTTCACAGTATTTAGCAAAGTATTTTGTAAAGATGCTCTGCAAAACCTATTAAATAAATGTTTTGGGATAAGAATTGTTCCCTGAGAACACTGTGGACCAGACAAGTTTCCTGTTGGAATTAATTTGAATATTTGTTACTCTTGCTGTAAAATTATGGCCAATCTAGAAAATGTTCCAACATACTCATCTTTCAGAGGCAGATTTGCAAATATCAAGATCAGACAATACTAAGAGTAGTGTCATTTATTTTCTATTTTGCATAACTAGTGGGATGGCCCATTATTAACTTCATCCTCTTTTAATTTTTTTAAAAACCAAGAGATTGTATTATCATTTTAATTTCAACAGGGACCACTGGGCTAATTATTACTAATAAAATGTATCAGCATCTATAGTGTCCTGAGTACCAGATAGTATTATGTGTAATAATTACAAATAGAGATATATGTAATTGTTTATTTCTCAAAGGATACTGTAACAAGATCTCCTGCACATTTAAATCTATTTTGGAAGTATCATGCCAGTTTAAGGGAACATTTTTAAAAATTATTTTATCCTTTTTTTTTCAGTACTGGTGCTGAAAAGGATGGTGCCTGCTCACTACAGCAGCTTTGATACAAAAAAAAGAACAAATAGCACTAATTGCACCTGCACAGATCCAAGAGGGTGATAACTGCTTACTAAAGCTCAGGATATGTCACTAGACTAAGAATGCAATGCCCTTTTTCAACAAGTATCCATTTAAACACCATTATGATAATCACAACAGATGTCTGAAAGTAAACTTCAACAACAAAATTACAATGTGGAGTCTCCAATTTGAGAGTATATTGAAGGAAGGAGTGGAAAACAGAAAAGTCCCTGTTCAAAACCTGAAGGGATCTTGTCAGAAACCATGGTTTATGTATAATTGAAAAAAAGTCACTCTAGATCAAATTGCCTGTGTGTATTATACAGATTGGATTGGATTATTTTTGCAAGCATCTATACGGATTTACCTCAAGCACACCACATTAGGCAATGCAGACACACATGGCAAGCTCCAAAGAGTCTAGCATCATTGAAGTCAAACATCTCATTAACAATAGAACACCAAATCTAATTTTGTTTACCAATTACACTGGCGAAAATCTAGTAAAAGCTTTACTGACACACTCCTGGAAAAGACCTATCACTGATTAATTATTTATCTGGGAAAGACCTATCATTAAATAAAGTATTTACTTGAAGAATTTCTGTTTCTATTTCCTTCAAAATATAATAGATGAAGTAAAATATTGAAGAGTACTAATTCTTTTACTAAATACTGACAAAGAACTCAAAAATTATACCAAAAGAGAACCCCTAATGTCAGAATTGTACTTTTCTTTTTTATTATAGACGTTTCACAGAGGTGTCTTAAAAGTTCTTTCCCCTTCATCTTCAATGTTAATTTCATTCTTACTTCCAGGAAACCACTATGGCATACAAAACAGACACATAGAGGCAAGTAGGGAATTCCTCCACAACTCATTGACTATGAATACCCACTAACATTCATTTCCCCTCCCAGTCAATATGTTCACACCAGTTTCACTACTGCTCCCAAGAACATGTGTCATATATACTATTTTATTTTATTTATTTTATGTTTTGACTTCTTAGGCACGTCTTTATTGATAGAAATAAAATAATTCCCCTATTGAAAAAAATGAACTGATATTTTTAAAATAAAGAAGTAAATAAACTGAAAGTGAATTAAGTTGTAACTTTACATTGGGTCATATTTGCTATGTCTATTGAAACAAGTGAAAGCTCATTAAATATGATCTAAAGAGATTGTAAATAAATCATGGAAGATTTATTTGAATTAATTCATTTAAATTTATTTTCTCTAACTCAGCAAGAGAACTTCTAGACAGATCTCTCTTATAGGTTTTGTTTTATTTTTTTTTAAATTCCTACAAACCCCTATATAAAACATTTCTCCATAGCAATGTTTTTGCCCTGCATTTATTTTTTTCTTATGGCATCAGAAATTTTTCCTAAAAGCAAAATACCTGATTAAAGTACTGGCTGTTACCTCACATATATCAAATCATTGATACTATTAGTGCTTCCCAAAACATTTGAAATTTTTGAAATAGCTATGTCATGGACAGAAAATTATTTTATAAAAAGAAGCAGATGGGGGAAAAGGTAATATATGTAATATTCTTATGTTTCAAGAACCAGAATCCCACCTCTGGCTACCATGTAGTAAAGAATTAGACTTTGCCTAAAGAGAGGTACGGCTTTTGTCTTGGGTCCTGATAGGTAATAGCTAAGTCCCTGAAAATCCATGCCTTTTAGGAATATCTTCATTTGCCTGAGCACCTTCGGTCCTGCCATATATTCTAACAATGTGAATTAGGGTGGGGGTGGGGATACCAAATAGTCTAACAATGTGATACAGCATGGGGGTTTTAAGTCTGTGGTATCAGCTTGTGGGAGCACTCACTCCTCAAACCCGCACATACTTCTGAATCCTGCTCATAAGGCCAATTGTTAGGAACTCTGTTCCTTTATCCTGCTCCACTACACCAACTGTCGGGTCTGAGCCTCTCTGCCAGGGGCTGGACATTCTTGGATGCTGGGTGGTAGACAGAGAAGTTGTGCGTATATAAGAGAGTCTTTATTGTAGGAGCCAGTGGCCATGTAGCCATTGCTGACAAGGAGCCACTAAACAAAACAGTTCTTCAAAGCAAAGTCCCATACATCAGGCAGCCACACACCAGTTAGGTAACAATATATCTTTCCTACAAAACAGTAGACTCCTACAATAGGAGCTAGTTATACAGGAGCCATCCCTAGAGCTACAGCCTCACCAAGCAGCCACACCTGCTGGTCAGTGATGCATCTTCCGCATAGAGCAGCCTCACATAACAGCAGCCTGCCTTATATAGGAGCAGCTCCACCAAGCAGCCGCACCTGAGTTGGTTAGTAACAACTTTATACTACTTAGACTAAAGAGGCTTCTTTCCAAATAATGACATTAATCTTTTGGGTTTAAAAGGGCATGCTTGCACAATGCATAGACTGCTGTGTCCTTGCACCTGCACATAGTCCTTGGACACCCTGAGTAAGATTCCAATGCTCAGAGTGGCCTTGGACATCCGGCATACTCTGAACAAGGCCTCTATACTCTAATTGTCCTTGAGCATTCAGTGTACTCTAGACAGGGCCCCACACAGCTTAACCTCTGGAGAAGCTGGAGATAGATATAAACCACATGGGTAGTCAACCATGTCTACATAATGGAGCCTCAATAAAATTTCTGGACACCAGGGGAGCCTCCCTCACTGGCAATATTTCACACATGTCCTCACACATTATTGATGGGGAAAGTAGCACTTTTCATGATTCCTGTGGAAGAGAACAACAGGAAGATTCCTACTTAGAAGTTTCCTGGATTCTGCTCCATGCCTTTGTTAGAATAGGCAGCTAGAAAGATATGAGTTGGGAAAGGCAGCTAGGTCTTGGAGGGATTATATGTAAGATGTGACAAATTAAAAATAGACAGCGAAGATGGCAGGCCCCTTTGTGAGCAGGAAAGATTCAGAGCCCTCCAGGATGTGGTCTAACTGGTGGTATAGCACCTAAGTGAAGGAGCCTTATAGCTTAAAGATGCATTTTTTTGAGATATGATGGAGAGGGTGACTTGTTCCTTGCCTAGGAACATTCCAGCCTAGTGGTATAAATCCTCTAAACTCCCAAATATCAGGGCATTTGATTCAGTCTTGGCCAGACGAGTCCTATCTGCCTGCTCAGGTCCTATCTGAGTGTATTTCTTTCCTACAAATAAATTCTTGCCTGCTTTTGCTGTCATTCTTTGTCTCTTGTTTTAATTTATTCCTACAAGCAAGACAAGAACTGGGAGCACAGGGTGCTGTCTCTGGCAAGAGGTTATCTCCAGTCAGAGACCCACTTGACCACCGCTGATACCTCTGTTCCTTTGGCTGATTCTAATCTGTAATCTTTCACTGTAATAAAATATCTTTCAGCAAAGCTACTTTGGAAGTTCCAAGAGTCTTTTAATAAATTATTAATCCTGAGATTGGTCTCGGGGATCCCCAAACCTGTAATTAATACTAGAGGTAAAGGGAAACTTGAGATTCCTAATTTGTAACTGGTGTCAGAAATGAGTCTTTTGGACTGCTCCCTAATTTTGTACTTCCCCCAAAATAACTAATTTAAACAATAGTTATTAGCAAATATTAATGAAAAACTCAAGAGTAAAGGGAATTTAAGTTTATTTTTCCCCATAGTTCAATGATATCACCAAAGACTTTTTCCTCCCATATTTCTACTTTTCTCCAATTTCTCAGCTTCCTCCTGACCTTGTGAATGTAAGGTGGCTAAATAATAGAAATCCAGCAGAGGAAGTGTCTTCTCTTCCTACCACAGGTTTCTTAACCAAAAATAAAAATCTGATTATACCTTCTTGGAACACATATCTTTATGGAAAAGAAAAACCACTATGGACCCAATACCTTCACTAGTTGAGGCCAATTAGATCTGTAGCAAAAATAAATTGTGAGATAAATCCTATGGAATCCTCAGGATTGCCACACAATAGGTTAGGAATGCAATGAATATTGGAAAGATGACCACAATGTCCACTATAGAATTCTATAGTTTATCAAAAGTTCATTTATGAACAAAGATAGTTAGGTTTTACTTTAGTAAACATCCACTTCTAGGCCCTATTTCTATGTTACTCAAGATGCAATTCAGAATGATTTATAGTTTTAAGAGAGTTAATAAGTATGCAAACAAGGGAAATCCCATATGAACATGGCAAATTGTCACAATAAGTAAGTTCTGCATATCACAGAAATATAACAATAAGAAAAAACAAACAAACAAACCTACAAACATCCTTTTCAGAGAATCCTAGAGACAGATAGAATTGCAGATTTTAAAAATTCATAGACCGGCTTCCTAACCTGAGATCAGACAGAAGAGACACAGAAATAAATGGGAAGAGAACGAAGAGGAGCAGTGAAAGACCCAAGAGTACCAGGTCTCAGAAAGAAGCAGCAAATTATAATTCCTAGAGGTGAAGGCCTTGAAATGCACAAGTTTTATTCTTTAAATAACAGAAAATTCCAGTATTGATAAACTGTTTTAGAGCATATATGAAAAAGGAAAACTTCTCAATTATTTTTATAATACATTTTAACATTGACTTAAACCTTAAAAAGATGACACTATAAAAATTCAAGCCATTCTAATTTATGAATGTTATTGCAAAAATCTCAACTAACATATGGACAAACAGTAAAATATATAATAAGGATGCACTAAAGGCATTCAGTCTGAAAACAGAAATAGGTCATAATGTTTAGTATCAGCACTATTATTTTTATAATCCCTATAGGAATTAGCCTATATAATTAGGAAAGGGATATACATTAGTAATATAAAAATTGACTAGCAAGATGGAAATAGAAAGATTATAAACTTAAAAAACCCAATATCAATTGAAAACAAAACAAAACACACACACAACAACATAAAAATGGGAATTTTGGTAACACCTTTAATTACCAAATTAATAATTTCATAAAATAAGGAACTCTACAGAGACAGAAATTATATATACTCTAGACAAGTGGAAGTTTCTAAATCTGGTAGCATTTTAAAATAATCTAGAAATTAAGAAAGAGAAATACTTCCAACACATTGGGGTAGGTTTGACGTGTGACCTGAGAAGCTAAATTGAAAGTCTCTCCATAGAAGCTGCATTTTTTGTGGAGCTGATGAAAGGGTTACAGATACTAAACTGTACCAGTATATCTAAATAATTCTGCTAAATAATTCTGATAGAAATGATGCTCCTTTATTGAGTTCTGTATCTCTGACCCAATTCATATTGTAGGTTGGGATACATAAAGTTATGCAACTGTAAAGTCTTAACCACCTGAGGACCTCATGTGGTATTTTCCATTTCACATTGTTAACCAATTAAAATATTCAGCTCCTCTATATGATGTTTGCTTCAAACTTATTAGACCATTTCCTCCCACCACTTGTCATTCTTACTGAAAAAATTGGGAGGAAGAAAGGCAACTTTAAAATCTCAATGCTATGAAAGAGTACAGAGACACACACTGAGAGCAAATACATTCTTGGGATTTATTCATTGCACACTTTCCATGAGGTAGAGATTTTCCAACTAAACTATGTAATTTGAGTCCAGAATATGTATTTTATCCCCTTCATATTGCTTATATATTTCATGGATTGTAGTCAAGAGAAGGAATTAGTAATATAAGTAAGTTTTGGAGTCAAGTTGGCTGAAGTACCAATCCTATGAAATACTTCAGGTGCCAAATGCCTTAATTTTTCTGATCCATAATTTCCTCACTTGATAATAACATTTATTACAGATTGTTTTAAAGATTAAATAAAATGTGTATAAAGTGCATAACTTATTGCCATAACTGAATAAATGTAATTATTACAAAGACATTCAAGTACAAGTATAAAAGTATATTTCAGCATAACAGTTAGGATCTTGAAAAATTACTAACATAAGTGAACTGACAGAGGAGGTATTTAAGATCTTGTAGAGAAAATAGAGTTTGAGGACTATGATAATGGAAAATCCACAAAAAAATCACTATGTTTTCACTGAAATAAAACAATAAAGGAAGCTTGTTAAATAAAATGCTACGAATGATACTTTTATATACACTAAATTATTGATGTAAGTAATTTCCATTTCTCATCCCTCAATTACTAGAAACTTTCCTTAATCACCTCTTTCTGTAATGCCAAAGAGATTTTTAAACATCTATTTTCTGAAGTTTCAGAAAGTGTGCACATTTAAGAAACTTCTCCCATCCATATTTGGCTCTTTATCTAAATGTTCACTACCTTTCTGATTTTATGATTTAGGGCTCTAGGTCCATCAAACCCCAGGAAGCAATGTTAAAATAAAATAAAATACAAAAACCGCAACAATTTGGAGTGATTTTTATTTAGTATGTTTGGTATAACTAATAAATTTTCCTCAAGTTTGCTACAGTTATAGAGACATAGCACATATCTTTTGACCCTCTTGCAACTTAATTTATACCTCTCAACTATTTTTTAAAACTATATTTTATTCATAGAGAAGGGGGGGGGAGAGAGAGAGAGAGAAAGAGAGAGAGAGAGAGAGAGAGAGAGAGAGAGAGAGAGAGAGACATCACTGATGATAGAGAATAATTGATTGGCTGCCTCCTGCGCTCCTCACACTGAGGAGCTAGCCCACAGCCTGGGCATGTGCCCTGACCTGGGAATCAAAACGTGACCTCCTGGTTCATAGGTGGAGGCCCAACTATTGAGCAACACCAGCTGGGCTCCAGGTCAACTCTTAATAGATGTGGGACTATGGTTTGAATGCCCATGATATTTTTTCCACTTCCTCTATTCTTCTAAAGGCACAGTACTCCTGCTCTGTCTGTGATTTACCTTTTATAGTCACAGCCACATTTTTAATTTGTCCAGATGTGAGTGACCCACAAGTCATAGTAGGTGTTCTGGGATAAAAATTCTCCCAGGTAACATGAAGGACTACAGAATCAGTCCTTCTGTGTGTATTTATATAGTCACTATGTCTATATGCTCTACTTACATATTTTGTGTATAATCTAAAATTCCTTCTAAACCTAATCTCAGAACAGGAATATTACTAAAGCCCCAAAGGTGTTTTGAAGGGCATTTCAATATATTTATTTAGTAATACAATTAAATTTAGTTGGCAATACTTCCAAAAATGGAATTGAGATTTGGAAAGAAAAAGAGAGCTAAAGGTGATAGGAAAATATGTAAATACTCTTGGATTGTAGCTAATAATGCCCATTGGATAAAGGAGCATTTCAAAGTCACAGCCTGAAGCTCGTGGAGATTTTGAAAAAGGCCAGAGTAAGGAATATGAATGTCAAAATGGCAATTTTCTAAACAACTTTCTTCATCAAAAAGAAAGGAAACATTTAAATCAATTCATCCTGCTAATTGCATTAAGTTGTAAGGGTTTCCTGGTGAAGGTTTGAAGTGGCTGAGAAGAATAATTCTGCATTTAACAGGTAACCATGTGATAGGTTTGGTTTGACCACTATATACTTAGAGTTGCATGTGAGGAGTCTAGTTACTGGTATAACACTTTGCGTACTTCTGTCCTGTCTGGGTTTCCCAGTTGGTTGGAGCATTGTCCTGTACACCAAAAGGCTGGGGGTTCAATTTCCAATTAGAGCACATACCTAGGTTGTGGGTTCAATCCCCAGTCAGGGCCAATTGCTTATAATAAACCTCTCTATATATAGATATATAGATAGGTTAATATATCTACTTATAGAAACAGATATAGATATAGACAGAGATACAGATATATAAACATAGCTATCTCTACATACAGATATATACATATCTAGATATGTGAATATCTTTATATTCTTTCTCACTAAATAAGCATTCAATGTGAACCATTGATAAGTTATTAGATTATTAAATTTCCTTTGAAAATATCAGGCTATGCAGATATAGTCACCTGTTATACTTTTTGCTTTAAGTTTTGTTTTCTGGAGACCTAGTAACTTTTCATAATTCTCTGGGATACCTATCAACATTCTATCTAGCTGTATTCCAGCAAATACTGGGACATAATACTCAGCTTTTGATTTTTATGTTGATTTACCTTGATATCTCTTCTTTTGAATTTATTACATGTTTCTATAAGGGCATTACATATTCAGTTCATACTGTAATATCACAAAGACTAAATATACTGTGTAATTTTGTCTCATACTAGAATAAGGGATGAATCTGGGAATTTTAAGGATAAGAGTTATAACAAGGAATTGAAAGATTACAGAAATATGAGTCAATATATTTCTAATTCTAACCCTCTGGTTCATAGATAGATATAAATATGCTTATAGAATGAAAAAAAATAATAAATATAATAAATTCTTATTTTAAATGAAATTCTATGCATTTATTTTTACTTTCTTTTATTTTGTTTTTTTCTTTCACCATTTATCCCCCTTATTTCCTCTTCCACCTTCACTCACCTCCCTCGCTCCCACCATCACATTAATTTTTAAACTGTTATTTTTTTAAATTTTTGTGTTATATTTTAACAAACTAAATTTCTGTTACTTTTCCCACTCTCTCTGGGACTTGTTTTAGGTAGATATTAGAGTTTTGCAATTTATTTCATAAGCTCCATTATATTTATTATGTCTTTATCTCTCAGTGCTATGCTCTGGATTCATTCCTGAGTGCTAATCTGCAATGCATTAATTCAATTCATTAATTCTTTCTGCAATGGTTTCTTATCAAATGGAAAATCTTTTGTATGTCTTATATGTCAATGACTATATTTTTATTACTAAGTGTCACAAGTATTTTTTGCATTTATTTACTTTTGACCCATTTATTTTTGAATTTACAATAAACGTATGTATTATAGTTACATAATTTATATATATTTAAATTTACGTTTATTGTTGAAAGTATTACAGATGTCCCCTTTTTCCCCATTGACCCCCTCTACTCCACCCCCAACCTGCCTTTAATAAGAGTTATCACCAAAAATAATTTTCATAGCCTATCTATAAGACAAGGCAAACTTTCCAATTATTGAAAATACTAGTGGCCCAGTGCACAAAATTCATGCACATTAAAAAGGGATTAATTAGAGGAAATAATTTAATATTGCTATTTTCCCTTTCTCTATAATAGAAGTGTCAGAGATGAAAGAAAATTAGTAAAATGCATATGAAAACCTTCCTCCTGTCAGAGTCTGGGGTGCACCACAGGACCCAGAGTCAAGTCCCCGCCCCCCCATGTGCACCTCAAAATTGCATGAGACCCAGACCCAACCAGCCCCCTGCCATTGGGCTAGATCTAGAACCAGCCAGTCCCACCCTTGTCAAGCCCCACCTGGCAGGGGGTGTAGCCTCAGATCTCCCAGCCCAGACTGGGGCAGGGGGCATGCCTTAAGGTCCGCCATCAAGCCCCGTCAGGTGGGAGACACCGACTGAGATCCCCTGTCAAGCCCCGCTGGGTGTGAGACATGGCCTGAGGTCCCCCATCAAGACCCGCCAGGTGGAGGGGCACAGCCTCAGGTCCCCCATCCTGGCACCGGGAGGGGGTGCAGCCTTAGGTCTCCTGTCAAGCCCCACTGGCAGGGGGGCGCAGCCTCAGGTCCCCTGCCAAGCCCCGCTGGGCAGGGGGCGCAGCCTGAGTTCTCCCAACCCAGCACTGGGGGTGCACCTTGAGGTCCCCTGTCAAGCCCTGCTGGGTGGGGAGCATGGCCTGAGGTTCCCTGTCAAGCTACGCCAGCTAGGGGGCTGCAGCCTCAGGTCCCCTGGCCCAGTGCCGGGGTGGGGGGGGTGTGGCCTGAGGTCCTCCAGCCTGGTGCCGGGGTGGGAAGTGCAGCCTGAAGTCCCGTGTCAAGCCCCACCTGGTGGGGGGGTGCAGCCTGAGGTCCCCCGGCCTGGCACTGGGGTGGAAGGAGCAGCCTGAGGTCCCCTAGCCCAGCACCAGGACAGGAAGCGCACCTTGAGGTCCCCCATCAAGCCCTGCCAGGCAGGGGGCATGGCCTCAGGTCCCCTAGCCTGGCGCCAGGGTGGGGGGCGAGTCCTGAGGTCCCCCAGCCCAGACCAGGGCGAGGGGCATGCCTTGAGGTCCCCCGTCAAGCCCTGCTGGGTGGGGGGCATGGCCTGAGGTCCCCCATCAAGCTCTGCCAAGTTGGGGGGCACAGCCTCAGGTCCCCCATCAAGTCCCGCTGGGCGGGGAGCATGGCCTGAGTTCCCCTGACCCAGCACTGGCGGTGTACCTTGAGGTCCCCTGTCAAGCCATGCTGGGTTGGGGGCATGGCCTGAGATCCCCTGTCAAGCCCCACTGGGTGGGGGGCATGGCCTGAGGTCCCCTGTCAAGCCCAGCCAGGCAGGGGGGCGCAGCCTCAGGTCCCCTGGCCCAGTACTGGGTCAGGGGGTGCGGTCTGAGGACCCCCGGCCTGGTGTTGGGGTGGAGGGTGAAGCCTGAAGTCTCCTGTCAAGCCCCACCTGCTGGGGGGCACGGCCTGAGTTCCCCCAACCCAGCACTGGGGGTACACCTTGAGGTCCACTGCCAAGCCCTGCTGGGTGGAGGGAACAGCCTGAGGTCCCCTGTCAAGCCCAGCCAGGCAGGGGGGCACAGCCTCAGGTCCCCTGGCCTGGTGCTGGGGTGGGGGAAGCGGCCTGAGGTCCCCCATCAAGCCCAGGCAGGAGGGGGGCACGGCCTAAAGTCCCCTGCCAGGCCCCACCTGGTGGGGGGCGCGGCCTGAGGTCCCCAGGCCTGGCGCTGGGGTGCGGGGAGAAGCCTGAGATCCTCTAGCCCAGCACCAGGATGGGAAGCACACCTTGAGGTCCCCCATCAAGCCCCACCAGGCGGGGGGCATGGCCTCGGGTCCCCTGGCCTGGCACTGGGGTGGGGGGCGTGGCCTGAGGTCCCCCAGCTTGATGCCAGGGCAGGGGGCGTGGCTTGAGGTCCCCTGTCAAGCCGCCCCCGGATAGTGGAGGGTGTATCCTCAGGTCCCTGCTGATTGCTCATTAAGGCTCTTTATGGGAACTTGGCTTCAGCTGTGGGTGCAGCCATCTTTGTGATGGAGTGATGATCAATTTGCATATTCCCTCTTTATTATATAGGATGCTCTTCTTATTGTCCTGTGAATAATCTTTCTTCCCTTTGAAGCCTCAAGTTGCCTTAGCTCATCTTACCTCAGAATGTCATATATACCTCATTTCTCTGTCTCTGGACCTCTCATCTATTGGGGGGCGGGGTGTCTCTGACTCTTTCATATACATGGAGTTCTCATACACATGCATGTAATTTAATTTGGGTTATATTCTCTTGTTAATGTGTCTCTTGTAGACTTAATTATTAGAGCAGCTTAAAGAAACTTGAAGGGTAGAGGAAATTTCCTTGCTCTCTCAAGAGATAAATAAATAAATAGAAAGCCCTGGCACATTCTTTTTTAGAGAGCTTTTAAATAGAAAACAGAATCTACTTACTGAAACATTAGATATTTCCTATGCAGTACAAATCACCACAGTATATTTTTGCTGTAACAATGAAAGCCATTTTAAAGATACCAAACTACCAAAAGAACATGGCTTTCCTGAAATGTGATGTTAAGGTTAAAATACCTCTGAACTTATAACATCTCAAAGCAATTGCTGTAAACCTCAGGGCACTTCTGAGGTCTTCAAAGCTCTCCAAGATTTGCTACCAGTGATTATAATTTCATCCAAAGGTAAGGAGAATCTTTTTGCCTCACCATTTTTTTTCTTTACTTTTTCAGGCAGGTGAAAATGTGTGTGAAGTTATCCCTATTTTTCTCACCTTTTCCTTCTTATCAACTTGATTCTATACTGTACTATCTGGAGTTGTCTGAGTTCAAGTTCCAAATTCTGTTTCTGTCTATTTATTATATCCTTCACTGAGAAATCTTTGCTCAAATTGAGTTTCTGAAATGCATGACATAGGCAATTTTCATGGTAAGAAAATCACTAGCACATACAGCCTTCCCTTACTTCTCCAGCACAGCACTTGCTGTTGTTAATGGAGCTAGTCATTTGCTTATCATGGGTGAAATAGATTTCATATTGATTGGTTTGACTCAGGACTATGGTATTCCAATTAAGATTGCTAAAAAGAACTATAGAAGTGTAAAAAAATAACAATAATGTAAACAGAGCCACTTCAAAATGGAGTCTGGGCTGCCATCCAAAATAACTGCCTTGCACTGTTTTACTCCTCAAACCTTTGTATATTAAAATTGGGCAAAATGACCTTTGAACTGAGCCTATAGCAGCACTGTATTACAAACAATTGTTTGCAAAGCTAACAGGAAAGCAGACATTACAGCAACCAGATTGAAAATGAAGGAAATTCTTTAGAATTAACATCACCATGTTAGCTTATCTGTACCCACAGAAATTTCTCCCTTCTATTTATGAAGTATTCTCCTTCCCTTTCTCATAAATACCCTTTGCTTAACCTTCAAATCAGAACACTATTTGGGTTTCTCTCTGAATCAGTGCTTCCTGATAAGCTACCCTTTTGGATCTCAAATAAATACTTGTTTTCTCTCACTTTGGCCTTTTATTTTGAGGTTAACAACTAAACCCTCAAGTTAAAAGATGCAGTGATACAGTGGCTTAGAGATACTTACACTCTGCTACAATTCACACATTATAGATTCTACATTATAGATGATGTTCAGATTCAATCCCCAAAGAGACTATACAGAGGAGTGAAAGTGCAATTTAGAGTAGGAAAAATTACATTTGACTACAATAATATTCTTTCTTATTTTAGCATCATCCATATATCAGCCATTAGCCTGTACCTCAAATCTCTTTTTTAAAAGAAACTGTGCTTTATGAAGTACTGTTTTTCAAAAACAACAACTAATATCCATAGTAGCAAACCTTCAGCATAAACTCTCTTAGAACTGATTCTGAAGTTCTGCCTCTGAGCTCCTGGTGTGTTTTCCGCTGCTAAATGATATCACAGCATTGAAAGTACACAGACCGGAGTTAGGGCCACCACTCTCTTCACTTTACTCATTTACATTTTGTCAAATATCAAGTTTTAGCAGAATATTGTGTTCCCTGCTAAAAAATACTATTTTTATACTTCTAATGATAAAATAATACATCTTAAGAGACTGAAAAATGCAAAATAAACAGAAAACCTAGATGGGAATGGTAGTGCAGGCAGCTAGGAGTTAACAAGATAAGGGAGCTAACTACCCTGGCTGGGCTTGATTGAGTCTGGAAGTTACCCTTAATCAGGCTTTAGTCTGGTGTACAGCTTCAGACACCCCAGGGGATAGTTGAATCTTTGCCAAAGGGACTAACATCCCTCTATCCCCTCATGTAGGGAGGAAGGACTGGCTTTTCAATCTCCCTGAGGTACAACCAGACTATAATGGGGAGGAATAAACAATAAAGGGGACATTCCTCTGCTGGGTGCATGTACGGTAGAAACCAGATGAGGAGGCAAAACTTTGAGGCATGTGCAAATGGCACCAAAATGATGACATAAAAAGGTGGAGTCTATCCTGGGAAACCTGGGAGCAAGACTGGATTGGATAAGCAGAGGACCCAACAGAAGCCTGGGAAGGATCAGGAAAGAGGTTGGCTAGTTTGAAAGAAAGCTTACTCCTTCTCAAGCCCAATCTAATATAATCAAAGTGTAACAAAGGCCCATCTGGGAAGCACACCTTTGCCCATTCATTAGCCTGTTCAGGCATATTCTCTCTCCACAGTAGCCACATGGCTTCAAGCATGGACCCCTTGCAGCACAGTGGGCTGGCAACAACGTGGGCCCAAGTTTCCATGGAGTTCAGCCCAGGAACAGAGACTAAGTGAGCAAGACAGAGACAGAGACTAAGCTTTGGCATGGAATAAACTGAACTAGAGCAGCTATGAATGCCCTGCCAATGCCAGGCCAATAGCGCAGAATCTCTGGACCCTGGTCCTCCTGGGCTAGGTGAAGACAAGTGTGGGCTTCTGGCCCCAGAAACTGGACTTATTCCAAAGCAGAACTGAGCTGAGCCATCTGGTAGTAGACACCAGGTACCTGGGGGCAATAAGTTTAGTTACTATAAATTTATTTATCCTTCAATAAATCCTACCACCATAACTTACACTTCTATGCCTGGGTCCCCAAAATGCTTTTCTTGTAACTCTGGAAGAACCCTATTTTCACCAGCAACAGGAGCACATACCTTAGTTAAAACTACAATGTTGTCATTTTATCATTTAACTAGTAGCCCTGTGCACGAATTCATGCGCCAGTAGGTCGCTGCCGTTTTCCTGTAGCTCTCAGCCTGCTGCCCCGCCCTCCTGTAGCTCCCCTTCTTCCCCCCTCATAGCTTGCTGCCATGTGCCCTCCTGTAGCTCTCTGCCACCAACTTGTAGTTCACTGCCCTACCCTCCTGCAGATCCATGATCTGATCGTTATGCTGTTAGTCGTTACACTGGATAATTAGCATATTCCTCTCTTATTATATAGAATGGCCAAGCAACAAGGGTCTATCTAACCCTTTGAACCTTCCAAATTCCTCATGAAATCCTTGAGAAGCTGAGTCTTTCAGTCAGGTCTAATTTAACTATGAATATATGGAGACAGCTGAAGACCGCCTACTCAGGTAAAGTAAAGCTCTGAGGCAATTACCAGAGTAATTCAAGTAGAAACATTTCCCACTGAAGAAGAGATAATGTTTGCTTGAACTATTCAGATTGGCCATCTGTAACAATTAAATTCATTTACCCTCCCTTCACTTAACTTTGCAAAGGAAGACACAGCCTTGTTGCTATTAAAAATACACACACAAGGCATCTCAAATATTCATTTGTAAGTTAAGAAAATACTCTATACTTGTAAAATAAGTTCACAGGTTTAACAAACTGTAGTTTCCAAAGAATTATAAGAAGGCTT
Organism: Plecotus auritus; assembly: GCF_963455305.1. Taxonomy (NCBI): domain Eukaryota; kingdom Metazoa; phylum Chordata; class Mammalia; order Chiroptera; family Vespertilionidae; genus Plecotus; species Plecotus auritus. Next base: position 192,489,331 of record NC_137771.1, read on the forward strand.
CCCTGTGGGGGAAGGGAGTATAAAGATGTAAAAGAAGGATAAACCATAACAATAAGATATTTCTGATGCTCTAAGATATATGCTCATCCAAATGATCCTACTCTGGGTGAATCTTGTACACACACACACACACACACACACACACACACACACACACACCATTATGCCATTTATCAGCCACCAGAAATCCATATTAAAATTATAATAAATTTAATGATTTGATAAAAATTATGATAATAAGAAAGACAGTGATCCTTCAACATTAAAGGCAACAGGCAAACTTCTTCAAGTATACAATATTTCAAAGACCAACAAAGTACTTACAAATCCTTTTAAAGAAAAATACAATAACCACCCTGGCTGGTGTAGCTCAGTTGGGTGAGTGTTGCCCCTGTACCAAAAGGTTGTCAGGTTCACTCCTGCGCAGGGCACATGCCCAGGTTATAGGTTTGATCTCCAGTTGGGGTGCGGGAGGTAGGCAGCCAATTGATGTTTTTCTCTCTCTTTCTGTCTCCCTTCCTCTCTCTCTCTAAAATCAATAAAAAATATTAAAAAAGATATCATGTATTTCTCTAGTTTGTGGCTCCAATTCTTTTCACTGCTGTTCAGCAATCACCACCCCCACCCCCTCAAGGCTTCATTCTTACTAAAGACACCTCCGGGGATTCATCATACTAGACTCTCCCAAATTTTTCTGCACCAACCACAACCATTAACAAAACATTTGCTTACTTGGATAACCAAGATTGAACCAAGGAAAAAAAAAGATTTTATGTAACTTAATTAGGAGGAAGTCAGAAAGAACCCCAATCTGGAAACAAGTATGGACCCACTGGGGAGAAACTAGTTATAAAGAAGAGGAAATTTTGGTGAGATTCCCAAATTTGAGAAGAATTTTTCTATCAAGATCACACTAGATTGGTTAGAAATAGCATAAGAGGTGAAAGCACACCAAAGAAGCAAGGACATTTCAGTTAGAGGCCATAAATGCCCAAAGCCAATTTTGCATTTCTATGAAGCAAAGTAAATTATAAATGTCATGGATGTATCTGTAATATATAACTTTATTGAACTCATTGTCACTCAAGCTCAGGGCTCTCCAATTACTCCAAACCTGTGGATATAATTGGAGTAGCTCAGATGGTTTCCATCATTAGCCATTGAGAGAGAGAGAGAGAGAGAGAGAGAGAGAGAGAGAGAGAGAGAGAGAGAGAGAGCATGGTCCTGGTTTACTGGTGCCAACCGAGGAACTGAACAACAGGTAAAGCAAGTAGTTGCTGAATAGTATAAAACATTCAGCTTGCAGTCTACTTGTGTCTATGGTGATGCTGCTTCCAAGGGACCATAAGTGTAATTTGGAGAGAGGTTAGGAAATTTGTATTGCAACACCAGGAAGACTGACTTGTAGTGTGGGAGAAAATCAATCTGAGGAAAACAACCTACTTTTCCTTTGATGAATTATATGAAATGCCTGATATGGAATACACTCCATACAAGACCATGCATTAGTTAAAACCAGATAGGCAAATCTAATGTAGAGTGCAAATTGACCATAAGAAGTAAGGCAGCTTGCTGAAGGCTCCCTGAAACATTATATTTGTATAAACTGTAGTGCACTAAAGAAAAAAACAACAACAAAAAAAACCCACACAATATTTTTCAGATTGTGGGTACATATAATGACATAAATAAGAAAGATAAACTTAATGGAGACTAATGAAATAGATCTGAGTAAAAGGAAAATAAAATCATCGCTTTGTGAAATAAAAAAATGTGATGAGCTTATCAGACAAATGAGAAGAGAGTGGCCTTTCATGGGTATCCATGGTGACAGGAGTTAAGACAAATATGACTGAGTTCTAAGTTATTTCCAACATGGAAAAGTTCCTATTTAAGTGCTACAAGTACGATTTCAGATGGCTACATCTGGAAGATATAATTTTTTTCATCAATTATGACTACTCAGAAAGTTATATTCATCTAATTGGAAGAACTGTTCACAGTACTAAAATACATTCTTCACACGTATTAACATAAAGCAAGTAAGTGACTTTATTTCTGCTTTCTGAAGCCAATCAAGCAATTAATCCCAAATTGCTTTAGTTGGTCAAAGACAGAGGTTCTGGTCATTCTAGTAGTAGAAGAGGCATGAAGGATGACCATAGCATTAATCACATAAAAAGGGGTGGATTTAGTACTTTTGTATACAGGGAAAATTATAACAGAGGTTACTTTAGTCTGCTTCAGAGAAATTTGAGGGCAAAAACGCAAAATGGTGTTTACAGTAGTGTAAATTACATCCGTGCTTTGAAACTCATTTTGTGTCTGTTGGTATACAGACTGGTTTTAGGACTAGTAATTCAACAGAGACTTACCAGCATGGTTATGGTAGCACTCAGCAATATGAAATTAATGTTCCAAGTATGTACCTAGTATAAACCAGCAGGCATATGCTAACTAACTGTGGCTGTACCTGAGATTAATGTCCAGGGCCAATGGGATATTCTCAGTAAGGTTTAGAAAGTAACAGTGGTTTGTTTGTTTTTTGATAGCAGAAATAATTGCAGTGTAGCAGTATTATAAACACACAAAGAAATTTAAAAGCCAAAGTCATTAATATTTAAAACCAGTTAAATTTGAGATCCAACTCTACTCCCTTTCAACATAAAGTTCTTGGGAGAGTTTTTTTATAAAATAAATTGTCGTTACAGATGAAAGTGCACATTGTTTTTCCATGAGTAATAATATATCATTATCCGTTTTAATTCAGTTTGAAGATACTGCTCTGAGATCAGCAGGCAAAACAATATCTACTTCAAAATAAGATGGTTTTGAAACATGAAGATGGAATTATTAAAAGAACCGTGCAAAAGTCTTATTCTTGAAGAGAGAATATAAATGAGTCTTCCCCCTAAAGGGGTGCTTAGTATGGATAAGATAAACTCATATTTTATGACAGTAATGAGTCAACTGGACACAGAGTAGACACTTCAGGGGTATCAAAAGGAAAACAACCTGACAAGACCAGATCCATTCTCAGAATATATATATATATATATATATATATATATATATATATATATACACACACACATACACACACACACATATACATAGTCCCACAAAATTCATTAACATTCCTCATGAAATAACTATGGGTTGAAATAGCAAATACAATTGAGATCTAAGGAAGATGACTCACCAGTTTGAATCTCAGTATATTAAGAAAATTTTTGAAAAATGAAGTAGCATATATACCTCCAAGTAGCTTTATAAAATACACTTTAAATAAATTTTCAAAATTTTGCCATATTTGCAAGACCATCAGCAGATTTATAAAATCTAGGAGAGTCACATATCATGCCAATATAATCTAAATGAAAAGTATTCTTGATTTTTAAAATATTTCCTCTGCAGCTTGAGGATAAAAATGACAGATGAATAGGCCAGTGTTTCTGGACACATGCCCTTTTGATTGAGTTTTAAGTCCTGCTCTTTCATTTCAGTTCAAAGTTCTGATTTATAAATCCTAACTGGCTTTTTCTTCTATTGCCAGTTCAGTCTTTTGAAGTTCACGTTTTGTAATGAGCTCCATAAGAGGTTATACAATACTTTTCATGTCTTTTTCTGAAGCTAAAAACACACACACAAATCCACCATATTTTCTTTGCCTCGGTGCCAAATGGAAGCAATCATGTTCAGCAGGATTGCAGTTTAAAGGCACTAACATATTCTTTTCTCCATAGAACCCACAGAATAAGAGGATCAGCTTGCCATTATTAGAAAGCTCTCTCTAAAAAAGAGAAGCAAAATAATGCCAGATTTGGTATTTATGCATACTACCCACTACCCAGCTCTTATGATTTAGTAATAAAGCAATGTTCCTAGATGGAGGTAACATGAAAATGTGTTCCTGGCAGTTTCATCCAAGCACTATTAAGAAGCCAGCACAATTTCTAAAAATGATTAACTCTTGACTCTAGTTCAAGTTCTAATTCAGCAACATTTTCCTCTCTCAGCAACGCCTGTTCCACCAGGCTTTGGTAATTAAATGTTTGTTTAAATACTGAGATAGCAGAGTTTAAAAGGTGGAACAAATGATCTCCTTTGGTAACATTTTAATAAAAGAAATCATATATTAAGAGCTCAGTGTCTTAGAAATATATTTTAAAAACTAATTTCATGAGAAATTATCTAAGAACAATTTTTTTGCATTATAACAATATTGTAGCATATAGAATTGAAATAACTTAAGCTCATTAAACTATCATTAGTTTTCAATACTTTATTCCAAAAAATGAGGGAAAAAAAACATTTTCTAAAATGTTATCATCACCCCCATTTTAGATGAGAGCTTAAATTAGTTTGAATTTTGGAGGCACAAAATAGAAAATAGTAATTTACTATTTTTAAAAATAGAAAATAGTAATTTACTATTTTTAAAAATAGAAAATAGTAATTTATTGTACATAATTTGATTTCTTCCAACGAGGGATTCATTTTATATCCAAGTAATTATAAAGGAGTTAGCTATTATTTTTTCCAAGCTGCCAATCTTTTAGAGTCTTCTCTAAATGATTTGTAAAATTGAGACACATATCTCCAGGCAAAGTCTCATGTAAAAGATATCTAGTGATTAACCTTTTGGGACAAATAAGAAACCAAGTCAAAACAGCTAAAGACTCACTTATAAGGAAATCTATATATGTAAGTGTTATTAATTTTATCATCTCAACACATAACAATAGCTATTTCATGTTAACATTTCAGAAATTATAATTAAGAGGGAAGAGAGCAGATGCTAGCACTTTAAAGTGAAAGCACTGTGTTAGATTCATACAAACAAATACTACTGCTGGACAAGCATAACCTTTTTCTTCAAATAATTTAGCTTTCCAAATTTTATATATATATATATATATATATATATATATATATATATATATATATATAATCAAAATAGTTCAGAGGTTCTTTTAATTCTTCCCCCTTTCCCTGACAAAATGGAATCAACATTTTGTAGAAACTTATAGAAGACATGAAGTAAGGGGGAAATGCTAAAATTTTTATTTTAACTTCCTCAGTAAAAACTTTCAAATTTACAAGTCCTAAATCATGGGTGAGCATTATAAATTAACTAGAAGGCCAGTGCATGAAAATTCATGCACTGGAGGGGGGTCCCTCAGCCTGGCCTGCCCCCTCTCACAGTCCAGGAGCCCTCAGGGGCAGGAGGTGATCTGGTGATCAGGGGAAGGTGATGCCCCATCATACCTCTGCTGCTGCCACTGCCAGCAGCGCAAGCCTTGGCCAGCTCTGGTTACCTGAGCCTTGGGCGACCCTGGGCGGCTGGGCAGCTGCCATCTGAGGCTTTCCAGCACCTTGGGCCGGCCCTGGGAAGTTGGCCAGGTGACATCTGAGGCTTGCCTGTGCCTCAGGCATCAGCTGGGCAGCTGCCATCTGAGGCTGCCTGCACATCGGGCCAGCCCTGGGCGGCTGGGGGGCTGAGGGGACTGTGGGACTCCGGATTCAGGCACGTGGCAAGGCCCGGCCCTCCTGGGGGTGGGCCCGGCCTTGCCAAGAGCCTGCTGCCCCAGCGGGGCTGAGGGGACTGAGCGCCGCCATCTTGGGCCTATGGGTGCCGCCAGCTTTGAGGGCGTGGCAGTCAATTAGCATATTTCCTCCTTATTGGTACCACCATCTTTGAGGGTGGGCTATTCAATTAGCATATTCCCTTCTTATTAGCTGTGGGTGCTGTCATCTTTGAGGGTGGGGCAATCAATTAGCATATCCCCTCCTTATTGGCTGTGGGTGCCACATCTTTTTGACAGGGTGATGGTCAATTAGCATATTCCCTCTTTATTAGATAGGGTTTATTTCTTTAAGACAAAAGTAAGATAATGCTTTCTTGGCAGACACATTTAAAAAATCTATCATTTAGGATTCAAATTTTATTTTTATTCAGTTTTTGTTTTTCCTTTTTTTACAGCTAGATGCCATTCATTACTCACATGATCAAATCAAAGTAAATTTTTATATACATTAGGCAATATTCAAAATTGTTCTTGCATTCCATTAAATTTCTCCAGTGACCTGAAAATTAATGTATTTCAAGTGTAGTTTTTGAAAATTGGACAAATAACCTTTTTTTATTTATAACATTCTTCATGTATGTTGCACTTTAAAATAACAATGTTTGGCCCTAACTGATTTGGCTCAGTGGATAGAGCATCAGCCTGCAGACTGAAGGGTTCCGGGTTTTATTCCAGTCAAGTGCATGTACCTTGGTTGCGAGCACATCCACAATAGGGGGTGTGCAGGAGGCAGCTGATCTATGTTTTTCTCTCATTGATGTTTCTAACTCTCTATCTCTCTCCCTTCCTCTCTAAAAAATCAATAAAATATATTTTTTAAAAATAAAATAAATAAAATAACAATGTTTGTAAAGAAACATAATGTTTCAAAATGCTGAACAATTTTGTATGGATGTTTTAAAGTGCAATGAATAAAAAATAAGCATATTTTTTCATTATTTCATTTAAACAAAATGTATGTCTTATAGGATTTTTAAAATTCCTGTTAGTGAAAAACAAGAATATTATATAAATTATATAAATATAAAATCTAACTAAACATGTTAGGAATTTTTATTAAAACATAAAAACCCAATATTAAAAGTCATTGTAATTTATTTAATTACTAGAGGCCCAGTGCACAGATTCATACATCAGTGGCATCCCTTGACCTGGTCTGCATGGATTGGGCCAAACCTGGCTCTCCGACATCCCCTGAGGAGTCCTGGATTGCAAGAGGGTGGTTCTCAGGTGATGCACCCCATAATCAGGCTCCCTCCTCTCTGGTTCCGGGTGCATCACCCGAGAACTGCAGCTGCCAAGTCACCACAGCTCAGCAGCTCCTGCGTTGAACATCTTCCCACTGGTGGTCAGTGCACGTCATAGGTACTGGCCGGTTGGTTGGTCAGCCAGTCACTTAGGCTTTTATATATATAGATTCTTAAACTTTATTTAATAATCTTTATAAGTCAGCTTATGAATTCTTATTTTACTTTAAAGTTGTTGTTACTGACTTTCCCCAGTTTTGATTGTGGGCATAGACTTTGTAGCCAGATGGCTTGGGTCCTAATCCTAGCTTTGCCACTTGATGGCTCTACCACCTTGATCAAGTTACTTTTCAGCTATGTGCCTCTCTTTCTTCATCTGTGAAATGGGGATGATAATAATAGAAATTATTTCATGAAGTTGAGGAAATAGATTGATGAAAAGTGAACAGTGCCTGGTACAGTTAGGTAGAGTACTAGTAAGCTCTACCTAAGTGTTTGATATTATGATGATTTCATTTTATGTTATAGATTGCAAAATTATTGTCAAGCACTGAGATGGGTGTTTGATACAATAGAGAAGGCCTAATGTTTTAAACGAATGGTGCCTTTCATTGGACAATTACCTCATACTGCTACTAATCAAATAAATTTAGGATTTTCTCCTTTGGAGCTGCCTTTAGAGTCAATCTAAGGCAAATACAAAAATCAATCACATTACTCCAAGTGCAAACAATATTTCCCAATTTGGCCATTCAATGTAGTTATCAGACTTGATCTTAAAATATTAAAATTAACAATGATAATAACAAAACTTAAATGAACTGGCTATTTTATATGCCACACAAAGCATTAAATTTTTTATCATTATAGAGAGGGGCAAAGAAGCTGGAGTATGGAGAGAGACCAAGATGGCGGCGTAGGTAAACACCTAAACTGCTGCCTCGCACAACAATTTCAAAACTACAACTAAAAAACAAAACGGACATCATCCAGAACCACAGGAAGGCTGGCTGAGTGGAAATTCTACAACTAGAAGGAAAGAGAAAAGCACATTAAGACTCACAGGAGCTGAGGAAGGCAGAGGTACGGAGGCGCTGGCGGAGAGGGCTGGCAACTGAGTACGTAGCTGACTTTCTCAATCAGAAGGGAGACGAAAGCTCCCGACTCCTCTGAACTCCAGTTCCGGGTGAGACTCTGGGGACCCAGAATCATATGGAGAGAAACTGGACTGGCTGGCAGTGGGTGAAACTCAAGGGTGGCCTTCTTTCAGAAGTGCTTGCAGTGATTACCGCATGACAATGAGACCCAGGGGCCTCTTAGGGCAGGGCTGATGGGAAGTCATTGCTGTTTGCTCTGCCCTGAGACTCTACCCCATCCAAACTGAGCGCAGAGGCTTTTGCATATGAATGGCCTGGTCCTTTGAATTTTAAAGTTACGTAAGAAACTGCAGCTGATTCAGTGACACCCAAAACATCCAAAAGAAGGCCCAATTCCCCACAGCAGCTTGCATTGCCTCACAGCTGGGCCTCATCTGGGCACCTCCAAAACCCAAACAAAGAAGAGGAATCTGCAGATCTCTCTGTAGCTCCTGCGGGGTGGCCTCAGGCAGAGGCTAAATTAGCACCTCCTTGGAGATCCAAGAGCCAGTGTACCCAAGGGTCAGAGTGGGACCATCCAGATTGCAACTCCTCACATCCATAAGGGACACACTCAGGGGGCAGACTCAGTGAGCACCATAGCCCCACTGAAGCAAGTCTTGCCCCATAAGGGTGTCTCCAGCACAGAAGTTCTCCCATCGTAGACACAGCTGATCCTCACAGCTAATTGGCCTTGAGGTCAATTCCTCCCAGTAATACCAACAACAATCAAGGCTTAACTACAACAAGACTGTGCACACAGCCCACAAAGGGGTGCACCAAGAGTGTCCACCTCAGGTAACTGGGGAGGCTGAGCCACTGGGCCCTATAGGACACCTAGCACACAAAGCCACTCTATCAACTCAGGGAAGCAACCAAAATGCAGAGACAAAGAAACAGGTCATAAATGAAAGAAATGGAGGAAAGCAAACGACTGGTTATAGAGTTCAAAACCAAGGTTATAATGTTTTTCAAAAATTTTCTAGAAAAGGACAATAAATTTAGCGACGACCTCGAGGATATGAAAAAGGACCAACTAGAAATTAAGCATACACTGGCTGAAATAAAAAGTAATATACAGAGATCCAACAGCAGACTAGAGGATCACAAGAATCAAGTCAAAGATTTGAAATACAAAGAAGCAAAAAACACCCAACTGGAAAAGCAAAAAGAAAAAAGAATCCAAAAATATGAAGATAGTGTAAGGAGCCTCTGGAACTACTTCAAGTGTACCAACATCCTAATTATGGGGGTGCCAGAAGAAGAGAGAGAGCAAGATACTGAAAACCTATTTGAAGAAATAATGAGAGAAGACTTCCCCCACCTTGTGAAAGAAATAGACTTACAAGTCCATGAAGCGCAGAGAACCCCAAACAAAAGGAATCCAAAGAGGACCACACCATGACACAACATAATTAAAACGCCAAGAGCAAAAGACAAAGAGAGAATATTAAAAGCAGCAAGAGAAAAAACAGTTAGTTACCTACACCTACAAGGGATTACCCATAAGATTTTCAGCTGATTTCTCAACAGAAACTATGCAGGCCAGACGGCAGTGGCAAGAAATATTCAAAGTGATGAATAGCAAGAACCTACAATCAAGATTACTCTACCCAGCAAAGCTATCATTCAGAATTGAAGGTCAGATAAAGAGCTTCACAGATAAAAAAAAAAAAAAAAAAAAAAAAAAAGCTAAAGGAGTTCATCACCACCAAACCAGTATTATATGAAATGCTGAAAGGTATTCTTTAAGAAGAAAAAGAAGAAGAAAAAGGTTAAGATAAAAATTTTGAACAACAAATACATATCAACAAGTGAATCTAAAATCAAGTGAATAAAAAATCTGATGAACAGAATAAACTGGTGAATATAGTAGAACCAGGGGAAGAGAAAGGGAGTGGACTGACAATTCTTGGGAGGAAAGAGGTGTGGGGGGTGAGGGAAGAGACTGGACAAAAATCGTACACCTATGGATGAGGACAGTGCGGGGGGGGGGGGGTAAGGGCAGAGGGTGGGGTGGGAACCAGGTGGAGGGGAGCTATGGGGGGAAAAAGGAGGAACAATTGTAATAATCTGAACTTTAAAGATTTATTTTAAAAAATTTATCATTATAATCTCATTTGATTAATTTTAACCAGTTTGAAAAATGTCTTCATCTTTAGTGAGTAAAGATGGACATCGTTGAGGACATTCTTAAAAAAAATCATGAAAGCTTTGGAGGTGATTCCAACATAAGTGGCTATAAACACTTTTGCATTATGATACAACTTATGTCATAAGTGATACTGTGGCTAAGAAAGACACAATTCTCAGGATGTTGCATATTATTGTATTTTGGTTAAAATAGATTGTCTTATGATGTCATAGTAATAAGTTTATTAATTACCTTTAATTCACATGAAATTCATAACTAACAATGAATAAAAAACTAAAATAGGCCCTAGCTGGTTTGACTCAGTGGATAGAGTCAAGGGTCCCAGGTTCGATTCCGGCCAAGGGCACATGTGTGGGTTGTGGGCTTGATCCCCAGTAGGGGGTGTGCAGGAGGCAGCCAATCAATGATTCTCTCTCCTCATTGATGTTTCTATTTCTCTGTCCCTCTCCCTTCCTCTGTAAAATAAATAAAATATATTAAAACAAAAAAACAAACAAAAACAAAAACAACTAAAATAGTCCATGCTTAGTTTAGGCTATCATTTCCTTGCTTCATGAAGTTAGAAGTCCATGACTATAAGAATATATGAAAATAAGATATGCTTTGGTCCTATTACTCTTAATGAACTATAATAGAATAATCTGTTCTCCAAAAGTTTGGTTAATTCCCCTAAAGATTTCTTTAAACCTGTTTTCCATTGGTTATATGGGGATGATACCCACCAAAAATAATGAAAATAAAACATCTAATACAGTGCTTGGCACTTAGTAAATACTTAATAGATAACAGCTCTTATTAATAAATGTTGGTTATTAACAGTCATAAGGTTTGCTTCTGAAAAAGAATATCACAACACAGAGATGTAAGACTGCTTTGTTTTGTTTTACTGCTTTCAAGTCCTTCTTGGTCTTTAGCTATCTATTATATTAAATGAAAAACTAAAGCAATATGGTCATTTTGTCAAAAAAAATTATGTACAAACACTACAGACATTGCTATCAAGGCAAAACCTGATGAGGAGAAATTTGTTATTATAAAGGAGACAGCTATGGTGAGAGAGGATCAGAAACCTTATTAAGATTTGCACACAGAAAAGAGTTAATATAAAGCTACAAAAATGGCTTGAAATATCATTTGCTTCCCTCTCCTTAATCTTTCCTGTATTGTGTGATTGCTGTTATTTATTCTGTGGTCACTTAAATAAGACCAAAACTAATTTATATGTAGTACAACCACAGTTTTGAGACAGTCTCATTTTTATACTTGAAAAATGAAAATATCTGAAAATGTAGTAAAAACAGTCTGTAATACTAAAGTAAAATTACAATGCTATCCTTAAGGTTATCATAATAGAGCAAACAATACCTCATAAAGAAAGATTTGTGGTGATGGCATAAAACTTATCAAATGCCACAATGGTTCTCTGTCTGACAGATACATAGGCCAAATTTAAGGGATATTATGGCATTTTAGTAACTTGAGCAGCAACAAAAGTTCTTTGTGAAGAAGGAAGGTGCTAAAAAGACTAAAGTAATCAGTTTTCTCTATCTCTCTGGGTAATTATTAGGATAAGTAGAGGCCCGGTGCACAAAATTCATGCTCGGGGGTTGGGGGAGAGGTGTGTCCCTCAGCCCAGCCTGCACCCTCTCCAATATGGGACCCCTCTCACAATCTAGAACTGCTGGCTCCCAACTGCTCACCTGCCTGCCTTCCTGATTGCCCCTAACCACTTCTGCCTGCCAGCCTGATCACCCCCTAACTATGCCCCTGCCAGCCAGATTGATGCCTAACTGCTCCCCTTCCAGCCTGTTTGCCCCTAACTGCCCTCCCCTACTGGCGTGATCGCCCACAACTGCCCTCCCTTGCAGACCTGGTTCCTCCCAACTGCCCTCCCCTGTTGGACATCTTGTGGCAGCCATCTTGTGTCCACACGGGGTCAGTGATCTTTGACCACATGGGGGAGGCCATCTTGTGTGTTGGAGTGATGGTCAATTTGCATATTACTCTTTAAATAGATAGGATAGAGGCCTGGTGCACAGGTGGGGGCCGGTTGGTTTGCCCTGAGGGGTATCCTGGATTAGGGTGGGTGTTCCCTGGGGGTGTGGGGTGGCCTGGGTGAGGGGCCTGTGGTGGTTTGCAGGCTGGCCACGCCCCCCAGCGACCCAAGTGGAGGCCCTGGTATCTGGGATTTATTTATCTTCTATAATTGAAACTTTGTAGCCTTGAGCGGAGCCAAGCCTCCTGCTCGCTCCATGGCAGCAGCCATTTTTTTTTTTTTTTTTTCAAAATATATTTTATTGATATTTCACAGAGAGGAAGGGAGAGGGATAGAGAGCTAGAAACATCAATGAGAGAGAAACATCGATCAGCTGCCTCCTGCACACCTCCCACTGGGGATGTGCCCGCAACCAAGGTACATGCCCTTGACCAGAATCGAACCCGGGACCTTTCAGCCCGCAGGCTGACGCTCTATCCACTGAGCCAAACCGGTTTCGACGACTGCAGCCATTTTTGTTGGTATTTATTTATCTTCTATAATTGAAACTTTGTAGCCTTAAGCGGAGGTCGAGGCAGGTCAGGGCTTCAGAAGCTTGGCTTCCTCCATCGCCAGGTGCAACTCAAGCCTCCTGCTCTCTCCAGCTCCATGGCTGCCACCATTTTTGTTGGTATTTATCTTCTATAATTGAAATTTTGTAGCCTTAAGCAGAGGCCAAGGCAGGCCAGGGCAGGTGGAAAGCTTTGCTTCCTCCATTACCGGGGAAACCAAAGCCTCCTGTTCTCTCCATGGCTGCAGCCATCTTGGTTGGGTTAATTTGCATACTCGCTCCTGATTGGCTGGTGGTCATGGCTTGTGGGTGTAGTGGAGGTATGGTCAATTTGAATATTACTCTTTTATTAGATAGGATAAGCTCCAACCAGAGGTCACCTTTTGCTTAATGAAATAGTTCATCTGAAGAAAGGGTACTGTAATTCTTACCAGTGGAAAGAGAGTGTGGTATTAAACCAGTTTAATTACTAAAACCTCATAGTGTGCTATATGATGTGGTGCACTTGCCACAATGCAGGCTGGACAGTCCAGTAACCAGTGAACGCCCAACAATTAATCAAAGGATACATGAGCTATATTAACACAAATCATCTTTGAATAGAAACCATGGTAGATTTCAAGGTTATCAAAACCAATAATACTTATACTTCAGGCATTCTGAGTGTCCCTCCACAATAGAATCACAAGTAGAAGAAAAACACATCCTTAAGTCTAACTTCATCATTTTGTAACTGAAAACAAAACAACCAATACAGACATCGGAAGTTATGTGAACTCCCAAAGACACCAACGAATCTTAAAGAAAAGTGAAAACTAAGCTGTACATTTCCTAATTTCCACTTCAGTGTTCTTCGGGCTGTTAAATCTAGTATTATTTAGCCTAAAGTTTTGCTATTAGATCTTTGTGACCTACTCTTTCTGTGCGAGCATTGGTAAAATAGTACTCTAAGAAACAAAGAGAACAACTCCTCAGCAACAGAACACAACACTGTCATGGAATGTCAGCCATTCTTTCCATTTGCTCATCTCCAAACCCAGGCAGCTAATAAACCATTTTATAGCTCACAGACAAGAAGATATATTGAACTGTTAAAATGCATGACAATTTGAATCTTTGTTCATTTTTTCATTCTTTGAAATATTACAGTTTGAAGTATCTGACTCAGAGAAATTAGTCAGTTTAATCCCTTCAGATTTTCCCCCTTTTTAGCACAAACTTCAGTTCCTCAAATTTTTACATAAATGGGAACATTTAAAAACTAAGGGTAGGGCCCTAACTGGTTTGGCTCAATGGATAGAGTGTCGGCCTGCAGACTGAAAGGTCCCAGGTTTGATTCCGGTCAAGGGCATGTACCTTGGTTGCGGGCACATCCCCAGGAGGCAGCTGATCAATGTTTCTCTCTCATCAATGTTTCTAACTCTCTATCTCTCTCTCTTACTCTCTGTAAAAAATCAATAATATATATATATATATATATATATATATATATATATATATATGTATATATATATATATACACACACACACACACTAAGGGTAGGTACACCATGTAATTCATTTGTCAAAAATTATATGTGTATGGAATCTTAAAGACAACTATAATAAGAATAAATATATGGATTGACTAGAGTTCTATTATTTGAATTAAATGCTAATACACTTAAGATTTTATCATTAATACTAGAGGCCCAGTGCACGAAATTGTTCACGGGGTTGGGGAGTCCCTCAGCCTGGCCTGCACCCTCTCGCAATCCAGGACTACTGGCTCCTAACCACTTGCCTGCCTGCCTGCCTAATCACCCCTAACCACTCTGCTTGCATGCCTGATCGCCCCTAACCACCTGCCTGCCTGCCTGCCTGATTGCCCTAATTGCTCACCTGTCTGCCTGATCGCCCCTAACCACTCACCTGCCTTCCTGATCACCCCTAACCACTTTGCCTGCCTGCCTGATCACCCCTAACCACTGGCCTGCCTCCCTGATTGCCCCTAACTTCTCACCTGCCTGCCTGATCTCCCCTAACTGCCTCTGCCTCAGCCCCCACCATGGCGGCTTCATCAGAAAGGATGTCCGGAAGGTCATTTGACTCTCCAGTCTAATTAGCATATTATGCTTTTATTATTATGGATTATTTACACTTTAATTTCCTAAACCTACCTAAAAATAGGATTTGGTTTTATATCCACTTACTTATTTACATGAAAATGTAATCTATACTACCAAGGTGCTAAAACTTCCAACTATAAGCTGAAACCAATATTTAAGGATTTTATGTTCCCTGGAGTAGTATTTCTATGGCTGTATACTTATGCTCCAGGGACTAGCTCTGCTATCTACAAAGCTAAGCTAAAGTGTAAAAGAAAATCTGAACTCATTCAGTGGGCTCATGGTACCTAAGAGTGATGTTTTTCATTTAAATTTCAAATCAGAAGTTTTTCTTGTTAAATTGGTGCCTGGATATGCACAAATTTTGAGAATAGGCATTTAAAAAGCCCTATATCATCTGCTGGTTAGAATAGTTTATTTGGAAAATATTGCCTCTATATTACCAGTGCTAAAATAGAGATAATGAATTCATATAGCAACTACCATACCAAGTATGTGGAGAAGCTTATTCTAGAAAGAATATCTTGTGGATGAATTGAGGAATCTCAGTTCTCTTTTTAGTACTATCCCCTCACTCCAGACTTATTTTTTTTTACTTACTATCAGGTAGGGTAGACCAGATGGTCTCTAAGTTCATTTTCAGCTTTTTCTGAAACACATCAAAAACAGTCTTGCATTGTCAAAAAAAAAGTCCTGGTTTAAGAAAATTTAGATTCTATTCTTGGTACTATCAGTAGTCAGTTTTGTGACTTTGCCTAAGATTTTCTTAACCTATCCAAATTTCAGTTTTTCTCATCTGTAAAATAGGGATACCATCATTCTGGGGAACAAATATTTGTGAACAAGATAATGTATAAAAACATTTTTAAAATTCTAAGATGCTACCATAATGAACAGTAAAGATATTAATGATTAAATAATGTTAGAATTTATTCTAGCATTAAGATACTAGTACATTGAGAATAAGAAAATGTGAGGGAAACACAGAAACAAAACAAAGATTTATATTTACAATCTGACTTCCCATGTATTTAGGATCTAACAGCCTAGCTTATAATTCGAAGTTGAATGTTTGAAAAGATTTTTAAGTGTTTCTAAAAATTCATGTTTTTATGTTGGGAAATTATTATATCTGAAGTCCATAAAAATTGTTTTGAAGTCATAACATGAAAAATATATTTACAAGGCTATTCATATTCAAATTAACTTGTTTATATGTTGACACAAATAACTGGTTTAAAATATAGCCTCGTAACTGTATGCCCTATATCAACTTGCATATAATGTTGATTACACCAATTTCATTTTCTTATTGTAAGTTTTGAAATCCACTGAGCTTACATCATGAACTTTGATGGATGAGCTAGACTGTTGTGTCTGTCTAGGCAGGTGTTAGATAAATTGCTGGGCAGGCTATGATCTTTGGGCAAATTACTCTCCTTGACTACAATATATACCGATGAAATGTGTCAGTGTTCATATACACACTTGTCAGTTGCATTACCCAGGTGATGAAAATACAAGTTAAGGGACCATCAAAATGAAGAGGGAGAAATTCACAGTGTCGTAGGAAATTAGTACAGGAACCGTCACCTTAAGCTGGAAATATGTGAGGTAAAACCTTTGGTAGGTGTTGATGGGGAAAAAATTCAAAACGCTTAGTGAAATTTAAGTAATTATATCTTTTCATCTCCATTCCAAATTAGTTTTACTTAATACAAATAAAAGTAAACATGACAATAATTTAGAATATTTGAAGTGGGAAAGAAACGGTAAAAAGGCTTATCATTTCAATTTAACAAATTTTGACAACTCATTTGAATTAAGAACTGCTTTGTTATTGTTTTTGGTCTACTGAAAAAAAGGAAACATTGATTCATTAACTCTATTAAGAGGTCTTTAAAATATATGAACATTTTGTTCATATCCCTTTCAGCATATGTACCATAATGTGCTCAGAAAAAGGCATTGTTCCAAACAATGAAGATTAATATAGGAGATTAAAACAACAACAACAACAACAAAAAAAAAAACCAGACAGCCCTAACCGGTTTGGCTCAGTGGATAGAGTGGGCCTGCGGACTGAAGGGTCCCGGGTTCGATTCCGGTCAAGGGCATGTACCTTGGTTGTGGGCACATCCCCAGGGGGAGGTGTGCAGGAGGCAGCTGATCAATGTTTCTCTCTCATCGATGTTTCTAGCTCTCTATCCCTCTCCCTTCCTCTCTGTAAAATATCAATAAAATATATTAAAAAAAAAGCAGACAAAAATGGTCTTCCCTAATGAAGTAATTATATATTTTAATAAAATAACTTATTAAAAGGGTTGGCTCCTTAATGAAAGCATGGGTTTGTCTCGGATTCAACCACAGAGTATTAGACACATCATACTCAAAAGATATATCTATATTCTAAGAGAAATGCAAACTAAGACTCTGGCCGGGTAGCTCAGTGGGTTGGGACATTGTCCCATACACCAAAAGGTTGCGGGTTTGATTCTCAGTTGAGGCATATATGGGAGGCAACTAACATCAGTGTTTCTCTCTCTCTCTCCCTTCTTCTCTCTCTAAAAGCAATGAAAACATATCCCCAGGCGAGGATTAAAAAAATAAATAAATAAAGCAAACTAAGCTAAAATCAGGAGGAAGCCAAATGATTTCCAATAATGTTGCATTTCACCAAACTAACTTCTAACTGATATTGCTGTACTTCCTAAAGCCTAAAAGGGTTATCCTATCCCTCCATTTATTAGGCTATTTCAGGCTAGTGAATTGATATGGGTGCGCAAAGACATGATTAGTTAGGAGAACACGTGTTTAGGAGAAGGAATTAGAAGCTACCAGAATATTCTATAACACACTTAATAGTTAAAAAATATTTAAAGTTCTTCAAGAATTGCTCATTGTTATTGCTTAACAAATTGTGTACTTCCTTATTCTCTATTTTGTTTTTCCCAGATAGACCTTATTCCTAACCACTGGTGAATAATACAATCTCAAAAGAAGACTCACTATCCCAAAAAAATCTATAGTGCAAATATAACTTTACTTATCTATGCACATTCCTTAGGTCTGATACTCAACTCAAAAATAAGGTATTTTTCATATTTTTAATCAAGTTTGATATTTTTAATATTACAAATACTACCACTCCAAATCAACAAATTTTAGAATCAAAAGTTTTATATATAAAATTATTTATTGTAGTAAATATAAAGTAAGAGTTCCAAATCTGCTAGTTTTAATTCGAAGAAAAAGTTGGACCTCTTCTTAAATATGTCTATTTCTAATGCATTTGATTCTTCATAACACTCACAAAATATTTTTATAAAGAATAATTTTACTTTAATACTATATAACTACTTTTCATCACAAATAATAGAATAATAATGTTTCTTTTTCAAATTAGTATAAAGGTTTAGCAAAGAGTAATACTTTAAAAATTATAAGAGTATCCGATATTTCATAAAAATGACTTTCCTTGATAATAATAATTTACCTTACAGCATGAAGAAGGTTGATTCTAGCATTACACAAATATTAGCAGAAGATATATATATCCTTATTATCACCTCTGGTAATACATGCTCTTATCATATAGATAAATGATTAGATACATAGACAGACAAAATGAAAAATTATTCTCCTATAAACTTCTTACATTACAAGGGTTATAGAAACCTTTGATATTACTTGGCATTATTTGTGTTGGTGGTAGTAAAAAATAAATATAGCTATTTCAGTCAAACAAAGCACCCAAAAATTTCATAATGTTTTAAAAGGGTCTAATATGGCATCATGATGGGCTTTTTTTAAGTCATTACAAGATTAGTTTTGCATGTTCTCTTTATTCAAGCATACCCTATATATAGCCGGAATTTGTATTTGGCAGTACCCAGCTGAAAACTGAATTCAGTTTCCTTGGAAATATGCTGACCAACACAGCATTAAAAGACAAAGGACCCAAATGATACATATAGAAACCAAGCTTCTCTTTGTCTAGCTAGTTGAATGGAATATTGCAATCTCAAGACAAATTTTATAAAATAATAAATTTATCTTAAGAATGTCTTAAGCTTCTAATAAAGACTTTATTAATTAAATTCAATACTGAATTAAATAAATTCTATTGGACAAAGGTAAATGTTTTCTTTTAAGAAAACTATAAAATACTGAATTTATTAATGAGACCTACTGATATCTATACTATTTGCTAGATAGTGATCTAACATTCCAATAACTAGAAATGTAAGTAATAGGAAGTCAGATAAATTTGAGGAAATATACATGAACCTTATGTTGCTAATTATCAAGAAATAATAAGCACTTTACTTGGAATACTCCTTTAACATGCAAGGGATGAGATGGCCTGGTTTAAAAATCTAACCAAAATTTTAATTTTCTTTAAATGCTGTGATGAAATGAAACTTATGTTCTACTGTGAAAAATCATGCAATAATCACTGGGAAATGATTAAAGAGTCTCTCAATAAATATACAATATTACCTAGTATTTATTGTTTATTATGTGTGAGATATATGATCTTCACCACAATTCTATTTGGTAGAAATTATTATCACCAATTTGCAGATGAGGCATTAAGAGTTTAAAATTCTGAAAGTGACATGGTAACTAAACAACTGAGTCAGTCTTAAAAAATCACATCTGCGCCCAGAACCTTAATCTTCATACTCTTCAGCCTTAGAATTTGTAAATCTAGAATATAACAAATATAAATGTGTGCGTGTATTGTGTATAGACCTAGTGTCTTTGGTTTAATAGAATTAGGAAGCCCTAACTGTTTTGGCTCAGAGGATAGAGCATTGGCCTGTGGACTGAAGGGTTCCAGGTTCCATTCCGGTCAAGGGCATGTACCTTGGTTGGGGGCATGTCCCCAGTTAGGGGGTGTGCAGGAGGCAGCTGATTGATGTTTCTCTCTCATCAATGTTTCTAACTTTCTATCCCTCTCCCTTCCTCTCTGTAAAAAATCAATAAAATATATTTAAAAAAATAGAATAAGAAAAATGATAAACCCTATGAAAGATAATTATTTGTGGGATACTCTGTGAAGCATTGCTTTGATAATTCTGAAGTTCAATAAAGACAGATGTACAACTTTATTAAAAAATAATATGTGCAATTCAAATTGCAATGAATTTTCAAAATAAAAATTGTTTGAGTGCATCCATACATTTTGTAGAGTCTATTTTTCTTATTTTTGCATACTAGAATTATATATATGTAAATCTATTATGAAACCATAAAAAAGCATTTCTGAGTTCAGATAAAAGATTGTATCTTATTCCTGCTTTGCAAGAAGAAGCAAAGCTATCATATTCATGTTCTACCCTGTTGCATGCTTTACCTGTCCACCTATTAAATCTTTATATATTCCTCTATACCACCTAACCACAATCTGTACTTAAACAGGAGAGAGCAAGGCAAGTGAACATCACAATTTCAATATAAAAAAATAACTTATTACTCTTAATAACCATTAAATAAGTTTATCAGATTATTTTTCCTAAAGTCAGATAGTTATCGGTAGAGTAATAAGCTACAGTTGAAGAAGCCCTGTGACAATCTGAAGAGAGTATATTCTGGGCCCTGTAATTTGGGTTGTATAAGCAACTGCAGCAAGTGTAGAATGCATACATGAGAAACATCTCTGAGTTTATGGACCCATGATCAAAGGTGATTTCATTCAATCTAGCAGTCCAACTGCAGAGAGTAATCTCAGAATCCAGAATGCTTATGAAATGTTTATAATCAGTCTATTACCTCCAAAGCATCACAGCTTTTGCCTTCAAGGCATGAATAAAAATATATCTGTCCTCCTCAGATACCTACTAGATTGAGTTCTTTGGCAGAGATTGTAACCTTGCAAGAGTGGTAAAGACAGTTCTAAAGCACTAATTGAAACCAGTAAATGTGCATTCTTTTGTGATTTGTTCATCAGGTTCTCTTCTTAACCAAACCTCAGTCAGTTACCATGTAGAAAACTTTATTCTGTTCACAGGATATCATGGCAATTCATTTTACTATCTTCATTCTAAAAACTAGGTAAATATTATAACAAAGGATAGTAAAATTATTTTACAAAAATGAAATGCTATAGTTACCTTTTATTTCCCTGGTATTTATCTTATATTTGGAGAACTACAGTTGATTTTAGTAAACAATTTACAGTGATTAAATCTAAAATTAGTTGTTTTAGAAATTAATTATTATTAATTGATTTAATTATATGAATAATGTGTTCATAAAGACATCATTCTTTAACAATTACTCAGAATCCTAGAATACTAGTGAGACTAAGAATGAGGAAACAAAAGAGGGCCCGATTCCCACCAGGGAAAACAAAAAACAAAAAACAAAAAAAAACCTGCCATTCTGAAATAGATGTCTCTGAACTTCCACTCATATGCCTTTGAAAAGTGGGACAATGCCTGTCTTTGACTCACAGTTTTGGCAGAAACAAAAGACATGGTGGTCAAACGCTCAGGTGGTTATTTCCTCTAAAGAAATCTATCTAATATTTAGGCTGAGAAGGTGAAGCATATGAGTAGTTAATAGTATACTACACTAAAAAAAATTGGGAGTTGACACAGCTATAGTATTAACTAGCTTTGCAACTTTAGCCAAATGACTTTAGACAAGCCATTGCAAACTATGTCTCAGCCACCTTATAATGTAAAATTAGGGGATTGGAATGGACAATTTCTAAAGCCGCTTTCAAAGGACGTAAGAATGCCAGTAGCAAGCCATTTAAGATACACAAAGAAACATATTATTTGCTTTCCTTTTCACATTAATTTTCCTTCCACAGGGAACCAACTGCAAATTCCAGCATCTATAGCAGTCATCAGAGAAACCTTGAAAATAGAAAATAGGAAAATAATGGCAATCTAAAGCAACATGGCCACCTGACCTGACACTTTGAAGTACTTTAGAAGGGCTTATTGTTATTTTTTAATACAACTCCAATGACATTTGTTTTATAATACTCAACTCTGAAGTGTTGGTGGGATAAGAGAAAATGTCTCTTGCTAATGAAAGGTTCTGTGATTTTCAAAGTTAATTTTCAAAACACCCCTTTTACAGTAATCATAAAGAACATACCATGTCATCCAAGATAAGAAGAGCCTATGTGTTCTTCCTTATTTAGGAAGAAATACAACACATAAACATTATAATTTTGCATTGTTTGGCTAACTTGGGATAACAGAGAAATATATTTTCCAGGTAACTAAGACATTTAGAAATTTATATGTATTATTTACATATGTAATATCCAAATATTAAATATATTATATATCTATATATGTATACTAGAGGCCCGGTACACAAAATTTGTGCATGGGGGGTGTGTCCCTCAGCCGAGTCTGCACTCGCTCCAATCTGGGACCCCTTGAGGGATGTCCGACTTCCCGTATAGGCCCAATCCTGGTAGGATTGGGCCATAAATGGGAAGTCAGACATCCCTCTCACAATCCAGAACTGCTGGCTCCCACTGCTCGCCTGCCTGCCTTCCTGATTGCCCTTAACTGCTTCTGCCTGCCAGCCTGATCACCCTGTAACCACTCCCCTGCCAGCCTAATCGATGCCTAACTGCTCCCCTGCTGGCCCGATTGCCCTCCCCTGCAGGCTTGATTGCCCCCAACTGCCTTCCCTTGCAGGCCTGGTCCCTCCCAATCTCCCATCCTGCTGGCCTGATCACCCACAACTGCCCTCCCTTGCAGGCCTGTTCCCTCCCAACTGCCTTCCCCAGCTGGACATCTTGTGGTGGCCATCTTGTGTCCACATGGGGACAGCCATCTTTGACCACATGGGGGCAGCAATCTTGTGTGTTGGAGTGATGGTCAATTTGCATATTACTCTTTTATTAGATAGGATAGAGGCCTGGTGCACGGCTAGGGGCCAGCTGGTTTGCCCTGAAGTGTGTCCCGGATCAGGGTAGTGATTCCCTTGGGGTGCGGGACGGCCTGGGTGAGGGGCCTGTGGTGGTTTGCAGGCTGGCCACGCCCCCCAGCGACCCAAGTGGAGGCCCTGGTATCTGCGATTTATTTATCTTCTATAACTGAAACTTTGTAGCTTTGAGCGGAGCCAAGCCCCCTGCTTGCTTCATGGCCACAGCCATTTTTGTTGGGACTTATTTATCTTCTATAATTGAAACTTTATAGCCTTAAGTGGAGGCCAAGGCAGGCCAAGGCTGCAGAAGCTTGGCTTCCTCCATGGCCAGGGGCAACTCAAGCCTCCTGCTCTCTCCAGCTCCATGGCTGCTGCCATTTTTGTTGGGATTTATTTATCTTCTAATTGAAACTTTGTAGCCTTGAGTGGAGGCCTAGGCTGGCCAGGGTGTGCGGAAAGCTTGGCTTCCTCCATTACTGGGGAAACCCAAGCCTCCTGCTCTCTCTGTGGCCACAGCCATCTTGGTTGGGTTAATTTGCTTACTCGCTCCTGATTGGCCGGTGAGCGTGGCTTGTTGGTGTAGTAGAGGTATAGTCAATTTGCATATTACTCTTTTATTAGATAGGATATATACATAAAGAGTCAATTAAATACTGAAAAGTAGCATCATACATTAAAGTGATGACCTATCTTTCAATTAAATGGTTTTTCTTCTTTTTTTTCTTCCATTTCCCAATAGTAAGAATGGTATGAGTATTACTATACATTTCCACACCAGTTTTGATACTGATGTTAATGCACTTGATGCAAGACTATAATTCTCCATGTCCTCTAGAGCTAAGATTACAAGTCTTAAAGTTTGTGGCAAAAATATTTTTCACATATCTACTACTGACAGATATTCCTGGAATAAAAATTATTCACAATTTAAAGCATATAACACCATAAAAATCATATATATGTATAGCATATATATCACACTTTTACAATCACCTATAAAGTCATAGTCTAGATAAGATTTTTTTCATTTCAAAGATGAAAAAAATGTGAGCAATGATATATTATTACTATGGTACATTTTAACAGTTCATTTCAACTGTAAAGTTCAAAAGTCCCATATGGAATATGTGTTTCTGTGGGGTTGGCAGGGGAGGTTGTAGCCAACAAATTTTAAAAATACTCCTTAATTTAAGCTCATATGCAAAATAAAGAACACTTTCTTAAACATTTCACCCACCCTGACATCTGCTTTGTTCTTCACTGTTTCCCTCATATATATAATTTAAGGCCACGATGATGTCTGAAAAAGGGTTAGTACAGAAACCAGGCTTTACTCTTCACTATTGTGAGAACTCTTTGAAGATTGTTTAGTCCTTCAAAAAGCTATTAGGGCTTAATATCCAAAATATATAGGGAACTCATACAACTTAACAAAAGGAAAGATAATCCAATAAAAAATGGGCAAAGGACCTAAATAGACACTTTTAAAAAGTATACATACAGAAGGTCAAGAGACATATGAAAACATGCTCAAAGTCACTAATCATCCAAGAGATGCAAATCAAAGTGACAATAAGGTATCATCTCACACCTGTCAGAATGGCTATCATCAACAGATCAACAAATGACAAGTGCTGGTGAGGATGTGGAGAAAAAGGAACCCTTGTGCACTTCTGGTGGGAATGCAGACTGGTGCAGCCACTGTGGATAACAGTATGGAGCTTTCTCAAAAAATTAAAAATGGAACTCCCATTTCACCCATTAATCCCACTTCTAGGAATATATACCAAAAAATCAGAAACACCAATCAGAAAGGATATATGCACCCCTATATTCATAGCAGCACGATTTACAATAGCTAAGATTTGGAAACAGCCTAAATGCCCATCGGCAGATGAGTGGATTAAAAAAACAGTGGTATATCTACATAATAGAATACTACACTGCTGTAAAAAACAAAGAACTCTTACCATTCCCAACAGCATCGATGAATCTGGAGAGCATTATGCTAAGCTGAATAAGCCAATCAAGGAAAGATAAATATCACATGATCTATCCATTTTTGTAATATAATGAACAACACAAATTGATGAACAAAACTAGATCCAGAGACATAGAAACATCAAACAGACTGTCAAACCTCAGAGGGAAGGCAGGCGAAGTTGACATGAGCTACCTACTTATATTGCCCCTGAAAAGTTTTCATATGTTCATTATATTCAATGTGAAAGTTTTGTTATTGATTTTGTCACTATATTTTGTCACTGATTCAACAATTTTCTTCAATTATCAAGTGAAATGCTATTTAGCTAAGAGCAGTGCAATTTTGAATTAGTAAAATGTATGAATTACACAGTATATTAAAGAAATATTTTCCAGGAATGAAAGAAAACACATTTACTATTCAAAGGATACTTAAACAATGCTACAGACATTGTAATAAAAACTTCTACCAATAATTTTTAAATCCTGCTGATGTCATCCATAGTTTAGAGATGAGAGGATAAACTCAGAGAAGTTAGATAATTTAGATAAGACCACTCAGCTAGCATGGCATGGAATCAGAATTTGCATCCAGGATTTTATGTTTCCAATAGACCAAACATTATGATCAATCCCATGTTGCAACCTCCAGACTCTCATTAATGTTCCCTTTCATGGTGCATCTGTCAGGTGATCTGAATGTCAAGGATCTTTCATAAGAGAAGAGAAAAATATTTCACATAAAAAAGCACAGCACTGAGACATTTAAGTCCTTTATGGTAAGGTACTATTTTAAGTGGCTCTTAGCAGACATCAATCACTGACTCTTTGATTTGGAACTTCCCAGTCACCAAAACTACGAGAAAATAAATTTCTGTTTTTTTTAAGCCATCCAATCCCTGGAATTTTGTTATGGCAGCTGGGGCAGACTAACACACACACCAATGCCTTCAGGGCCACTAAGGGGGCAACTGAGAGCTTGGCAGGTGTCAGAGTTCCAGGGGAAAATATCTCTTCACTGAGGTTCTCAGCGGAGGTTTGAAGTCTGGAACTTTCTCTGAGTAACTAGACTATTTCATATGTGTTTTTTTTTACCATATTTCTTTCACAGGATTTCTTAACCATAAAGAAGAATAAGAAGCAGTCTTGGATATAAGAGATGATGGTACTGAAGTCCTAGAACAGCATACAGCGAGTTAGACTAGGAAATACTAGTAAATTGCTGATGTCTTATCTGTAGTTGTGGTCCATTTGTATATATTTTTAAAGAAATTACCTTGTTCTTACATGCACCCAACAAACTAATTATAGGCAAACAATAAGAATCAAGCTTCTGCCAAAATAATTAGCTCCATAGCCCATAGCAACTTACTTCAGCAGGACAAATGTATTCACTAGTGTTGAAAACACTTAAGTGTATTTTTTTCCTGAATTAAATATGTATAACTAGTTTTCCAAAGGGACAACTGAAGATATAAAGAGAGAAGACTAGCAACCCTAGGCAAATTATTTGATTCTTCTCAGTGGAAAAGTAAAAAAGTCTTATTTTAGGAGTTGAAATTTGTAAAAAAAAAAATAAAAATAAAAATAGTTTTTTAAAGCTGCATTGCTTCCATGAGATGCAATAAGGCTTAGTAATGATGTTTTTACAATAGAAAGTATTCAGATATAAGGAATTTCTCTGGAGTACACATGGGTTGGACTAGACATCCAAGAGTAAAATGAAAAGAGTCAGCTGAAATGAATAATACTGTTTGGAATCATTTTCTGGCAAACTGTGGAAGTTTAAAATGTATATAACATTAGCACACATCCAAAAGTAAAGTATTCGTTATAATTCAACAATGATTAAAGTATGGAAGGAAATAGAGACAAGAAAATTATCTGAATTTTAGAATGCTTCTTTGGAATCATTGCCAACAGGAGTACTATGGTTCAAAACTCTCATTCAGCCGTGCATTTTAAATAATACCTAGTTTTTTGAAATAGCTTTTACAGATCAGACATGTTGCAAACGTCTATGTAAATTTATTTATCTAATAACGCACTTTGCTGTGTCTGCCTTTTATAGCCATTTCTTCCAGATGAGAAAGCCAAAGGAAATAGTGAAAAGGGAGCGACTGTTCCACTCTCTGTATGAAAACAATGGAAGTGGAATAAAGGTAAGATGGGGCCTATTATAAACTTCTGTACTCCTTCTGTCTTCCATCCACATGCTTAATTGTTCTATCTCCCAGAAAAGTACCTAAAGCAAATATGCTAAGTCTCCAGTGTGTGTTTATATGTACAACTATATTTATGTCCTTTTTTAGAAAATATGTCTTTAATACGAGAATAGAATCACACAATATTGCCAATACAGGAAACTAAATTATTTCATATAGAAATTAATCCATAGCTATGGATTAGAAGTTTATTGCATTGTGAGAGTTTTTCTACAGAAAAATATTACAAATTATATGCTTTCAACTATCTTAAAAAAATCTGATCAAAGACACGGAAAACAACATTAACATCTATTTATAGTATCCTTTGACTGCAGAGTTCAAACAGCCTTATTTTATATTAGTTCATTCAATCTAATAGAATTTTTATTGCATTTTTCCCTTTGGAATAAAAAAAACCCTGAAAATCATTGAGGTGGAGTGGTTTCTTTTTTATGTGTTTATAGTCATCTGAAATTATGTATAATAATAGAAGGTCTTAACTTAAGTGTTTAGACTGAATTTCAAAGGAGAACCTTATCCTTAAAACTTACTTTACACTAGTATTTCCAAATATGTTCCATGAAAAACTAGTGTCATTTTGTACATAGTGGTCTTAACAAAGTTAGACAGGCATCCTACATCACAGATTTTCAATGTGTCTGATTTAATAATATGCTTTGTGAATATCCAATAGTGTGGTATATGATATGCAACCTTGTAAAAAATTAATTGAATGAGAAAATATGCACTTGGAAAATTCATTTTCCTTCTTTTTTGCCCCAAAGAATCTGAAGTGATTACTGTGTGAGAAACCACTTTGTGAATATAACTAGTCTTTCATGATTGGGAGTTTAGAAGTGATTGTAATAACATTGTCATGACAATTTTCAGTGTAAAAAATAAAAAGGAATGTTATTAAAAAAGTAAAACACTGTGATGTTTAAATCAAGGTGGTTATATGAATTTTCCAAGTGCATATTTTCTCATTCTGCCCATTTAAATTCTAAAAGTAATGTCACCCCATCAACAATGAGCCCCTTAGTGACCAGGTATTACTATCTTCTACCATTCTTCACTAGAAGAAACCAGATCCTTGGAGAAATGGCTCATTCCAGATCTTGGGGAGGGAAAGTAAGTCTGGAAAATTGTGCCAAAAAGCAAGGAAGTTGTCAAAGACCAATGAAGCCATGTCCAAAAAATCGTAGGACAAAGCTTGAAAGAGTTTGTATTGTCAAAGTTGTGACAATTTGAGCCTCTAACACAGATTGTTTTAATTTATGAAGTTACATTGATTCTATAAAATGGATTAATATATGAAAAATACTTAAAAGGGAGAAAACCGAAGACATCTATTATTATCACTGAAGGCAGCTATCACATCAACTCCTTCAACATTTGTGTCAGAAAAAAATAAGTTGTAAGTGCTTTTCATTAAAAACTATAGTTTAGAATAACAAAATAGTTTGACTTTATATGAGAATATCAGCTAATAAGGGCAAAATACAACATAGAATCAGAAAACCATCATTTACAATCTTTAGCAAAACTTGTGATTCAGACAAGAAGCATCAATTATCGTTAAAACCACTGTGAAGGATTAATGAATGTGATTTGTGCTGGTCACCACTATTTCTGTTTCTGCTCTGCTTAAATAGCAGCGATGCTTTTCCCTGTCTCCTTGCAGTTAGGCATAGCTTTGTGACCTGCTTTATCCAACGATATATGAATAGAAGAAAGATGTGTCACTTCCAGGCACAAAGATCTAGGAGCCACTGCATATTTACCCATTTCACTCTTTCCCACTTTGGTGATCATAAAGGGTGCACTGATATGGAAATGTAATGCTGAGTCAGTATACATTTGGAAAATGCAGACTTTAAATTAATAAGACATACTTTTTGTCATTTTAAGTCACTGTGATTTTGAAATTCTTGTTACTGCAGTGTAACTTCTCTTTTCATGAGTATTATAATGTGGAATTGAGCACTTGATTAGGGTAAAGTAACATCATAGATAAGATTTTCTGGCAGTGAGGAAACATGTAACTGTACAATGGATAGATCATTATTATTCTCACCAAGTAATCAATCTTGGAAGTACTAGTGAGGTTGCAACTAGGTAAGACATGCCTCTGACAGAATGCAATATGATGTATACATGATGTATTCTAGCTGAAAAAAATGCAGCTTACTCATAAGGAGTGATCAGGCCTTTAAATTTAATTTTCAGTTGACAGGATAACCAGGGGATAGAGGAATATGCTAAATGACAAATCCAGAAGGAAAAACTAATGACCAGACAGTTGACCTATTCTTCCTGCCAGATCAGTGTTGTGTGGGAAAAAACACATGAAGAGGCTTAACTAAATGCAATGTGTAGTCCCATATTAAATCCAGGTTTAAACAAACCAGGTGCAGAGGGTATCTGAAAGATAATTAGGAACATTTGAACATAAACTAGACATCAACTAATATTAAATGGTTGTTAGGAATCTTGATATATGTGATATTATTTTGAGTAATTAGAAACCAGTTACTTTTTTTGGTTTGCTTTAAATATATTTTTTTGTTGATTTCAGAGAGAAAGGAAGAGGGAGTGAGAATAGAAACATCATTGATGGGCGAGAATCATTGATTGGCTGCCTCCTGCATGCCCCACACTGGGGATCAAGCCCACAACCCGGGCATGTGCCCTGACTGGGAATGGAACTGTAACCTCCTGGTTTATAGGTCTATACTCAACCACTGAAACATGCAGGCTGGGCAGGAACGAGTTCTTATTTTTTTTTAATTATTAATTCTGAAGTACTTAGAAGTCTCTTACTTATAAATATGTAAATGTATAAAAAATAAGTCTATAAGTGTCTAATACAAGTTTGATACATGGCGACAGTATCATTTCAAAATTCTGAACATAAAAATGTGAAATGAGGCAAAACAAAGTTGAAAAAGATTAACACACAATTTACATTTATATTTTAATGATATAGGAATTAATTTCAAATTAGACTTCTAGTGTAAGGTTCTATAAATTTAACAAATATTATTTTACAGTGGTTTCTCTGTCTCACATCCTTCTCCTATTTTCTTTCTTTAATCATTGTCAGACCATTGAGCCCTTTGCTACTCAAACTAGTCAGCTCTACCATCTGATGCTGTTTACTGCCAAATGAAAATCAGTATGATCACCCACCATTATTCCAAATAGTGTAAGCATTGATTTTGAAATTTCCCATTTCATTGGTTTTGGAGTGCTTCTCATACTGCCTTGGGTACTTCCTTTCTTTTACAAACAATATGATGCATCATGAGGTCCTATTTAATCAACTAACGCTACCTTTCAGTATGATTTATACCATCATTAGTCTTGCTTTCTGATTTTCAATGACATAACCTCCTTTCTTTTTCTAGAACAAGTTGTGCTCCCACTTTCCTCAGAGACGTTAGTTAAATCTTCTCCCTATTTAACTAGATAATTCTTACACATTAGGTAAAAATCTCAAACATCACTTTTCCAGTAAAAATTTCCTAGATACCCCCAACTAGGTCAGTATGCCCCTCACCTATAGTTGCATTCTAATAATACTCGATATTTTCTCTAAGAGAATTAGCATAATTTGTATTTACAACTATATTTTTATGATATCTACCTCCCATAGGCTCTCTGTTCCATGAGGATCTTTTGTTTACTGCTGCATCTTTTCAACTAAAACAGTGCCCGACACCTAAAATGTTGCTTAGTAAGATTTGCCTAGTGGGTATTTTGAGGTTTGCCATGTAAGGCAGTATGATAAAGTAAAACAATGGGCAAGTACAGGTTCTTACTTTGTTCACTTCTATATTCCTGGATATATATAGATACTGAGTAAATATTTTGGTAAAAATGAATGGGGTTGGAATTTTGTCTGAGCCCTATTTCAACTACATAACTGCTGTAATCTTGATCTTCACTTCTGTGGACAGCAAGTAATTATCTATAAAATTAGTTGTTTAAATTATGAATTTTAAAAATACTTTCAGCAAAAAACAACAACAATGCCTTTAAAACAAGGATATTCAATTATTTACCTTGCTATTGCCATTACACTTGATGCTAATAATAGAATATACTTCTGAGAACAAATTAACAGTATTAGATGAAGCAAATATTTATTAGACAAATATATATTGATTTTAATTCCAATCAATATCTCAACAAAGCTTTTGTGGAATTTGACTAGCTAACTTTTTAAATTTATTTGAGAGAACTAAGGGCAAGGAGAACAGTCAAGATCCACTTACAGGGGAATTGAGTAGGGACCATGATCTACCAAATAAGAGGTCTTATTTTAAATACATATATTAAAACAGTATTCTGTTTGTATACTGATGTATAAACAGACTGAAGAATAAAATTGAAAACCTAGAAACAAACATATATATATATATATATATATATATATATATATATGACAGAGTTTTATTGTATGTCATTGGGAAAGACTGAATTTCTTAATAAATTAGGTAGAAAACTAGAAACTGCACCTCTAAGTAAATCATCATCATAATCATGATCATAATCATCATGGTATATTAAAGATTTAAATGTTAAGGGAAAATGTAAATATTTATAAAGTAGTACAATAATATCTTCTCAGGGTATGAAATAATTTCTTAAAATATTAAAATCACTAAACATAAAGGAAGGAATTACTAGCCTTCATTGCACTGAAATGAAGAACAGTTCATCAAAAAAATACAATAAAAATGAAAAAAAAATTTGCCCTGGCCAATTTGGCTCAGTGGATAGAGTGTCGGCCTGCCGACTGAAAGATCCCAGGTTTGATTCTGGCCAAGGGCATGTACCTTGGTTGCAGGCACATCCCTAGCAGGGGGTGTGCAGGAGGCAACTGATCAATGTTTCTCTCTCATCAATGTTTCTAACTCTCTATCCTTCTCCCTTCCTCTCTGTTAAATATCAATAATATTTATTTTTTAAAAAATCAAAATCTGGAAGAAGGTATTTGCAACACATATAACTCACAAGTTCATAGCCAGGATAAATAAATATCTTCCACTGATATTTTTTAGAGAGAGTAGAGGGGAGGGAGAAGGAAGAGAGAAAAACATCAATATGAGAGAGACACATCTATTGGTTGCCTCCCGCACACCCCAATTGGGGTCAAGGTATCCGCCCTTGACCTGAATCATGACTGATGCTCTAACCACTGAGCAACAGGCCAAGGCTGCCTTGTTTCATTTTTAATGACATGTATTGGTAACAAGTAATCTGGCATTTGAATCAAGAGAAAGAAGTGTACTTTTCATACTTAAACGTGTATTTATTTGTCACAAAGCTATCTAAATGTTGGAGACTGACAGTGACTATTTTATCATATTTTTAGTTAGGGTATATGTTTTGATTAACTAAATAATTAAATGCCATAAATCTGCCTATATTCTTACTCTTGTTCAGTTTCCCCAAATGATATATCTTTAATCTACTTAAATTTCTTAAAAATAGTCACATAATTTATTTTGAAAGTAAAATACTTTGATTTATATGTAAAACCAACTATATAAAACGCTTGGATTCTAATAACCAGTATCTAGAGGAGTTGAACATATTGCCAGTCAAGAGAATGTAGCCATCTTGTGGCAGCTCTTAAAACTTCAGACACATGGTCCCTAGACAAGGTGACTGCATTTGCCAAACAAACTTGGATCCAAAACCTGTTGATTTCATAACTAACTCATTGAAATCTGGATAATCTCCTGACAATGACAGTTTGATTGTCCCCAGGTGACTCTGAATGATATGAATGAACTGGATGATGAACCATCTCAGTAAGAGTACCCAAGTCTTTTATCTGGCTCTTTGCTGTAGAAATAAATGGTAAGAAAAGGTACAAAGGAATCACAGAATGTATCTTTCCTTTCCATTGCCCTGAAATTCATTACTTGAATCCCTATGCCATATAAATTGGTTGATATTTAGGAGTTTTGACTAGTATTTTTTTAAATAGATTTCCTATACTTAGATAAAATTTCTTATGACTTAAGGTAATAATGAATCATATACTAATTGTACAAACGCTTTGTTCATTTATGTATTTTACAAACTTTTTTCATGTCTGCCATGTGTTCTTAAGTTGTTTGATACATATCACTGTTTTCTCAATGTCACATATTATTCCAATGTGACACATTTCTTTTAAACAAATAAAAATGTAATCTACACTAATAAAATAGAAAGATGCAAATTGACCGTACCTTCGCAACGCCCACCAGCCAATTAGGAGTTAGTATGCAAATTAACCCAACAAAGATGGAGGGTTAATTTGCATACACAATGGCCAGGGGCAGAACATAGGTGTTTTGCACCATCCCAGCCACTTTGAGCCTCTGGGAAGCATGGGAAGGCAAAAAGGTGGCTCTGGGCGGAGCAAAGGCAGAAAGGCAGCTCCGGGACAGAGCAAAGGCTGTGCCGGCAGCCAGGGTAAGGAAGGCCCATTCTGCATGAATCTTTGTGCATCGGGCATCTAGTATCTTTATAAGTTCCTAAATTTCCATGTCTAATATTTCAATCCCTGAGTCCATGGTGTATTATTACTATTTGAAGCACTTAAATGAAAATGTGTTTTTAGTCACTAAATTGAATTCCAATATTTTTGCTTTGGCTTACATATGACAAGAAGAAATTTTAGGCTTTATAGAAGCTCTTATAAACTATTGCTGAAACAAGGTTTCTAGAGTTATATTTGATAGACTGATCACTGACAGCCATATATCAATACAAACAACTGTGAGATCAAGAGATGAAAAATCAAATTGGGGCATGAATAAATGCTGGTAGCCAAAATGAAAGCTATTTAGTGTACATAATGTCTCAATATCTGTATGCTTACTTCAAGGGCAATCATGCAGTATTGGTTAAAATACTATAGATCAAAGTTTGAAATAGAGAAACAGTAATAAGTCTAAATTACATAATTACCACTTGTTCAGTAAACAAAATCATGTAAGCATGAAGTCCTTGGGTAGGCGATGAAATAAAACATTTAAATATCCTGCTACACAGAGAGTCATGCATTTAGATGTTTCTCACGTTGACAAGAATATCATCCTTTTAAGGGTGGGAAGGACATATGTATGTTTTAAAATAGTTTGTATTTTTAACAGTGTCTCATATTTTGAACGTAAGTTATCATCCAAAATATTAGATTTTTTTAGTGACTTCAGTTGAGCTTACAGAGCTCCTCAAAATGGGCTTTCTTAAATTGGTGATTCCTTGAAGTTTTAAGGGTCAACCACCTCCTTAAAAGTAGAGGCTTATAACTGATGAGCATTTTAGACCCAGATTGGGCAACAGGTTTATCACATGTCAAATCCAATCAATTCTTTGTGGCTGTCTAAGGTGACAGATGGAAAATGAGCCTGGGTCTCAGTGTGAATATGCTGATTACCTCTGGATACCTACCTAAGGGGGAGGAAAAAGATTTGATTCCTGAATACAGTGAGTTGTCTGATCTTAAATCCATTTAACGCTTATAGGATGAAGTGAAATTGGCAGTAAATGTGGTAATCAAACTCATGTTATAAATACTTCCCATCTGTATTTCACTCTTTTTTATCCCCATCCCCTGTTCCCTTTCAGATGGGTATAATGACTGGACATAGCAACGTATGAACAGAAATTCCTCCATTGTTTAGCACTGGTTTTGCCTTTTCCAAAATACTGATTCTTATTTGTGGACAAAAACATTGTTATAAATGCTAGCAGATTTGGTGGTTGTCTCCAAAACACCACTGCTACTCTACAATTTATACTATTTTGCACCAGCCACATATTATGAACTAGAGGCCCGGTGCATGAATTCGTGTACGGGTGGGGTCCCTCGGCCTGGCTGGTGATCAGGGCTGGCTGACCGGCAGGGGAGACCATGGGAGGTTGGCCAGCCCTGGGGGGTTGGCTGTGGGAGTGCACTGACCAACAGGGGGCAGCTCCTGCATTAAGCGTCTGCCCCCTGATGA
The DNA here is from genome assembly GCF_963455305.1 of Plecotus auritus. Classification (NCBI taxonomy): domain Eukaryota; kingdom Metazoa; phylum Chordata; class Mammalia; order Chiroptera; family Vespertilionidae; genus Plecotus; species Plecotus auritus. Next base: position 192,524,224 of record NC_137771.1, read on the forward strand.
TCAGTGCATGTCATAGTGACCAGTTGACCAGTCTTTCAGTTGTTTGGTCATTCAGTTGCTTAGGCTTTTATATATATAGATGGGATTGACTCCAGTTCCAAGGGAAAGAAAGATCAAACTAAGTTAATTAGGCTAACTTTAACTCCTTTTCCACAGTGATCAGCTCAGGTAAACCAGGTGTAATCCAATCAACACGGCTATTTCCCTGGTCACAAGAATGATACCAATTAAGCTTGAGACCAATTCAGAATAATAAGAAGGGGTGCTCATTTTGCTGGGGATTTTTTTAGATCTCAGCATCAAATATCTTTACTTTGACAGAATTATACACAAATGTCCTTCCAGGATCCCCTGGCAGCATGTTTCCATTGTGGAGGCATTCCACTGGTTACAAGTGCAACTGGGAGGAGGGCAGAACTGAGGGGATGACAGGTAAGGAGCCCTGGGCTGTGTTTAAGCCACTCCTGAAGAAAGCCTCTTCTAGAGTTTTCAGTTACATGAGTGACATAGAATTCCTTATTTTTTATTAAACAAGTTTGCATGTTGGTCTTTAATAAATAGCAAACAAAAACATTCCAACTAATTTGCACTTATTTCATGTTTGAAGGAAATATCTTTAAAACAGTTTATCCCCTTCCTTGCTTTCTAAAAAAAAATAATAATAATGTATTTTTATTGATTCCAGAGAGGAAGGGAGGAGAGAGAGAGAATCATTGATCGGCTGCCTCTTGCACACCCCACATTGGAGATTGAGCCCACAACCCTGACTGGGAATGGAACTGCAACCTCCTGATTCCTAGGTCGATGCTCAGCCACTGAGACACAGTGGCCAAGCATAATTCTCTCTCTTGATGAATTAGGTAACATAACTGAAAGGAGGGGACACCCAATAGGAATCGGTCCATAGTTGTTTAATGATTATCCATTTTACTAACTATAGATAAGAGTTTTTCTTACAGACCCTGAGAAACTGGAGGATGTGCTGCAAGAAGAAAAACTGAGCTGTAAAAAGATAGAGACTGCGGGCAGATGGGTCCATTGCTCAGAAAAGAAAATATATTTTGAGATGAGACAAAGGGCATTATGCACTTTGATTTGGTTGCTGTGCCTGGACCCAGAGGCCTTCTGGGAGTTTGTCTCAGGAATGCTGATCATTAAACTGGCCAGAGCTGGGTTTTAACATCATTGAAAATTAGCTAACTTGTTACTGGACTTCAAGATCTTGAAGGAGACACACAGACCATGGACCCTGCAGCCATTTTCCTGGCCTGCCTTCCCCGCTGCATACACCCTTTCTCTCTCATCTCCCTATAATCTGCAGGCTAGTAGGAGGTGAGAGATGATATTTTCAGGGTGACCTAGTGCTCTCCCTATACAGCCTACATTATCTGAATAAACACTCATATATGACTTAACCCTATCTCTACTTAATTTGGCTCAAGTAATGACAAGCAACCTCAGACCCGTTTTGTCCGTTTTCATAATTATGATTGTTCATTACTATTTTATTTCAAAAATGCAAAAATGTTACTATTTGAACCTTCACTAAATGGTTTTGGGACACTTTAATTTCAAATGTAATGAGGTTAAGACACACATGCAAATTGACCATACCTCCACTACACCCACAGCCAATCAGAGTGATTATGCAAATTAACCCAACAAAGATGGAGGTTAATTTGCATATGTTGGCACCCAGCAGCCTGGGTCTGGGGAACTTTCTCAGCACCCAGGTCACTCCGAGGTAGGCCCGGGGTGGGTCCTGAGCAACCGGGAAGGGCCTGAGCCAGGGGGCTCCTTGATCAGGGGTAGAGCTGGGAGATAGGACGAAGCTGGGGGTCCCCTGCCCAGGCACCGAGGTTTTAGGCCTTGGGAGGGCTGGAGCCAGCGATCAGAGGGAGCTGGGGGTCCCCTGCTCAGGCCCCAAGCTTAGGCCAGAGGCTTTAGGCCTTGGCAGGGGCAGAGCCGGGGATTGGAGGGAACTGGGGGGCCCCTGCCCAGTCCCCGAGGCTTTAGGCCTTGGCAGGGGTGGAGCTGGAGATCGGAGGTGATAGGTATGAACTACAGAGGAAACACCTTTTCTTACTGCTCATTGGCTAAGCTCCCTGTATGCCACTGGTAATATTCTTAGTAACTTGGGTATAAGAATCCAAAAAGGTAATCTAGGGTATTTCCACCACACTCCTGGAGAATAAAACGAAGGTCCACTGCTGGAGGGCTAAGAAATGTCATATCCTGTCCTAGCCATTTGGCTCATTGGATAGAGCCTCGGCCTGCTGACCGTAGGGTCTGGGTTAGATTCTGATCAAGGGCATGTACCTAGGTTACAGACTCCTCCCTGGCTGGGGCCCAGGTCAGGGCTCATGCAAGAGGCAACCAAAGTGTCCCTCTCACATATATGTTTCTCTCTGTCTCTCCCTCTCTCTTCCACACTCTCTAAAAATCAATGGAAACAAATCCTCAGGTGAGGATAAAAAAAAAAAAGAAAGAAAGAAATGTCATATCCTATGAAAGACACATCTTGAAAATGCCTAAAGAAAGTTGTCATTTTTTCATGGTGAAGGGACTGGAGTCCGTGTTGATGAAAACATCTTGGTGGCTGCAGTGACTGGCAGTGGCTGCAGCAGCGGGGTGATGGGGCTGGTGCCTTTCCCTGATCAGCCTGGTTGCCTCCCACAAAGGGAGGCCAGACTGCTGCTTAAGCCCACTCTACATGGGAAGCGGGCCTAAGCCGTCAGTAGGACATCCCCTGAGGGCTCCCAGTATGTGAGAGGGGGCAGGCTGGGTTGAGGGACACCCCCCAGTGCACCAGGCCCCTAGTTAATAAATAAACCTTAATTTAGTGCAAATTAATGTTGCTTTTCTACATTTCAAATAAATTTTATTTGATTTCTTCAAATCTAATTCTTGATCAGTTCCTAAAATTCAATTTTATATCATAAAACTATTCATATTTTTGGAATACATTTATTATAACCTAAAATACCGTTTTTTTCTGTGAACTTTTCAAGAGAGACATTGCATAATTCAAATGTTGACTATACTAGATCTTTTTAAAGATATGCAATTTTGAATAGTTTTTTGTCACTCAGACAGCAACAAAATATACAGGTCCAAAGATTTTTTTTAAGTATTGACATTCAGATTTTTCTGAAAAAGAATACATACATACACACACACATATCTATATCTATATATCTATGTCTATATCTATGTCTATATCTATGTCTATATCTATATCTATATCTATATCTATATCTATATCATCTATATCTATATCTATATCTATATCTATATCTATATCTATATCTATATCATCTATATCTAATCTATATCTAATCTCTATCTCTACCTCTATCTCTATCTCTATATCTATATCATCTATATAAATATAATTTATATCTATCTATGTCTAATCTATATCTATATCTATATCTATATCATCTATATGTATATCATCTATATCTATATCTATCTATATCTAATCTATATCTAATATATATCTATATCTATATAGCTATATCTATATTTATATCTATATCTATATATCAATATAGCTATATCTATATCTATGCCTATTATTTAGGGCTTTACAAGAAATAAATAATTCTGAGAGTGATTAACACTGAAATTTTGTATCATGTTTTAGTTTATGCCACATGACATGTGTGTGTGTGTGTGTGTGTGTGTGTGTGTGTTTGTGTGTTTAAGGAGACCTTTTTTTTTTATATTCACTTATATTCACCCATGAGGGCAGTGCATATGGTCCCCAGGACATTCAAGCAGCATGATAAAAGTCCATTACAACAGTCTCCAAAAGACTGACTGGATTTTTTTGTTTTGTTTTGTTATAGTAGATATTTTTAAATAACTGCTCATTGCCTGGGGCTTTTAAATCTTTTTATTATTCAGAGGCTTTGTTTGAAGAGCATGTTTTGGAAAAACATTTGACCTGCCTACCTGGAGCTAATATGTTGTCCATTAACTATTCTACTCTTTGACTCCATGCTTCTATAGCACCTGAGAATATTATCTGAGAATGGTCTGAAAAGACAAAGAATCTCTTGTTTGAAATGAGAAAAAAATTTAGGGGTTAACATTTAAATTAACTTTCAAAATATTGAAAGATCCCTGAAATAAGAAAAATGAGTTATATTTAGAGCACAAAAATTTTACTTAACACCAAAAATGTTTTTTTACGGGATGAGGTTACTGCTTTGTGAATTAGATATGAATGCTTCCTAAAGCAGGTTGACTGTAAAAGATTGTCATATTATATACAGGTGATCATAGAGCTTCCTATTCCGATATATAATATAATATTTATATTCTGTAACACACACATTAAAATGTCTTTATCAAATATAAAAGAAAACTGTATGCTCAGAGAATAACAACCTTTCTACGTATTCCTATCTTAATATGCTGTAATAACTGTTTTAGCATGTTGTAGCAAACTGGCTACTGTGATGATTAACTTCTCTAAAACTGGAGTGTCAAATTTGGACAATCTTATATTGTGTAATAATCCACTTTTGAGTAATAAAAACACAAACAGTAACAAAAGAAACTGGTAGTGTAAGGCCTGCCTTTAGAAACTATATTTGTGCAGTATAATGAAAAACAATAAACCAAATCTCTCCAGGCAACAGAAAATATAGTCAGCACTATCTCCAATTTTAGTAAATGAAGATATTGAGTTTAATTATATATTTATGAAGAAAATACACATCTATAATATTTTCTTTTTAAAGTTTAGAGGTTGGTTTTAATATCCCATCATCTCCCCTGAGTAGTTTTAACCAACGTTCTTTATTACAAAGTACAACCTCTGCATTGCAAATACATGTTTGTGGTATTTTCTGGTTTAACTTATGTCGTGAACACATAGAGTGTAGATCTCTAGGGAGACATTTTGCATTGAGTAACAATAATTTGATATAGCAAAAGAAAATTCAAGAGTGTTTTTAACAATAAAAAGTTTTAAATCCAGAGCTTAAGAATAACCTCAAATGTACACATAAATAAGATTAAAAAATATCATTACAATTGCTTTGCTAAATAGAGATACTGGGGAGACACTTAGATTTGCTCACTCATAATAGAAATTATAGCCAATTTTCTAAGCATGTAAAGACTGCACAAGAAATTCTATTAGCTTATGAATACAACATGACTTTGAAATTCAGAAAACTCAATAAAATATATTTGGTCTTTTCTCTTTTGTTCTTTATTTATATAAGGCTTCTGAGCTGTATTTCTAAGCTATAGCTGAGAATGATATCTTAAGAGAAATAAAATTATTCTACATTTTAGTTGCCTCTTTATTCTGTAGTTATACAATGAGTACAATGATTCATTTTCAGTTACTATACTCTAGGAATCTGAATATTACAACAACTAGTACAAACATATTTTAACTAGAGGCCCGGTGCATGAAATTCATGCACTGGGGGGTGGGAGGGTGGTCCCCTCAGCCCATCCTGCACCCTCTCACAGTCCAGGAGCACTTGGGGACAGTCGAACATCCTTAGAGCTGCTGCGGAGGTGGAAGAGGCTCCCTCCACCGCCACTGCGCTCGCCAGCTGTGAGCCCAGCTTCTGGCTGAGCGGTGCTCCCCCTGTGGGAGTGCACTGACCACCAGGGGGCAGCTCCTGCATTTAACATCTGCCTCCTGGTGGTCAGTGCGTGTCATAGTGACCGGTTGTTCCGCTATTTGGTCAATTTGCATATTAGCCTTTTATTATATAGGATAATGATATTTAAAATAATTTCAGATTTATATTTCACAAGTCATGTGTTTAAAATAATATTAAAGCAGAATATGACTCTATTAATCAAAGTGATCCAGGTTAATCATCTCTAAAGAATGACTGAGAGGCAAATGCTATTAATATTAACTGAAATGGTTAAAATTAGAATTATTTAAATGTTTTTCATCTTTGAAGATACTACCATTAGTCTTTATTTAAACCACTCCATAATTGAGTTAACATTTATAGCTATAAGTAAGAGGAGTTATAACTACATTACTAAGTACAAACTATATAAGAATTACTAATCTTGATTTCTAGGTTTATACAAATACTGTTTTCTACAATTTGATCTCATTGTGACACTTTCTCCACATATATAATGGGAATAAATATCATGTTATTCTTACTATTTTCTCAATGGGGTAGTGTAATATCAAAATAATTTTAGTAAAGAACCTCTATTATAACATTATATAAGAAAAGAAAGAAATTTATATCCATTTAAGAATAATGTTCTCCAAAAATCCTATACTAAATAAAAACATATTGCCTGACCAGTGTTGCTCAGCAGTTGAGCATTGACCCATGAACCAGGAGGTCACCGTTTGATTCCCGGTCAGGGCACATCTATCCCCATCTCTCATCATTGATGTTTCTATTCCCCTCTCCAACTCCCTTCTTCTCTGTGAAATTAATAAAAACATATTTTAAGAAACATATTAATATAACATAAAATTCACAACCAGAGATCCTATATTGGGCTGAGACTTTCTTTACTTACTTTTACTGATATCTTCCTAGAACAGGTACACTCGGTCTTGGGAATTGTGTATCCATAGAAGTGAGTTTCACAGGGAGAAGGCACCATGAACAATGCCTAACAGTCACATTTTTTCCCAAAGGGGAAAAAAATGGTAGGTTTCTGACAGACTCAATTTCACTGTTGTGTTAATAATAATTTAACTGCCACTCAGTGTTTTAATATTACTAGAAAGAAAAATGTTCCTCAGATTGTTTCAATGGCACAAGTGTCTCAGTGAATATCAGAAATGCAATATAGAGAACTGTGCAGGAATAATAGAATATTGGATTAAAGAATTCATCAGTTACAATATGATCTGTTGTTATGAATATTTTGCATACTAAGCATTTCAGAGATTGGATGTAAGAAGAATATTTTTTGAGTCATTAAACACAAGTGACTAATGTTAACCCTGTAGAAAATTCATGCTTTAGCATTTAATGCTGACTCAAAGGCTGACAGACTCTAATGCCTTTTTTTTTCTTATAGAAAACAGTCAGAAGAAAGCTTTCTATGGATAGTAAAGATACTATGTTAGAGCTACAAGTAATTGGAACAATCATTTTAATGCAATATTTTTTTTTGCTTTTTGAAAGATTATGTTGTAAAATGTTTAATATTGTTTCTGAACTATATAAGATTTTGAAAAAATCAATTTGCAAGAAATCATGTCATCCAATGATTACTAAAGATTTCCTCTTTCTGGTACAGCAGGTAAGGAGCTTAGAAGTCACAGAGAATAAAAAGAAGCACAATCTAAAAGAAAATCAACCATTCTTCTTAGGTCCATCAGAGAAGTGAGGTCACAGGGCAAACTACTACCCCCAAAATTGGATAGAGAGGTAGACAGAGAGCATCACAATTTACCAGGGTAACCTCTGCAGGAACCAATGCCAGGGTAAGAGAAGCTGAACTATAACTGATGAATTACTGGAGGCTGACTGGGGACAACTCTGAGAGATAAAATCTCCAGGGGACCCAATCATCTGAGGACCCCCACACTTTTGTGAACTTTATCTCCAAGAGCTCTACCAGGTTCTCACAGTGAATATCAGAGAAAAAGCCTCTGGTGCTCCCCGCACAGAGGAGAGGAAAATGAGCCAATTTAAATATGCCAGAGCATTCTGTTCTTAACAAAGCCTGGAGGCACTATTTAATAGAGCCTAAACCGCTGGGGTTTTATCAGAGTCTACTTGACCTAATTAAAGGGAAGTACCCAACTCTAACATGGGAGAGGAAAGAGAAATGCACAACTTCCAGCTCCATCCAGCCGTTCTATACCCAAGAGAGAATAAAAACAAAAACCACAAGAACTGAGAAGCACTAGTGAAATTCACAGCACAGGGCACAGGCTCACCAAAAGGCTGAGACCTATAGAACTATAAAACACTTCCCCACCCCCATACCACACCACAACATTACTAAAGGCCAATTTACAGCAGATTCTTTTACATGTATATATATATATATATATATATATATATATATATATATATATATATACATACATACACACACTAGAGGCCTGGTGCATGAAATTCATGCATGGAGGGGGGGTCCCCCCAGTCCAGCCCCCACCCTCTCCAATCTGGGACCCCTTGAGGGATGTCCAGTGGGATCAGGCCTAAACGGGCAGTCGGACATCCCTCTAACAATCCAGGACTGCTGGCTCCCAACTGCTTGCCTCCCTGCCTTCCTGATTGCCCCTAACCACTTCTGCCTGCCAGCCTGATCACACCCTAACCGATCCCCTGCCAGCCTGATTGATGCCTAACTACTCCCCTGCCAGCCTGTTGGCCCCTAACTGCCTTCCCCTGCAGGCCTGGTCACCCCTAACTACCCTCCCCTGAAGGACTGGTCACCCCTAACTGCCTTCCCCTGCAGGCCTGGTACCCCCCAACTGCTCTCCCCTGCAGGTCTGGGTCTCCCCCAACTGACCTTCCTTGCAGGCCCGGTCACCCCCAACTTCCCTCCTCTGCCGGCCTGGTCACTCCTAACTGCCCTCCCCAGCAGGCTTGATCACCCCCAACTGCCCTCCCTTGCAGGCCTGATTCCTCCCAACTGCCCTCCCCTGCTGGCCAACTTGTGTCCATATGGCGGCAGGATCTTTGACCACATGGGGGCAGCCATCTTGTGTGTTGGAGTGATGGTCAATCTGCATATTACTTTTTTATTAGATAGGATAGAGGCCTGGTGCATGGGTGGGGGTTAGCTGGTTTCTCCTGAAGGGTGTCCCAGATCAGGGTGGGGGTTCCCTTGAGGTGTGGGGCAGCCTGGGCAAGGGCCCTGTGGTGGTTTGCAGGCTGGCCACACCCCTCGACAACCCAAACTGAGGCCCTGGGATCTGGGATTTATTTATCTTCTACAATTGAAACTTTGTAGCCTGGAGTGGAGCCAAGCCTTCTGCTTGTTCTGTGGTGGCAGTCATTTCTGTTGGGATTTATGTATCTTCTATAATTGAAACTTTGCAGCCTTAAGCGGAGGCCAGAGCAGGACAGGGCTGCAGAAGCTTGGCTTCCTCCATTGCCACAGGCAATCCTAGCCTCCTGCTCTCTCCAGCTCCATGGCTGCCACCATTTCTGTTGGGTTTTATTTATCTTCTATCATTGAAACTTTGTAGCATTGAGTGGAGGCCTGGGCCGGCAAGGGCAGGCAGAAAGCTTAGCTTCCTCCATTGCCAGGGAAACCCAAGCCATCCTCCTGCTCTCTGTGGCTGCAGCCATCTTGGTTGGGTTTATTTGCATATTCCCTCCTGATTGGCTGGTGGGTGTGCCTGGTGGGCATGGCTGGTGGTGTAGCAGAGGTATGGTCAATTTGCATATTACTCTTTTATTATATAGAATATATAAGCCTAATATGCAAATTGTCCCCACAGGAGTGTGCCTGGAGACCGATTGCTCACTATGACCACCAGGGGCGGCAGAGAACAAAGGAAGGCCCCAGCTGGCGGAAGGTCCTGATCAGCCCTGATTGCTGGCCAGACCTAAGGACCCTACCCTTGCATGAATTTCGTGCACTGGGCCTCTAGTATAATATATCTGGCTATCAAAATAAAATAAACAAAAAACAAAACAAACAAACAAAAAACCACAAAGTATACCTAGATGTCAAAAAACACAAATTCAAGACACTGAACAAGCATTAGACCAGACATGACAGGGATGTTGGAATTACCAGACCGGGAATTTAAAACAACTATGATTAATAGGCTATGGGCTCTAATGGATAAAGCAGACAAGCATGCAAGAACAGATGGGCATTGTAAGAAAAACTACATGTATGAAAATTTAGATGACCTTGGGTTTGGTGATGTTTTAGTACAACACTAAAGACACAATCCATGAAAGAAAAAAATAATAAACTGACCTTCATTAAAATTACAATTTATTCTTCTTTACAAAAGACATTGTTAAGGAAATAAAGAGGCAAGACATAAAATGAAAGAAAATATCTGAAAAATACACATCTGGTAAAGAATTGTTATTCAAAATACACAAAGAACTTCTGAAATGCAATGTAAGAAAACACACAACCCAATTTTTAAAAATGGACAAAAGACACCTCACCAAAAAATATACAGATGACAAGGATGAAAAGTAGCTCCGCATCATATGTCATTAGGGAACTGCAAACTAAAACAACAATGATACCACTATATACCCATTAGAATTGCCAATATCCAGAGCACTGATATAAAAGAAACATATTAATATTGCATATTATACTAATTACATTAAAAAAACATTTTTCATAAGGTGGGGAAAATAAAGAAAGAATGAATAAACTGATATTTCTTGAGCAAGCTCACAAGCAGAATTAAATAATTTGCTGGTTTCCAAGGTACCACATGTATAAGGAACTTTTTGTTTTACTGGTTGAACCACACATACTCAGATTTAAAAATACAATATATAGCAGTTGGGCTTCCAGAAGAAAAGTACTATTTACCCAATCCTATATAATAAAGGCCTAATATGCTGTGTCTGACTGTCGGTTTGACTGTTCAACCAGTTGCTATGATGCACACTGACCACCATGGGGCAGACGCTTTGACCAGTAGGTTAGCTTGCTGTTGGTGTCTGGCTGATCGGGACTGGGCGAGATGGGCTGGGGCCCTCCTGCAGTCCCTCCCCAGCCCCGATTGTGTACCAGTGGGGTCCCTCAGCCTGGCCTGTGCCCTCTTGCAATCTGGGACGCCTCAGGGGATGGAGATCCAGTTTTGGCTGGATCCCCGCAGGCCAGGCCAAGGGACCCCTCCAGTGCATGAATCCATGCACCGGGCCTCTAGTTATATGATAGTTTCTTTCCTCTGCCACCCAAGCCTTTCATATTTACTTTTAATTTTAAAGTCCTTTCCTTCTAAACATAGCTTTAGTGTTTTGTTTTGTTTAAAATACAGCTTATCCTCATTTATTGAATTATGGCAAAATTTTAGCCAGAAAATGCTAATAAAATACATTAAATTCAAAAACTTCTATATATATATAAAAGCCTAAGTGACCTTCGCAACCAAAACAACCCAATGAATGACCGAACAGGCTGCATGGGGCCACCATGCCGGAAGGGGGGTTAGTGAGGGACGACCAAATGACTGAACAGCAGGCTGTGTGGAGCAACCAGGCCAGCAGGGGGGGCAGATAGGGATGACCAGGTCAGCCGAGGGGAGGCAGTGAGGAGCGAGCAGGCCAGCAGAGGGTGGCAGTTAGGGGTGATCAGGCAGGCAGGCAGGTGAGCAGTTGGGAGCCAGTGGTCCTGGATTGTGAGAGGGATGTCCAACTGCTGGTTTCGTCCCGATCCCACAGGGATCGGGCCTAAACCGTCAGTCAGACATCCCCTGAGGGGTCCTGGATTGGAGAGGGTACAGGCTGGGCTGAGGTTACACCCTGTGCATGAATTTTGTGCACCGGGCCTCTAGTATAAAATAAGCACAGGACAATATATGTATCAAAAATGGAACAAAGAACTGGGTAACAAGCCATGTGAAGCCACTTATATAGAACAGCAAAAACTGAGGGTCAAGGATAAAGATAAAAATAATTTTTAAAATTCTGAATAATTGGTTCATAAGTTATAGTAAAAGAGCTGTTGATTGGGTTAATAATATACTTTCCATCCCCCAATGTTTTATTTTCATTAAATGCACATAATGTAAAATTTACCAGCTTAACCATTTTTATATATACAGTTCAATGGTACTAAATACATTCATAATATTAACCATCACCACCATCATTGATCTTCATAACATTTTTCACATTTTAAAACATAATCTCTATGTCCATTTAACAATAAATCCCTAGTCTATCCACCCCATAGACCCTGGCAACCACATTTTTATTTCCTATCTGCGTGATTTTGATTACTCTAAGTACTTCATATATGTGGAATTCTACAGCATTTGTCTTTTTATAGTTGACTTACTTCACTTAGCATTGTGTCTTCAGGTTTCATCCATGTTGTAGATAAATCAGAATTCCCATTTTAAGGCTGAATAATATTCCATTGTTTGGATATACCATATTTGGCTATTCCATTAACCCATCTTTGAACATTTGGTTTGCTGCCTCATTTTAGCTGTTATGAATAATGCTGCTATCAACATGTGTATACCAATATATCTTTGAAAGCCCATTTTCAAATTTTTGGGGGTATATGCTCAGAAATAGAATTGTTCTATTATATGGTAATTCTATGTTTATTGTTTTTAGGAACCTCTATACTGTTTTCCACAGTAGCTATACCATTTTGCATTCCCGCCAACAGTACACAAGTGTTCCAATTTTTCCATACCCTCACCAACACTTGCTATTTTCTGTTTTGTTTTGTTTGTTGATAGTAGCCATCCTAATGGGTGTGAAGTGGTGTGTGAACATATTTTTTAACATTTTCTTCTTTTCATAATATTCTTTTTCTGTGTAGTACCTGAATCACTTTAACCTGGGTCTTCCCCTTCCTTTTCGTTCGTCCTCCTGTGCATAAGTGTTGCCAGGGTAACATAATCTGCATCAGTGATGATGAAAATGTTCTATAATTTGTGCCATTCAATGCAGTAGCCACCAGCCATATGTTGTCACTAAGCATATAAATTGTGGCTAATGAGAATAGGGAAATAAAATTTTAAGTGTATTTATTTTTTAAAAATGTAATTAAAATCCACATGTGACAAGTGTTATTATATCAGATAATGCATTTCTAGGCCCTACTTCTTTCTGAGTGCTAACCCCCTGTATCCAACCATCTCCTTGATGATATCTGCCCAGATGATCTGTAGCATCCAAAAATCTACATGTTCAATGTCAAACTCATTAACACTTTCTCCAAGACAGCTCATAATTTGGTTAATTTAATAATCTCAACTCTGTCCAGCCAGATTTGCTCAGTGTTGAGTGTTGACCTATGAACCAGGAGGTCACGGTTCGATTCCCAATCAGGGTACATGATCAATCCCCAGCATGGGGCATGCAAGAGGCAGCCAATCAACAATTCTCTCTCATCATTGATGTTTCTATCTCTTTCTTTCTCTCTCCCTTCCTCTCTGAAATTAATCTAAAATAATAAAAGCCTAAGGGACCATTACTGCGGAATGACCAGAACGACTGGTCACTATGATGTGCGCTGACCACCAGAGGCAGATGCTCAATGCAGGAGCTACCCCCTGGTGGCCAGTGTGCTTCCACAGGGGGAGTGGTGGCTCAGCCAGAAGCCAGGCTAACGAATGGTGAGTGCAGTGGCGGTGGCAGGAGCCTCTCCTGCCTCCACAGCAGTGCTAAGGAGCAGGAGTCTAGGGGTAAGGAAGGAGCAGGCGGGCAGTAAGGAGCCAGGGATCCTGGATAGCGAGAGGGATGTCTGCCCTTGGAGATCGTGCCTAAGCCGGCACTTGGACATTCCCCAAGGGGTCACAGACTATGAGAGGGTGCAGGCTGGCCTGAGGGACCACCGCGCTCCCCCCCCCCCCCAGTGCACGAGTTTCATGCACTGGGCCTCTACTAAAAATATATTTAAAAATAATATAAACTCTGCTCAAGATAGAATTATTGAAACTATCCTTTATTCTTCAGTCTGCTTTATAGCCTGTACCAAGTAAATCCCATATTCTGTCATTCAATTTTAAAAACGTCTCTGAAACCTGTCTTCTATTTTCCAAGACACGCATCATCATTTTTCACACACTACCACCAACAAGCTCTTTAAAGATTTCCCCAAGAAAACTCATTGACATTAAAATAAAGTTGAAATTGCGTATATTTCTCAAATGTCACCTCCCTTATAAATTCTTCAATTCCCCTAGGCATAGGCAAAAGCTCCATCTTCTTTGCTCCCACACTTTGTCCACATTACTATGACATTTTTAGCACATTATAGTGAAATGATTTGCTCACCTGTTTACTGGCATGGACATACTCCTGTGTATTAATTGTTTTTGTATTTCAAGTGTTTTGAATTATCCTTGGCTTATGGTAGGCTATCAGAATGATTAGATAACTAATAACAATTTATGATCTAAATGTTGAAGATTTTAAAACATAACTAGAAAATTCCTCAGTATAGAAGGAGAAATAAGCCTATTTCAAAACATAAATCCATGGTGATTCTTACTCACTTATTAAAGGATTAAGCATCTAAGATTTATATTGGTATTTTATTCATGTTTAACCTTTAGAGGAATTAGGTTGGCTTCTATGATAATTAAAAAAACAAATGCTATTTCTTAAGGTAATTATAGAGGATAAGGAGGCACTTCAACATCAATGCTGCATGTGACGCCCTCTGGCAACTTCATATTGTACCATCTGACTGTCATTGAAGCCATGATAAATTGCCTTTTGAAATCAATATTGAGTCTCATTCATTACTTTCTTAGGTTCCATGCTTTATATCAAAAAGACAAATGCCAAGATAAATTTACACTTTGTAAAAAATATTTTTTAAAAGAACTCCAGGACAACATTGGAAAACCACTTTCAAGGACAAGAACTCACAGCTCACATTCTATGTATGAGTATGATGTATCTGTTTATATTTTAATTCAGAAAGGTACCAATGACAAATTATTAACTTTCTAATACTTTGAAATTATAATTTAATTTTGCATTAATCATATTTGTGAACTATAAAAAAATGTCTAGAATGTAAAGTTACATGGAAAAGATAATGGATTGTATTACATAAATAAATATTTATATTACATGTATGTATATATTGTATTTATTTAATTAGATTATATAAAATATGTAATAATTTTATGGTGTTGTGTATCCAATTATAATATCTACTGAAAGAATTATAAAAGTATTTAAAATATTTCTGGTTTATTGAAATGTTTTAATATTGGTATAATTCTAATTTATTAACAATATTATAATATTGGTATAATATCAATAATATTTGTGCTTTATCATTTTACAAAGTGTTTTTCATGTTCCAAAACATTTTAAAATAGTTGACAGTGGCAAAAGTTATACTAGATGGGACTTGTTATTCAAAGTTCAATATGATTTGCATAATATCAGAATACTAGGTGGCACAGAAGTGTACTAAACAGGTGATATACTGTGATAATATCACTATTATCCTTATTGAAAGAAATATTCTAAAGACCTTAACTCTTCACAAATTAAATTTTATGCTCCACTTGTACACATTAATTTATCAGTATATTCTCAGCCTTTAATTAGCTTAGTGATTTCTTGTCTAAATTATTCTGATATTCTTTTTTTTTTCTCTTTAAAGTAAAACCAAAATTCTGAAAATGTAGGTAAGGGCCTAATTTGAAGACTTTAGAGCTAGCATTTTTTCTGGAGGTAAGTTTTAGAGTTTTTTCCTCTATTTTCCTTATTTTTAATTAAATTTATTGGGGTATCATTGGTTAATAAAATTACACAGGTTTCAAGTACACATTTCTTTGATACATCTCTATAAAACTCTCTATAAAACTAGTATTTTTACTATTTTTATTTATATTTTTTAATTTCTTTATTGATTAAGGTGTTACATATGTGTCCTTCTTCCCCCATTACCCCCCTTATCCCCTCCACTCATGCCCTTACCCCCCTGTTGTCTGTGTCCATTGGTTAGGCTTATATGCATGCAAACAAGTCCTTTGGTTGATTTCACTATTTTTATTGATTTTTTTTAAAGAGAGAGAAAAGGAGAGGGAGAGAGAGAGAAATATAGATGTGAGAAAGAAACATCAATTGGCTGCCTCCTGCCTGTCACCTACTGGGGATCGAACCTGTAACTGGGCATGTGCCCTAACTGAGAATCAAACTGGCAACCTTTTGATGCATAGCATGATGCTCAACCAACTGAACCATTCCAGCCAGGGTCTAGCATTTTTTAATATTTTAATAATTATACTCAATTAATACATATTGCATTTCTAGAAAAAATCTATACATATTTCCAACCTCACAGAATCCTAGTAAGGAAAACCATTATGACTATACTCCTTTTTTATGTAAAAAATAAAATAAATTTCTACTAAATAATATAGCAAATTGGTAGTTAAGAAAGAACTGAAATCCATGTTCTATATTACCTAATACATGCTCCATTCAACCGCTCTAAGTTTATACTTTTATTTTGTTTGTGATCAAAGAAAATTTCACTTTAAAATGAAGTATCTATTAAATAGACCTTTTTATGGTTCCACATGTTTTCCTATTGATGAAGTAAGATTAAAATTCTGAAGGACAATATTTTCTCTTAGCCTGTGTCTGCAACATGAGTTGCCAAAGGAAAACTTGATGACTGGGGATACAGAATCAACTTTGGAAAATTATAAATGGTCATAAAAAATGTCCCTGAACTCTTACTTCTGCGCCTAAGCAGGTTTTATTTTTTCATAGACATAGAATTCTTCCAACATCTATTTAATAGATTGTTTTAGTATGGATACAATTACCATTTAATGTGTATATATAAATATATGGATATGCTTATCTAAATAAATATATATATATGTATTATCTATCTATCTATCTATCTATCTATCTATCTATCTATCTATCTACGTTTCTATCTATCATCTTTTCTGACTTTTATCTTGCTGTAATCCAAATAATAATGAACTACCAAAGGATGAAGATGTTAAAAACTAAATAAAAAACTAGAATTGATTGGGAAATAAAGTGTTAATAAATGTAGTTAAGATGCAATTATTTTGAACTTAGGAAAATTTTAAGTAAAATGTGATCCAAAGACCTCTTATTACAAAAGTTGAGAAAAAAATAAATTTGCACAGCTTTTAAATGTTAGGGATAGATCTAGAATGCTAGCCTTTGAATTTTGAACTCATTCTGTTGCTACTCTGAGTTCAGTTCATTATATCTATTTTTTCTAAAGAAGGAAGACAGTCTTGAAAAATCTTATTAAGGAGATTTAAGAATTAGTCATCGATCTTTCAAGTGAGCACATATAAATATAGATTATTTTAAATGTTCTAAATGCCAATATTCTCTACTAACTTTATCCCCAAAAGACAGATTATGACAGGTTAAACAGCTGGTAAATGAAAGATTAAACAAATCATTGATGTAAAAATTATTATGATGTTATATGATGTCAGGCATTAAATTTATTTGCTCCATATAGGGAGCGGCTCTAGAGTTAAGTCTCGGATTGACCTGTGGCAGAGCCACAAACAAGTCCCAGCTTAGAGGGCAGAGCCCTCTTAGCATAATTAAGCTTGACCTTATGGCCACTCCCTAGATCCTTCCTGGGTAGCTAATGGGCTGTGGGAAGTACAGCAAGTGCTGCCAAAACAAGTGAAACTCACAAGAACATTGTAACCACTGTAACTATGTTGACCACTACCTTGTTTTTCTCTGACTATAAAATAAAAGCCTCAGCTTGCTGGCTGGATCCTTCTCTGTGGCCTCATCCAGGCACAGGAGATCCACTGAGCCCCAGCTATATTCTCTTTGTCTATCTTTTCTTTAATCCTTCACTGTCATCCCTCAGGCTCACTGAACACTTGGCTGTAGAATTTAAGGGAATGCAGGAGAGGTGGGGTAAGAGATCAACCAAAGGACTTGTATGCATGCATATAAGCATTACTAATGGCCACAGACACTAGGGGGGTGAGGGCATGTGCTGGGAGATGGGAGTGGCAAGTGAGAGTTCAATGGGGGGAAAAATAATGTAATAGCTATGTATGGGCGGGGGGTACTTAAAATAGCAGGAGACCCTTGAGTGTAAACATATGATTGTCTAACCACTATGTTGTGCTTCTGAAACGAATACAGAATAATGTTGAATGTGAACTATAATTGAAAAATATGGAAAATTATATGTTATATGTTTTTTTATCACAATAAAAATTATTTGCTCCATACTGTAGAATTTAATTTTCTCCATATTACATGTTTTCTCCTACCTATAAACTATTATGCAGGAAAAACTGGTAATGATAACCTTACAGTAATTAAATTCATTATAAACACAATCTATCTTTATTATTAAAGAAAGGAGTCTTTTTAAAAATTCTTATTGCATCTAAGAATTACCTCAAACAACCAATTTTCTTAAATATTGAAACAAAACTTTGAAGATAGAAAAATTCAAAGATTAATTTTGTATTTTCCTTAATCTAAAATGCAGGCGTATGCTTGAGAATATACCACAAATCTACTATCAGATTAAGGATAAAACCTAATTATTATATTAAAGGTTGATTTTAAAAACAGATCTTCAGTTATTGGTCATATGATCGTGATCGATTTGCTTATCATCTTAGTAAAATAATAGGAGACACTTAAAATCCTTTCTAGTACATACTACAAATAAAAAAATATATAGCTTTCTCTGGATTGGTTATTTTCCCTTCCTCCAACTACAAAAAAAAAAAAAAAAAAAAGGACAAAGCTTTCCCAACCTGCTCATGAATGCATTCCTCCCCTACCTTGGTAATGGTTTCATGAAGTTTGAAAAAAGGATCCATTTCTTCAATTTTTGTTGCACCTTTAGGGAAAAGGGCCTCGGAGAGAAAACTTGGATCCTGTGGAAAGCAGAATAAAACATTTAAAACTCTTCATTGATTTTGTTTTTCAAGTGCTTATTGGATTTTCTTTAAAGATTCAAAAGGACTCTAAATTGCTTTAAGGTTTCTGTTGATTGTTGGACTTCATTCTACTTACCTGATTAATCAATCACAGAATTTTTAAAAATTAAAATGAGTAGAACCCTATGACCTTTGACATTATTTGTATCTATAAAATAATGCTTAATTTTACTCAAAAGAGATAATTCTTTGCAATTCTTCCTGTTTTTTTTTTAAATACAGACATATATAGAACACAATACCTTGACTATAAGACCCATATATGAAATCATTTTTTCTATTTAATTTATTAAATTTTGTTTTAAGTCTGGTAGAATGGGATGTTTTTAATCAACATAATTACCAAAAAGAAAGGCCACAAAAATATACATGATATTTTAAACATTGCAAACTCACTTCAAAAGAGTTAGGAAGATACATTTTTGGTAGAACGGTCTTATGGCTTTATAGGCTATCAGTAAAGTGGGAACGTGATATCAGAACCTTAGTGTTATATATGGTTTAAATTAATCAGAGAAACAGTAACTAGTCATTTTATACTTGCATATGCAGACAAATTTCAGGATGCAAAAAGATCTACATGGCATGAATATTTATGCTCCCCCACAAAAAAAAATTCATATGCTGAAATCCTAATTTCCAAAGTAATGATGTTAAGAGATGGGGGCCTTTGGGAGGTGATTGGGACATGAGTATTTTATCCTCACTATCAGGATTAGTGTCCTTCTAAAAGAGGCCCCCAGAGCTCCCTAGCCCCTTGCTCCTTGTAAAGATATAACAAGAAATCTGTAGCCTGAAACAGGGCCCTCACCTGACCATGCTGGCACCATGATCTTGGACTTCCAGTTTCTGGGACTGTGAGAAATAAACTTAAGTTGTTTATAAACCATTCAGTGTGTGATATTTTGTTATAGCGGGCCAAATAGATTAAGACATAAATATAGCTCTTACTTGAAAACCTGAAGTAACTAGGGTTATCTGTCTAAAAAATAGAAAACTTGAGAAAGGATATATGTATGTATGTATGTATGTATGTATATGATCTGATTAATAGATAGATAAATAGATGATAGATAGATAGATAATCTTTCTGAGTGCTAATATGGAGAAAAAACATTCAATACAGTCAACACCAACAATAACCACAACAGTGTAACAAATTAAGCTGATTTGGAGGTATTTATTAGAGCAACCCTATAGCAGAACAGACTGCTTTGGGGTATAAAAATGGTGGAAAAGAAAGTTAGGATGATGTAGTTGATAAGCTCTGAAGTCATACAGTTGAGAACATAACTGCAAATCCCTATTATTAATAATTCTGTGATCGGGCATACTCTTCACCTGCTATTTTGAGCAATCCTATCTAATAAAAGAGTAATATGCAAATTGACCATCACTCCAATACACAAGATGGCTGCCCCCATGTGGTCAAAGATGGCCGCCACAAGATGGCCTGCAGGGGAGGGCAGTTGGGGGAGACCAGGCCTGCAGGGGAGGGTATTTGGGGGGGACCAGGCCTGCAGGGGAGGACAGTTGGGGGTGACTAGGCCAGCAGGGGAGGGCAGTTAGGGGCAATCAGGCTGGCAGGGGAGCAGTTAGGCATCAATCAGGCTGGCAGGGGAGTG
This sequence comes from Plecotus auritus, assembly GCF_963455305.1. Classification (NCBI taxonomy): domain Eukaryota; kingdom Metazoa; phylum Chordata; class Mammalia; order Chiroptera; family Vespertilionidae; genus Plecotus; species Plecotus auritus. Next base: position 192,544,468 of record NC_137771.1, read on the forward strand.
GTTAGGGGGCAATCAGGCAGGCAGACAGGCGAACGGTTGGGAGCCAACTGTCCTGGATTGTGAGAGGGATGTCCGACTGCCCACCAGGATCGGGCCTAAATGAGCAGTCAGACATCCCTCAAGGGGTCCCTTATTGGAGAGGGTGCAGGCTGGGCTGAGGGACACACACTCCCCTGGGCACGAATTTCGTGCATTGGGCCTCTAGTACTGAAATAAAACAAAAGTAATTCAGCTATGTGCTCCAGCATGTATTCACTTTGGGATGTTAAGTCCATAAATCAACCAAACAGCTTACCTATCATAACTAACATCTTATTTTTTTAAAAAAATTTATGTTTCTTTCCTCATTTTACCTGGCAATCTAAAACTAATTTTTCAAAAAATCTATCCAATTCCAACTAGTATTTCACTTTTTAAGACTTACCATAAAAGCTAGGCAAGAAGCTGGGAACAGATTCCCTGTCTTAATCCTCAAAAGAAAACAACCCTGATAACACTTTGAAATATTAAATGATACATTTCTGTGCAAGAGTCATTCATCTATTGTGACTTTTTATGGCAACCCTTATAAACCAATGCACTCAGTCCAGGTGGTATTCTTCCTTACTGCAACAGGTCTAATAAACTTCATTTTGTTTAGCAACTGGGTTTTTGGAAATATTTTGGTCAATCAACATAAACATAGGTTAAAATTTTTGTTTTGCCACTTAATAATTGTCATCTTAATCTTCAAATGATTCGTGACTGAATTTAAGAAATTTGAATGATAATATATATTTCAAAGAGATGTTGTCAACTGTCCAATGCCTGAAACATGGGAGATATTATGTTACTGGCACTCATGATGTTGCTAAAAACAATAAATTTTGTAATGATGATGGTGAGGGAGGTGATTGTAGGTAAGATGCTGAAATAAAGGAAATTCAAAAACCTTATTTATTATCCTTATGAGAAATAGTGTACAGTTTGTATTTAGATACGTTTATTTTTCAAAATAGTGATATCTTTAATCTTAATGAAAATATGACATGAATAATTTGTGGCATCCATTTCTATTTAATAATTAAGTTTGAAGTGCTTAAAAAGTTTGCTTCACAAGTAGTTTTAAACAAACTTCTTGAAATAATTTTATTAGTTTACTTAGCAAAAGAAAACGATAATTAGTGCAAAGGTAAAATATCAGCCAGCCTCAAATTAAATGATCCCATAAAAACATAAATTGTAAGTTATAATTAGTGAGGTTTTTATTGAAATTTCAATTATTTAGTAGAAAACCAATATTAAATTATCCATATATGCCTCATTCTCTAGTGCAGTGTTCGGCAAACTCATTAGTCAACAGAGTGGCAAACCGCGGCTCACGAGCCGCATGGTTTGCTGATCACTGCTCTAGTGTAATCCCCAATCTTTCTCTTATTTATTCAGCTATCTCTTGCCATATCATTCTTTCATTTTTAGTGCCTTGTTTGTTTAAAACATTTAAAAATCCCAATTTAACATCTACCACATGCTAGGTGCTGCATTAATGCAACAGGGTCCTTAATCTCATGGAGTTTAATCTAATGGAATTAAAAGTTAAAAAGTTTTTGCTATTACATTAACTATGAGTGATAGCTGCTTAATAACAGCTCCTATCTGTAGATGAAGAGAGTGAAGTTAAGCACCATTAACCATATCACAAGTGCTTTTGTTTAAAATAATTCATTGATAGATTGAAACAAAGCATTCTTGAATAATTTAATATATTGAAAACAATACTGTGTGTCTGCCAACTGGCAATAACAGTAAGGATATTATAGAAGAAGAAACACTGATAAGAAAAGTCTATCAAGGATATAATGTAAAATTTGTTTCCCTAGTCCCTAATTTACATCATTTCTTTAATATTTAGCAATATTTAGCACACCTTCCTTCTTTCAACCCTTTAGCTCAAGTTCATTATTTGACTCACCTGATTTTCCATTTGTATGTTATTCTCCACCTGTAAATGGATTTATTTTCTGTTTGAAAGCTTTTTATTGTTTCTGGACTTACCCTTAGTCTTCTTTTCACAAGTTACCTATGTGGTTTTATCTACTTCTTTGGCTTTAACTACAAACTTCAGATTTGATTGTTTCCAAATCTTTAATTCTAGGCTTGATTCTGTTTTTAGTTTGTCATTTCTATTTGTCTACCAGATCCTTCAAACATATCAACTTACATTCCAAATCTTAATCATTTGTTCTCCATTGACTAGTTCATGTCTTAACTTGGATGATAATCTAATATCTATATTTTGCCCAAATATGAAATTTTATGTAATTCTTGACTCCAATTTCTCTCACCATGTGTGCCAACAAACTGTACTAGCCAATTTCCATCAAATATATATATATATTTACACAATCTTGTACAAGTTCTATCAATTGCCATAGTTCAGTTACTTATTAGTTTTATCCAAGCTATGTTCCCTATTATCTATACTCCAAAGTCCAAACTCAGTATGTCATTGCCAAACAAGTCCCAACCTACCTGTTACCTTTATACAATTCTTTCTTTCCTGTAAAGTAATGTAAACAATTTCCACATAGTGTCTGCTTATTTCACAGCGGGCTTTTCACAAAATCTTGAATCCACCCTTACTTTTACTAACTCTGCATCTTTATTTTTGCCATTTCTGCTATCTGGAATGTTATTCCTGATTTGTTTGCTAGGCTACTTTCTATAATTGCTTTTCTTGATCCTCACCAACCCATTAGGGTTTAGTGTTCCCTTATCAGAGTTTCTGTATCACTTTATATTTACTTTTAGTCATCATTGACAAGAATGCATTTTTGTTATATTTTGTTTTTTCTAACTATACTATTAGCCTTTTAAGACTTGGTATTTTTCTTATTAAAATAGTCTAATATTGTCAGACAACCTTGAGTGAGTCATTAATCTCTCATTAGTATCATCACCCATAAAGTTGAAATGTACATATACTTGTCCTTCTCACTTCAGAGAGTTCATGTCAGGATCAAGAAAAGAAGCAAAGCATATAAAAGTTCTCAGTAAAGAGGGAAGAACTACTGGATGGTGTTTGATTTTTATCACACTTGTCAGGAATTGCTTTTCTGTGTAAACCAAGAGTTATAGATTTAATTTTTAAATTACTAGAAATATGTGTTTGTATATCGAACATTTTATTATATTTCTCTTTTAAAATCTACAACTATTCAAAGTATGAAAATCATTGCTGCAGGTGGCAGGAAATCTTTGGAGGGTTTTGAATAGAGTGAGTGATATTTTCAAGTATGTATTGAGTAGAGCACACACTGACACATTTGTGGAAATAAATTTAAAAGATATGTGATGGAAAACAGAATGTTTAGACAGAAGGCTATTGTGATATTACCATGAGAAAGTGTGAAAGATTAAACCAGTACTGTGGTAGGAGAAATAGATAGGAGGAGATAAGTTTGATAAATCCTCAAGAGATAGCATTAGAAGACATTGGTGATTAATTGGATGTGAAGTCTTAAAGAGGAGTCAAGATTGAAAGGATTTCTAGATTTGATAAACTGAGTGGATACAAATTTTATTAATTTAAAAAAATGTAGAAGCCCATGAAGGTTTAGGAAAAAAAAGAAATTAAATTTTAAACATTTGAGGTGAGGTGTTTTGGGGACATCTGCATAAAGTTTTCCCTGAAGGCGAGTGCTTATATTGTTCAAGACCAAATTCTAGACTGGAGATATAACAATCATCTCAGAACTATATAGATGGTAGTTAAAATGTAAAGTGAATTTAGGTATTTGTAGACTTAGATATTTTTTGTGCAGTACAGATATCTGAATGACAACAGGATCTCTTAATGGCACTGATATTTAAGGTTGAAGAATATAAACATTGTATTAGCCTTGCATCCCCAGAATAAATCCTACTTGGTCATGGTGTACGTACAATCTTTTTAACATATTGCTGGATCTCATTTGCTAATATTTTTTTGAAGATTTTGGCATCTATGTTCATTAGGAATATTGGCCTATAATTTTCTCTCTTTTTAATGTCTTCATTTAGTTTTGGAATTTGGATAATGCTGACCTCATAAAAAGAGCTTGGAAGAGTTCCTTCCTCTTGGATTTTTTGGAATAGTTTTAGAAGATAGGTGTTAATTCTTCTTTGAATGTTTGGTAAAATGCCCTGTGAAGTTATCTGGACCCAGACTTTTGTTAAGATCATACAGCATGATGAAGTGTGATTTATTCCAGGGATGCAAGGCTGGTACAATATTCACAAATCAATAAATGTGAAACATCACATAAACAAGTTGAAAGACAAAAAAAATCACATGATCATATCAATAGACACAGAAAAAGCATTTGACAAAATCTAACACCCATTTTTGAATAAAAAATCTCTCAGCAAAGTTGAATAGAGGGATCATACTTCTACAAAATAAAGGCCATATATAACAAACCTTCACAAACATCATACTCAATGGGAAAAAAAAATAAAACAATTTCCCCTATGAAGAGGAACAAGACAGGGCTGTCTGTTTTCACCACTCTTATTCTACATAGTACTGGAAGTCTTCAGTCAATAAGAAAACATAGAAGACATCCAAGTTAGAAAGAAAGAAGTTAAACTTGTTATTTGCAGATGACACAATATTGTACATAGAAAACCCTAAAGACTCCACCAAAAAACTACTAAAGTTAGTAAATGAATTCAGCAATGTAGCAGGATACAAATTTAACACTCAGAAATCAATGGCATTTTTTTACTCCAATAATGAATTCTCAGAAAGGGAAATTTTAAAAAAACAACCCCATTTACCATTGCAACAAAAAAATAAGATAGTTAGGTATAGACTTAACCAAGGAAATAAGAATAAAAGCAAAACCCAAGAAGCACTTACCGATGAGGTCATCAGAGAAAAAGAAATAGAATCATAATCGTGTGAGTGTGATTCCGTGGGAGTAAAAAAGATAGAGGATATCTGGGAATGAATAATCAATGCTTCAAAGCAAGTGAAGAAAGAAAAATAATAAAAATTATTCATTGGAAATAGCATTTCAGAGATTCCTGGTGTCTTTCATCAGGGAGTGTCTATGGATTCATGAGCACAGTAGACAAAATGCAATCAGTTGAGGAGTAAATGTGAGGAGAAGTGAAGCATCAACTGTGAACTGTATTATTCTCTCTAGAAATTAAGACTAGGTTGAGGAGTTAGAAAAGGTGAACACAAGCTTTAAAAAGTTAAAGAATCAAGGAACAGTTTATTTGTTTTGTATTAGACAGGATTGATGCAGATATAGTTTCAAAGTGAGACAAAGCATCCAGAAGATAAATAATTTAAAAAAACACACAATAAAATTTTGGGAAAATAAATGGACCATAGCTCAGTTAACTTACCCAAGAAACAGAAATATAAGTAAGTAAGTTATTGAAGAAAAGGGTGCTGAAATGAGGGTAGGATGTGATTGAAGAAAATGCTAGTACATACATAGAGGTGAAGAAAAAAATAAAAACACCTCAAAGGTCATGTTTAATTCAGTTCTAGACTACATCGAGTTGACTAAACTTCAACCCATTACCCTATCAAAATTTACCCTTTACCTTTTTTTTCAGAAATAACCATTGATAATATTTAGTTCATGTAGGCTTAGTGGCCATTGAAGTATCAAAAACATTCTACACATACCTTCTCTTTATAGTTGGCACTAAATGCATGTGTATAACCTGGAATAAATAGAATAGTGCTTTCCATATACCAGCACTTGGCTATGTGTTCTACATGTACCACATAATTGAATCCTCATATCTTTATGGTAGGAACTATTTTTACCTTCTCTACAAATGGGGGAATGGAGAAACAATGAGTTCCAGACACTAGTTCAAGAACATTCCATGAATAAGTGGTAGAACCTGGATTAAAACCTATGTTTATTTGACTCCATAGCCTATACTTGTATTCTTATGCCATCCCTCCTCCTTACTGCCCAAGTTCCTCACAGCTTTTAAATTTAAGAAAGAAAGGATTATTTCCCTCACCTCTTGTTCCAATTCCCTCCAAGCCCTAGATTACGCTACATAAGCAGCATAAACACTATGTACAGTTTAAAAGATATAATCAAAGACTCCCTGTTTAGACTAAATAAAATTGAATCTGAAAAGCCCCATGTGCACTTCCCTCATTGCAATATTCATCTATATGCAATCAGAGAATATACACATCAATACTTAAATTTAATATATAAAATTAAAACACTTTCAGGCTTTGAATGGCACTGACATTCATAATATGTTGGGCTAAGGAAAAAAGTAATTACGGCCATAATATTTGAAACATAGCATTCTCATCATTATTCCAAGTGAGAAGAACCTGAGATAATGTGGAGTTTGAATGAAGTCAAATAATCCAAGGGTCAAATGTGAGACAGTATTATGACATTATTTTCTAAATCCACTCATTCTTGTCATTTAAATTATTTTTTCAAGTTCTAGGAAAGTCCACAGCATTGGCTTTATTAAAAATATTCACAGCACCTTTATAGTTCTACTCATATTGATCTACTAACCTAAATTTAGACCTGAATAATACATTAGAAATCTAATTCAACCCAAATATGCAAAATAAAACACGGTAAATTCAAATGATGAAATGATTTTAACAATATCACGAAATAGTTATTGGAAAGCCAATACTAAAAAAGAAGCTCTGTGTATGTATACATTTCTTTAAAAATTGTCTTTTTAGTCAAGTATTTTTGAGATGAAGATAATAACTATAATACAAGTCTTAAAAATGTGAATCATTCCAATAATTATGAGGTATTTTTGGTCTTGGAGTACAATTACATGCCAACAAAATACTTCCATAGCACATAGGATCCAGTCTTCACACTTTAGACTTTATTCAAATTAATCTCCTTCACATCTTTCCTTCTTTCATCTTGTAATCATTGAATGAGTGTCTGTCTTACCTATTAATACACAGCATACATCACTTGTTAACTAGTTTGTATTTATGTGTGTGTGTGTGTGTATTTATCTCTCTCCTTTAGACCTCATGGCTTTATTTAGTTAGTTTTACATTAATGTGCTCAGCAGCAGCTTTAAGTAATGTATTCATATTCCCAACACAAAACATAAATCGTACAGATTGAAAAAATTCATTTAAGAATATAGGCTTATTTCTACCTCAATACAAAAATCCTTCTTATGTTGCTCATTTGCAGGAGTTCCTCACCAGCTGACGCCTCTGATTTTCATCCTGCGTTTTGGGATTTGAGGAGTGCCTCACCTACCAACTCCAAATTATAACTCAGCCTGTCCAGCAGTGGTTGCTTCAGGGAGCTTTTGTTATGGCTGGTTCAGAGCATCATCCCTATGTCCTCTGGAGCCCAGTGGGCTCCTTATCTTGGGCTCTTTCTTGGGGTGAGTTCACTGGGCCAAGGTTTGCTATACCTAAAGTAAGGAAGCTGAACTAGGGGCTCTTGAAGCTTCTACCAAATCCTATAGTCACACTGGGATCATAGCGGCTGCTTTTTACTTATTTTCCTCGATTTCCTAGCACTTAGGGATAGTTTGCATAGTAAAAGTTTTATAGTGTTATTTTTGTTGTTGTTTGTTTGTGCTTGTTTTTGCTTAATATCTTTATCTTTTTCACCCAGTCCCCTAATCCTCTTCCCCTCTGATTTTTTGTTTTCAACACACTTTTCAGACAGATCAGGAGGCAGGAGAAGCTAACGTATAGCAACAAAGAAACAAACAATAAATGATAGACTATTAAGCTTTCTTAATAAAGATTAATTCTTCCATTCAGTAAAATGAATGAGAAGTGTTTGTCAATACCCCTACATCTTTGCCACCATTATGAATAGAAGGATAATACTAGTAGCATCTGACGATGCCTGGCATAAAGAACAGGCTCATCTGGAGGAACCACACAAAGGCTGGTTGTATTAATAGGTTGACTGAAGAAATTACTGGATCCAAAGTCCCATTTATCGGCCTCATAACTTCTTCGATCTCATAGCAATTACTTTATAAAGAATTGTTATTAAGTCCACAAACCAGTTATAAAGAGATAACTGGTACTCTTGTCCTCTGTGTTTCCTCCTCTTCTGTATTGATATATTTACTGGATTTAGGGACCACCCAGGTAACCTAGAATGATCTATTTAAAACCCATAATTTAATTACACCTGGAAAGATCATTTTTTTCCATAAAAGGTTACATTTATGTTTCATGGGGCATATCCGTTGAGGGACCACCCCTCAACACAGTACAATCAGCATGTCTTCAATGGGCTTTCTACACTAAAGCCTGAGAAGGTTGTTTCTATCAACAGACATCAAGATTTCAATTATAATTCAGAGATTATTCTTATTTCTCTTCTTTTTAAGAATAACTATAAAACAGAGGGATTTTACATTTGTAAAGTAATCTTTAGTTGAAACAAATAAAAGCTGTTCTTCATTAAGTAATTGTGGATTAGCTATGAATTAAAAGTATTTTCTGGTTTTGGAAGGTGCTTACACAGGTATACATTTTCAAAACCTATCTAACTTAACATTTATGCATTTTATTGTACATAAAATTATATCTTAAAGGAAAAACTAACCTTTGTAGATAAGGGACATTCTTATTGTCTTAAAGAAATTCCTCTTGTCCTTCTTTCAATGTGAGGTTTGGTAAGTTCTGTTGCAAATTTATTCAATGTTTATAAATTTTCGGTGTTGCTTTACATACACTATTTTATGATATCCATGGCTGTTTAAGAACAGTAAAGTGGTATTATTATCCTCATTTTATGGATGAATAGACTAAGATTCAGAAACATTATCTGACTAGATTCTGCTGGTAAGTAGTATAGTCAGGGTTAGAATTCAGATCTTCATCTCTAACCTGCTGTTACTTACACTCCATTACCCTGCATCTCAAATGCCCAGATTGGCAACCAGACCCAGATACCATAGAGGACACTGCAAAAATAGCAAGACAAAAATAAAAAGTGTTCAAGCTTGTGAAACTAAGCTGGATGCAATCAAGATAGTTTTAAAGTTTAGAAAAACCATGATAACGTTCTACACACAGGTCTCTGACTGATGAGCTGTTTTGTGATAATTGTTGAATAAATGGAGCCATAGATAAATTATTTTACTTCTCTTTCTGGTATCTACACTTTCCAAGGCTCAGCTAAGTGTGCATTATATATAAACTAGAAGTCCAATGCACGAAGATTCGTGCTAGAATGGGCTTTCCTTTCCCTGGCTGCCGGCACCACATTTCCACTCCGGCCCAGCCCCTTTCCGCTCAGGCCTTGGAGCTGCCTCTTTCTACTCCTGGAGCCGCCTCTTTCTGCTCGGGCCCTGCCTTCCCATGCTGCCCAGAGGCCCTGAGAGACCGGGGGAGGGACACAACGACACAAGCATCCCGCCCCTGTCACTCAGCGCCTGTGTATGCAAATTAACCTCCATCTTTGTTGGGTTAATTTGCATATCACTCCTGATTGGCTGGTGGCGTAGCCAATTTACATATTTGTCTATTTTTTAGGTAAGATGACATTTATTAATTAACTCAATGAAGTTGTTCTTGGTAAACACAGGAAAGGGAGATAAAGGATGAGTAATCTCAAATAATAAAATTTATCAATTTAACTAGTGTTAATTATTAAATAATATCAGAAAATATCAAGTATTGGACATGGAAATTGGGACTCAAACATTTTTTGTTATTATATGTTTATTTCTAGTCTGCAGAGGCAAGATTTTTTAAAGGAATGAAATGGGGAAAAAATAGATACAGAGGCAAAGAAGCATTGAACAGACTGTCAAACTATAGTGGGAAGGCAGAGGAGGTTGCGGGGGGGGGGGGGGCTGTAAGAGATTAACCGAAGGACTTGTACGCATGCATATAAGCATAAGCAATGGATAAAAAACACTGGGGGGGGGGGAGCATGTAAAGGCATGTACTGGGGGGAAGGGGAGGCCGGGGGAAGGTCAATGGGGAAAAAAAAAAAAAAAGGAGACATATGTACTACTATTTGTAATACTTCAAACAATTAAAAATAAAAATAAAAAAAAGAAAATATCAAGTATTTATAAATTGTATGCATTATATATAATTGTCTAATCCTTTAATTCTCCTGAGACTACAAATAAAAAAATAAAACCTGAAAGTTTTGTGCTGTGGGAGAAATATTAAAAACTAAAACAAAGTTTACCTGAAAAACTAGGAGTGTAATAATAATGACTTTTGTAGCTGTCATTTACAGAATGACTACTATGTGCTGTACTGTCAGGAAGGAATATTTATGTACTTAAGCATGGTTAGGCATATCTGAGCAAATTTTAGTGGAACTTGCATAAAATATCGCCTTGGAAGTTAAATGATGGCTGAATAGTCATAGAAACCTGGAGAGATTTACCTCCCTAAAGGTATTTTTCTTAAAAGGGACACAAAACCCAGAACACTAGAAACATACCATTACATTACATTCAGAACATTATACAACATACTAGAGGCCCGGTGCATGAAATTCGTGCACTTGGGGGGGGGGGAGGAGTGGTCCCTCAGCCCTGCCTGTGCCCTCTCACAGTCTGGGAACCCTTGGGGGATGTCCGACTGACGGCTTAGGTAAGGATGACATCCGTCAGTCGGACATCCTTAGCACTGCCGCAGAGGCAGGAGAGGCTCCTGCCACTGCCACTGTGCTCACCAGCCATGAGCCTGGCTTCTGGCTAAGTGGTGCTCCCCCTGTGGGAGCTCACTGACCACCAGGGGGCAGCTACTGCATTGAGTGTCTGCCCCATGGTGGTCAGTGTGTGTCATACCGACCGGTCATTCTGCTGTCAGGCCGAAGGCAGCTCTTGACATCCCCCAAGGGGTCCAGGATTGTGAGAGGGTACAGGCCAGGCTGAGGGGCCCCACCAGGGCATAATTGGGGCCAGGAGGGACCCAGGAGGTTGGCCAGCTGGGGAGGGACCGTGGGAGGGCTCCAGGGCATGTCTGGCCTTTCTCGCTCAGTCCCAATTGGCCGGACCCCAGCAGCAAGCTAACCTACTGGTTGAAGTGCGTCATAGCGACCAGTGGAGTGGCCTTAGCATATCATTAGCATATTAAGCTTTGATTGGTTGAACGGCCGACTGGATGACTGGACACTTAGCATATTAGGCTTTTATCATATAGGATAAAATTATATTCCAGAAGATAAGAATCTCAGACCTCCCCTTCTTTTTCCAAGAATAATTTGTTTACCTTAGGGAAATTAAGTTTCTCTTCCTTTCTTAGGAGAAGTGGGGACCACTGTGTATATACACTCCCAGATTCATATTTTCAGGGTTCCTATACTTTGTTAGAAGCCTGTCTATCTGTGTCTTATTAGAATATAGGAAACCAATGAATTTGTCGCTGTAAATAATAACTTTGATCTCTGCTCAAGAAACCTCATGTTTGCATTCAGGGTAATGTAAATGAATATAGATAATAAAAACATGTCAGTATTAGTAGCTTTAATAACAGTAGTAATAATAATAACAATGTTTGATTAATTAGCATAAGTAAATATGATAAATGTAAATTATTAAATAAATTCAATTAATTATAAAATGTTAATATATTGAATGTTTATATATTTTGAATATGTAATATTTCTTATACTAAAACACATAAATACATCTATATTATATAGAAATATATACTGTTTATGCAATAAATATAGACTATAAGATATTGATTTATGACAAATGGTCAATAAGCCTTCAATTATATATAAATAAATACATAATATTATTGAGTGTTTAACAATATTTATTGAATATTTGATATCTGGCAAGTTACCTAAATTTCTGAACCTCATATTTCTCATCTGTAAAATGAGTACAATAATTTTACCTCTCATAAAATCATCTAAGAATTTAAAGAATTCATATATGTAAAATTCTTAGAATAATGTATAAAGCTATTCTTATATATAGCAAGTCTGTCAGAAAGGTATTATTGTCCCAAATTTGCAGATGGAAACAGCCTCAGAAGGATGAAGAACTTTGTCTTAGGAAATATATTTACTCACTGGCAGGGTTTTAATCAAAGCATGTGGCTCACTCTCATTTAAGCCCTTGTTCATTAAAAGTCAGTCCACAGTGTGGTGTAGTCTAGCCCATTACAAAATGAGACAAATAATGTTGCAGAAAGTTATTTTTTACATAAAATTAACTGAATTCTAAAATTGTGTTATTTCCCTGTCTTTTAATGTTAAAACATGTTTTCTTTTCTAAAATCAGTTGAAAGCACAAAGCAGGTTTTATTTTTTATTTGTTTTATCTTAAGTGGTAAATTTAAACATGACTCTCTATGTCAGTCTTAGCAGTTTTATTTTATGATTTATTTCATTTGTCCTCAAATAACTTTAACATATGAGAAATACTAAATTATTTAGGCTCTTTCATTATATATCACCAGTTTTAGAAATAAAAATATTGATTTTCAGTGCATTTATTCAAGTTTTTCATGATTGCATACCTTGTCAGAAAAAAACTTTTTTTGGTCAGGTGAATCTTACAAGTGCATTCACACAACACTGTATCCAACCATATAATTCAACTACAATCATGTGCCACATAGGTATGTTTCGGTGAAGGATGGACTGCATATGTGATGATGGCTCCATAGCTCTTAATGGAGCTGAAAAATTCCTGTCTTCTCGTGACCACATAGCTCTTAATGTCATAGCTCTATACATTGCTCACATGTTTGTGGTGATGCTGGTATAAATAAACCTACTGCGCTGCCAGTCTAGCACATATGATTATGTATAGTATATAATATTTGATAATGATAATAAACAACTATGTTGCTAGTTTATGTATCTGCTATGCTATAATTTTTATCATTATTTTAGAGTCTACTCTTTCTACATATAAAACAAAAGGTATTGACTCTAGACATTTTGGCTCAGTGGATAGAGCATTGGCCTTTAGACTGAAGGGTCCCTGGTTCGATTTCTGTCAAGGGCACATGCTGGGTTGCTGGCTCTATCCCCAGTAGGGGGCATGCAGGAGTCAGCCGATCAATGATTCTCTCTCATCATTGATGTTACCATATCTCCCTTTCTCTCTGAAATCAATCAATCAATATATATATATATATATATATATTTTTTTTTAAAGGTTTGCTATAAAACAAAATTTACAATGTTAAGCTGGTAGCAAGCAGCCTTATACATCTCCTGTTTACCTCATCTCTTGATTGTATCATTTTCTCTTGTGCTTGGTTTAATCTCCCGTTGTTTTGTAAAGTAACATGCTGTATAGGTTTGCAGCCTAGGAGCAATAGGCTATACCATACAGCCTAGGTGTGTAGTAGGCTAGACCATCTAAGAGTGTGCAAACGCACTGTATGAGATTCATAGGGTGAAGATGCCTAAAGACGCATTTCTCAGAACGTGTCCCCATCCTTAAGCTGTGCATGACTGCACTTCAACACTACATCCTAAGAAGGTTAGTAGGCACTTTCATGATTTCAAAACAATAAAAAATAATTAAACTACTTACCTGAAACACTTTTCTACTGAAGTAATACTTACACAGCAAAATGTCAAGATAATGTCTGGTTGGTAGGAGGTGAAGCAGAATTTTCAATCTATTCACTAAATATTACGTAGTAGAAGAACATAACACTCCCAACACTTAAATATAATCTGATCATAAAAGATGTATTGTAATTTAAGCCAGAGTTCCAAATATTGCTAACCCAAGTACAATTTAAAATAAGTATTAATTATCTAGAGATTCTCTCATGCCTACTCTGTGTAGGTAAATTATTAGGGAGGAATGCAGGGATATTATACTCCCCTTAAGAATTACTCATGAGCAAGGAACATATATTTATGTATAGATTTTACCCAAAGTAAAGGAAATATCTATAGTTATACCCTAGTATAGGAGATAAAGTCAATCCTTGTGTTCTGTAATATACATTGGAAAACATAATTTATGTATTGTGAAAAATAACATTGAATGCTAATAAAAGCACACTGCAAACCTTAGCTCAAATAATATTTATAAGAACCATATGCAGTGAATACTATTATTATCCTACTTTATAGTATAGACTAAGAAACTAAGGCATAAAGAGCTTAAGTTTCTTCCCCAAGAAGTAAAGCCGGAAATGAACCCTGGCTATATCAGTATTCTTCACTATTATAAAATACACTGTCTATAACATACTTTTAAACATTATAATGTAGTATAGTATTGACTTATACAGTTCTGAGATTCTTTTCAGATGAGAAAAAAATGAAATCCATGTTTGCCTCATATACAGTTCAGGTATGAATCTAATACACAACTGTGTTTAATGTTATACTTTAAAATCTTTGCTTGTCTGAACTTCTTAGCCTGAAAATTCATCCCTTCTTTAATAGTTTAAATCTACATGCTATTTCTATCATATTTTAGTTTTTAAAACAGAATATATAAAACTAAGATTCCCCAAAATATTTGGATCCTTGTTTTAATTGAGTTAGGCAATAGAAATGTTATCACCATTTTCATATGAAGTTTAAATAATCATGATATTCACCCATGAGCATGCTTAGAGAGAGGAAGAAAGGAGGGAGAGAGAGAGAGAGAGAGAGAGAGAGAGAGAGATGAGCCACTCTGGCTGGGCTTGCCTCCTTTCTTCTGAGAGATAGATTTCTCTTAAATATCAGATGTCACATAAGTTATTATAAATTACTAGTGGCCCAGTGCACAAAATTCATGCACATTAAAAGGGAATTAATTAGAGGAAATATTTTAATATTGCTATTTCCCCTTTCTCTATAATAGAAGTGTCCGGCTGGCCCCAGCCCCATTGGGCAACACCAAGACCTGGTCGGCCCCACCCCCATCAAGCCCCGCTGGGTGGGGGACACAGCTTCACATCCTGTTGCCAGGGTGGGGGGTGTGGCCTCAGGTCTCCCAGCCCTAGCACCGGGGCAGGGGGGCACCCCCTCAGGTCCCCCAGCCCAGTACCATGGTGTGGGGGGGGTGCAGACTCAGGTCTCCTGCCCTGGCTCATTGCCAAGCAGCCTCACGTCCCTGCTGTGATGGTGTGATGGCATGATGGCATGATGACCATTTGCATAATAGCCTTTTATTATGATGATGTTATAGTCAGTTAGCTGGAGTCCTGTAAGTGGTTCAGCGAGGAGCCCAATGGATGAGGGAACGCACACATGGGTTCAAGCAGCAGCTGTTTACTAACTGTACTAACACATTTCAGTTGTAAACAATTCAGCTCTAGTGGTGCATAGTGGCTACACATGGTAGGGAGGGAGCAGCAGCACCCGAAGCCATCCTAACACAGTTGACATTGTAGGATATATCACTGAAAATGCAGGATTTACACAAATAAGTGTGTCAGGTAGGGGGAAAAAAAAAGGTATTCTCAGATCTTGGAAGGAAAGAAGTTTTCTCAAAAAAATGAGGAAATTCAAACTTTGATATGGTCTTTAGTAAAACATGGTCTCTCCTGTTAGGCATCCAGTCAATTTAGCAACAGCATTTCCTTGAGGTCAGAGCCTGTTAGCCTCAGAAAATCTTTCTGTGGCACAGTCAGCCAGTGCTTTTCTCAGGGCCGTATTTAATCAACTGTGAAAGAAATGAGGGATTCAGAGGTCTTGAAGTTAAGGGCAAAAGAATCTAAACATCAGGTTAAGAAGAAACAAACACATTATTCAAATCCTGAGAGAGATGTAGTCCTTCAAAGTCCTTCTGCTGGAAATAGGAAGAGATTACCTTAATAGCCATGACCTCATGCTTCATAAGCTGGATGAAAACACCCAGGGAAATTAAACCTGGGACATCAGCCTTTCTGAAAATTTACCATTCATTGTGTTACTTTTACTATTATTTTAAAATCTTTTACTGGTCAAATGCTAAACCCAATGTAGATTAAATTGTGGAGAAATCAGAGGAGCGTAGTTTTGTAAATGGTTCATTTAAATCCTTCCCAACCCTCCTCCCCATTTCCTTTCCTATAGGCCACCCCATTGACATTTCATTTAACAACATATGAATGACTTCACATGAACACATTCAGATATCCCAAGGCAAATTTTGCATTCCTATTCCTGTTATTGATTACTAAAAGCTAAATGAAAATATTTATTTCTCTTTGTATCCCAGAAAACACAGGTACATTTCAAGCACTAAAAATAATTTCTGGAATATTTTAAATTAGGGGCAATGTTTTCCTTTAGATTAAGTGTATTCATTTTAATCATTCATTCTATTTATTCATTCGGAAATCAATAAAGAAACCAAATTAATTCTGCAATTCACTAAAGCAAAATGTCCACTTAATTGAATAAATAGGTGTTAAAGGAAAGAGCCCCAGTGGATAAAACATGTATGGCTACATTCGCCTCTTGACAGAAGTCTCTAGAGACAATACTAAGCTCGACTTCATAAAATTATCCAGCCTCTGATACAGAATAGACTATTTCCTTTGTGCATTACACATATAAAAACGATGCCATTAATTGATTTCTGAGGGTGTCTTAATTTTCATTTGAGAATAATCAGTTACCACCATTTTTCCAAGTCCTCATTTAAAGACAGTGAAATTAAAGAGACATTGATGTTCTACTTTTCAAACAATGGGTCACGATTGAACACTAACTTTCAGACTTAAAGCAAATTACCTCCTTTTTCTTTTTAATCTGGACCCAATTTCCTGCTGCTCTCAGGTCACTAGATGGTAATCAATTGATTTATGAATAAGCTGAAAGAAGATGAAAATTGAAAAAAAAAACCCAGAGGGGACTGATGTGTTTTGTTTTTTTAAGTTATGATGAACATTTTAGAAATGACTCAATCTCTCTCAAAAAATATATATATATTGCTAATTTAGCAAACTTCACATTTATATGGTATTTTTAGAATGCTGAATGCTCAAATTTAATTTCATTTTAGGTGATTTCTCATTTGCCTCTGGGTTAGAGTTCTAAATCAAAGTTACCACACCACAGTCTACAATTATTTTTATTCCATTGTGATTTGCTAGAGTCGACTATCCAAATCTGAAGAGTGGCAGTAATTATCACCAATCTTCAATACAGGCAGCATGGTATAAGTTAAATAGGATTTTTGAAGCTGAGTTTGAATTCTGATTCTATTTACTATAGTGACCTTGAATATATACTGTAGCTCTCTGACATCTTCCTTATGTGTGTTATTGGAATCTTGATATCATGCACTAAGAGTATTATTGTGTATTATTACTATATTTATGCATTAATGACATAAATTAATAATACATATAGAAATAATAATTATGTTATTATTCAGTACAATTAAATGAGATAATACACTAAGCAAAACAAAATGGCAGCTGCTACATAGCGGCTACTCAATAACTGCTAACACTTATTATTTTTATATTAATGGGTTTTACAAAACTCTATTTCCAGTGCTTAGTATGATTTCAAATATATTAATAAATGCAGTACATGTTTATTTGAAAACTAGAGGCCCTGTGCACGAAATTCATGCACTGGTGGGGAGGGGTGTCCCTCTGCCCAGCCTGCACCCTCTCCAATCTGGGACCTCTCAGGGGATGTCTGACTGCCGGTTTAGGCCCGATCCCTCTCACAATCCAGGACCGCTGGCTCCTAACTGCTCGCCTGCCTGCCTGCCTACCTGATTGCCCCTAATTGCTTCTGCCTGCCAGCCTGATTGCCTGATTGACACCTAACTGCTCCCCTGCCGGCCTGATGGCCCCCCACTGCCTTCCCCTGCCCAATGGCCCCCAACTGCCCTCTCCTGCTGGCTCGATCACCCCCAACTGCCCTCCCTGCTGGCCTGTTTGCCCCTAACTGACCTCCCCTGCAGGCCTGATCGCCCACAACTGCCCTCCCCTGCCGGCCATCTTGTGGCAGCCATCTTGTGGCGGCATCATGCGTGAGGACCACGTAGGCTTTTATTAGTATAGATAGTCATTGACACTGAGGAGCAGATAAACAAGAGAAGAAAAACATGAAGCTATAAATACAGGAAAATGTGTATAAATATATGTGCATGTTTGTGTGTAGAGACAAAAATAAAGACATAAAATTTACTTAAATGCATTTTCTAGAAAGATATATGCACACATATATATGTATATGCAGTAAGAGTATATTTGCATGTAAATGTATATATGTTGTATAAATATGTACATATTGTTATACATTTATGAAGAAATAAGCTTTACTTAAAGTAAATGATAAAATAGAGGCAATCACAGGGTTCTAATCCCAAAAAATGGATTGGGGATTCAGGGAAGAATCCTGAAAATTTTCATCCTGTAAAGAATATTTTCTGAGCTTACTGGTAGTCTTGAAAGATAAGATGTTGTCAGGAAGAAAAGGGGTTAGCATATTTCAAGCGAAATAAAAAGTATGCTAAGAAGCACACAGATGGTCCAGGCCAGTTTTGCTCAGTGGTTAGAGTATTGGCCTGCACATGGAAGGGTCACCAGTTCGATTCCTAGTCAAGTGGATATACTTTGGATGTGGGTTTGCTCCTAGGTTGTGTGTTCCCATTGAGGTCAAGTCAGGGCTTGTCCTGGAGGCAACCAGTAGATGAGTCTCTCTCACATTGATGTTTCCCTCTCTCTCTCTCTCCCATTCCCACCTCCCTTCTACTGTCTGAAAAGCATTGGGAAAAATATCCTCAGGTGAGGATTAACAGCAACAACAAAAGCGCACAGATGAAGAACTTGCTCTGTAGCTGAGGGGATTTATCATTTTTACACACCATCAAGAGATTTGGACTTTACTTGGAAGATAATCAGAAGACATCTTTAGGGTTTTAAACAGTGAGTGAGGAAGTTTGATAAGATTACTTTAGTGGCATCTAAATTCTAACATTCTATGATTTTATCATGGATATAGTACTTGATTTTGTTTTTTTTCAAAATAGTTTGTGTATATAAACTCACTCTAAAATATATAACAGAATCTTATAGCCATATATATTTATTACTTTTATAAATTCTGTGTTGGCCACAGTGTGGTTATAAAGCAGAAACTAAGTATTGTTTTTACAGTTTTTATGAGTGTATGCTGGAAAAGATACTTGCTAAACGAAGAAGTTACAACTATGAAAGAGGCCATGCTTGATTTTGAAATTGTCAAAATGTTTCTATGATTGCAGTTCAATAATGCAAACTATTACCAACAGGATGTGAAGACAAAATCTATTTGGAGCAAGTCATCATAGATCATTTTGAAAAAAAATTAAGCTCTTTTCCCACATTGGCCTAACTGCAGTAACAGTATTTTCTTTATACAGTTGCCTTCACTAAAGTCCAAAGTATGGAATCCAGTTCAACGATGATTATTGTAGTCTTTATCCACGTAATCACCCTCTTCTGCAAGGACATGCCATCGCATTCTATGTTGCTTGCAGAGCTGCTCTCACTTTCTAATTTACTAAGATGAGATGATGTGTGGTTATGTTCTTACATGAATAAATGAATAATAGTAAAATCTCAACAAATATAAATTTAGTAGCAATACTTATAAATTATTTTTCAGCTCCCCACCTTACACTTAGAATTTATGTTTCAGAACTGGCAATGAGGAATGATGTGAATGCCTCTTTTTACATGGGAAGAAAGTGTAGCATCAGGAAGATGACTGACTGCCCTGGCATGAAGGAACTAGTTAGTGGGGTCCCTAGGGACAGGCTGGAAGGTCCTTGTTTGGAGAACACCGCTTGTTCCAATCACCATGGTGCCCTTCCATATCTTTGGGTAACTTTTCTAAACTGCCCATCAAAACGGGTCTTTCATAATAGGAAATGCCTAAGAACTTGCATGCAGTAGAAAGGGAGGTGAAAGAGGGAAAGGATTTGTAAGTAAATTTCCTCTCAGCTGTGCTTCCTAGTGTGTACATTTATGTCCATTGCTAAATTCACATACTAATAGATTTTAAAAAGGCTGAGAACAGCACAAACTTCAGCAATGTATTCATTGTTAACAGTAAGCCCTGAAGAAGTATATACACAGTAACAAATCCCCATACTCAACATGTGTGTAAAGTACAAAGATTTTTAAAAAGGAAAGCATATAATTGCACTCCCTTTTTTAAATAAAGTTAATGTATCTACAGATTTTAACTTTCTTCAGTGAAAATCTTTCCAATGAACCCTTTGGAATCATCTAATTTTTAAATACAGGTGTTTACCTATATGAAAATCCTTGAAACTTTTTTTTTCACTTTTCACTTCTCACAATGTATTTCCTTTCTGGGTCTTCATTTTTAGCCTAGTTAGTGGTCTTGAAAATATGCACTGGTGTCCAGGGGTGAACTAGCTCAAACACAGAAAATTAGCTTAGTACAAACAGCCATCACTCGTAAGAAGAACCGAGTCACCAGGGGGCCAACTGGATCATCTTTGTGTGCATATGCATTATGGTGATGTCAGAGGATAGTGGTGCGTGCCAGCATTTATTTTGATTTGTAAGTATTTTAGAAATAATAAGAGTCAATGACATAAATTAAACCTAAGTTAGGCAAAGGGACAAAGTGTTAATATTTACTATTTTTACAATGATACCACCCCAGAAGTAATTTATAATTGCATAAAATAGACATTCATTAACTTATGGTGGAAAAACACAAGATAGTTATAATTCCCATCAATTCAATCCATTATAAAACTTATATTATTATTAAATCAACCTGTCTTTAAAAGATTTTTTTAAAAGACAAATCTCACACCCCTACACAATTGCTATCAAAATGCTGAAAGAATTGTCTGATTTTGCATTCAAGGGGCGTGCCAAAGTCTGTGGAAGCATGAAGGAGAAAGAAACACGGGGAGTGCAGATAAGAAGAAAAGCAGAACAAAAACACTTTTTGTGTCTGCACTGCAGGCTCTCTGTCTCTTTACAGAATGGATTTTCTTTTCAATAAATAAAGCACTGGCCAAGGGGACTCATGTTGCAAATAAAATGCTTGTAATAAATTATAAAATCTGGCATTTAAAAAAATATATAGGTAACATAGATTTAGGAAAATGAAACTAACTTTTTTTTTTAAATATATTTTATTGATTTTTTACAGAGAGGAAGGGAGAGGGATAGAGAGTTAGAAACATCGATGAGAGAGAAAAATCGATCAGCTGCCTCCTGCACACCTTCCACTGGGGATGTGCCCGCAACCAAGGTACATGCCCTTGACCGGAATCGAACCCGGGACCCTTCAGTCCGCAGGCCAACGCTCTATCCATTGAGCCAAACCGGTTTCGGCTGAAACTAACTTTTTATTTTAAGATATTAAGAAGGAAATATTTTGATCAAAGGGGTATTTTAAATTAATTAGCTCGTAGCCCACAATCTGAAATTGCAAAGTAGCCTCTCCCATTAAAGGAAAAACAACAACAAAAATAACCCCTGACAGAACATGACATACAAGAGACTGGAAGTTCTGGCAGCAATGGGAATCAAGAGGTAGGATTCTAATCCAGGCTTTGCCACTGACATGGTGACCTTAGCAAAATTATTAACATTATTGCACTTTAGTTTTCAATTAAAGTAGGTCGCCTGTCTTCCTTTACCTTCTAAAGTTCTCAGATTTTGAATTTTGGATTTGGTACCCCCCCCCACCCCCCGCCCCAACCCCTACACATACCCATATCACCTGTGCCTCTGATTCTAAGCACTGTTTCTCAATCCTGGCTGCACATCAGAATCACCCAGATGGCTGTTTTGAAAATGGCTGACTCTGGGCCCCATCCAGAACAATTAAATTAGAACCATAAGATTGACCTTAAAAGATACCTTTTAACAAAATCACTATTATTGGCAGTTAACATCTTCCCTCTTTTAGGGATGTGATAGAGAAGAAAGGCACAAGCACAGGCTTTTAATAGATGCTTGTAACACATTTGAACAACATGGTAGCTGTTACCTGATTTTATAACATTTCAAACTACTTTTACTTACCCTTGGGAACAGTGGTAAGTGAACACATAATACAAACCAGTAAATGCATTGAACCCCTTATCCTGCTTTTATTTCTATAGACTCTGTTGCTTTTACCAACAAAATAGAGATGAGGTTATATTTGGTGTATATATGTGAATCTGTTAAGAAGCACACAAATAGGATTCCATCTCAAATTGTGAGTGGAAGGCAATTTTCAATGACCACCAAAATGCTTTCATTTAGCAGAGTGGAGGGAAAAATATAATTATAAATGAAATACATACAAGTATCATCCATGTAAAATACTGAGAAAAATACTATAACATTCAATAATGGATATGGGATTATATATGTCTTTTTCACTTCATACTATTATTTGCGTTCCATTTTCTCAACAATGTACATGTATTATTTTTATGAGTAAAAACATTTGACTTGAGAAAATATATAGCCTATGTATTTGTGGAACTCTCATCTGAAAAACATTTGGCTTTGAGTCAGAATTCTTCATGCTCACAAAAGAAGCCAAACTTCACAATACACCTGCTTCCTCTCCTCTGTGTAATTTCTTTTTATATTCATTGAGTGAGCGGCAATTCAATAGCTTTTGTGGTCTTCTTCTCTTTTCTCCTCATTTGGTGCGGCATGAAAGACATTTCAAAAAAAAAACCAACATAAACAACTCAATTACTTGTTAAATTTATGTTAAGGATATGCACTGACCCAGCAAAATCACCACAGACAGCCAGACATGCTGCTGAAATTTAAGCATCCCTGCCCACCTACTTGTTTACAGAGAAAGCAAGTAGTGACCTGCAATTGCTTTGCTCTTCTCTGACATTTCAGCTAGAAAAATCTAACCAAGAAAAATGAATTGGATGTTAGGTTTTTCCTGCACTATTCTCTTTGTCTTAAGTAGAGGCGATTTGTAATGAAGATTAAGAACAAATTCAACACAGTCCATTCATGTATCTGAAAGCAGAGCTGGTATTCAAAGACAGTAGAAGCCAGACCTGTTGTGTCACAATGCCTTGCCCTACTAAAGACCCCTTAGTAAACAGGCAGTGGTGTCAGCAGTCAGGCATTTTGCTATGTTACTCCTCAAATAAGAATACTTTAGCTCAATTTACATTGAAGGAAATTATCTCCATCCTGAATGTGGTAAAAAATATCTCCATCATTTACTATCCCCTGTCTCCCTCAGTTCTTTTTTGACATCACAGCAGCAAATATGTGTGTTTTTTGTTGTTTTTGTTTTGTTTTTGTGTGTGCAAGAACAAAGGCATTTTCCAGTTATTCTGATCTTGCTTGGCCCATTAGAAAAGGGAAGCCAATACTCCCTAGTTTTCCAGACATTAGGGTTTCTCCTTCAGTTGTCTTGCTTTTCTACCAAGCAACCCTCACCAAATTCCTAGATCTAGTACCTGCTTCTAACCAATGTGCTGGCGTATGAAATATTCATTGGTATTTGGGGGAGTTCTCATCAGACTTAAATCCTTTGGCTCTTTAAAAAGAAGTAGCTCCATTCCTTCTGGAGCTGCAAGTTTTTTTGTTTTGTTTTGTTTTTGTTTTTGTTTTTTTTTCTGTTCCTCTTCAGCCCTTTCCCACTGATCCTTCAGGAGACATAAAATACAGTGGCAATATAAAAACAATGGCTAAAACTTGCTGAGAGGATCAGATGGCTACATTCCTGGCTTAAAGAGTATAGTCCTGGGTTTAAGCTCTCTTCTTTGCCAGCCTTGGGAGGAAACATGTTTTTTTTTTTTTTGGTCCTCTCCCACCAAGAGATGCTGAGTTACAGGGCATCACTGTGAACAGAGCAATGCTTTTATTCACCCTAAGGATACATACTATTGAAAAAAAATTGTAGTTCAATAATTTATTATATCTAACACAGAGATAATCTGCAATCCATTGTTATACAACCTCAAAATGGGATGCTATGTTGTACAAGTATAACCTAATGTTGGTTAAAGTGGATGAAAATCAAGCAATATATATCTTAGGTGTTTTCAGGCTGAAGAGCAAATAAAGGTTATAGAAAGCAGGGTGAGTAAAGAAGTGATCGGATCTATGATTAGATTTAAAAAGAAGGCAAATGAGACTATCTTTTGCTTTCCCACAAATCTGAGTTATCTTTTTTTTCTGACCAACCCATTTATGGTAGCAAAGTCTTAATAGGCTTTATACATACATGAAATGATTTCTTCAAAAAATAAAGTTTCCTGCTTCCTATAGATGTATCTAATTTCTTTTTAATGGAGAGAAAAAAATCTTCCCTATCCATACCTAGAAGTAAAGGCTTAAAACTAAAAACTTCCTATAGAGTAGCACAAATGACTTAGCTGATGATACCTGAACCAGAACTCAGAATTAATTGAGGGAGGGGGAAGCAAAGAGCAAAGGATCTAGTGGCACTGAAGTCACAAGCAGATGACTGACATCATAACTCTGGGGGTTCTGATAAAGGTTTGGAGACTAGATAGCATAAAAGGCAAGTGCTATCTCTAAAAAAGTATCTAGAAAAAGAAACCAGTTCATGATTTGGAGATATTTTACTTAGCTCCAGTTCAGCATGCATAAGCAGTACCTGTAAGCTTGACTTGTGCTAACCAATGTTGGCACCAGGTTCCCATTATTATTTTAGGTCTACCTTAATTCTCCTTTTCTGGATCTTTATAGTAGCCCTCAATGATTCTTATCTATCTTTTATTTCACCACTGAAGTCATCTTTTGAAAATGCAGATTTGATGAAGAGGTTTTCATGCTTAAAATCTTTTAACTTTATCTTATTATATAAAAAATCAAACTCCAAGGATACTGTATATAAAGGGTGAGCCAGGAATATGTAACTTAAACTTATTCTTAAAGAAATGACAAACTCAGAATGAGAACATTTTCTTTAAAACAGTGGTGTGGAGGGAAAGGAAGACTGAATTATTTCAAAAAATTTAATCTCATAAAAGTTAAAAAGAGAAATTGTAATTAACTACCACCGTCTACCTAATAGGATGGATACTATTTTTTTAAGTGTTGGTGAAACTATGGAGAATATGGAGGGAAAAAAAAAAACACAAAAAAAAACCCTGTTCCTTTTTGTAGGAATGTGAGATGGTACAGGTACAGTGGAAAACAATATGGAGGTTCCCCCCAAAAAATTAAAAATAGAATTACCCTATGATCCAATAATTCCATTTCCAGGTATAGATAAAAAAGAATTGAAAGGAGGGTCTCAAAGAGATATCTTTATATTCCTAGCAGCATTATTTACAACTAGAGGCCCGGTGCACGAATTCATGCATGGGTGGGGTCCCTCAGTCTGGCCGGCGATTGGGACCAATCCGGCTGACCGGCTGGGGAGAAGGACTGCGGGAGATTGGCTGTGGGAGTGCACTGACCACCAGGGGGTAGCTCCTGTATTAAGCATCTGCCCCCTGGTGGTCAATGCGCATCATAGCTACCGACTGGTGATCCGGTAGTCTGGTCGTCCAGTCATAACAGTTGCTTAGGCTTTTATATGTATAGATAGCAAAAACATGTCCATAGATAGATGAATAGAAAAGCAATATGTAATATATACATATAATAAAATGTTATTCAGTCTTTAAAATGGCAAGAAATTCTGACATATGCTACAACATGAATAGCCTTTGAGGGCATCATGTTAAGTGAAACAAGTCAATCACACACACACACATACACACAACAGAACCCAAAATAACAACTGCAGGATTCCACTTATATGAAGTTCCTAGAGAGTGTCAAAATCATAGAGACAGAAAGCAGAATGGTGGTTTTAGGGGAGCGGGGGCGGGGGGGGGGAATCAGAATAGCAAGTTAATGTTTAATGGGCATAAAGTTTTAATTTTAAATGGTAAAGAGTTATGGAGATGAATGACAATAATGGTTGCACAATAATATAAATGTATTTAATATCACTGAACTATATACACTTAAAAATAGTTAAGTGGGAACACCGCATCCATTTGCAGCTAGGGTTCAAGGACTGGAGAAGGGGCTGATGCACAAATGAATACACTAGACAAGAAATATAAATTTAGAAGGCATGGGGGAGCCAGGCAGAGACCTTTCTCTCTAGCAGAGAGGCTCTCTGAAACCCCAGACCCATCAGCTTTTATTTACTTGAATACACATTTGCCCTTTAGGAATGCAAACAAGCATATCAATGGTAAAGTTTGGTAAACAATAAAAGGATTATCAGGTTAGGGGATTGCCTTCAGCTATTCAACCAATAGCAGGGCAATATTATGCTGATTTTTTAGCCCTGCTGAATATCAAATTCCATTAGCCTTACAGTGGACTTCTCACATAATTATGCTAACTACTGTTGGTCTTTGCCTCCAGCAGTTAAGGTGGTAAATTTCATGTTATGTGTGTCTTACCACAATAAATATTTTAATGCAAAAAAATGCAAAGTAAGTAACAAGGAAGGGCTTTATAATTAACCCAGACTGAGACTAAAAGGCATAATGAAATGCAACCCCTGATCTGTTACTAATTCTTGTAATAAGAGTTGAGAGCAGGAGAGAGAGAGAGAACAAATGATTGATAAATAGGGAAAAGTCTTAGCAATTCATGATTCTGAGTAAAGGACATACAAGATTTTATATTGATATTTCCACTCTTCAGTTCTTATTCTTTTAACTTTATTTTTGAAATCATTTCCTAACAAATGTTAAAAACAAAATTAAGACCCAAATCCTGAGTATGGAATTTGAGGCCCTTCAGAATTTGGCTTAGTTTATCTTTTCAGACTCTTTAAGTTCCCCAATAATTGTACTAAAACAGATACTTCCTCAATCACAACATAGGTGTTTTTTCAAGCCTTGTAACTTTGCTATTATTTTTCCTAATTTTTATTTGCTGATTCTGTACAGCCCAGCTCAATGATCATATCCAGGTTTCCCAGTCAGAATTAAATGTCCCTATTTAGATATAAAGATAAATATAGATACTTGTCACCATGTTTATAAATTCAGAATATAGCACTTTGCCTATATTATGTCCATATTATATATTCAATGAAGGTTTGCAATCACTCATACTTAGTAGTTCATCATCAATTAATCATAACAAATTGTTAATTATTAATTAATGTTAAGTGAATATGGTTCCGTAAGGAATTCATATAGAAACAGATCTACACTAATAAAAGAGTAACATGCTAATTGACCATACCTTCACAATACCCACCAGCCAATCAGGAGTTAATTTGCATACACAGGCGCCCCAGCCAGGGGCAGGCAGGACGCTTGCGTCATTGCCATGGTGACGACGCAGGCATTCCCAGCAGCTCGGGGCCTCTGGGCAGTGTGGGAAGGTGGAAAGGTGGCTCTGGCCAGAGTGAAGGTGGTGCAGGCAGCCAGGGGAAGGGAGGCCCATTCTTGCATGAATCTTCATGCATTGGCCTCTAGTATAAATATATATGCCTATGTGTTAAACCAAATGAAATGGTTACCAGGCTGGCAGATTAACATATGAGTTTGGAATTAAGAGGGAAATCATGAATATCTAATCTTGAGAGTCATCAATATATATAGGAAATGTAAATCCTCAGGACTGAATGACATGCCTTAGGGAAAAGTAGAACAAGAGAGGAAAAGAAGTCCTAGAGCCAAGCTTGGGCACTCCAACTGTTAAAGGTCAGATAGAAGAGGCCATGTCAGTAAAGGAGAGTGAGAGAGTAGTCTGTGAGAAAAGAAAACAAAGGTCTGGAGGACAATAGACCTCCAGTTTAAATTAGACAGGAGGAAAGTCATGTTATTGTTCTTCATCCTCCCCTGTCCTAATGCCCTCCACCTCCTCGCCCTTTGCTCCTAGATGTCTGTGTTTGAAGGTCACAACTCTCTTCTGCATTTTAACTTGTGTCTGTATTTGGAGTTTCATATAACATGATTTACTTCAAGTGAATATTCCCCCATTTGAGCCTTAAAACCAATGTAGACTGAAGAAAAATAGGAGCATAATTAAGGAGAAAAAATAACATGAAATTGAGAAAAATCCTTATGTACATATTAATAAAGTTCAGGTCTACATGAGTACACATTAACTCACACACACACACACACACACACACATACACACACAACATCACTTACAAAATTACACGTTCATTGTGTTTACAATTGATGGAAATTCAAATAAATGCCGATAAGTTCTAAAGATCACAGAGTTTAATTTTGTTAAAGTGAAAATGGTATTTCTGTAATTATTTCTTATAAATACTCTACAATATAAGTATCGCTACATACATGGCTATATATCTTCACTAAATGCATGTTTTATAGCTAAAAACATTATAAAGTCACAATCGAAGTCAATGATCTGATTTTTAGTTCTGGTGTTTACTATTTCTGGAAAGTATTGAATTTATGTGTTAAAACATTAAATCCTTTGTCCATCCATGGATCAGCTACTGTGTGGGTGTATACCTAGCCATGTTAACAATTAACTTAAATTTTTACCTGGAACAATAAATATCTCTATGGATGATAGCATGATTTATTCACTGTGTTCAATCTATTCAAAGTATTTTAATAGTAAACAAGTCTAAAGTGAAGAGATTCTAACAGTCTTCATGTCCATATATTGCTGTGAACATATAACTTGCCCCAAATCACTAGATATTCTGTGCTCCTGACACATGCATCATATTCATCACTCTATCAAAATAAAGTGGGACTTTTCATATTGTGTCCAACATCACAGCTAAAAATAATAAAAACCAATTTACTGTTTGGTATAAGAAAGCAATGAAGGAAAACATTCATTTTGCCAAGTAAATAAATAACACTTTAGAAATACTTTTGGATATATACACATACATTTTATATTTTTGCTATTAAGTAATATGTTGTTGTTAATTCTTTCCAATTTAATTATTTTAAAACATTTTAAATACATGGTTATGTAAACTTTCATAAGAATGCTAACATGTGTTTTAAAAGTAAACTTCAGGTACCTAAAAATATTAATGCACATTTATTAGAAGGCATTTTTAAGGTGTGAAATGAAAAGGCTATCCCTCATTTAGCCATATGCCTGAATCTGTCCTTTCCAAGAGGAAAATAAATGAGTAAATAAATAAATAGCAACTCTGTTAACACAGATTTCTCTGTATCATAATTTGATGTGCAGATGGGAGGTTTAAATTAGACAGGAGGAAAATCATTTGCTTTAAAGCAATTGGAAGTTATTTCAAGTTCAAATCCTCTGAAATGAAACAAGGTCCATTTGCCAAAGAATATAATCCAATGGCAAAGGTCTGGTTAGTTGGCTCAAGTTTGGTTAAAACTAAAATACATTCACAGGACAAAAGCAACTAAAGAACAGACATGGGTAAAGGATGCTCAAAAAAAAGGAATTGATTTTAAGTTTCCATAACTAACATATTAAGGCTTTCAACATCTCTCCAAGAGCTCATCTAATATTTCTCTGTGATAGTTTTCACCTTAAAAATGGAAACATCTGTTATGCAATAAGATGAGATATGATACTTCACAGCGTTTCTTAATTCCTGATTTTGCTCAGTGACAAGATAAGCATACAGGAACCAGACAAATCTAGAGTACTAGCTTTGCTCAAAATGTGGCCTTGAGTTAATTATTCTATGGTTTCTAATTCCTGCTTTGTGACTTAACTAATAATTTCTCCTCTCTAAATAACTAAATAACTAAATAACTAAATAACTTTCTTCTCTTCTCCCCTTCCTTCCTTCTTCCCTCCCTCCCTTCCTCCCCTCCTTCCCTTCCTCCCTCCCTCCCTCCCTCCCTCCCTCCCTTTCTTCCTTCCTTCCTTCCTTCCTTCCTTCCTTCCTTCCTTCCTTCCTTCCTTCCTTCCTTCCTTAAATTCTAATATTTTATTTACTTATATACCATCAGAATAGTAATTAGCTTTATTTATTACCCACATTCACATGACCTTCTGTTTTTAGTTATCCTGATGGTTTTATCCATTTTTCTGAATCACATGCTAATACTACTCTTTATTAAATTATAAATCAAAAATAATCTACTAACCTTTTGTTATATATATATAGATTTGGTTCATAAACAGCCATCAACTTCCTACTCCTTTACCCTATAGTTTAAACACTATTCTTAGTTCCTGCATATCTTATAATGTTTACCTTTAAAAGATTTTATCTTTTTTATATTTAATTTTTTTATTGTTGAAAGTATTATATATGTCTCCTTTTACTCCCATTGACCTCTCCCCATCCCCTCTTGACCCCCCTAGCACAGACCCTCACTCCCCTACTGTTTGTGTCCATTGTTTATGCTACTATGCATGCTTACAAGTCTTTTTGTTAATCTCTTACACCCCCCTTCACCTCCCCTGCCTTCCCTCTGAGGTTTGATGGTCTATTCGATACCTCTCTGTCTCTGGATCTATTTTTCTTCATCAGTTTATGGTGTTCATTATATTCCACAAATGAGTGAGATCATGTGATATTTATCTTTCTCTGACTGGCTTATTTTGCTTAGCATAATGCTCTCCAAGTCCATCCATGCTGTTGCAAATAGTAAGAGTTTTTTCTTTTTTTTTACAGCAGCTTGGTATTTCATTGTAGATAAACCACTCGTTTTTTTTAATCCACTCATCTGCTAATAGGCACTTGGGTTGTTTCCAAACCTTAGCTATTATAAATTGTGCTGCTATGAACATAGGGGTATATATATTCTTCCTGATTGATGTTTCTGATTTGTTGAGATATATTTCCACAAATGGGATAATGGGGTCAAATGGGAGTTCCATTTTAAATATTTTGAGGTAACCCCATAATGTTTTCCACAGTGGCTACACCAGTCTGCATTCCTACCAGCAGTGTATGAGGGTTCCTTTTCCTCTACGTCTTTGTCAGCACTTGCCATTTGTTGACAAATGAAAATTAAAATACAACAATCCAAAATCTATGGGACACAATGAAAGCAGTCCTGAGAGGGAAGTTCATAGCATTACAGGCCTATCTCAAAAAACAAACAAACAACAACAACAACAAAAACAACAACACAGAAAAACTGGTAATAAATTATTTAACCCTACAAGTTAAAGAATTGGAAAGAGAGCAACAAGAAAAGCCCAGAGCAAATAGGAGGAAGGAAATAATAAAGATAAGAACAGAAATTAATGACATAGAGACCAAAAACAATACCAAATATCAACAGAACCAACAGCTGGTTCTTTGAAAGGATAAACAAAATTGATGAACCTCTAGCCAGGCTCCTCAAGAAACAAAGAGAGAGCCCTAACCGGTTTGGCTCAGTGGATAGAGCATCGGTCTGCGGACTGAAGGGTCCCAGGTTCGATTCCGGTCAAGGGCATGTACCTTGGTTGCGGGCACATCCCCAGTAGGGGGTGTGCATGGGCAGCTGATCGATGTCTCTCTCTCATCGATGTTTCTGACTCTCTATCCCTCTCCCTTCCTCTCTGTAAAAAAGTCAATAAAATATATTTAAAAAAAAAAAAAAAGAAACAAAGAGAGAGGACCCAAATAAACAAAATCAGAAATGAAAGAGGAAAAATAACAGACCCCACAGAAATACAAAGGGATGTAAAAAAAAAAAAAATACTATGAACAGCTATATTCCAACAAACTGGACAAACTAGATGAAATGGGCTGTTTCCAAACCTTAGCTATTGTAAATTGTGCTGCTATGAACATAGGGGTGCATATATTCCTAGAAAAATACAATCTTCCAAAACTCAATCAGGAAGAATAAAAAAACCTAAATAGGCCAATAACTACTGATGATATTGAAGCAGTAATAAATTTTTTTTTTTTTTTCAGAAAACAAAAGCCCTGGTTGGAATGGCTTCATGGGGAAGTTTTACCAAATATTCAAAGAAGGACTAACACTTATCCTCCTTAGACTATTCAAAAAAAAAAAAAAATCAAGAGGAAGGAACACTCCCAAGCTCTTTCTATGAAACCAGCCATTACCCTAATCCCAATACCAGACAAAGAAAGAGAATTACAGGCCAATATCCCTAATGTACATGAAAACCAAAATCCTCAAAAAAATATTAGTAAATCACATCCAGCAATACATTAAAAATATCATACACCATGACCAAGTGAGATGCAAGGCTGGTAAATTTTTTAAATACTTAAATATCTTCTTTAGTTCCATCAACTATTAATTATATTATTTTTTCCACATGTAAAATTAATATATAAATGCATCTACGTTCTCTTCATGTCTGAATTTGTCACATATGTTACTTTTATATTGACAAGAATCTATTTACATTCTATTGTATGACCATAATCAAATTATTTGTACAGTTAAATTATATGGCTATTTTGAATCAGATTCACTGTTTTCCTGGATTTCATATCACCCTTTTTCATATTTTTTCCCCCTCCTTATTTTGTTTAGTAACAGAATAGTATTGTAAGAAAACATACATGACAGGTAAGCTTTGTGAGCTCAAGCAATACTATTTGCACAATTCACTGATAGATGAGGTTAGAATTCCAGGTTAAAAAATAATTTTCTCTGAAAATGTTAAAGGCACTTTCCCATTTTCTACTACTATCCTGAGTTCCTGATGAGAATTCTGAGATCAGTCTTAGTATCATCCTTTGTAACTATTATGCTTTTTATTACTTTGTTAGTTTGTTGATTTTTAATCTTTGGAACTCTTGAATTCTTTGTTTCTTGTGATAATGACATGACATGTTGGGAATAATTTATCAGAATAGGATTACTAAAAAAGGACCAGCCTTATATGTTTTTAAAATTAAAAAAAAAACAACTACCTATATTGTGAAATTTTAGGTGTGCCTAAGATCTGCGTGCTCCTCCACTTTTACAAAATCTCCAGTACTGCAATATCTTGGTATAAAAATGCCCATAACTAAGCTTTAGTTATTTGAAATAAGACACAGATATTTTCAGTTTCCTGCTAATATAAAAATGAGAACTAGTAGTTTAATTCATCAACATCTGTCAAGTGCCTTAGCCAACGCACTAAGCACTGCAGATACACAGATAAATAAAAAGAAATACTTTTTCCCAGTGGGAAGCAACCTAGAACATTTATATTTATTAGTTTTTACCCATCATGGTCCTATGAAACTATTTCAGACTAGTGAACAACCTGGACACAGAGGAAATGGAGGACTTGACTTGAAGTATAGGATGGAAGTTAAGGGGTAAACTCTGGAATCAGACTGCCTGATTTTTATGTCCATTTAAGTATTTACAAGGACATAAAATTGTTTAACATAATGCCTAGTACATAGTAGCCACTCTATAAATATTAGCTATTATTATTATTATCACTATTGTTGTTTACTAGAGGCCCAATGCATGAAAATTCATGCAAGAGTATGCATTCCTTCCCCTGACTGCCAGCACTGGCTTCTCTCTGGCACCCAGAACCCAGGCTTCCCTCCTCCGGCCGCCAGCAGGCATCCGGGACAAAGGCTGGCTTCCCTCCTGCCCCAGCTTCACCAGGAAGGATGTCTGGAATGACGTCTGGTCTAATTAGCATATTACCCTTTTATTATTATAGATTACCAGTTAGTAATTATACTACCTTGGCTTGAAGAGACTGAACCTCTGATCATCAATATTATCAATGGGATAATTAAATTAACAATGATATCTCTGTGACAGGATTTCAAGTGAGAATACCATGTAATACATAGAATTCTTTATAAATATTTGTTATAATAGAGAACGGATATGCCAGTGTAAATTCATGAGCAGTAACTTTTATAGCCCACATTTGAGAAACACTATTAGAGTAGTGCTAGGCTCTCCAATACATTTTTGCTATCAATACCACACCATTAAGGGTATAACAAAGATATTCCTTCAAGGCATTAAGTAACACCTACACTCAAGGCCTTCACATTGTTGAATAAAATGATCCAAGCAATCAATTTAACCTCAAATGTGTTTCAACTTGTAAAACATTGAGTCATTAACCTTAACAATGTCATTGTGCTCTTACTACAAAACTCTACTAAATGAGTGTTCAGGGAAATACTTAAGAGTACAATTCATGTAGAGTAATGTACTAAAAGCATCACCAAAGCCTATTAGGTGGAACAACCCTTGAGTGCACTGTGAAGAATCCTTAACTTGAAATAGTGAGGAAGATATTTACATACATGAAAAAGGCTCCACCAGTGAGAACATCATGTGTGTTTCTCAGAAGAGCAATTGGCTATTGTAGTAGAAATTGTGATTAAACATTTGAAGACGTGTGGGGTAATGGGGAGACTTTTATACTTTGAGTCATATTATTTGTCCTATATCTGTCACTTCACAGGAGTACGACTTTTGTCTCAGCCTCCTCATCTAAATAACAAGGTAAAACTAATCCCTATCTAAATCACACAGCTGAGATAATCATGTGACAAGAAAAAAAGAGCTTAAAATATATACAAAACAAAACAAATCCAAATATTATTATTGACATTAAGAAAATGAAATTACCTAATCCAGTTTTTATATTTTCATACACTGCTTCTTATTTTAGGCTTTCAGTGGTTCCCATTTTAGGCTTTTGGGAATCAAATAGCATTAAAAAATTTATCTTAGGATATTTTGTAGACCCATCTGTGGTGTTTAAAAAAAAAATCCTACTGGTCACAATCTTTATAATGTTGTGTAACACATAACAGTCTTTTCACTCTACCATAGGCCATTTCTTATGCATGTATTTTATTCTACTAGGGTCAAATAAAAGAAAGATAAATTTAACTCCATCTCTTCTGCAAAGTTTTGGTCATTTATAAAATATTGAGTGTCATAAATGGTAAATGAATGAGGCTTAATGTTTACGCATAGATAATAGCTATTTTGCTATGCCCATAATTACTTTGAATAGTTAGAAAATTGATAATATACATGTACATATATTTGTACATATACATATATGCATATGTACAGAAAGAATGAACATAATGCTTAAGTCCTTTAAGAGTATGACTCTTCAGAAAAAAATGTTTTAAATGTCTACTCGTTATATAATAATCATAGCTAGAGTCTACTGAGTACTTATTACATGGCAAGAACTGTGCAAAACTTTCTCTCTGTAAATGTAGGTATTGATTATCATATAATTTAGTGATCTTCAACTGGAGGTGCTTTGTCCTCTGGGTGGCATTTAGCAATATCTGGAGATACTTTTGGTTGTCACAACTGAGGGAAAGGAGCACTATATTGGCATCTAGTAAACAGAGACCAGAGATGTGGGTCAATATCCCTCAAAGCACAGGACAGCTCTTCACAAGAAAGAATATCTCCAACATAAAATGTCATAGTGCTGAGGTTGAAAACCTTGATAAAAAAGTGTAATTATGAGGCAAGTGTCATTATCGCTCTCACTTTATATATGAGAAGAATGTAACTTAAAAAAAATGTTACAAGCCAAGAAGAAACCAAGCTAGGATTCAAATCCAGAGAGCCCGAATCCAAAAGCTCCACTGTTATTGACAAACTCATTCCCACTAACAGGTCCTACCAGCATTCCATTGTTTAGCTAGAATAAGATATATTCTGGCAATGCTGATTAGGTATGAGACTTGATAGATGCCCCTACTAGGGTTTTTCCCTCACTAATTAATAGAGCAAAAGTCACAAGCAAGAGGGGAAATGAATGAGTTGTTGATAAGTAAACATTCAATCTATTTGAAGTTCAGTTTTGCAGTACCCTTTGCTTTCATATAGATGGGAAACATGCTTTGAAAAATGTTAATGAGAGTTGAAAGTTACCTTCAAGAAGTTATGCATATTTCAAATAAAATAAAAGTCATTATGCATTCCCTCTAAAAAAGATACACTCTCAAACTGTCAAAACCCTAAAATTTTCTACATATATTACATATAAATGACATCTTTAAAAAACTTCCATTCATTTTTTCCTTCTAAATTAGCTTAGTGGGCCATGGTATTACAGTATCTTGGTATGGCTTGTGAATAATGGGACAGGTCATTTTTCCACTTCTTTTTGCCTGTAGTTAAGTTTGACTGAAGAAATGGAAAACAACTTTTATTACTAGATGGTAAAAATAAATGTTCTGTAAGCCACACAGCTAGATTCTGACAGCTAGCATAAAATATTGGATATTGAATTTACATTGGCCAATAAATAATTTTTTAAAACTAGTTTTATACTAGTTTTATACTAATGTACACTAAAATATTTTCTCAAAACTAATTGATGGTGTTAATAATAATCTCAACATACTTGTCATGTTACTGGAAAGCAGGCTTCTCAACATTGAAAAAGTATCCTACTTGCATGTATTAAAAAATGAGTAGCAAAAACGAATAGCATTCAAAATTGAGAAGAACTAATATTAAGGATTCATTTTTATGGTTAAAAGAATGGCAACGTTCAAAAAAATTGTCATTGTGATAATAACATATTCCTGTCTCTATAATGGATAAGAATATGCTTTCTGCAAGAGCCTATTGTTACAAACAATGTGAAAATTCTAAGATAGTATAATTTAA
This sequence comes from Plecotus auritus, assembly GCF_963455305.1. Taxonomy (NCBI): domain Eukaryota; kingdom Metazoa; phylum Chordata; class Mammalia; order Chiroptera; family Vespertilionidae; genus Plecotus; species Plecotus auritus. The sequence goes on from NC_137771.1 coordinate 192,580,903, forward strand.
CTTCATTGGGTTTATAATGATCATGATTAAATCTAAACTATTATAAGCAAACCACCATCTGGAACCACAGCAAATCAAGATTCTATTTTCTATGATGACCAATCATGGAAAGCTTACACAGACTTCTACTTTGCAATATTATATAGTAATGTGATTAGATAATCATGCAGACCAATGAACTCAGCTAACTGAAACTTAAACAAATGTAAAGGGTGTCACTTGGAAACACTTCAGTATTGTACAGGATCTCTTGACCCAATTTTAAAGGAACAAAATTGAAATTTACTAACAAGTGTTCTGAATATATACAAAAGGATATTAAAGTGGGAAATTGAAGGCACCACGAAGTTATATGTTTTATATGCAGTTTATAGGATGAAATGAACACTTTTAGGTATATAAGGATATTAATGTAATCAAGTAAGAACCTACAAACCAATTTTCTAAAAAAATCCTCCACAATCCAGATTAAGGCGATATATTATTATTTGTTATGGGTTGGATTGTATCTCCTAAAAAAATGTTGAGTCTTAATCTCCATACCTTTGAATGTGACCTTACGGGGGAATAGGGTCTTTGCAGATGATCAAGTTATGAGGACATCCTTAGGGTGAGCCCTAATCCAATATGACTATGTGCTTATAAAAAGGGGGGAATTTGGAGACAAATACAGAGATAAGGAGAATGCCATGTGAAGACTGGAATTATGCTGAAACCAGATAAGAATTGCCAAAAATTGCTGGGCAAATCACCAGAAGCTAAGAAACAGACATAGAACACATTCTTCTTCACAGCCCTCAGAAGGAACCAAGTCTGCCTACCAACACTGTGATCTTGAATGTCTAGCCTGCAGACCTGTGAAACAGAAATTTTCTAATGTTTAAGCTACCCAGTTGGTGTGACTTTGTTATCATAGCCCCAAGAAACGAATGCACGGTGTAAGTATGGGTTAATTTGTTTCAGTGTACTGTACTGTTTTGTGGTTCTACATCCTAAGTAAAAATAAAATATGCAAAAATGACGAAACCGGTAGCCTCAACTAGCAATTACACTATTAGGAGAAAAAGTGAATACAAATGTCTTCAAATCCCCACCCTGTTCGATGTCGTGAGAATGATAACAACAATACTTTGTTGGAAGGAAAAATTATATTATTTATGGGACCATTAAAAATTGATCACTCAAAAATGTAGGAGGTTGTTAAACCAGAAAAAGAAAGGGAATGAGGGACATAATTAAAGCAGTTTTTTAAGAGATTAGTTTCCAGCATTTTGCTAAGTGAAGTGGTGGGCAAAAGGCTACCAAATTAAGAGACCAAAGTCTGGATGTGAGGGAATAATGAACAGTCTGAATTAAACAACAATTGTTAGAGATTAAGTGATAGCAACGAGATCCACTATAAGATAAAATAAACTGAATCTAGCAATAAAGTGATTGACAAAAATAGGGGTTAGAAGTATTGATTAGGTTGTGAAGAAGAAAATAGTCCACAATAATTTCAAGAATTAGAGCTTGGACTTTGGCCTGTGGACCAAAGGGTCCCTGGTTCAATTTCCCTCAAGGGCACACGTTTGGGTTGAGGGCTCAATCCCCAGAAGGGGGCGTGCAGAAGGCAGCCGATCAATGATTCTCTCTCATCATTGATGTTTCTAACTCTTTCTCCCCCTCCCTTCCTCTCTGAAATCAATAAAAATATGTTTTAAAAAAAGAATTAGAGCACGGATAGGCGGGTTTATGGCAATGTTCTAGGTTTGTGGTGTTTGCCGAAGTCTGGGTTCTGAATTGAAAGGACATTGTTGTATATAAATAAACTCTACTAGTAGCCAATCCCTGCATGATCAGGAACTGACCCTACATATTACTCTAGAAGAACAGCAGTCATGGTGCTATCTGTTACTTTGACCCTCAGAGGGGAACAGGGGTTTGTAGATTTGTAAGACCTACACTGCTAACATTTCTCTCTCTGATTTATGCTCTGGTAAGTAAGTCGCAGATTTTATTTTTCCTTTATAGTACCCTAGAGATTTATTTTATCTATGGCATGTGCATCTATATTTCTTAAAGCATCCAATAATCTATTGCAACATTAAAATTTTTAAATATATATGTAAATTCTAGGAAAATAAAAATAATTAATTTTTTTAATGAATCATTCTGTTGGCTCTAGGACAGATATCCTATTTGTCTATAGAAATCACTTGGCACTGAGCCTTGGCTTTCTTTTATTGCCATTTATTTATTTATAGTCATGCCTGGATGCTCTAAAGATATTATAAATTCATTGAGCACCATGGATTGTATCATTGTTTTATCTGTTCTTAATGCATAGCAAAGTGTTCTGCACAGGGTTTATGCTCAATTAAAGTTAATTGATGGTGATTATTAATATTTTTGAGGAAGGAAAATATTAAATTCCTTTCCTGTTACCATAATACATTTGTTCCTTTCCATTATTTCCCCTCTCTGGAATATTTTTCAAGAACATAAAAAGTCTAACAAATGGTTTTAGAACAACTATAGGCTTATGAGTCTGGTATTTCTTTTAGCACCAGAGTTAAATCTTCTGTTTAAAATAAGCTAAATTCCATTCTTCATTTTTGAAAAAAAAGCTTTACGTTATATAAAAACATAGATATAATCCAATAATAAATAAGACAGATAAAATAGTGATATATTGAATAGCAATGATATTTAGGAATCTATACCTTCCACCTCTACACTAACCCCCATGCACCCACCCATGACAAACTGTCATTTTTCCTATGGCACCTGCTGAAAAATGATATCAGGGAATGATAGAGTGCAATGAGGTACAAGTCTATTTTCTGTAGCCTTACAGGTTAATCATAGTGTGGTAACAGCACCAGCTATTTTGAAAAGGTGGCATGCCCACTAGACAGAGACATTAATCATGACCTGGGCCTCTTAACAACCTGCACCCCCTCCCCATCCCTGAGCACACACATATACCTTTTATTCAATACTAAAAGCCAATACTTATAATTTCAAAAGTATGACCTCAGAATCATTAAATGTTGATTTATATACATGTTTACCTCAATTTTTCTTTTTTAGTTTCCCCTCTCTTCCATCTTCTTAGAAACTACTATGACCTTGTTGAAGCAATCCTATATACTGCCTACTTACAGTAGTTTGGAAAAAAATATATTGGGACTTTCATAAGGCAATCTCTGACACCTGTCAACCTGGTTGTCACACATTTTCTATTTTCCAGCTTCAAATGCTTTAAAGTTTCTTGAAGTTCAGCCTTTAAAATATGAGTATGTTGATTTGCAGAAAGATTTGTGCCTTGGTAAAATTGAACATAGACTCCTTTAAGAATGTCACCCTGGTACTGAGTATTAATTATCCTATATAATAAAAGGCTACTATACAAATCGACTGAACAGCAGAATGACTGGTCGCTATGACACGCACTGAGCACCAGAGGGCAGAAGCTCAATGCAGGAGCTGCCCCTGGTGGTCAGTGTGCTCCCATCCAGAAGCCAGGCTCAGGGTCCGTGAGCACAGCAGTGGTGGTGGGAGCCTCTCCCGCCTCTGCAGCAGCGTTAAGGATATCCAACTTCTGGCTTAGGCCCACTCCCCACAGGAAGCGGGCCTAAGCCAGCACTCTGTCATCCCTGAGGGCTCCTGGACTGTGAGAGAGTGCAGGCCAGGTTGAGGGACTCCACCCCTACCAAGTGCACGGATTTTGTGCACCGGACCTTAGTTTATCATAGCTAAAGTTCAGGTTCTAGAATTAAGTCTTTTTTTTTTTTCTCTTCACTTCCAATGTCTTTAGATGTTAAATCAACACAGACAAATGTGTTTGGAGTCCATAATTCCTTTAATAGATAAAGTTCTAGTTAGCTGAGTTCTAGAATCTCAGCATTATCTGCTCAAATGGCCCCATATCTGCTTCCAGTGATTGAGCATCCTTCTTCTGGCCCATCATCTCCAGCAAAGACTGTGTCTCCAATGTGCAACCCCAGGTCCAGCTAGTGGGGTATGAGTAGCTGCTTATGGGTGCTATTGACTGTTAAAGTGCAAACCAGGGTGTCCACATACATGTACGCAAGGCCCTTCATAGTATGGGACTGGAATAGGGAGGGCATAAAGAGGAAGGTAGGTCAAGGAGCAAAGGTCAGGAACTGCGGGTTTGGTTCTTCCATTGTCACCATATTTTGACATAAGATTATCAGGAGCCTGAGAACATTAAATTCAAATCTTCCCTCCTGATCATTTTCAACATGTATTTGTCAAATCAGGGGAGAAGAACATTTTTTTTAATTTAACACTTTCTTTAAGTTTGATTTATAACATTTAAGTATTTAGAATTTAGCTATATATAACATAATGACCTCCATTTGTATTATCTATAGCATATACCTTGAAATATTAGGGAGAAGCCAGGCTATGGCTTCATCTGTGAGCAAATCAAATATATTAAGTCAGTTGAAATAGAGTAAATTCTTAAGTCAACTAAAATATTAAAAATAGAGGGAATGGTGTGGAAACAGATATAGAGTAGAAATTTATATAGAAAAAGAAGGGGTGATTAAAAAAAAGAAAGAATATGAAAAACAAGACCATAGGTACAGGAAAAGGTGAAGTATGCCATACTAAAGAGGAGAGAGAGAAGAAAGTTGAGAAAAGAAGCAAGAGAATGAATAAAACATATAGAATTGTAGTTTAGAAGATAGCAGCTATAGATAGAAGCACTGAGCAGAAAGTAGGGAGAATTAAGTCTGTACTTAATCTTCTTAACTCCTCAGTCAAGTTTCTGAATCTCTCTAAGCTACTATTTCTTTTTACTACAGAGGAATGGATTAAAGTACCTGGGTTCAATGATCAATGTTGCTGTAAAGGTCAATGAGTCTATGAGTGCTTCTTTTCAATCAGCCCATCAGAGAGAGTCCATCCAGGCATATCCATGGACCCATCATTCTTAGGACCCTCTTACCACAAAAGCCTCTGATCTTACTTTTTGACCACTTGGATGGTCCAAAATCAGCCCTGAACTGGTAGGAGTTTGCGAACCAATGATAGCCAATGAGCTATCATTCCTAACTTGGGACATGTGACCAGTACAGAGAGGAAAATATGTCCCGAATTTAACCTCAAATATTTTTCCATGAGCAATGTACCAATGTGATTTTATTATGTCAAAGAATAGTTCCAGGCAATCTTCATACAAAATTTCTTTTTAATTCAAATTCCATGTATATATTCCTGAATTGTAAATTAGAAATCATCTTTAAACATGGAGTATGTATAAAATGTCTAATGCTCTGATAAAAATTATAGATAAATAAAACTCAAATTACAAAATGCTAATTTAGAAAACTGAAAATGACCTGTGCATAAAGCTACAGGTTATTTTTTCCTGCTTTTACATACTTATCAGTACTGCATAAACACTACACTATTTTGCTCTAAATGTTTTCACTGATAAGAGAAAATTGGGTCAGAATAATTTCAATGCTAAAGCTATTGACAAGACACAGAAATCAAAATACTTTGTTCTTTCTCAGAATTCTCTCGATTCATTTAAAATCACAGAGACAGAACATCATGAAAGGTAACTGAAGACAACTGCAGTTCTCTTGAGACTAATAAAAAAAGCCAGAACTTTCACAAGGAAGCAATAACAATCTGTATAAGCCAAGTGACCATGGCTTCAATTATTTTTGTTTGTTTGTTTGTTACATTTATGAAACTTCAAGGCCACTGCTGTGAATTTATCTACAGTTTTATAGAAAACTAGAGGCCTGGTGCACAAAATTTGTGCATGGGGGGGCATCCCTCCACCCAGCCTGCACCCTCTCCAATCTGGGACCCCTCGAGGGATGTCCGATTGCCCATTTAGGCCCAATCCCTCTCACAATCCAGGACTGCTGGCTACCAACTGCTTGCCTCCCTGCCTTCCTGATTGCCCCTAACCGCTTCTGCCTGCCAGCCTGATCACCCCATAACCACTCCCCTGCCAGCCTGCTTGATGCCTAACTGCTCCCCTGCCAGCCTGTTTGCCCCTAACTGCTCTCCCCTGCAGGCCTGGGTCCCCCCCAACTGACCTTCCTTGCAGGCCCAGTCACCCCCAACTTCCCTCCTCTGCCAGCCTGGTAACCCCTAACTGCCCTCCCCTGCAGACTTGATTGCCCCCAACCGCCATCCCTTGCAGGCCTGGTCCCTCCCAACTGCCCTCCCCTGCTGGCCCTCTTGTGGTGGCCATCTTGTGTCCACATGGGGCAGCCATCTTTGACCACATGGGGGTAGCCATCTTGTGTGTTGGAGTGATGGTCAATTTGCATATTACTCTTTTATTAGATAGGATAGAGGCCTGGTGCATGGGTGGGGGCCAGCTGATTTGCCATGAAGGGTGTCCGGGATCAGGGTAGGTGTTCCCTTGGGGCATGGGGCGGCCTGGGTGATGGGCCTGTGGTGGTTTGCAGTCTGGCCACGCCCCCCAGTGACCCAAGAGGAGGCCCTGGTATCTGGGATTTATTTATCTTCTACAATTGAAATTTTGTAGCCTGGAGGGGAGCCAAGCCTTCTGCTCGCTCTGTGGTGGCAGCCATTTCTGTTGGGATTTATTTATCTTCTATAATTGAAACTTTGTAGCCTTAAGTGGAGGCCTAGGCTGGCCAGGGCTGCAGAAGCTTGGCTTCCTCCATCGCCGGGGGCAACCCTAGCCTTCTGCTCTCTCCAGCTCCGTGGCTGCCGCCATTTTTGTTGGGATTTATTTATCTTCTATCATTGAAACTTTGTTGCATTGAGTGGAGGCCTAGGCCGGCAAGGGCAGACGGAAAGCTTGGCTTCCTCCATTGCCGGGGGAAACCCAAGCCTCCCTCTTGCTCTCCATGGCCGCAGTCATCTTGGTTGGGTTTATTTGCATATTTGCTCCTGATTTACTTGTGGGTGTGGCTTGTGGGCATGGCTTGTGGGTGTAGCGGGGGTATGGTCAATTTGCATATTACTCTTTTATTAGATAGGATTGGCTTATTTTATAAAAGCAAAACTATAAGCTTCTGTGTGAAACACTATAAGTTGTGAAACAGATGCTGAAGACCTGTAATTCCAGATGCAAATAAAATAGTATGAAGAAGTTGTGGAGATTAGAGTACGGACAAGAAATTTATTCATAGGCATCATCCACAGCTGTATTATCTCCAGATATGCAGTTTCCTTTTGGAGTTCATAATTAGAGCATATGGGCACCAAAACCGCTCTTAACATTTGAATTGACCATTTGAAAATGTCATCTAAATTTGTTCCCAAAATGGTTTTAGATGTAAAGATATTCTACTTTTTAAAAATGTGCCATTGTCATTATAATTAAAAGAAACAAACTTGTCTATCCCCTCATCTTTCAAAGTTAATTTGAAAATAAAATTATATATTCTATTTGCTTTAAAAATAATATAAATTACTATAAAAATATTGATACCAGCTTTCCCATATACATAAATTATGTGTTCATATTAAATTCAGTTAAGAAGTATTATTCTCTTCCAACTGTTGCTTAACTTTGAGAATGGTCAAAGCTGAAATGTTTAGAACCTTCGTATGGGAAACCAGAAAAAATAAAAATTAAGTACCATAGCATTATAGTGACTACGAAAGTAGTGGGAGATGGAAAGAATTTTAGAATCATTTCATTTCATGTAGAAAGCTTTGAGAAAAAACATAAGACAAGGGCAAAGAGTCCAGGGACCAGTGCTAGAGTGCTAGGTTTTAAATGATTCTACAGCTTAAAAGATGTGTGATGATGGCCAAGTTATTTGACTGCTTTGTACCTCAGGTTCATCTTTAACACAAGTGGTAATACCAGTACCTCCCACAGAAGTATGAGTTATAAGTTCAAAACTAAATTAAATGAATTAATATGATTAAAGGACTTGGAACAAAAATACCAACCAAAAATATTATATGAGTATTTGCTAAATATAATGTCCATTGGTACTACCCTGCCTCTATCACGTCACTTTGTACTAGAGCTGTCTTAGCCAATATAATTTGTCCCACAAGTTGGTTGGTTAATTATGGAGAAGCTGGTTCAATTAAATAATCATGAAGATGGACTAATACATATGTAAATATTATATGTTCATTTTAAAACTGTGAGTGCATGTGTGTGTGTTGGCCAATATTTTGATGTAAAACCAAAGCCATTTCCCTGAACATTGGCCTGTTGAATAAAGTTCTATTATTTCTTTCTTATCTTAGTCAGCATCTACGTTTCAAGTTGCCTTTTATTTGAAGTGGAATTATTATAGACATTTGTGAAGCAAACTGAGTGCAGAATGCTTCTAGATTACTACAATTTCTTCCAGTCTTTAAGAGTAGCCTGGCCCACACTACACATCAATTCTTTATTAGCAAGACACCTTTTAGAGTGTCATCACTATAGATTTCTTAGAAGTAATTTTATTTTATTCTCATGATTCATAAGTTTATGAAGCAATTAAATTACCTAGTTATTAATAACAAATGCAAAGGGTGCCATACATAGATCTGAGAATACAGGATTGGGCAAAAGTAGTTTTACAGTTGTTCGTTTGGAAAGTAATACAATAAAGAATACTGTTTCACATACTTACAACTGTAATCTACATTTACCTTACCCTGTATAGCTGACTCTGAGAGAGCATACCACTGAACCTGCGAGAACACAAGTATGTAAAAATTCAAAAAAGGTCTTACTGTGATGAATTTCAAAGTGTCTTGATCATGGATCATTGTGTTTTAAAGAAACAAAAACTGTCAATGAACCCCACAGGTCAGTTAAGTGGAAGTCAGTTAAGAGAACTTCAACTATACTTTCTTCATTTGATTGTTTACATGTCTGAGTCCCAGTATGGACTGTGGCCACTTTGAGAGAAGGGGGGCATGTTTTACTCAGCTTCGCATTTCTAATATGTGCTGCGTTATAGCATGTCCTTAATAAATGCTGGCTAAACAAATGCATGGGTTTGTAACAAATATCTGAATAAATCACATCAGATTCACCCTTTTTCCCTAACTTAAATGCTGTCAAATTTACAACATGGCCTAACACTAAATCCACCTGTAAATTATTGCTGAAGTTATCCAAAACTCCATTATAAAAAAAGTTGCCTGATAAAGGGGATGATCACAAGATAATCCTTGAAAATAGCACTAGAGTTCAGTATAATGCATGTGCTATATATTTTGACCCAACAGTGATAGGCATTTGGAATAAATGTTCTTCTTTAGAATTCTAAGTGAGGGCAACAGCTAGGGGAATTATGTCCTCCTTGCAGCCATTTCAAAATATTAGGCAATTTGAAGTATGATCTTTTGAATTATCCATTTGAGTCTTAAGAGTTTCTCCATTCTTTGTTTTTTCAATATCTGTCTCATATTCAATTTCCTGTGTTTACTCCTCAGGCTCTTGGAAGCACACAGCAACTTTAATAGCACTCCCTCTGTGACAGGCATTTCCTATACCATGCAATCAAAGCTTTTCAAGGCTGCTCTGTAACTGTTGATTTGTTGATTGGGGTTTAACCTTCTCCTCTAAAGGAAGGCTTCTAAGAAGTGGAATTCTTTGTAGAATCACAGTTTATGAGAGTGTTATATTCCCTACTTCATGCTGTTTGTCAGGTGAATGGGTTGGCCATACACAGTGGTGACCAGAAAAGACACACACAGGTGAATAGACAATCACAGCTCAAATCTTTGAAAAAGAGCAAAGTTGAACACCTTGTCAGATGTTATGAAGAATAAAGTGGACTATTTTAACCAAGGTCATTCATTTCTCCAAATCAGCATTTCAGCAAGTATGGTCCAGAAAACTTCAAAGATCCCTGAGATAAAAATTATTTTTATAACAGGATAATAGTGACATTATATGCCTTCACACTCTCATTTTCACTCTGCATTCGCAAGTGCAGAGGGTACAAAAAGCTCATGAATATTGTTTCAGATTCCACATTGAAACCAACCTTTAAGAAACGAATACTTGTCAAGTTTCAGTGTAGGATCAAAGAAAAATATTTTTCATTATATGAAAAGACTGTAAGACATAGTGCTTTATATGTTTCATTCAAAACACATGTAATAACAGATTATACCTATAATGATATCACTCTTCTAATTTACATATTCTTGTCTTGGGAAATATAATTCACTGTCATAAAAATAGATTATACTAATTTATAACAACTTTACTACTGACATTTTAAATGAATTAATAAATAAATATATTTTCTCAGTTTTAATTCCTAATAAATATTTGTACATATTAGCCTCATAAACAAAGCTCTTTTATTTAGAATCTTTGATAATTTTTGAGGATAAATTGGTTTTTAGAACAAAATGTTCAAGAACCTCTGGCTTAAATGAAGTTAGAAAATAATAATATAATATTTTGATTGATATTGAAACTACTTTTCCTAAAATAAGTTTTAGAAAACTAAAGGAGGGAACAAGAGAGAAGACAAAGAATCCCTTTCCGACCTGGTTCTCATTGGCACATTTTTCTTATTTCTAACTGACATTAATTTTCATAGTTATCAGTATGAAGCAGATTCTATCAGATACTGCAAAATATCAGTGCAATTAAGCAAAGTTATATATAACTATTTGGTTCCTTAAGTCAAGAGCTTTTAACTGACTTTTGAACTGTTATTACCTATTAGCAATGACAATGATCAAGTTCCAAACAGAAAAGTAATAAAAGAATAATCTCTAATTCAAGTATGCTAACTTTTTTTTAATGCAGTAGAATAAAACATGAAGAATCAACATGTAAACTATGTTATTTTTCTCTAAAGTCTGTACATGTACATTATTGTATTGCATATGAAAATTAATTATTTTTAAATTACACACATACATTTTTTGATGTAGTCCCATTTGTTCATTTTCTCTTTAGTTTCCATTGCCCTAGGAGCTGTATCAGTGAAGATATTGTTTCAGCATATATCTGATATTTTGCTGCCTGTGGATTCCTCTAATATTTTCATGGTTTCCCATCTTATGTTTAAGTCCTTTATCTATTTTGAGTTTATTTTTGTGTATGGTGTAAGTTGGTGGTCTAGATCTCACACCTGTCAGAATTGCTATCATCAACAAATCAACAAATGACAAGTGCTGGTGAGGATGCGGAGAAAAAGGAACCATTGTGCACTGCTGGTGGGAAGGCAGACTGGTGCAGCCACTGTGGAAGACAGTATGGAGTTTCCTCAAAAAACTAAAAAATGGAACTCCCATTTGACCCAGTGATCCCACTTCTAGGAATATATCCCAAGAAAACAGAAATACCAATCAGAAAGGATATATGCACCCTTATGTTCATAGCAGCACAATTCACCATAGCTAAGATTTGGAAACAGCCTAAGTGCCTATCAGTAGATGAGTGAATTAAAAAACTGTGGTACTTCTACACAATGGAATACTACACTGCAGTAAAAAAGAAGGCATTCTTACCATTTGCAACAGCATAGATGGAAATGGAGAGCATTATGCTAAGCCAAATAAGCCATTCAGAGAAGATATTAGTAAATATCACATGACCTCACTCATTTGTGAAATATAATGAACAACATAAACTGATGAACAAAGACAGATCCAGAGACAGAGAAGCATTGATCAGACCATCAAACCTCAGAGAGAAGGTAGGGGAGGGTGGGGGTAACGGGGAGAGATCAACCAAAGGACTTGTATGCATGCATATAAGCCTAACCAATGGACACAGATACCAGGGGCGTGAGGGCACAAGTTGGGGGGGGGTGGGGGGATAAGGACACATATGTAATACCTTAATCGATAAAGAAAAAAAATTACACAAATACAAACATTCATACATGTGCTGCTGCATAAGAATCAAAATTGAATCAACATTATCTAACTTAGGAATTAATAAGAGTTTTAAAACACCTATGCTACTTGGTTCTCAGTTGCTGGGTTACTAAATGATATTGAAACAATCATGCAAGAAACTGTGCCATATAAAAGTTATAATACTCCTTTGTCTCATTATCATCTAAATGTTAAATCCTCCATTATAGAGGTAAATTGGGTTTAAAATAGAATGTTTCAAGCAGAAGAGCAAAAAATATAAGGTTAAACAGAGTGAAGAACCAGAGCTTGAATTTATGGTATACAGCTTGCTGGTACATGGACTGATATTTTGATAAACGGAAAAAGACAGAACCTCTGACATGCCCTATAGAGTAAATATACTGATCTGGAACAAAAATTATGTGAAACAGCTGTTAAGTGACAGAAGAAATGCGCATTGGACCACCAGCCTGTCATAAATTGCACTTTTAATCAGAAAGCATCTGTCTTTTCATTTCCTTTTCAGCAATCTCTGCATTGTATTTAGTCTGCACAGAATGCCTCTCCTAACAGGTGCAACAATGTTTACAGATTGAAAACTATATTTAAATGAAGCTTACAACTAGAGACTTTTCAACTAACAGGACAATATTTTATGAGAAGGAATGATTTTAATATTTGGAAAATCCATAGTTTTTTTTGCATTTGTGAAATTCAATTATTGGAGAATTAGAGGAAAGACACCAAGAAAGGTGAAAGGTGCTTTCAAGCAATCTTATGCAATATATTAGCATCCAGAGAAGCTATAGGGAAAAGGCACTGATGAGAATATGGACAACATGAGATATTTGAGATAGAGATTTAAAAATGTCATGTTTAATCAAAATATAATTTAAAACTAATAATGGCCCTTATTTCCATAAAAAAGTGGGAGTTATGGCACTAGTTTATTTCCTTACAGTTAAATATTTTTTCTTTAATCATTATTCACTTTTTAAAATTGAATATAAGAGATTCATAATTAATTTTTCTGGATTAAAACTATGGCAGATATATGAAGGTTTGCATTATAATCACCCAAATACTTTCTCAAAAATATAAGCAAAATCATAAAATTAGCTTCACTTAGAATACATGTATAATTTTTAAACCGAAAGGAACGGTATAATTATCCACTTCAGCTATTTTACTCGAGATGAATGTAGACATAATGAACACAGTTGTTACAGGGTGCAGGCAGGTGATATGGTTTACACAAGTCTGGTAAACCATGTGGCCCTTTAGGTTGATCATTCATGCCCCAATTTTTTTATAGAAACAGGTGTTGAAGCAATATTATTCTTAACTGCATTCTAGAACAAACAATATGGCAGATTCTTTAATAAAGAAAATTGCAAGCCAGTGAGTATTGCACAATTTAGCCGATTGTGTCCATGGGAAAAAGATCCAGTGTTTCCAGAATCCAATTTTTCAATAAAGTGCAGAGCAAATAAAATCTATCTGCAGACTGGATCTTGCGCTTGGGCTTCTAACGTGTGATCTTTAGTGTAATCTTTGAGAATATGAGCTTATGGTTAAACAGATGTGAGATCAACTTCTGTCTTGGCCATTTATTAGTTTTATAACATTAAAAAGCAATTAGATTTTAAACTTAATTTCATCTACAACAGCACCAAAAAAAGTGTTAATAATAACAGCTGACTGATAAGGATACTGTATTAAATGAGATGACACAAAAAGACATAGCACAGTAAGTACTCAATAGGTGGTAGATATTATCTTAGATATTACATTATGTGTATAACATATAGTATATAATACATAAATAGTATACATTATATTTTTGAATCTACTTTCAAACTCATGAAAAATCTCTAAATTTTTATCTACTTTACTAATTGACATAAAATAAATCTGTATATCATGGATAAAGCCTCTCAGTGTTCATAACTCCTCTTAACATATAGAAATAACTATATAGGTTAACACTGAAAGCAAAAGTTATGTGTTCTTTGGAGAGTTCACCACACAAAATTATCTCATCTTGAGCATTCATATTTATAAGGGACAAATCCATTTTTAAAAATGTCCCATGCTAAAGCAATAGAAACAATGTCATCTGTTATAATATAAAGCATAGGGGATTCTCTTTTAATTACTTATTGGAGAAATATAATAAAAACTAGAGGCCCAGTGCACTAAATTTGTGCATGGGTAGGGTCCCTAGGCCTGGCTGGCAATCAGGGCCAATTAAATTCGTGCATGGGGTGGGGGGGAGGGGTGTCCCTCAGCCCGGCCTGCACCCTTTCCAATCTGGGGATGTCCAACTGCTGGTTTAGGCCCGCTGGCTCCTAACCGCTTACCTGTTTGCCTGCCTGATTGTCCCTAACCACTCTGCCTGCCAGCCTGCTTGCTCCCAACTGGCCCCCCTGCTGGCCTTCTCTCTCCCAAATGGCCCCCCCTGCTGGCCTACTTGCCTCCAACTGCCCCCCTGCCGGCCTGATCACCCCCAACTGCCCTCCACTCCTGACCTGATCACCCCTAACCGCCTCTGCCTCAGCCCCGCCACCATGGCTTTGTCTGGAAGGACGTCCAGAAGGTCTCCTGGAAGGTCTCCCCGTCTAATTAGTATATTACCCTTTTATTAGTATAGATAGGATTATTTTGTTGATGGAAATTACAGTCCAGGTATAATTTGAAAACCTAATTGACTTGTTTAGACTAAGCCAGTAGGTATACTTTAGCCAAAGGAGTTTCAGTGATAATAGTACCTTCTGAGAACTTCACTGATAGTGGTTTCCAAATCTTCTTTCTATTGATACCTCAGATCCTCCAGCTGATCCTTATCAAATGCCACCTCTTCTGCCTCAGAAGCTTGTTTTCCTTAACAGTTTACAAGCTCTCTCTTCCCTTCTATGTTCTTACCTAATTGTTTTAGAAATTCTCCCACTAATATTTTAGAACTAGAATTGGGCAATAATAATTGTGATGATAGCTATGATTGATAGAGGCTATATTGCATGTTCAATATTAGCTATGTTTTTTACATGCATAGTGTCATTTATCCTATTCATAACTATGCTATGGTTCCTCATTTCTAAAATAATGCTGAAAGAAGTTAAATCATGTATCTAATAAGTATCAAATAAGTATCAGAGTCGGGAATCAACTATTAGTCCCATTCTTAAGGCTATCCTATATTGCTTCTCTAAATTCTTGGCTTAAAACTCAACCAAGATGAATCAGACCTGTATTGAATAAAAGCTAACATTCAATTTGTTGACATGACAGGAGTTGGATGAGCTGAGATGGGGAAATGATAAAGAGATATTGTAAAATATCAAGCAGAAAAATAAAAATGAGTTATTTCTTAAGACATAGATTGTATTAAAGTATAGACCATGGACTTGTCTAAAAGAAAAGATACTGCTACACATGTACCTCATGTTCAAACAATAGCATATGAAAACCCAAAATTATAAAAGCAGATAAACCATAAAAATTATTTTTGTATTGCTTAAGAATTTATCTCATCACAATAGGATTCACCCAGAATTTCTCCCTCCATGAATTTAAAATGTTAGATATATCAGCTGTTTACAGAGGAGTTAAGGTCTTTGCAGAGAAACACAGAGGTAAGTATTGCTAAAAGCTAATAGATATTAAGACATTAAATACCAGAAGTTTAGTCTATAAATATAATTTAAATACAAATTTTCAAGGACATCTATGATTGTGGAACAAATCAGGTTTTACTCTATTTCCAGCCACTATTTAGTTAATGTAAAAATTACCTCAACCAGGCTATCCCGGATGCTTTTAAAGAACTCCCCAAAAGGCAAGCACAATTTGTTAAAAGAAAATAAAATATCTCAACTAGTTTATATCTACAGAAAAACAATTTCCTGTGACACAATTCTGAGACAGATGAAAATGCTTGCAGTCCACTAGCTGATGAACACAGACTTAATATGGTGCATCATGCTTATGTGATATTCTTTGGGTTGGGGAACCTATCTTCACTAAAAAAGTTGTATCTTTTTAGGAAGGCAAACTTTGGGTAGCGAATCCGCAAGACACATTAATATACAGCACATGAAATGCATTTTCCCCTTGGGCAAGGAGAAGAGAATCTATTGCACATGTCATCTGTTTCTGCGAATACTGAAGATTACAATTATGTTTTGATGTTAATCCAACTACTGCAAATTTCTTGTTGCCAAGCACACTGTGAAAATGTGAGTGACAATATAAATCTTTTTAAATTGAATTCAATGCTACTGAAAAGTGTTTTCAAATACTGTTACAAAGCCCCTGAACAACAAGAATAACTCTCTAAATGAAGCAGCTTCCTATAGTGACCTAGTTGATAAGAAAGACAAATAGGATAAAATCAAATTCTGCATGTCTGCTGTATTGTGTATGTAGGGGGCGGGGGTTCATATCTTAGAAATAATTACCTGTAATGACTTGATGTCCTCATAAGCAAATTGCACACTGGGAACTCCAAGGTGGTTGATGAAATAATCTGCATCACCTTGTATCTGTACGGAACTGACATTGGTTTCTGGGCACTGCGCTCTTCTGAAACAGTTGAGATTATTTTTCTGAAAAACATAATTTACATGGTTAGCACGAACTCAGCTTCTCGGGGCATCTCTAAATCAATGCCACTCCAAGTGTGGTCCATAGGTCAGCAGCATGGATGTCGCCCAGGGACTTATTCAAAATACAGATGCTCAGGCTCCACCCATGCCCTCCTGAATGGGAACCTCCAGGATGGAGCCAGGAATCTGTGTTGTAACACTCTTCTATGATTCTGGATTCTGATGCTCACCAAGTGTGACTAGTGCTGGCTTAAATCTAACTGCTTGTTTTCGTTGCTTCAAAAGCATTTTTTTTATCATGGAATTATTATAAACCATCATAACTTTAATTTGAAATATTTTTAAAGAATGTGAGTCCCTTAAAAAGGTTTAGTTTTATTGTTCTTTTCGTTTTCCCATGAATTTAAATCTAAAGGCTGGTTTGATAGGATACAATTCCACTCCTAAATATGTTTTTTGGAAAACACAGAAGGAATTTTCTCCATTTCTTCTTAAAAGCATATTCCCACACATTTGAGAAATATAGGACATCAACTCTGTGGGAAATCAAGAACCTCTGGGGAAATATATAAGGAGATAGGATATTATTTCTTACACTATGCGTTGTCTAGCATGCAAAACAAATGGAAGTGAGCAATAACATGAGAACGCCATGTCTAATAGACAGATAGTACAGTTGTTTGTATGGAAAATAATACAATCTATAATAATAAAAGAGTAATATGCTAATTAGACCGGGTGTCCTACAGATTATTTTCTGGACGAAGCCAGGGCTGCAAGGAAAGCTAGTGCTGGCAGCTGGGGGAAGGCCTACTCTTGCATGAATTTCATGCATTGGGCCTCTAGTAATTAATAATTAGTAATACAAGAATAAACTGTTTCACATGGTCACAAGTGTAACTTTTGCCCCAACCTGTATGTCCTCCATACACATTTGCCATTGAGTCAAAAATCATTGGATGCTTCAACCTCCCTCCCCATGCTTCTTTGGCATGATACAATTTCAAAAATACTTTTAAATATAACACATGCAAATATTTGAAATATGCAGTTGAATATTCATAGAGCAAATTTTTTCAACTTTTCAAGTACAATGCTAGATTTTTTTTCAAACCCATAATAATGTTTCAAGATCTATCCAATATTCTTTGAGAGTCTAATAGAAATATCTTTGTAACAAATTAAAATCAATTAAAATGGAGACCTTGAGTATTTATAAACAAGGCAAGGTATCAGCTTAAGTTATTTACAAGTAACTTGGATAATTAAGCACTTTTCATATAGAAAGTAAAAAGAGAGTTCTACCGTATAGTCTAATCAGTAGCAACCTAATGCTTTTTATGGTTACTCTCACCAACTTGCTTCTTTTGAAAGCCCGCTTTTCTGAAAATAGAGTTAATACTTTTTCACTTCTTGATAGTCTCCTGGGGTAAAGAATCCTAGAGGTTTTAAGCCTGGAAACATTTAGGTAAGATATTAAATATTTCCAAAGAAGAGCTACCCTTAGTACTAGATAATGAAAAGCAAAACAAACAAACAAACAAACAAAAACTGCTTTACTAGTATATCATTTTAAAAATACCAAGTAGTACTGAGAGATCCAGGTGTTAAAAAAACTGGGTCCTGGGAAGGTATTTCTTTAGCCAGAATGAATATTTCTAAATTTAACGTAAATGTCTTGGTCAGGCAAGTTATTGATCAATGTCCCATCACTAGTGTCACACTCAGCCTGCTTCACTCATTCAAATGGTGGTCAGAGGCATTTGAGTTTGTGAAACCTAAACAGTTGTACTCTTTTATATTATTAATAAAGATTTCATAGAATCTAGTCTTTTCTTTCCCCAGATGTCTAGCCAATGAAATTAATAATCTTTTAAGTGATCTACTTTGCCTTTACTGTAGCCACATCTATATCTTTTTGAGACATCATATATATTCTACTCAATAAATATAAAATATAGGTTCATTTTTAATGTCATTTTGCCTACATAATTTTTAATATCCACTGCAAATGTCAAATTCCTTACAAATAATTGTTTTTCTCACAGAAGAATTACATGGCCTAAAAATTGACAATTTTAAATTCTACAATATGTTTCTGTGAAAGAATTAAAATTTTAAAAATAACATAAATATTATTTGTATAAATATAATCCTATATAATAAAGAGGTAATATGCAAATTCACCCTCATGCCCTCATGTCACAAGATGGCCACCCCACATCATCACAAGATGGCCTGTAGGGGAGGGCAGTTGGGGATGATCGGGCCGGCAGGGGAGCAGTTAGGTGTCAATCATGCCAGCAGGGGAATGGTTAGGGGGCTATCAGGCTGGCAGGCAGAGTGGTTAGAGGCAATCAGGCAGCCAGGCAGGCGAGTAGTTAGGAGCCAGCAGTCCTGGATTGTGAGAGGGATGTCCGACTGCCGGTTTAGGCTCCATCCCACAGGGCCTAAACTGGCAGTCGGACATCCCTCGAGGGGTCCCAGATTGGAGAGGGTGCAGGCTGGGCTGAGGGACACCCCCCCCCCCAGTGCACGAATTTCATGCACTGGGCCTCTAGTATTTATATTATTTTTATTCAGTCTTAACTATTATAGCTTCCCTCTGACAAAAAGTATTAGCTTTCCATATATGTGAGTTCCTAAGATGGCACAGTGGCCCCATTGCAATCAATCCTTGTGTTCTTTGTTTGATGTAATAGTTACACAAAGATCAGTTCTTACTCACTCTCATCTTGGAATTGGTTCAGGGCATTCTATCTGAAGCCAATACAAATTATCTTCTATTCTCTCTGCTTGCCATAGCTACTTCCATTATACAGCTTTAATATTTTCATTGCATTCTATGTTCTATGACACCTTAATGTAATGATTAGTGCATCATTTCTTCCATGTTTTATGATTTTTAGACAAGCCAAATAGGCAATATCCAACGTTTAAGATACTATACACTAAAATACTTCTGCATTATTTTCTCTAATCTGGCTTCCTTTTATTGACTCATTTATTGAATAGTTTTGTCTCTGAAGGTTCATATTACCACCTTGTTCTTATATAAGCTCCTTTGATAAACCAACTAAGACAGCAACAGAGTGGGCATTACCTAGAATTGTTTTCAAATTATATTTTGAAGGTTAGGGCTGTTAAACCACATCTGTGTTGCTACATGTGTACTATTTATGGAGAGAGGATTCAGCATGAAAAACAGGATTGTGTGGCCCAAGGGATAACTGAGCCTATAACTGGATACAGTTGGATATCATGTCCGAGTTAAGCCCACATGAAAGGTATAAGCTTCAAGAAAATCAATTCAACATTAGAACCTTCAGGAACAACACAGGGTTCCCTGAAATACCTTCCTGGGCCCTGTTCCTTATCAACTGAGGCCAGTGTGTCTCTGTAAAATCCTGCAGAGAGAGGACTTACCACATCATCCTCTCTCTCTCTCTCTCTCTCTCTCTCTCTCTCTCTCTCTCTCCCCCCCCCCCCCCCCGTTTCCCACCTCATTTTCTATTGCCTACACTCCTGATTTAACCAGAGACGAGGAGAGGAAACATGTGACCATCAACCCTGTGTTTATTTTATTATTTTGTGCTTTTGTTTCTATCTAGCTTCAGAGTAAAATAGTCAGGATAAAAAGAACCCATTTTGTAGACTGGAATTGCCCCCTAGCCCCCCAACCATCATTATATCTAGGGATTTCCCTTAAGAGCAGAACATTCCTGACACAGAAACCCTGTCCTCTAAATCTTTGTATTATTCCTTACTTTAAAATTTAGGCCAAATTCACAAGCCTCAAGTGATCCTAAATCTATATTCTACCCTAATGTGAATTGTTTTCCCACATAGCATTTCAGTGAATTATAATAGATCTATATCAGTTAATAGACAGTGATCTACTCAACCCCTGTAGGCACTAATGTCTGAGATGGAAGTAGAAATAAAGATCAATTTCCTCCATTTTACTAGAAGTTAGTCACCATGGGAGAGAGAAGGTTAGTAACAAATTTGCACGGGTCAATTAATTTTTAAAATCTATTTACAAGGCTGGGTACATTCAAATTAAGTATTCCATCCAAGGAGTTCAAAATGCTCCATACTTAACATTTGATAATAAGCATTTTTATTCCAGTTCATAAAATAAGCAAGTTCAGGCAAAGATTATAGTTATGTTCCTTGTTTAATTTTCTATCACAAGTCTCTTGAAGACCTGAAATGAAATCACGATCTCAATCCTAAGGCTGCCTTTTAAGCTAAAAGGAAAACCTGATAGTAAATGATCATATGAGTGAATATAAAGAAATTAAATCAAATTTGCACTGGTTGAGGAGCAATACCAAGACACATTGACAAGTTTCTAAAGTATTTAAAAATCATATTTCAGTTGTGAATAACTCACCCCTAATTTGAAAAGATGACAGTTATGAGATACTTTGCTGAATTTTGTTGTTTAATGTGTTAGTTTTAGAAAGCTTACCTACTACTAAAATAAAAATGTGTGTGCTTTTATAATTAAATAACTGCAATTTGATATAATTGGTTTCCCTTGTAATCCTGTGTGTTTTAATGTAAGCATTTTATGACATTATTTCTGGGTTTATATAGGATTTATCAGTAGCCAAAGTGGTCCAGAAGGGGTTCTCTCCCAGCAAACTAGCTATTTTTTACAAATTAGGAAACTGAGGCTGAAAATCAATGGAATTAGGATTTTCTTTTGGATCTTTTCACCTGGAATGCAATGTTCATTCCTTTCTACTATACTGAAATATCCAGCACACTGATCATGTTTAAGGCAGTTGAACAAACTAATCTTAACAGTTATCCTTTCTGAAATTCTATGGGTCTTTTTTTTTTTTAATCACATTCGATCACTGGATATGGTTGTAACAAACTACCTGTGGCATTTCTTCAATTTACTTAGTCACTGGCATGTTTTCTTCACTTAGTTAGCTTATATATTTTATGGCAGTATGTCAGATTGCCATCTAATACCCAACACTTAATAATACATTGCAGATCTCCTCTAATAATGTTTAAGAATAAGAAATTATATTTACAGTAGTCCCCCTTATCTGTGGTTTGCTTTCTGTGGTTTCAGTTACCTGTGATCAACTGTGGTCTGAAAATATTAAATAAAAAATTCCAGAAATAAACAATTTGTAAGTTTTAAATTGCACACCATTCTGAGAAGTATGATGAAATCTTATGCTGTCCGATTTGTCCTGCCCAGGACTTGGGTAATCCTTTTGTTCAGCATATCCACTCTGTTTATGATACCAACCCAATAATCATGAGTCACTCAGTGCCCATTCCATTACCAGATTGACTGTGGAGGTATCACAGTGCCTGTTTATTTTACTTAACAATGGCCCCAAAGAACAAGAATAGTGATGCTGGCAATTCAGATATGCCAAAGATAAGCCCTAAAGTGCTTTCTTTAAGTGAAAAAGTATGTCTGCATAGGAATATATATATATGGTTTGGTATTTCTCTGTGGTTTCAGGCATCCACTGGGGATCTTGAAATATATATCCTACATACGGCATAATGGGAGAACTATACTGACTTTCTTTAATATTCTAAAGTAGAAACTTATTTAAGTTATCTTTTATGCCAGCATTGATAATGAGTTTCTTACACATAAAATATACTTTCAAAATAGTAAGAATTTAAAGAAAAAATTAATAAATATATTGCAATGACTTTATTGAAGATAAACTTGAGTAGGGGAAGAACACCAGCTTTTATCTTATTTTAAAATGGAAAATTTTCAACCCATGAAATAGGATTTTCAAAATCTCCAGTATCTCAAGGTTTCAGTAAAGATTTAATAACTTACTTATTGAGTGTTTACAAAGTATTTTAAGGTTTAAATAGTGAAAGGTTATTAATCCTGTAATATATACAAGAAGAATTACCAAACTGAAAAACACACTTATATACAAGTAGAATTACCAAACTGAAAAACACACTCTAATTTTCTTCTCGTTCTATTATTTTTTTAAAATGTTAATCTTGTTCTGAAATGTGGAGAAATGTTACTTTATATTTGAAACACTTCAAATTAGCTTATAACTAATGAATGCTTTAAAGGTCACTCTATAGAGGTAAAAATGGAGAAGAATGAAAACATTTGCCCTTGTTTTTATTCTAACACCTAAATGATGTTTCCTCTCCCTCAATTCTACTTAGTTTCACCTTCTTCTTCCCTGACCAACTTAAGGCCAAGACCAAGAGGCACATGATGGCAGATGGCCTGTTTTACTTCTATTCACTTAAGTCTTGTGTGACATTAGAAACAGGTGTGGTATTTTAAAACTAAAAATATTCACAATTCAACCAAACTGTTGTGTTTAAATGAAAATCTCCACTAATTAAAACACCATAGGGTATCTTATAACATAATATATTCCAGAAGAATGTATCTTTTAGGTATAAAAATATAGATAAACTAAAAGTGAAAATTCATTTTTTATTATCACAACAAACCCCCAAATGGAAAGAATAATTAATACAAATACCTAATATTACAATTTTTCTGCATGACAAAAATTACCATATACAGGGATAATTAAACCTGGGAAAAAAGTTACAATTCATTTCACAGACAAATGGCTAATTTTTGTAATATATAAATAAAAAAGATTGACAAGTCAATATAAATTACTCAAAGAATATGGCATATGACCAATCATTTCACACACACACATACACACACAAAAAATTTTTAGATACAAAGAAAGTGTCTTTTATATATTTACTTTACAAAAAAACTTTGGCAAGTTTGATATACTACACTGTGGATGTAGGATTCCGAGGCCTCATATGAAGCTGAAGAAAAAAACTGGCACAAATTCTGTGAAGATAAAATTTACTACATTCATAAACTGGAATAATATGCAGTCTTTAGAAAGAGCAATGATACCATATATGCAGTAATAATAAAAACTTCCAAGATACAGTCTACACATAAAAAAATGTGTAGAAATATTCTATGTTATTTGTGTTTAGAAAGGTAAAAAAATGAAAGGAAAGAAAGAAAAATGAAAAGGATATATACTCTACAGTAGGATGGGCAAAAGTAGGTTTATAGTTGTGAGTTTATTTTTATATTATTATTTTTCAATTATTATATTATTTTCCAAAGGAACTAGAAGCCTATTTTGCCAACCCATATGCAAATGGTATTTGCCTCTGGGGAGAGGTACCAGTGGGAGGAATAGGTTGAGAAGAAAGATATTTCATTTTCTACTTGTTTATTACTTTATATGTAAATTTGTGATTATATCACCTGCCAAAAATAAATGCTATACTTTTCAAATTCTTTCTGAACTATATGTACTGTGTTTCCAATTCCAAGACTCCCTTGATTTTAAGGAATAGTATCAATTTTAAAACAAGCTTTTGTTGGATGGTAGGAGAGAAACAAACTATTTAATAGATATCTCTCCATTTCAGAAATGTTAACATTTTACAAAACGTCTTAAAGTAGAGAAACAGGGTAGTTAGAGTTGTATTGTGACAACCATTTAATCTAAGGTTGATCTGGGACCACCAAAAATATGTATGCATTAGGGAGGGAAAGGATAAAAGTAATTGCCTCTTGAGTTTATCACAGAGGAGCAGTTCCTCTTATACAGAATTTGGGAATGGATACAGCAGCATGAGGTCCTGCTGGGGTAGGGGTCACTGAAGTAGGCATTTCACATAACTAGGAGGACAACAGCAGAGAAGAGAGAGCCAAAAGGTGGTGGGGAAAACTGAAAAGAAAACTCCATTTCATAATCATGACATCCTTGAGGCCCATTCCTGTTTATATAGTTTGTGTGTGTTTGTATTTTCTAGGTACATATCAAATTATTAAAAAACTAGAGGCCTGGTGCACGAAATTAGTGCATGGGGGGGGGGTTCTCCTCAGCCCAGCCTGCACCCTCTTGCAATCTGGGACTCCTCAGGGGATGTCCTACTGCCAGTTTAGGCCCGATCCCTGGCCTAATCCCGATCCCTGTGGGATCGAACTTAAACTGGCAGTCGGACATCCCTCTTGTAATCCAGGACCACTGGCTCCTAACTGCTGGCCTGCCTGCCTGCCTGCCTGCCTGATCGCCCCTAACCACTCACCTGCCTGCCTGATCTCCCCTAACTGCCTTGGCCCCTGCCACCATGGCTTTGTCTGGAAGGACATCCAGAATGACAACCAGAAGGTCATTTGGCTGTCTGGTCTAATTAGCATATTATGCTTTTATTATTATAGAATTATTATAGGCTAGAGGCCCAGTGCACGAAATGCGTGCACTGCGGGGGGGGGGGAGTCCCTCAGCCTGGCCTGCACCCTCTCACAGTCCAGGACCCCTCACTCCTTACCGCCCGCCTGTAGCAGAGGCGGGAGAGGCTCTCACCAGCTGTGAGCCCGGCTTCTGGATGAGCAGCGCTCCCCTGTGGAAGTGCACTGACCACCAGGGTGCAGCTCCTGCATTGAGCGTCTGCCCCCTGGTGGTCAGTGCACATCATAGCATTCTGCTGTTCGGTCGATTTGCATATTAGGGTTTTATTATATAGGATATGCTAAATATGGGTCACCTCACTTGCTACAAAGGAGACACTTACAGCCAAAACCGGTTTGGCTCAGTGGATAGAGCGTTGGCCTGCGGACTCAAGGGTCCCAGGTTCGATTCCAGTCAAGGGCATGTACCTTGGTTGCGGGCACATCCCCAGTAGGGGGCGTGCAAGAGGCAGCTGATCGATGTTTCTCTCTCATCGATGTTTCTAACTCTCTATCCCTCCTCTCCCTTCCGCTCTGTAAAAAATCAATAAAATATATTTTAAAAAAAAAAAAAAAGGAGACACTTACATACAGACATTTTATTGGATCATAGTGCAATCCTGTGAGATGGGAAAAACAAGTATTATTATTCCATTTTAAAGATTCAAAGCTTTGCTATCCTCTGGAGACATGACCATGGCCATGGAATGGCAGGCGGGAATTTCTAACTTAATTGTTACATTGTTGTCCCCCACCTTCACACATGGTCTAATGATTCCCCCACACCCCAACATGTAACTAAGGAAATGAGTAAGGAGTCCCTCCATTTGTGCAGAAAGAGCTGGTGGGTTGCTGAATAATTACCTAAATGAAAGTTACCTTTCATTTTAAGACAAACGATGACTTACAAGTAATTTACCAGATAAAAAGACTCTATAGATCCCTTTGCCGCTTTGACATTTCTTTAATAGGTTTGCTGTTGGTTACTCTAATAACTAAACCTATCTCTTTGTGATGTATAAACTATATATAGAAGGACAACCCCAGAGCCCTTTCAAAAAGTGGACTCTGATTATATCAAAATGAAACTGTGAGCATATTGAAAAGGTAAAGTAGAACCATCCAAACCGACCTCAGGTCAACACACTGAATGAAAGCACACTGCCCGTGGGTACAATTCCTGTACCATGGGATCAAGATATAGATTTTATGTCTCAATGAAGGACAACAACTCTGGCTTCACCATGCTGTGCCATGCTGAGGAACTGGCTGACATAACATAACTTCAGCTATTATTTCACTGGCTTTTTTGACGTTTGTCTTAAATAGCTTCCCCTAGCCTCACAGGCAATGCTATTTTAAATAATACAGTGTCAGCGTTCCAGCGTTGTATTCCAGCTGCCAGGCATTAAAAAAATATTAACTGAAAACCAAACTGGTTTTCAATTCAACATTCACTCTCTCAGGCTGCAAATATGTTTAATGAAATATTTAAACAAAATCTTCTGTAGATGAAACAGTTTAGTAAGTTCCCTGCAAAAATAAAAAAAAATAAAAATCAGACATTTCAAAAAAAAAGTCAACCTAGAAGCAAGCGAACAATTGGAGTTACTTTGTACGTATTAAGCATCATTGGGTAGATCGCGGGCAAAAGTTTGCTGTCCTCTCTATGACCAATTGTAAATCAGGTGGGGGTTTTTGTTTTTTTTTTTTTTTTTTTAGAGGTAATTCATTTAATTTTAGGAGGGCATGGGGAGAAAAAGCTGGAAAATGCAGACTTGGCAAGCAGGAGGGCAAAAGGATGTGGATGGCATACGATCACACATTACCATTTCAAGCAAGTTAAGTGCTGAGAGTGAGAAACCAGGCAGAGGAAATAACACCATCAGCAGTACAGTGTCTAACTCTGACAAATGACAGCGTTGTCACATAGCCTGAAAGTCCTGGGCCAAAATACCTGCTAGACCAGAGACAGCTTTACTGGAATGAGTCCATCAGAGCTTGGTAGACCACTGTTGCATCTCAGGAGCACAGTGCAGAGAGACACGGCACCCCATGACTAGCACTCCAATGACAAGTCCCACATGTTAGGATTTTTTGTACCAGAACTAGGGCTGTTCTTTTGGTCAGAATAAGTCTTACATCACTTGCTTTAACTTAAGTCTCCTTCATTTTTTGAGGGCAGATAATATGTCTTATTCATCCTTCTATGGACCCCATATTGATCAGCACCGTAAAATGGGTACCATAAAAGTTTTTGAAAATGAGGTCAACCCAACCACATGATTTTTTTTCCAATAAGAGGACATGGTAGGGAGAGAAAATAAGAGCTACACAAACACCATCTGGCTTAGTCTAGGTTTACAACTGAAAGTTACTGGACCCAGAGTGCCAAATATGCCACAGAAAGTTTGAGGTCAGCTTCAGGTAATTTCCTAAGTCATAACTATTCTGGAAAGCATTTTCCTCCTTATTTTCTTGCTGAGCAACATCTGTTTTCATGTAAACAAAGTATCTCATTAGGCACCTCTAGGAAGTCAATAGGTAAGTACTTGCATCACAAAGTGCATTGTGATAAGTAGGTGCTTGAGATAAATATTAAAGAACAATCAAAGCATGACCCACAAATAGACTGAAAATGAGATAGATGATTTTTCACTCTCCCTACAAAACCATTGATGTTTCTTTTCAGCAGTTTGGATTTGGAGCAATCACTTAACTTCCTGAAGTCTTGAATTTCTTAAAAGATGAATATGTGTACAATATGAAGAGGTTGAAAGAAATAAATTAAATAATGCATGCAAAGCACAAGTCCATCAAAAGTGCTTTACACAAAGGTGTTATTATTATGAATCATCATTCTTGTAAAATAAAAACACACACACACAGCCCTCTGATATTTTTTTGCAATGTTTTTCTTACCAGTTCTAGTTAAAACTATATTTTTCCTGCCTTCTAAGATGTCAAATGTTCATTGTTAGAAAACTAAGTTGTTGTTTTTTGTTAATTTATGTAGTTTTTCCTAATGAACTTTGGTTTTAAAGGAGGTTTTTTAATATACTTTTTGTTTTTTCCCTTATTAATCTAATCTCTTTGGATTCATGTAACATAATGCTATTTTTTGTTTTGCTAAATACTCTTGCTAAATGCATTAAAATATTTTTTAAATATTATACAAATTTAAATATTGTAAAGTGTATCCCCTTTCTATTTCTCATAAAATAGGCTTTTTCAACATTGGGGTAAGGCTATATAAAAGATGATTACATACACGTAAGAAATGATAGGATATTATTACATATTTTTCATTTGTTATCAAAATTTTATTAAGCAATTTTTAATTTTTCTTAAATTAAATTTTCCTTAATAAAATTATTTTCTTAAAAATAAATCTTAACAATATGTGATTACAACATTGTTATTATAGATCCAACCTATATAAACTTATAACATTTTTATTAAAATATAGATTGATCAAAATAAATCTGTGATGGGAAAACACAAGAAAAATACTTTTAAAATACTACAATGATAAAAAAGTAAAATAGACCAAAACAGTAGCAATATTCTAACATTTTAAAAAATACATAGTACATAATTCATATTTAACTATCTACTATGTGCCAGTTCCTTTCAGATATCCTATTTTTTCTTCATTACAACACTTTGGGGAGGAAATAATTACTCCTAAGCTGCCATTGCTAAGAGAAATTAAACAAATCATCTGCAGTCCCTCAGTTAGTGATAAGGCCAAAATTTGGACCATGGTTTCTGTTCCCAAGTCCGGTAGTCCCAATTATTTAACCCCAATTCTGGTATTTAAAAAAAAAATCAACTTTCAAAATTCACTGTAAAAATTCCCTCTTCCACACATCTGAGACTAAGAGAACTTGGAA
Source organism: Plecotus auritus (assembly GCF_963455305.1). Classification (NCBI taxonomy): domain Eukaryota; kingdom Metazoa; phylum Chordata; class Mammalia; order Chiroptera; family Vespertilionidae; genus Plecotus; species Plecotus auritus. Next base: position 192,609,477 of record NC_137771.1, read on the forward strand.
ATGGAGACTGCTTTGATATAAGACTTAGTGTTAGGTTTGACACTTGGCACAGGCACAAGAGGCACAGCAGGGACCATTGTCCTCCTGCCTTCTGCCACCTTGACATCTTATTTGGATGTGAAATGTATACTTCGGACTTAACTTCATCAAAGGTTAAATTTTATATTATGCTAAATGAAATAAGCCAGTCACAAAACTACCAGCACTGTATGTTTCCACTTATATGAGTGCTATGGATTGGATGTGTTCCCCTAAAATTCATAAGTTGAAACATTAACCCTCCCAATGTGACTGCATTAGAAGATAGGGCTAGTGAAGAATGATAAAGTTTAAATAAGGTCACAAAGTGGAGCCCATCTGGTAGGGATGGTGCCCTTAGGAGAAGAGAAAGAGACACCAGAGTTCTTTCTCCTTAGCAGGTAATGACACAGCAAGAAGGCTGCTGTCTACATACAGAAGAGAGCTCTCACCAGGAACCAGCACTTTGATTCTGGACTTCTCAGCCTACGGGACTGTGAGAGGTAAATGTATGTTGCTTTAGCAGCCCAATTAGCTTAATACAATGCAGTATGTAGACTAGTCAAATTCAGAGTTGAAAAGGAATATTGTGGTTGCCAGGGATTAGGGGAGGAAGGATTGGGCAGTTGTTTAATGGGTTTCAGTTTTGCATAATGAAAAAGTTGTGGAAATTGGGTGTACAATAGTGTGAATATAGTTAGCACCACTGAGCTATACACTAAAAATAGTTAAGATGCTAAATATTAAGTATATTTAACCACAATTAAAACTTCAAATATATAAATAAATACATAAATAAATTCTTGATTTTTTGTTCTCTAATCAGCCCTATCCCCAGTGTTCATTACCTACAAATATGGTCCCAACATTCACCCAGTTGCTCACATCAGATTTTTAATGGTCACCCTTTACATTTTACTTTCTTTTGGCCCTTACATGTATCTAGTGTTTCCCAAACTTCAGCTTTCAAGAGATCACCTAGAGGGCTTGTTACAACACAGACTTCTGACTGAGTGGGCCTGGGTCAAGACACATGTGTACTAGTATACATAAAAAGTATACAGTAAGAAATTGAGAATTAAAAGGAACTACTACTATTACAAAGTAGATCTTAGAAAGTATAGGCAAAGTTCATAAGATAGTTTCTAAAGTTCAGAGAAATAAGGTATTTTTCATAAATAATAACTTTACTCCCCAGAGTCCAGAATCTGTCTACCTACATTTTTTATATGTTTGGCATTCATTGAAATAATGGCAATTTTAAATGAACTAAATGAAATAATTTCATAAATTGAAATAATTTCATTCAACTTCTGTCATTTGAAATCAAGAGTGTATCTTTTATTTATTTATTTTTTTGGGGGGAGACATGAGCCTGGTTTATGGCAATCCTTTGAGCAAAACTCCAGCCCCCTACAACAGAGTACAGTCCCAACCAGTCATGAGTTTACTGGAGTTGCCAAGGAACCCAACAGCCCTGCCTTCCCCCAACTCCCAGCACTGCTGCTGGCAGGCTAAGGCCAGTGAAGGTGGTCCCACTGCCACTCCTGAGTTCATGTTGGATGTGCCTGGCCACCCTAGTAGGATGGGGCGGGAGTGCAGGAAGAGTGATGGCCAGGATCTCAGGAAGCCCTCTGCTCAAAGATACAGCACTAAAGGCCTTCTTGAGTAGGAGAAGTTGCCTTTCAGGAAGTGTGATCCTGAGGCCATGCCCACCTTATTCCAGGTGTGGTCTTTACTGTAGATAGGCCTGATGGAGTGGAAGAACCAGCTGGTCAGGTACAAATTCTTCAGGAAGTCAAGGCCTGTGATTTGGCAACAGACCTTTTCAGTGGGCCATCTTTTCACACTCCTCAATCTGGTATTGCTCTTCCTGCACAGGTCTGCGACCCTCAGGGAAGCATGCCTCTGTGAGGCCAGATGAACTGACTGAGCAGCAGAACATCCTCAGAGCCATATTTGTGTTTCAGGTTCCACTGGCCAGAGGGGTTAGGGGGATTTGAACTTTCCTGAGGAGTGGTAGGCCTTCGATTATAGTTGTCTTCTCTTCTTGGACTCCACCACTTCCCTGAACCTGTGATCTGCAGGCTGAGCCTACCTGCTCAAGGCCAGGCCTGTGAGGATCCCTCAGAACAGAGGCCATAGTCGGTCACCAGCACACTGAAGGCCCCCTCTTGAAGCTCTTTTCATTTCTTTCTTTTTTTAATTTTTTAAATATATATTTTTTATTGAGTTCAGAGAGAAAGGGAGAGAGAGATAGAAAGACTAATGATGAGAGAGAATCATTGATCTTCTGCTTCCTGCAAGTCTCATGCTGGGGATCGAGCCCACAACCTGGGCATGTGCCCTGACCAGGAATCGAACCGTGACCTCCTGGTTCATAGGTCAAACACAGAGCCACGCCAGTTGGGCAGCTCTTTTCCTTTTTTAAAAAATGATTGGCTCTGATAGCTAGGTTTCAAAAAGTATTTTACCTATTTTTTTAAGTGCTTTGTACTTCATACAAGATTTTGACCTATATACTCTTTTGATATATTCATAGCATTTTGAGATAATTGAGCCATTACAGATACCTGACAGATGAGAAAATTGAGATGTAGATACGTAAGCAATTGTCCACAATCATATAAAAAATGAATAACAGAGACTCCAGTAGACTTGATTCCTACTCCAGGGTTTTCTTTTCCCCTTATATATGTCTGGTCAAAAGATTTTTACCCTCAGTTGTTGCTTTAAAATCTTCTCCCCTTACTGGAATGTATTTTTTAGGTAAATGTGTATCCAGAAGGAAGCATGAGATGAACTGCTATCACTACCTACCCTTATGCTGTTCTGTGTTGGTCACATTAATAAAAGCCAAGAAGACCGTCTAACCTGAGCCCGTGTTCTGAGCTCTGCAGTTTACTACCCTTTACCTTGGTTGCATCAAGAAAACAATCCTTAAAAGATGACTGCTCAGAAGTTAAGTGTAGAAAAAATTAAGAGGATTTTTTAAGCCACTTCAGTTCAGATCTCAAACATTCAAGAAGATTTCATTAAGCATCATGGATCTCAGAAACAATAAACCTAGCATGGCAATAAATAATAGGGCTAGGATGTGCTCCTCTCTCAAATAATAAGAATGAAGAGTTTTAATCTCTCAGGGTTGTCTACAATATGAATGCCACTAAGTAATCACAGAAGTTAGTAATATGTATTCTTAACATATTTTATAAATATTGAACAATTAACTATTTTCTGAATACCTATTTATATGACATCTGCCAGAAAATACAAACTATGAAGAAGATGCATAATTTATATCTTTAAAAAGCTTGTGATATAGTTGGTAGGAAATGCTTCTCTGTACAAATGCATAGATGACACAAAGAAAATGTTGTTTCTAAAGGGTACTTTAAAGGGTACAGTACAGTGATTTAAAAACTACTTTCGAAGTTACTATACTAGAGTTGAATAGACTCTATTGTAAGAAATCTTTGGCAACAGCATAGGGGTTAGCAAATAATGCAATAATATGTACCTCCTGCTACTTGAAAGAGAGGTCGGAGTATTGCAAAAACATTTGGGAGAAACTTTTTTCAGGGAACTTTAAAATATTCTCATCCCTTATGACTTACGCTTTAGAACATTCTAATCCTAATTTCAATCATTTGGTTTAGAGCCAAAACAATAGAGGACCACTAGGAAATTCTAAGCTCTTGAATTCTCAGATAATATATAATGTGTTATTTATTTTAGAAGTCCAAAGAGCTCAGGAGATAACTAGAATTTATAGACTGTTCTTAGCTTTTAAACATATTTATTCAGCATCTACAACATTAAATAACTTGACAAGTTACTTTGTTTACTTTCTGGGGCCTTAATATGCTTAGCAGATATACACTGAGCTATCAGTATAAACAAAGGATAATTACTCAGATATAACATAAATATTTAAAAGGCTGCCCATAACTTTGTTTCATTGAATTTATTGAGGTGACATTGGTTAATAAAATTATATAGATATTAGGGGTACAGTTCTATAATGCATCATCTGTATATTGTATTGTGTGTTCACTAGCCAGAGGCAAGTCTCCTTCCATCACCATTTATCCCTTGACCTTCTCCTACCTCCCCCACCACCCTTTCCCTCAGATAATCACCATACTGTTGTCTGTGTTCATGAGTTGTTATTGTTTTTACTTAATCCTTTTGTACATTAGTGGCTTGAAAGGAAAGAAAGTAAAAGAAAAGCTTAAATCTTTAAGAGTTAATATAATTTTTCTGGCATTTGATTCAGACCATAAAATTGAAAAGTATTGATAAATGTATATAACCAATTTGTCATCAGCAATATCTTTTAAAATACATTTTTTAAAAAATTAAATGAGATTACATTGAATTTTATTTTCCCCACTGAATTAAGCAATTAATTCAGAAATTTTGGACATCCATAGGTATATACTTGAGTCCTCACCTGTAAAAAATGTTGCAAGTCATTGTGTTCATCAGTGTATGTTTCACCAATACAATGGTATAAAATGCAACATAAGCAAGAGGAAATTTTAATACATTCTGTAATGCATGCTTCACATCTTGTTATGCTTTTATTAAATATTCAGTTGCTAACGTAGCTGTAACACTGTGCAGCAAGAGCACACATATTATTAGAACATTTCTGTAACAACTTGTAAAAAGGAAACATGAAGATTTTGACAAGCACATAATATGGTAAATCTCAGTAATATGAAAGTAGAGCTTTAAATTTCAACATAAATGGAATGTTCAAGATTTTAAAATAATGATAGTGGAAATAAAGTAATTCAATAGGCAGAATTGCCCTAGTCATTTGCAAACTACTGAAAATACACATATAAAATTTAATATTCTATTTTCTTTTTTAACAAGAGGTCTTATTGAAGAGAGGGAAAAAGAGCAAATATGAAGTAATCATGTACTGGTGAATACAATATTCTTCCAGAAACTTTAGATAAAGGAATATCAACACTTTATCCCATTGAATTTCCAGCAGACTTCATTTTTCTATGTAATCTTTTCTTAACAATCATACTGATACTTGTTTTGTGTCTTATACTTACAAAAAGTTTGCTTATAAGCATTTCTTTATATACAAAATATAACCCATTTTACATGGTTTTGCAAATTTACACAGTTTACATAAACACATAGTTTTAAGCCAATGATACAATATAAATCACTAGTGCAATGATATATGGTCATAAATTTCCACATTTACCACACACAAAAAAGAATTATACCAGGAGATAACTAGAAAAAGAATTTGCTCCTGTATAGATTTCGTCATATACAAAGTGGTACAGCAGAGAGTAATTCACACTTTAAGAAGGATGACACTTCCCACTTTAATGAGACTTAGTTTAATGGTATAAGGTAAGATTTAAAGGCTATAAATTGTTAATGAAAAATGTGAAGCCAGAAAATTTTGTCACTCAGTAGCTCTTTTCTATTTCCAAATGACCCCAAATAAGGGACCTGACCAGGATATGACAGAGAGTGTATTTCTGTGGTTGCTGTCATTGTTCTCGACACTAACAAGGCTGACACTCCTGTAAGAGCCTATGTTGCTAGGGTGTCCTTGACCTCTGTTTCAAGTACAATCACTCCTGAAGTGCCTGTTTCTTCCCCCAATGAAGGATCTCATCATTATTACCTTTTTGCTGGTTTGCCCATTCAGATCATTAAACTTTCAAGTAAGTATGGCCTGCAGCTAAGCCCACTTGCCATCACCTCACTAAATGTACCACCTAATTCAGAGACAAGGACACACACACACACACACACAATCTCCAAATGGATTCCATAACAAAAGTGTTTTTTCAGATCTAATTTCTAATTATTGTAACTGTAACCTCCACTGAAAAATCTATTTTTGGACAGCCTGAAATGCTCTAATATCATCTTCACTGAGACATGTTATTGCCATTCAGCCAATGTGGTGGCTGTGTTTCTTCCAAATAAGATGGCAACAGTCAAATATTTTAGAAATGTGTGAGCTTCCCCTAGAATGGCATATATGGAGAGATTCCTGCTTTACAGAAAGTTTATTTGTTGCTATATTCTGAAATTCCCACTCCAGAAACACTTAATTAATAATCACTGCACAACTAGAGATTCTTACTTCTTTGGCTCTTATTTTTTATTCTAAATATGTTATTGAAGTCAGAGCAATTTATTCTGCCCTGGCAAATTAAGAACATTATTATGATCCTTTCTATACTGTCCCAATATAGGGCCAACAATCAACATATTTCTTGTAATTAGCAATACCAATCAATAGCCTTAAAAATTTCTTTATCTTATCAGTAAGGGAACTTGACTATATATATATATATATATATATATATATATATATATATATATATGTCTTTTATAAGTCCTATACGCAATAAATGTATAGTGTGTAACATATGGTTCGGTCTCTAAAATTCAGGTGTTACAGTAGGCAGCTAGTTAGATAGTCACAGAAAAGAAGGGAGCCAGGCATCAAATTAAGCTGGATGGCTAGGAAGGGTAAGCTTCACAAACACTGAAGCGAACAGCCACCCCTTCCACCAGACAGGCTAATTCCAGAGCAGACAGGAAATAACAGCTTTCCAATCTTCCCAGAGAACAGCTGGTGCACTCTCACTCCCCCAGATTAACAAAGGGAGGAATAAAGAGTGAGGAAGAAATTCCTCTGATGAGGCATGTGCAGTAGAAGCCATGATGGCACAGGGTTAGTTTATTTTACTAATGTGTAGTCTGAACTAAAATGACAACCATAAAGGGGAGGAGAAAAACCTGGGGAAAGGGGATTGGATATAGGAGGGTACCTGCATAGCCCTGGAAAGATCCAGTAAAGAGATTGGATAGTTTGAAAGAAAGTTTACCCCTCCCAAAATCTAAAGAATACAGGGAAACTTAACAAAGGCCTTAGGTGCCAAGTATGGCTCTCTTCAGCAGTTGCACAGGCTGAAGCACAGCACTAAATGAGGGCCATATATGAACAGAGAAAGTACTGGACTACTAGAGCCTGGGAATGCAGGCTAATGGTATGGCAGCTTTGGGTCCTGGCCCTCCTCTTGGGCTTGGTGGGGACAAGTGCTGGCCTGCCACCCCAGAGTTGGACTTCTTCCACATTGAGCTGGAGCTGAGTCACCTGGTCCTGAATGAGACATCACCTAAGTCCTTCCTTTGTTTTTACTCCAATAAATGTGCCACTGTACCTCAAATCCTCCTGTGCATGTATCCCTGAATTGCATTTCCTATGATACCATGGAAGAATCTGATTTTCTCCAGCAACACAGAGAGACCAGGCCCAACCTGGGCCTAGATTTAAGAGGAAGAGCAATCTCCAGAATACCTTCAAATACTTGGAGCTACACTGTCAGAGTAGGAAACTACTCTTAGAGAAACAATTTAGAGCAGTGTGGCTGGATTTTCTGTAGTCACAAGTGCCAGAGTGCCTTGGGTTTAGACCAGTGGTCTTCAATTAATTTTTAGACCCCAATATACTTATTAGCAACAAGGACTCACTATGCAAGTAGAATCGGCAGAGAGAATACATAGAAACAGTATAGATAGACTTGAAAATATCCATTCGGTTATACTTTTAATTAAACCCTTTAAAGCCAGCATATCGCTTCCAGTTGAAAATTACTGGTCAATACTCCAGAGCTGTGGAAAATATAGTGAGAAACAGAGTACTGTAGCTAATGGGAAAACTCGTATTAATGATTTCTACCTTTAACTATGGCTGATCAATCCAACTGGAATAATAAGCCCCAAATAATAATTATGGAGGAATAGTGAAGACAAAGAGTATTCAAAAGAGAAATCCAGCCCTAGCCAGTTTGTCTCAGTGGATAGTGCATCAGCCTGTGGATTGAAGGGTCCTGAGTTCGATTCTGGTCAAGGGCACATTCCCGGGTTGCTGGTTCAATCCCTGGTGGGGGGCGTACAGGAGGCAGCTGATCAATGATTCTCTCTCATCATTGATGTTTCTATCCTCTCTCCCTCTGCCTTCCTCTCTGAAATAAATAAAATTTTTTTTTAAAAAAGAGAGAAATCCACACTATAATGGAAGTGTGAGGTTAGGAAATGCTGGGATATAGTTAGATGATATAGAAAGCTGTATTAATCACTTGTCAAAACTTATTAAAAACCAAGTGTGTTCAACCAGAAAATCTTCTTCACATTAGACATTTAGTTATGTAAAATAAATATTATCTAAAATGGGAATAAAATATAGCTATACTCTATAAAGAAGAAAGTTATACTTTAATTCTGTCATTCTTTTTCCTATAGAAGTTAATATCATTTACTTTAGAAAACCCCAAAGTGTAAAAATAATTTTTATTACAGGTGACATTTCTAAAATTTCAATAGCTACTAGAAACATAATTATTTTTATTTAATTTACCAAAAGAACTGTATATAATGTCATGTTTCATTGAAAGAGAATTACATATTTAATTTTGGCAGCAGGGCTGTGTTTAGATCATTTGGGAGTGTTCTTAAATGATTTTTGCAATTAAAGGTGCCTTTATTGTTTGCCAGCTCTGCAACTTTGGGTGGAATACCAAAACTCTTTATATGTTACCTAATAACCAAATTAGATAATAATTGTCCTTACTTCCTAAGGTTAATTTTAGGATTAAAATGCCTAATAATAAAATATCTTATAATTTATAACAATAAAATTTTTCTCCCCAAATGTTACCTATTGTAATTATTCTTATGAACAACAGTAAAATTAAATACCTGATACAGAATTCCTTTCATGAAAATAATTCTACATTTCTGCCACACAGACAAAAACCGTGACTCAGAACTTCAAATAAATCATTGTAGTTCACAAAGTTCTGTATAAACATCCCATTGCATTCAACAACTTGTCCTAGAGAAGTTATTTACATATTAAAAGGTGCTGGGCAAGGAAAGGATGATTCATGGAGTAATAGCAATGAATGGATTTCTTTAAATTACATTTCAATTATTCAAGTGTTGAGAAATATTAGAGAGCCAGTTACTTTTCCTAAAATAAAGACAATAGCTTACTTAAGACCTCCCATTTTTTATGCTTGTTATCTCCATTGAGTGTTATGATAACATACAAACTATGTCTTGAAGACTTAAGTTCTTTGACGACTGTCTTTGTGCAAGCTACATTTTACATGTAATAGGTATTCAAAACACATGTGGAAAATAATTAGCTCTAATTATGAACATTAGTTTACAATTAGAAAAGTTAGTTGGATACTCTCAGTCTTATGGCTAATGATAGATCAGGGATTTCAAATTCATATTCTCTTATTCTCTCCAAAAAACTTTACGGTCACACAAGACAGGATAAAATTCACTACTATGATGACAAATCAGATGGATTGTCATAGTGAACACAAATTACATAAGCACATATTTATAATTAGATTATAGAAATAGCATATACACAGTAAATTTACAATGCTAAAATAATTTTAAGGACAGATTTCACACTGAGTAGTGCACAAATCAAATATGAGTGAGTTGTAATGTCAGTAAAGAGAAATAACACAATGGTTAGATGTATAAATAAAATAACCACATTCAACTTTACTTATGGTTTTGACTTTGGCATTTCAAATCTTGACAGAAAAGGAGGAATGACTATATTTATAGAGTAATGAAAATGGGTTTAAGAATCACAGCATAGAAATATATGACAAAAAATTAATGTGTAAAGAAAAATGAATGATTATCTCCAAAGAAATATCATGTATAGAGGATCAAAAAGCCATTTTAAACTATACTATGAATAAAATAGGAAAAAATTTAAAAACAAAATGACACATTAATTCAGAAGGAGAGCTCAATTTTCCTACACCGCAAGATTAGCTAGAACTCTTTGGGAACACAATGCAGACATTCCCTTGTCTGGGTGTTTTGGGAGCAATAAGCAGTAGAGACATTAGAATCATCCTATGGGGCCTTTGATTCTGTTAATTCCCATCTATGAGTCACCCATTCACCTTTTAAAACTCTAATAAAATATCATTCCCTCAGTCAGCATTAAGGATAACTTCCTCTGCCCATTCAATTTTCAATTAGACTTATCTCAGTGTACCATATACCAAATCACTATGGAGTTTGGATCTTGAAAGCCATAACAAGCACCATTTTTATATGCATCTCCAGTGTCTATCACTGTGCACTCTCTTTAGTAGGCACTTAAGACCATCACTTACCATGCCATTCAAATAGTCCAATGGCATTTGTGAAGCCTCTTCACCCATCTGGAGGGAAGCAATGCTCATCAGATCTCAGTGCCTTAGGACTTAGTCTACCAGCCACCACTCAGCTGCTTCCCCTCTCATTGAATCTCCTATGTTGTACTACAGTACTACATGGATGCTTTATCTGCCTTACCAAAGCAGCGGCCACTTGAGAGCAGAGGCCGGTAATATTTCTATTTGTATCTTATGCAGCATCCTTACAGACAGGAGGTCCATAGCACAGATTTTGTAAAATTCACCATTTAATATGTGGTGATATATAATAGTTAACACATAAATTAAGGGATAGAAATACAAAACCTACATTACAGTACTTAAATATCAAAGAAGTAAATGTTTTTATGTCCACATCTTTCAGAACTTTGGTGTATTATTCAGAGCACTAATATTCTTATTTGAGTAAGTTGGCTTTTAACAGTTTAGTTTAACTTCTATTGAACTAATAAGCACTATGGACTGAGGTTTTCTGGCATCAGGACAGTATGGCAATATCTGACATTACAGTAATGCAGGATGCTTCACATTTCAGCACTTTATCTCTTATTAAACCACCAGAGAACCGGCAATATTAGAATAGCTGGAAAGTGCCTGCAAATACTACCAACAATTTTCAATGCTAAAGATTTTCTCATATGCATATAAACTTAAAAATTTTGGCAGAAGGAATAAGCATTAGATTTTCTATTACTATGTATCAGAAGTACTACTTAAGATATAACCTCTGCCTGGCATACATTTTTTCTAATTCACTCAATTCTGAATTCTATGATAAATGTAGGTTCTATGTACATGTAAGTTTATTAATTCTACTGACAATTCTGATATGTACATGTATTATATATATATATATATGTACATATATATATATATATATATATATATATATATCCTATCTAATAAAAGAGATACACATAAATTGACTGTACCTCTGCTATGACCACAAGCCACGCCCACCAGCCAATCAGGAGTGAGTATGCATATTAACCCAACCAAGATGGCAGCGGCCACAGAGCTGGAGTTGAGCAGGAGGCTTGGGTTGCCCCCAGCGATGGAGGAAGCCAAGCTTCCCGCCTGCCCTGGCTGGCCCTGGCCTCTGCCCAAGGCTACAAAGTTTCAATTATAGAAGATAAATAAATCCCAGATACCTGCTTCCAGCCAGCCCTGGCCTTGGCTCAAGGAGGCACTGGAAAAATAAAAAGCAAAAAAGGAGGGGCTGGGAGCTTGGGTCACTGGGGTCCATGGTCATCCTGCAAACAGCCATCAGCCCCTCACCCTCACCCAGGCTGGCCAGGCACCCCAGTGGGGACCCCCCACCCTGAAGGGGTTATGGCCAGCATTCAAACATCCATCAGCCCCTCACCCAGGCTGGCCAGGCATCCCAGTGGGGACCCCCCACCCTGAAGGGGCTATGGCCAGCATTCAAACAGCCATCAGCCCCTTGCCCAGGCTAGCCAGACACCCCAGTGGAACACCCACCCTGATTCAGGACACACTTCAGGGCAAACCAGTTGGCCCCCACCTGTGCACCAGGTCTATATCTATACTAATAAAGGGTAATATGCTAATTAGACTGGGAGACCTTCCAGAAGACCTTTGGGATGTTCTTCTGGACAAAGCCATGGTGGCGAGGCCGAGGTAGAGGCAGTTAGAGGCCAAGAGGGGAGGGCAGTTGTGGGTGATCACGCTGGTGAGGGGCAGGGCCGTTGGCACTAAGCAGACCAGCAGGGGGGCCAGTTGGGGGCAGGCAGGCCATCAGTGGGGGTCAGTTGGAGGTGATCAGGACATCAGGGGGGGGCAGTTTGGAGTGAGCATGCCAGCAGGGGGCAGTTGGGGACAAGCAGGCCAGTGGGGAGGGCAGGTGGGGGCGAGCAGGCCAGAATGGGGGGCAGTTGGGGGTGAGCAGGCCAGCAGGGGAGGCAGTTGGGGGTGATCAGGCTTGGAGGGGGCATTTGGAGGCGAGCAGGCCAGCAGGCAGAGTGGTTAGGGGCAATCAGGCAGGCAGGCAGGCAGGCAGGTGAGCGGTTAGGAGCCAGCAGTCCCCGATTGCAAGAGGGATGTCCAACTGCCGGTTTAGGCCTGATCCCTGTAAACCAGCAGTAGGACATCCTTCGAGTGGTCCCACATTAGAGAGGGTGCAGGCCGGGCTGAGGAACAATTTCGTGCACCGGGCCACTAGTGTGTGTATATATATATATATATATTCTCTGGAAAAATGGTTCCTCATGTACCGCTACATCTCATGTACCGCTGGCCTGCTCACCCCCAACTGCCCCCCATTCTGGCCTGCTCGCCCCCCCTCCCCCCCACACACACGTGTATAAATATACATATGTGTATAAAAATAAAGTTGTTTTTATAGTACTTAGTTTGGAAGAGAGGTTAATTTCTGCTTGGTTCTTATTATCCCCAAATGTGTATCAGAAAAAAACATTTTTGACTGAAAAAAATTTCAGTCTATACCTTTATGATAAAAACAAAATCAAAGGCATTCTGGATGACATAGAAAATCAATATAATCAACCCTAAAAATAACCATCTGTTTTGTGTATATCTTCACTTTGATACAGAAAATCCACATTTTTAGTCATCTGCTTGCATGTCCTCATACTAGGCATCTTGTCATCAACTTAAAACTTGTCTAAATTGATACTGTGTCACCTATGTGGGAATTCTAAAAAATGTTATGTTCTCCCCCAATAAATATAGCTTTATTTATTTGATAGTTATGTTTTTGTTTTTACTATAAGGTCCACTTGGAGTTCTAGTTATGTGATCCAAGTCTTTGGGAAAATAATCTCAAAGCTTCCATTTTCTCATTAGTAAAAAGAGGGAATTAGACCAATAATTCTTATTTAAGGAGGCCCTGCCCTTTGAAAATCAGAACCTCTAGAGATAAATAGATGGGTGCAGTTCTTTGAGAAATCCATACATAATATTAAAATATAATTATATTTTTGAAAAAGAAAACACGATACTTTCATATTACAATCTATAGAATCCATAGCTCAGCAAAATTATTTTTGAAAACATACTATGTTTTGCAATTAGTGACTACCACATGGAGAAGGAATGTGTGGGAGCAATATGATTCCAAGGGGCATCAGAATCTCTTCCTGGTTTGATTCTAGAGGTGGCTTTCAGTCCATACATTTTCCTGTTTGCACATCTTCCTGTCATCTGAATTCTGATGCAGTTTTTTTTTTTTTTCATTTAGCACATGCACCACTGCCTCCCTACAATCGTATCTGCTTCTAAGATCTCCCCACTGTACTGCTACATCTCTTGTTTATTCTCCTAGGTTTCAACACTCTCCTTTCTGAAGAACTTACTCTGCATCTTTTCTCACTCTCTCTCTCCCATACTCTCACCAATCAAAAATGCTTTGTTATGAAAATGTGGGTATACTATTTCAAACTACACACCCATCCCTGTACAAAAGGCAATTTCCTATGTCTTTTTATAATCAACCAGATTCTGATCCTGTGGGTCTTAAATTCCTAAGGGAGTTGATAATTATAACTAGTCCTAGATTATGAGCACAAAGACTTGTCTGTAGAATTAGTCATGTGTATTATTATTTTTCAAATGTGTCATATGTATGTAATATGATATGCAGTATGTATACTGCATGTATTAAGTAACAGACACATAATATATTTCATGCAGGATATTATAAAATGCTGGTGGGATTTACAAATTTATATTTATTTTCAAAATGTCATTGGATTTAGTATATATCATGTACCATGGCAAGGAGATATTAAAATATCTCTTCTACCTCAATGATTTGGAACTAATTGACTAAGTCACCCATTGGAGTATTATTTATATACTATCTTAGAACATGTTTTTTATTGGTGAAATCAGAATTTTAGAGGAAGGTGGAAGGAGATTAGAGACCAGCCAAACTAATATTTCTGATCTACTGTTTAATTTCTCAAGTGTATTTTGGCTAGCTATGTAACTAATAGAATCCTATCTAATAAAGACAGAATATGCAAATTGACCATCACTCTGTGACAAAAGATGGCGGTGACCACAGCCAATAAGGAGGGAATATGAAAATTGACGTGGCAAAGATGGCCGCAGAAGGGCCGGGACGCAGGCATTCTGCCCTGCCCCAGCTGCTCCGGGCCCCTGGGCAGCATGCGCGCGTGCAGTCACAGAGCTGCTGGGGCAGGGCAGGACACTTGCTATGGGGGGGCAGGGGGTGGAGGGAGCTACAGAAGGGCAGCAGGGCCAGAGTGAAGGTGGAAGGCAGCGGCCAGAGCGAAGGCCCAGGTCCCGGGTGCCGGAGGGAAGCCGGTGCCGGCAGCCAGTGGAAGGAAGGCCTATTCTTGCACAAATCTTTGTGCATTGGGCCTCTAGTTTTATTATAAGAAAATTTTGGTGGGTTATCTAGCTTCCAAGATGGTATTTCCTATCCATCAGTAATCTAGATTATAATCAGGTAATTAACTATCCATCTGTACCTGCAATACTGGTTGGTGGACTTTATCAGCTGCAAGGACAGGAAAATACGCTCCAGTAAAACCAGGCCTATGCAGTCTTCAAGAGAATGTAATAGCAAAGCCCTAACCACGATTTCACTTCAGGGTCCTCGTGAACACCAGGCTAAGCCCAGAGCTCCTCTCACCTACGTCAGCTGTCTGCCTGTCTTTTCTTTCTTGCAGCATGTTCCTTGGGGTCCTATATCTTGGGCAGCTCAGATGACAAGCCCCATAAGCTCTTTTCATTTTAAAGATTTTACTACTATCATTAAAAAAGAGAGAGAGAGAAAACAGCCCAAGAAAAGTAACAAATGGGGAAAAGTAATCATAAACCTTTAGAAATGGGCCAAGTCTAGAAAATGTGACTCCCTATTTGCTATCATAATAGAAAAACCAAATGGTCTTGGCTAAATGCATCAGTTTTTTAAAGTAAAAGTCACAGTACTTATGCTTTCTCTGGAAAAATGGTTCCTCATGTCTGCTGGTGGGCCTCCAAAAACCATTAAGGCAAAAGAATACTAATGTTATTGTTTTTAGTTAATTTCCTAACTCAAAGCCCTCTATTTGGAGTTCTTATTTCATTAGGACTCTGTCTAGGCAAGGAATGATGTCCTCTCTGGCCGGTACTGAATCAAATCTCACATTTTGATACATTTTATATTTTAAGCACCCATTTGCTCACTTGGATGATCTGAACAAAAACATTAAACATATAAACACACTTTGGCCTACAGATGCTATGAAAAAAAAAACATTTCTTAACAGTACAATTCATATTTCACTTTAATTTTAGCTCTAATTTTAAGCAAAAACCTACATGATTTAATCTGTACAAATTTGTCAACTATTTTTAGAATGCCAAACACATTGAAAGAACAAGCAGAGAGAATAATGACTGCCAATTTTTCCTTCTAATTATTTGACTGTAAAATAAGGGTAAATTATAGCCATTTATATACATATCCACAGATCCTTTAAAATATGGCTATCCCAATTGCAAATGAATAAGGGTATTTTCTTTTTATATGCAAAGATAAAATGAAGTTTACTAAAAATTGCATGAAGCACTTTTATGTTTTTTCCCCCTGTACTAACACTAGTTGCTGCAAAAAAAAAAAAAAAAAAAAAAAAAAAAAAGCAGCTAAGTAGTTCCAAAATTAGCATTTAACAAGAGTGTCCTCCTTTTTAAAAAGATTGAAACTTTACATTTTAAAGATTCTGGCTGTGAATTGTAGATTATTCTTTTTAAAGGCTCTTGGTCGTTATCACACCATAGTCCTGATCAATATTAATACCTACTAGGTCTATTGGCATATTTTCTCCACTCTTAACAGAAACTGGATCAGGGTTAGCTTTGATATCTCTATAGAGAAATACTAATATTAAATGTATTTTTAAGGAATGATGATTAATAATGACCATGTTGTTGCCATAAGAGTAATTATAATAAGTTTTAAAACCACCACATGTAAGTAGCAAGGTTTTTTTTCTTTATTAATTAAGGTATTACATATGTGTCCTTATCCTCCTATTGCTCCCCCATCCACCACTCATGCCCTCACCCCCTGGTGTCTGTGTCCATTGGTTAGGCTTATATGCATGCATACAAGTCCTTTGGTTGCAATTCCTTAAGTATCAAGTTTTTAATGGGTAAAATCATATCTACTCAGTGTCCTATACAGTAGGTCCTTGGGTTACATTGGAGATCCGTTCCTACTGTGCGAGGTAACATGATTTTCACTGTAAGTCAGAACCAACCTACATAAGCACCTATGTCACTCACATGGAGCACATACACAGCAGTAATAAAGTGAAACAGTAAAAAAAATAAATAAATAAAAGAAAAGAAAGATAACAATTCCTGACCTTTACTTGCGGTAAATAAATAAAAATAAACATAAAGCACATATGTACATTTTTTGAAATGACGGAACTTTTTTTAAAAATATATTTTATTGATTTTTTACAGAGAGGAAGGGAGAGGGATAGAGAGTTAGAAACATCGATGAGAGAGAAACATCCATCAGCTGCCCCCTGCACACCCCCTACTGGGGATGTGCCCGCAACCAAAGTACATGCCCTTGACCGGAATTGAACCTGGGACCCTTTAGTCTGCAGGCCAACGCTCTATCCACTGAGCCAAATTGGTCAGGGCCAGAACTTTTTTTTTTTATAAATAAATGGGAAATGGTGACGTAACCACAAAATGACATACGTCAAGTCCGCTGTAACCCGAGGGCTGCCTGTAATCATATGTTATAGGAAAAATCTCTGAGGACTGTTCATTAACACAATTAAGGTGCTGGGAAGTCCATCATCAATGAAAAACAAAACAAAACTCAATTTTGATTGATGCATCTATTCTCAAATGGATTTGATCAATATTATCCTTTTGTTGTAATCATCTATCTATATAAGACCCCAATATGCAAATTGACCATAAGGCCGAATGACCAGTCACTATGATGCGCACTGACCACCAGGGGACAGATGCTCAACACAGGAGCTGCCCCCAGCCCGCAGGTCCCAACCAGTGGAGGCGGCGGCGGCAGCAGCAAGGGCAGTAGGGGACGGGGTCAGTGAATGGGCGGCGTCAGGCCAGCCAAGGAGGGTGTGAGCAGGGCGGGGCTGATGAGCAGGTGGCGCCAGGCCAGCCAAGGCAGGTGCGAGCGGGGGCCCCCTCGATCGCCGGCCAGGCCTAGGGACCCTACCCATGCATGAATTTCGTGCACCAGCCTCTAGTCCTATGTAATGAAAGCCTAATATGCTAAGTGTCCAGTTGTCCAGTTGGCTGTTCAACCAATCAAAGTGCAATATGCTAATGATATGCTAAGGTTGCTCAACCCCTTGCTATGACATGCACTGACCACCAGGGGGCAGACACTCCAACCAGTAGGTTAGCTTGCTACTGGGGTCCAACAGACTGGGACTGAGCAAGATGGGCCAGACACAGCCTGGATCCCTCCTACAGTCCCTCCCTGGCTGGCCAACCTCCAGCATCCGTCCTTAGCCCCAATTGTGCACCATTGGGATCCCTCAGCCTGGCCTGCACCCTCTCACAATCCAGGACCCCTCAGGTGATATCGGAGAGCTGGTTTTGGCCTGATGGCAGAATGACTAGTAGATATGACATACACTGACCATCAGGGACAGACACTCAATGCAGAAGCTGCCCCCTGGTGGTCAGTGCACTCCCACAGGAGCGCCGCTCAGTCAAAAGCCAGGTTCACAGCTGACAACCACAGTGTTGGTGATGGGAGCCTCTTCCTCCTCCGCAGCAGAGCTAAGGATGTCCGACTGCCAGCTTAGACCCTCTCCCTACAGGGAGTGGGCCTAAGCCGTCAGTCAGACACCCCCTGAAGGCTCCCGGACTGTGAGAAGGTGCAGGCCAGGCTGACAGGCCCCCCTGAGTGCATGAATTTTGTGCACAGGGCCTCTAGTTAAGGAATAAAGTTTGAAAAACATTAGATTAAGAAAAGTCTAACAAACTTTTGTTTGTTTATTAATCCTCACCAGAAGATATTTTTCTATTGATTTTTAGAGAGAGTGGAAGGGAGATGCATAGACAGAGAGATAGAAACATCAATTGGTTGCCAGATACTGGGCTGTACTGTGATTTAATATGGAGTGAAGGCTCTGGACAGTAGCCTAGCCCTGTTGAAGACAATATTGGACTTTTTCAATGGCTAGAGGGAAGGAGAGGGGACCTTTGGAGGGAACCACCTTAATTTTACAACATCATTAAAGCATCCCACAAAATTCAATCCTCTTGTGGGAGTCTCAGGAAATTCTTTTCTCAGTGCTACCCCCAGAACTCCACTTCCACTGGTAACAGGTGGGGACACAGAGGGCACTCCACCGATAACAATATGAGCCATTATAAATCTTATTAAGATTACGGATTGAGAGTGGAAACTTTAGAAGAAACATGAAGGACATGAGATTGCTTTCAATACAGTATCATGAAAAAAATATTGATATAAATATACTTGAATAACTGTTCCATTGTGCTCAAAAAGAGTTGTTCTTAAATACTGTTTAAAAAGAGAAATAGCTGAAGGCTATTATATGCATATAAGAGTTAGCTAAACATTTGTATTATCTCCAAAAGTGTCTTATACAGAGTGAGAAAGACTAGTATTTGCATGAGAAAGTCACAGACTTGATGAAAAATTACTCAAAGAAACTTAAAGTCAATAGAAGTGATAATAGCAAGCAGATGTCCAGATTTGGTAAAGAGAGCCAGTAAAGAACACTTTGAGTCCAATTGTCATAGTATTTGAAAATATCAAAATTGAATAGAATCTCACAATACAGAGGAAGAAATAAACAAAATGATCATAACTTAGAGCCACCCAGTGTTCAGGGCTTTGTGCATTTTAAGATATAAAGATAATCCTCAAGGTCTTTTTTCTTTCTCCTTATTGCTCTTCAAAACAATAATTGGCAAATAAATTGCTCAAATAATAGTTTTTTGAGTATTTCAGGCTCATGGCCACAATCTCAGGAAGAGGATTTGATCATCCACTCCCAGATCTTTAAGTTAGAAGTTCTCAACAAAGACTGCATATTTGAATTACGTTGCCACCATGCAGTAGTTTGCATAGCTTATCATAAACACTTATCTCATATGTACCCATACATTTACACAAAAGATTGATGTTAGCACTTCTGTGCTGCTAAGGCACCACCTCTTCCTTATCTATGTAACCAAGGAAACAGCCTTGTTTATTAGCCTGAAGAAATGTGGGCCAACATCTAAACAAAAGATTTGATATAGGAATGTCTTGTTGCCCTAGAGACCTTTCTGTTTGCTGGTATTTACTTTCTTTACTCTCAACTCTAATGCACGTCAGTGACAAAGATCAATGTTATAATCAGTCTCAACAAATACCAGACACTCCATGGTGCTCTAAGACTTCATTTCCTAACTATCAAAAAAGCAAATGTGTCCCATGCTCAATTTAGCCCATAAATTAATAGCCAGGGTGGCTTATGAGTGTCCTGTCATAAACATTTTTCACTTTAGGCTATATTTAACCTAAACAATTATCTTATTTTAAAATAATTTAGAGATGGAAGATGTTCAGATTTTCACCTTCCCCCATGAAAGTTGCAGTGACTAAAGATATTTCCATTTGCTTTTGTACCCAGGGCACAGGCATATATATGACTGAGGCTCAGTGAACAGAAGGTTCCACAGATAACTATGTTTCTTAAGGGAGAACACAAAAATGCAGGGTCAGTTGGGAAATCATTCACAGCAGTGATGGGAAAATGTTGGTGAGATCCAGGAGTACCATTATCAGTGACAGAAGATCAGCAGGGGATGTTTCAGCCTGCTTTATCTAGCCTGCTGATGTGATGCCCAATTTTCTTTGATTTCTAGATCTGCCAGCTTTCAAATACATTCTTTGAGTAGTTGTGTTGCTGGAGGTTTGAATTGGTGGGATTCCTCCATTGCTAGTGGGAGTGAGTTGGCTCTTGCAGTATCATCAGAAAATGAATTTTCTGAGACTCACACTGAAGAATGAGTTACACCCCTCAGTTTGTAAAGTGCCATTGTTCTTAAACCAGTTCTGGGGCTCCAGCAGAGCCAAAAGCAGAACCAGTGTCAGGAGTTTCCATTCCATGGTGGAACTGAGTCTGATGTAGCATTAGGCTGGATTTAGTCCATGGGTCCTTGTGTGGAGTCCTCATGGCTGTGGCCATGTGGGTGAATGCAGGGGAGCATGCTCCCTGAAACAGGAGTCTGAGAGAGCAAGAGGACCATGAGCCCAAGAGAGTAAGAGAGAGAGCTCCCTTTGTTCAGGAGTTTAAATATCAAATCTTCCTGTGTTTGCAGTGACCACACCTATTCTGGCCACTGCCTTGTCCCCAGGTGCGACTGACAGGTGAGCATTTTCCTGACATCACCCACACCTTACTTGGCATGTGTATATTGTCCAGTCCCTTCCCCCAGCGATCTGCAGAGAATGTTAACTGCAGCTTCCTGGAAAAGCTGTACAGATGGTATGCCTATATTATTTAGTCTTCCCTTTACTTCTTTCCTGTTAATAATAACCAGGTATTTAATGATATCAGTTGTATATTATTCTGTATGTTCACTTTTGCTTAAATTAGCCAGAATTGTCTTTTGTTGTTTGCAAATAAAACCATGTGTAGTAGAATACTCTTCCAGTTTCACAAATAATAATAATGATTTAATTCAATTACATAATTGCTAGGATCGAGAACCATAGCATTTATTAGCAAAGCACCAACCTCTGAACTGTCGTTCTAGATAGAAAAGATACTGGCCTCTCAAAAGTTGTGGAGAAAAGGCAAAAAGCAGAGTGTTCATTAGCAAAACTCTCTTTTTTTTATCTTTATTGTTGTAAGTATTACATATGTCCCCTTCTATTCCCCATTGGCTGTCTTATTGGGACTTTCACAAGCAGAGACATCAGCTCTGTTTGATATTAGCTATTCCTGCGGTGCTAGAGCTCTTTTACATCATTTATAGTCTATATTTTTTATGCAAAAAGTTGTTGGCAATGCTACTCTTGCTTTCTGTAAACCCACAAAGAGAAAAGTGAACTCATGTGATCTGAAGAAGAGAAAATAGGTCAAATACTATGGCAAGAATAGAATCCCTTGATAGTTATGCAAGAGACAGATAAAGAAACCCATGCTTTTCAACAGAGATCGCTCTATAGGCCTAAACAGGATTCAAGATGCCATATCAGAATCTCTTAGAGGTGGGGCATAGGCCTATATAGACTACACATGTTCTATATCTTCTAATAGTTCCACAGGCAATCCTGATATTTATCCCCACAGAAGAACCACTGTTTTATAGATACTACATATTTAGGGAAAACATGCTTATAAAATGTCAAAATCCCAGCCTCTGATATCTATTGACAGGAAAAGAACCAATACTTATCATCTTTTTCATTCCTTTCAGTATTAACTCTCCTCTCATTTTTATCTGAATTTTTTTTCCTTTCACTGATTTGTATCTTGCCTCACAGTAATTGCCATTGTCTCTGGTTGCTTTTATGACCGATTTTTCATTCATTTTCTCATTTATCAACATCAGTTCTTTCACACAGAAAACACAAACTTAATTGTTTTCAACAAAAATCCACCCTGAACTCTGCTCCATTTACAACTTCTTCCCCTGTATCTATTCTGTGCACACATTCCCACCCGAACACGGGATTCCTCAGAACCAACCAGGTAAAGGAGCAAGATTGAAAATCAAAATTTGATAACTTCAAGAGACTTGCCAAAATACCACTTCAGTGTTTAATACTGAAATATTCATATATAGTGTCCCCTAAATTGCCTTTGTACTCATACAGATGAGAAAAAAGATTTTGAAAATATGATAAAAAGACATTTTTAGAGTGAAATAACATTTTTCTTTCATTATATTATAGTTAATAGCTTATGAATGCTAATAAACTTGTACATCTCCCAAAAATAGTGATAATGTTCTGTCATTTTCTGAACAACATAAACTTACCATTTAAATCCTCAAGAAATGAATTCATAATTGTACAGCCAGAAAATTATGGGAAGCTAATTTTGATTACAACAGTGTTATAAAAGCTTTCAATGATCATGTTGCAATTACCACATTAATCTTAAACTATGACTCCACACAACCCAAAGTCACCTGAATTATTTCTGAAAAAGAATAGCATGGAACTCACTTCTACATTTCATAATCGATATGTTTAGTGGAAGCAGCAAGATATCCATTCAGTGAACTCCAACTGGATTGCCCTGTGGTTGATACATTGGTCTCATCTTGTTCTTCATCTTAGCTTTGTTTCCTAAATCTGGCTTACTGTTCCTTTCACACTTTGGAATGGTGAACCTCCATGTGAATTTTGTAAATTTCTCTGCTAACCCGGACAGGACTCCTTGACCTTGGAAAAAACACTTTGTGTAATTCTGTAACTGAGTTCACCACTAATGTTCATCTCTCTGAAGGCTTGGGGATCTAGGATGCTACAATCTGCTGTCTATTATAGTACAGCATTGACATCTTTAGATGCCAACTGTAAATCAGATTTTCCTTGTTGAAAAGAATGAGTAATAAAAGATGCTTGTTTTTTATATATATTCATCAATTATTCTCTGCACCCCTCATGTCTAAAATGGGTTGGATTACTTTGTAGTATTTATTGCTCATCCTGAACAGAATTAAATGAGGTTTTATCAGAGTATGAAAATTATTGGAGTATGCTAATATCTAGGCCAGAGCAGAAGTTTTAGCAATGATGAAAATGTTCTTCAGCATTGTCCAGTAGGGTACCCATTGTAACATATAGCTATTAAGCACCCCAAAAATGGCTAGTATGGCTGAGGAACTGATCCTTCATTTTATTTAATTTTAATTAATTAAAATCTAAACTTAAAAATTCACAGGTGGCTAGTGGCTACACTATTAAACAGTTCAGCTCTAGATTGTGGTTTCTATCAGGGCTTTTGTCTTTGTCTTTTTTGTATCTAGGATTGTGCCTGGAACATATAATAAACGGGTTTCATTAATAATGTTTATTGAATTAATAAGTGAGTGAATTGTGTACTATGAGATTAGCTTTTGACTTTCAGAAAAACTGAAATAATAAGCATACAGAAACTAGGACAGAGCATTGAGCTCAGAATAGTTTGTTCAATAAGTAATAGCTCCATGTATATTTTAGAGTAGCTTCTTGTAAAGTCGCTTCTGAATATGTTCCTCCACTCTGCAAAGCAAACAGGGAAGTCTGAACAATAGATGAACTCGGTAAACTAGACAATAGCACTTCAACTTTGAATGTGAAAGAATGTGAGTTCAGGGGCTGCTGATCCAAGGAAACAAAGGCCAATAGTTTGCCTCTGTTAGCCAACCTTTTGGGTCTCACCCAGGAAAACCGTTCAAAGTAGAAGAAAGATGCAGAGGCAGGTGCTTTATTTTTCACAGAAGTGACAACAGATAATATCTCATTTGGAAGATGACTGGTCCTTTCAAGAAAACAGTACAGTAGTTCGGCCCATCTCAAGAGCATTTTTTTTTACCATATTGACACCACCCTCAATTCTTGCTTTATCTTTGTCTTCTGTGATTCATATGATAAAAATATTTGCAGAAAAGCAGATTTGTTATCTGAAGTTTCTGTTTCTCTCTCTTTTTAAAATATATTTTTACTGATTTCAGAGAGGAAGGGAGAGGGAGAGAGAGAAACATTAATGATGAGAGAGAATCATTGATCAGCTGCCTTCTGCACAGCCCCTATTGGGGATTGCGTCTGCAATCAGGGTATGTGCCCTGACAGGGAATCGAACCTAGACTTCCTGGTTCATAGGTTAATGCTCAGTTACTGAGCCATGCCAGCCAGGCTGTTTCTCTCTCTTGAAAGTACTATAAAGAGTTGAATTGTATCTTAGCTTCTTTCTTTCTTTCTTTCTTTCTTTCTTTCTTTCTTTCTTTCTTTCTTTCTTTCTTTCTTTCTTTCTCCCTTCCTTCCTTCCTTCCTTCCTTCCTTCCTTCCTTCCTTCCTTCCTTCCTTCCTTCCTTCCTTCCTTCCTTCTTTCTTCTTTCTTTCTTTCTTTCTTTCTTTCTTTCTTTCTTTCTTTCTTTCTTTCTTTCTTTCTTCTTTCTTTCTTTCTTTCTTTCTTTCTTCTTTCTTCTCCTTACTGGAAGACATGCATTGATTTAGAGAGAGAGGAAGGGAAATACAAAAACATTGATCTGAGAGGGAAACATCTACAGGTTGTCTTGTGTATATGCACCCAGACTGGGGATCAAACCAGCAACCTAAGTATGTGCCTTGAGCAGGAATCAAACTCGCAACCTTCTGGTATACTGGGCAAAGCTCCAATCACCTGAGCCACACCAGCCAGGGCTCTGTCCTGGTTTTCATAGGATTAGTTTTTTTCCCATAAAATTTGAACTAGGATAAATTAAAGGGCTTTGTGGAAGTTAACAATGGCACATTGATGCACTATATTAATAATTATAACTATTTAAAAGTTCAGCTATTCCTTTATAAGTTGTTATCATTGACCCTGTCATAGCTTTCATAGTCTTGACCCAGAATCATTAACATTTATTAAAGGACTCATAAAATGTCCCCGAAATTTAAGGAAACTTTTTCTTTAGCCAATTAGTAGACAGAAACCCATTGATCGAAGCTTAATCCAGAAAAAAAATTGGACATATCTCGAGTTGGAACATGCTTGCAACAAGAACTAGCTCTTTGCACAGTAAGTTCCTGACATTTTAATTTCCTACTGTATTTGAATTAATTTAATGCAGCTCAAACTCAGTCTTTGGGGTAACATTAACCAAATTTATGGTTTTGGCAGAATCTGTGGGATCGGAAGCAAATCACTAAGTCTCTCAGGCCTTAGTTCTACTTGCTTAACCTGTGGGATGATAATGAGCAACAGACCCTATATTAGTTTGCTAGGGCTGCAATAACAAAACCACAGACTAGGTAGTCTAAACAAAATAATTTATTTTCTTATAGTTCTGGACACTAGAAGTGTAAAATCAAGATGTCAGCAGGTTTGGTTTCTTCTGAGGCCTCTCTTCTAGGCTTCTACCTGTGTCCTCACCTGGGCTTCCTCTGTTATGAACATCCCTGGAGTTTCTTTGTGTGTTCAAATTTCCTTTTATAAAGACCCCAGTTAGACTGGATTAGGGCCCACTGTAATGGCTTCATCGTAACTGAATCACTTTTTTAAAGGCCCTATTTTCAAATACAACTATATTTCTAGTTACTTGGGGCTAGGCTTCAAAACATTAATTTTTGGGGTGAGGCACCATTCAGCCCATTACTACCCCTAATAGTCTATCCTGAGAGTTTCATGAGACTAGATTATGCTTAGCTTGGGTCAGGTCACCAGAAACCACCAATGCAGGAGTGATTGATCTTCTAAGCATATGTCGATATAACTTGCATAATTTTATTATCTTCTGTGGTATTGCTCAATTCCCATGCTCTTTTGAATTTAGGGTCTTTAATTGTTGAGAAGTGGATGTGGAGAGAGAGAGAGAGATATAGAGAGAGAGATTCTAGCCATGATATCAGTTTAGTCCCTCTTTACCAGGGAGGATCTCTAGAACAATAATATCTAACATTTGTAGAATACTAACTAAGTGGCAGACACTGTGCTAAGAGTTGCACACAAAAATAGTTCATTTACTGTCACAAGGACCCTATTAGGTAGGTAATGATACCATCATGATTTTGGGGATGAAGAAAGGGAGCACAGGGCTACTGAGTGGGGAAACTGAGTTTTAAATATAAGTAGCCTGAATCCATTGTGCAAATAGTAGGATTTAGTGTGAAAATCAGGGTGATTTCTTAGTCCTGTTACTTTCTGACCCTTGAACAATTTCCTTTAATTTTCTGAATGCCTACCCAGTGCTAATTTACAGAGTTGTTGCAAAAGTGAATTAATATTTAAGGAAGCACTTTAAAAACTGCAAAGCACATTACAAATATCAGTTATCTTACTTTCATTATTTCCAAATAATTGATACAACTGAGCCAGCAGGTGGTGGCATTCTTATTGTGAGACTGGCAGATTTATTCTGTGTTATCACTGTGAGACTAATCATGAATGAGATACCTATCTTAAGTCTAGTGAAGTGTGACTGAGATGAATTAAAATCTGTTAAGAAAAAATAACATAGAAGAGTTTACATTGTCAACCCATATTTGAATATGAGTTTTCACAGCAAGGGTGTATACTTTCAAAAACTGGATAACCATATTTTATCCTTAAAATTATTGGAGCAAACATTTAGAGAATAAAAGTTGATAGTTCCTACATGTTGTACAATATTACCTATAATGAACATAAATTGCATGAACCTTCAAGTTTTCACCCATTGTAAGATGACCTTCGGAAATTACTTCTGCAGCAATAAAACTAAACATTCAAGGATGATGCATGTGCAGTACATTAAGTTAGAAGTGTTTACATGACACATACTGCAAAAGATAAATTGGCAGATCTGAAAAAGCACCACTCCATACCTACTTTGTTTTTTTCCATTTCACCTAAGCAAAAGCAATGAAATATCTGATTTAGAGGAATCGTTAAGCACTATAGCTTATAATTTTTTGTGCCTGGAGGTAAAAAAAAAAAAAAGCAATGATAAAAGTAACTAGAATTATTGGGTCAAAGGAAGCCTGGTAGTAAATGACCTAAATCCTGCTGTGGCCTATTTAAGACTTTTGTTTTTCATGTTCCCTGATTGGCCTTGGAGTCATCCCAATCACCAGCAACCAGAAGGAGGAGGCAGCAGTCTTCGGGAGGCCCCACAACATTAAAAATTTCATGGTGCAAATTTTTGGGAGTAAAGTCTAAGATGAATGAAGAAAATTTGCTTCTTACATAGACATCTTTCCTATTTCTTACTCTATATATTTTATCTCTTCTCATTTACTCTTTCTCAGAGGAAGAGGTTTTTATCCTGCTGGGGAAGATAAACTCCTCTCCCTAAGATTTTGAATATATTTTCTAATGTCTCTTCAAGTCCCTACTACAGTCTTTCCTGAAGCTTCACTTTCTTTCTTTTCTAAATATAAATCCACAGCCCACATAAATCTCAATTCTAATTTCTAAGTCAGGGGCGGGGAACCGTTTTTCTGCCAACGGCCATTGGATATTTATAACATCATTCTCGGGCCATACAAAATTATCACCTTAAAAATTAGCCTGCTATTGCCGAAACCGGTTTGGCTCAATGGATAGAGCGTCGGCCTGTGGACTGAAGGGTCCCGAGTTCGATTCCGGTCAAGGGCATGTATCTTGGTTGCGGGCACATCCCCAGTGGGAGGTGTGCAGGAGGCAGCTGATCGATGTTTCTCTCTCATCGATGTTTCTAGCTCTCTATCCCTCTCCCTTCCTCTCTGTAAAATATCAATAAAATATATTTAAAAAAAAATTAGCCTGCTATAGTTAGTCAAACATTTAATTGACTCATCCTTAATGCCTTGGCAGGGCCAGACCAAATGATTTTGTGGGCCTTAAAAGGCCTGTGGGCTTGATGTTCTCCACCCCTGTTCTAAAGAAAATAAACCAAAATACAACAACAAAAATAAGTCAACATCTCAGACTTTGTCATTCGCACACGTGATGTCCGTTCATTTTATCTTTTGCTATGAAACAAACCATAGTGTTCTTAAACAGTAATTTATGGTTATCACTCATGGTTCTGTGGGTTGACTGATTTCTAATGGGCAACTTTCACTCAGGCTCTCTCATAGAGTTAGGGGAGTCATCTTCAGATACATTGCTAGTCTGGCATCTCTCTCTCTCTGTGCAGGTTCTTGTCATGGCTAGTTAGGGTTTCCTCACAGATGGCAGACTTGGGATAAAATGACTTTTTACATGGTGACCTGCTTTCTTCTGGGCAAACATTCTGAGAGCTAGGAAGTGGTCACCATCAGGATCCATCTCTTAACGGGTGGAATGTCAAAGAATTTGTGGTCACATTAAATCTGTCACATATGTCTCTTTGCTTACCTTCACTGCAAAAAGTCATGTAATTGTCCTACACTTTTGCTTCTGTCATGCCCTCCCTACTCATTATGTCAACTACACACTTGTAGCTATTATTGAGAGCTTATAATTTGCCAGGCATTATGTCAGTACTTTTTTAAATATAACCTCAAGTAAAACCTATAAACAAGATATAATATTGTAATCTGTATTTCAATACATTTTTATTTATTTTAGAGAGAGGAAGTGAGAGATAGAGATAGAGATAGAAACATCAATGACGAGAGATAATTATTAATCAGATGCCTCCTGCACACCCCCTACTGGGGATGGAGCCCACAAACCCAGCATGTCCCCTGACTGGGAATTAAACCGTGACCTCCTGGTTCATGGGTTGATGCTCAACCATTGAGCAACAGGGGTCAGGAGTATAATCTGTATTTTAAATATGAGCAAACAGAGCCATAGAGATTTAAAAGTTTCTTGCCCAGGGTCACATAGCTAGCTACTTAGCTGGCTAGAAATTTAAGGCCACTTTGTTCTATCTCATTTATTCTTTAATTCCACACAATGCACTTTTTATGTACTTGAACTTTTCTTCAAGAGCACTATTGATTCTCTTTTTATCTAGACCAGATGGCTTTCTATCAGATATTCCTTGCTCTAGCTGTGACTTTTGATCCTGGGGACTAATCTATCTTCTCGGGATGATTATCTCTTGATTTCAATTATAGCGTTTGACTTCAGACCTCCTTTTACATCTATGAAAATCATTTTTCTTAATCTCCTTAAAGTTTACAGATTCAACAACCATTTCACTATTCACCTGACTCCAAATATTTTATATTTAGTATTCATCATGCTCCTAAATTCAAGTTTTATAGTTTTTAAATCGTAGCTAGGCATTTCTACCCAAGTGTTCTGCCATTATTTAAACTCAACATGTCTCTTTTCATTCTCAAACTTGTTATTGACCTTCTCTCATATACCTTATTTCTGATAAAGAGAACCATCACACTCTTTGGCACTAAGGCTCAAAATGTTGCTGAAGTGAATACTTAATTTTTGTCTATCTTATGTCTCCTTCTTTTGGAAAACCCTTCTTCTCTGTCTCTCACTTCTTGGTATTGACAAAAGGTTGATCCAACTTCAGCTCCTGGTTTGAACATTTGACTTAAACTGAGCCTTTGGGAGTCATATCCTGCTCTGTGGCTGAAAGACATAGAAAAATGAAGATTGTCTAGTGTCTAGGATACTGTAATTCTGGAACCGTCTTCACAACCACATGTATGGAACCTGCCTGAAGATGAAGCCAGCAACGGAAAGCAGATCTGAGAAACAGTAAAAGGCAGAATGTCTTAATTCAAATATATGAACCAAGAAATTCTCACTTTTGTTAAAGCAAGTTTGAGATGGCTTCCTGTCACTTGTAATCTACAAAATCCTGACTGATGCCACTGCCATTGTATTTGTCTCTGGGTCTCTTATCCAGCTCCTGTTAATTCTACTCCTATACAGTCTCTTCTGTGTATTATCACAGCTACCACCCTTACTCAAAACGTCATTATCTGTCATCTAGGGTAAAGCAATAGCCATTCACCTGTTGTAGAACTTCACTGTTCCAATAAATCTTTTTCACTGCAGTCAGAATGATTTTTTAAATCACATTTTTTATCTTATCAAACTTCTTAGCTTGTCATTCAAGGCCATTCACAATCTGTCTGTATTTATCCATAGAAACTTATGTTTCAATTCACTAAATCATGTAGAAGAATACAGTGCTTAAGAGCACAAACTCTGGATTCAAATTCCTGAGTTTAAATCTTGGATCTGCCACTTAGCTATATAAATTGATTAAGTTTCTTCTAAATGCATCAGTCTCGCCCTGGCTGGTTTGGCTCAGTGGATAGAGCGCTGGCCTGTGGACTGAAGGGTCCCAGGTTCGATTCTGGTCAAAGGCACATGCCTGGTTGATGGCTTGATCCCCAGTAGGGGGCATGCAGGAGGCAGCCAATCAATGATTCTCTCATCATTGATGTTTCTATCTCTCTCTTTCTCTCCCTTCCTCTCTGAAATCAATAAAAATATATTTTTAAAAAGTTGAAAAAAATAAAAATAAATGCATCAGTCTCTCCATTAATGAAATGGAAATAATAGTACCTACCTCAATGCTGTTATGAGAATTAAATTAATTAATATTAGTAAAGCACTTAGAAAATATCTGGCACATAATAATTGTTAATTAAATAAATAAAAATGCTGGAGAGCAGGAGTTTTATTTTCTTTCTTTTTTATTGTGGTCCTTGTGCCTAACACATTCTGATTTATGGGACACCCCAATTAAGAGATGAATGAATGAATGAGAACAGTCTCTGCTCTCTCCAAACAAAGCTCCTTGCTCCCCAAGAAAGTCGACCTTTATGTTTCTACTATTTTTATTGTTGTTACTACTCACTTGAGGATATTTTTACATTGATTTTTAAGGAGAGTAGAAGAGAGAAACATCAATGTGAGAGAAACACTAGGATTGGTTGCCTCCTGCATGAGTCCTGACCAGGGCCCCTGGGGAGGACCCTGCAACCAAGGTATGTGCCATTGACCGGAATCAAATCTGGGACCCTTTGGTCTACAGGCTGATGCTCTATCCACTGAGCCAAACCTGCTGGGGAATGTTTCTACTTTCGTGCCTTTATATGTAACTGTGAGTTTGGCCTGGAAAATTATTTTTCTCTAATATATATATGGAATGCTACTTCTACTTCAATATCTTACTCTAATGCTGCCTTCTTAAATAATTGCTTTAGATCCCTCTAGCCAGATTTAAATGAAACCTCTCCAAAAAAAACCTCATTCTGATTTATCCAGACTTCTCTAATGGCACATATTTTTCCCTGCCTTGCATTAGAGTGATTTATGTATGTGCATTACCTTCTTTCTAAAGAATAATGATTATAGAAGGTAGAAGAAGAATTATCTTTGTGGTATCTCATGACACCCAGAACAGGGTTTTGCATGTTGTAGACATTCAATATTATTTTGTGTTACTGTGTATGATTATAATGCATATACAAACAAGTGATTTATTGCTAGTAGAAATAAAGTAAGGATATGTCAATATTGAGGCTCTAATTAGACTATGAAAAAGAAATGTTGCGATAGCAGTGAGCCAAATAAGGCTGAAGACTTCAAATTTAACTAAACCAGATCAAACCACACACAGACTAAAGCTGAAAAATTGGCTTTATCTGTTTATAATAAAGAAAAACACATAGTAGACTTACTGCAAGTATAATAAAATATAATAAAATAAAATTAAACATCATTTTGAGAAAATGAAGAATGTTACAATAAAAATAGCAGATATATGAAAGGAAATAATCTGGATGCTTAACTGATGAAATGGGCAAATTTAAATAATAAATGGGATCAGATCATCTGGAAACAAACTCAGGAATCATCTTGGAATGTGCACTTAAGGCTCCTGTCTCAGGTTCTCAGTCATTGATTTATTATATCAAATGCTAAATCCAGGTTTATAACCCTAACTACCTAGCTGGTGCAAAAAATTACTAAGTATATCTAAAGAACTAAGTAATTAAATAAGTCAAATTCATACAGACAGAGTAGAATGATGGTTGCTAGGGGCCAGGAGGTGGGGGAAATAAGGAAAAAGTTAAAAGAGAAACAGTTTGTTATAAGGTAAATAAGATCTGAGGCTGTAATATATACTATTGTGACTATAGTTGTTAACACTATAATTGAAATTTACTATAACAAGTGTGTTAGGTGATGAATGTGTCATCTTGGAACTCCTTTCACAATATATACATACTAGAGGCCCAGTGCATGAATTCATGCATGGGTGGGGTCCGGCCAGCCTGCCCCAATCAGGGCTGATTGGGCCTGGCCGGCTGGGGGGGAGGGGCTGCCAGCAGTTGGCGGGCTGGCCCTGCCCCCAATATGGGTGGGGGTGGTGATTGGGGGCAGGGCCAGGGGTGGTTGGCCAGCCAGCCCTGCCCCCTGGTCAAACTGCTGGTTGAACTCCTAGTTGAGGAGGGGGCAATTTGCATATTATCCTTTTATTATATAGGATATCAATCATCACATTGTACACTTTAAAATTTTGCAGTTTTATTTGTCAACTAAACCTAAGTCAAGCTGAATAAAAGGGTAGTTAAAATAGATATAGGGATGGAATTTAGAAAAAACTTTAAATCCATAGATTTAGCATTCTGTATCCTACTTCGACAAAAGAGTAATGACCAGATTGCGATGATTAGAATCTTATTTGCTTAATTTTTAGGGTGAATTAAAGCATTAAGTGACTTATAAAACTCATGTTAGAATTGTTAAGACATTTCATTGTTTAAGATTGTAATTAAAGTATAAATGTTTGGTGAACTCTTATTAGCTATATGCACATTTTATTAGTAGTATTAGTAGCATATTAATAATTAGAAAATTATAAACTACATTGTAAATTAGACAAAGTATAAATAGAAATAAGCACATTTGTCTTTCTCTAAGTCTGCTTGATTATTAATGAATCTACCACAAACTGAAGTATACATTTGCCAATGATAAATCAAGCTCAGATACTTAATGCTGATATGAATAAACCCTATAGTGAAATGTGAAGAACATACATCATAACTATTTAGAGTAGTCCTCTAAATGGAAAACTTTTGTCAAAAAGAGCAAGTGACCTAAAATTCTTAGGACTGAATTTAAGTTGCATGATCACTGAAAAGAAAGTCCTTAAGGAAAACCAATAAAAAAATAATTCACAGAAAACCTCTAAAATATACTTTGCAGAGAAACCAAGATGGCAGCATAGGTAAATACCTAAACTGCTGCCTCACACAACAATTTCAAAACTACAATTAAAAGACAAAAAGGACATCATCCAGAACCCCAGGAAGGCTGGCTGAGTGGAAATTCTACAACTAGAAGGAAAGAGAAAAGCACACTGAGACTTATAAGAGCTGCTGAAGGCAGAGGTACAGAGGCGCGCATGGAGAGGGCTGGCAACTGAGTACATGGCTGGCTTTCTCAAGCGGGAGGGAGTCAAAAGCTCCCGACTGCTATGAACTCCAGTTCCAGGCTAGACTCTGGGGACCCAGATTCATACAGGGAGAAACTGGACTGGCTGGCAGTGGGTGAAACTCGAGGGCGGCTTTCTCTCAGAGGTGCTTGCAGTGATTAACGGACACTGAGACCCCAGGGCCTCTTAGGGAAGGGCTGACAGGAAGCCATTGCTGTCTGCTCCACCCTGAGACTCCGCCCCATCCAAGCGGAGTGCAGAGGCTTTTGCATATGAATGGCCTGGTCCTTTGAATTTTAAACTTACCTAACAAACTGCAGCTGAGTCAGTGAGACCCAGAACATCCAAAAGAAGGCCCAAGGCTCCACAGCAGCTTGCATTGCTTCATAGCTGGGCCTCATCTGGGCACCTCCAAAACCCAAACAAAGAAGAGGAATCTGCAGATCTCTCCGTAGCTCCTGCTGGGTGGCTTCAGGCAGAGGCTAAATTAGCACCTCTTTGGAGATCTAAGAGCCAGTGTACCCAGGGGTCAGAGTGGGACCATCCATATTACAATTCATCAGATCCATAAGTGACACACTCAGAGGGAAGACTCAGTGAGCACCAAAGCCCCACTGAAGCAAGTCTTGCCCCATAAGGGTTTCTCTAGCACAGAAGTTCTCCCATCGTAGACACAGCTGATACTCACAGCCAATTGGCCTGGAGGTCAATTCCCCCCAGTGATACCAACAACAATCAAGGCTTAACTACACAAAAGTCTGTGCACACAGCACACAAAGGGGTGCACCAAGAGTGTCCACCTCAGGTAACTGGGGAGGCTGAGCCACTGGGCCCTATAGACACCTAGCACACAAAGCCACTCTATCAACTCAGGGAAGCAGCCAAAATGTGGAGACAAAGAAAGAGGTCACAAATAAAAGAAATGGAGGAAAGCAAATGACTGGATATAGAGTTCAAAATCACAGTTATAAGGTTTTTCAAGAATTTTCTAGAAAAGGCCAATAAACTTAGCGAGACCCTCGAGGATATGAAAAAGGACCAACTAGAAATTAAGCATACACTGACTGAAATAAAAAAAAATATACAGAGATCCAACAGCAGACAAGAGGATCACAAGAATCAAGTCAAAGATTTGAAATTCAAAGAAGCAAAAAACACCTAACTGGAAAAGAAAAAAGAATCCCAAAATATAAAGATAGTGTAAGGAGCCTCTGGGAAAACTTCAAGTGTACCAACATCCAAATTATGGGGGTGCCAGAGAAGAGAGAGAGCAAGATATTGAGAACCTATTTGAAGAAATAATGATGGAAAACATCCCCACCTGGTGAAAGAAATAGACTTACAACTCCAGGAAGCGCAGAGAACCCCAAACAAAAGGAATCCAAAGAGGACCACACCAAGACACATCATAATTAAAATGCCAAGAGCAAAAGACAAAGAGAGAATATTAAAAGCAGCAAGAGAAAAACAGTTAGTTACCTACAAGGGAGCACCCATACAATTTTCAGCTGATTTCTCAACAGAAACTATGCAGGCCAGACGGCAGTGGCAAGAAATATTCAAAGTGATGAATAGCAAGAACCTACAACCAAGATTACTCTACCCAGCAAAGCTATCATTCAGAATTGAAGGTCAGATAAAGAGCTTCACAGATAAGAAAAAGCTAAAGGAGTTCATCACCGCCAAACCAGTATTATATGAAATGCTGAAAGGTATTCTTTAAGAAGAGGAAGAAGAAAAAGGTAAAGTTAAAAATTATGAACAACAAATACATATCTATCAACAAGTGAATCTAAAAATCAAGTGAATAAAAAATCTGATGAACAGAATGAACTGGTGAATATAATAGAATCAGGGGAAGAGAAAGGGAGTGGACTGACAATTCTCGGGGGGAAAGGGGTGTGGGAGTGGGGGAAGAGACTGGACAAAAATCATACACCTATGGATGAGGACAGAGGGGTGGGAACCGGGTGGAAGGGAGCTATGGCGGGAAAAAAGAGGAACAATTGTAATAATCTGAATAATAAAGATTTATTAAAAAATACTGAAAAAAATAAAATATACTTTGCTATGACTGTATTAGTTTGCTAGGGCTGCCATCCTAATAAACTCATATTAACCTGACTACCTCTTTATAGACCCTGTCTCCTAATACAGTCACATTCTGATGCACTGAGTTAGTACTTCAATATATGAATGGGGAGGGGGGTTCAGCCCATGAATAATGACTTATTTTACGTTATTGTTGTAAAATCACTTTTTATAATGTTAATGAAATCTAAATAAGTTGTAAAGATAATTTTATACACTTTTTAGAAGAGAGAGTCCAAACCTTATGCATATCTGTTCATAATAGTCATATAAAGATGGGAGAGCAAAATCCTATATAAATACCATGAAGAGCCTAACTTAAGATAGGCCTCAGATTTTATATCCCAAACTGCACTACAAATGAATCCCAAGATTGTTTCATATATCATCAAGCAAAACAGTATTTTTAGAAGAATGATAACCTGGATCAGTCACAGGCAAATTTGTGAAATATCAAAATGTACTTTTATTACCTTTCATTTTCCATTTAAAAAGCCATCTTGGACAGGGAATTAAGCCCTTATTACTAGTAAAACTTTCACTGTTTTCTCTCACACTTTTAGCAACAGAAATCGGCACTGCATCTCTGGAAGTATTTGGCCATATTTATCAACATTAAGTTGACTCAGATATCCTACTTCTGAGAACCTGTTATTGATATACTTATCATTCAATGAAATGATGCCATTGCAGAGAGAGTTTTTGCAGCATTTTTATAGTAACAAAACGCTGAGATGACTTAACAGTCTACCAATAGGGGAACAATGAAGTAACCATGTTATAGCCACACTGGAATACTATACAGCTGACAATAAAGAATGAATAATTCATTTTTATTCAATAGAGAAAGTTGCCCAAGGTATATTGCTAAGAAAATACTGATTAAAGAAGGATAAGGAGAAGAAATGGGAACAACATTTTTTTTACCCCAAATTTTTATACTGTTTGATTTTGAATTATGTACATATTTTTTCCTAAAGTAAGGAGATATTTTAAAAAGGCTTTATTTGTTATTAGGTTAGAAAAAATATGGTAATATTCATGTGGGATATGAAAATGTCATTTTATATCTTGAATCCTTGTGTTCTATACAGTTAAACATTTGTCTTAGAAAAAAAACTGTTTTAGACACTAAATTATATGGCAATCTTGTTTTTTGAGCATTTTACTGTGTGCCAGACAACAAAACCCATTTTGATTGGCTGATTTTCTTTTTACTGTGGTGAAGTTCACACAACATTAAATTCCCAATTTGAACTATTTTAAAATGTACAATTTTGTAGTATTTAATACATTTACAATGTTGTGCACTCATCAACACTACATAGTTCCAGAACATTTTCATCACCTCAATTATTTTTTTAAATATAGGAACTTTCTTGCTGTAGTATATATCCAGAAAGAGAAAAAGAGAAATAGCAGGATTTCTTAGAGCCCTTATTTGTGAAGGTAATAACAAAGGGATTAAAAATGCCTTGGCATAAGCAGATAAACTTGATAAAGTATAGTACTGTGTTGTCTATTTCACTGAATTTCATTATGGCCCTTTAGTCCACGACAATGACATAATAATTTAAGAATTAGAACCAATACTTTTGTAAGGGAAATAAGTAATGCCCTTGTAAGTAGAATATGATACAATTTAATAAATAACAGTTTTCATTATTGACTAGAGGACTGGTGCATGAAATTCATGCACGGGGGTTGGGGGCATCCCTCAGCCCGGCCTGCACCCTCTCCAATCCAGGACCCCTCGGGGGATGTCCGACTGCCGGGTTAGGCCCCATCCATAGGGCCTAGACCGGCAGTCAGACATCCTTCTCGCAATCCGGGACTGCTGGCTCCTAACCGCTCACCTGCCTGCTTGGCTGATCACCCCTAACCACCTCTACTTGCTGGCCTGGTCACCCCCTAACTGGTCCCCTGCCATCCTGTTCACCCCCTAACTGCCCCCCTGTCATCCTGGCCACCCCCTAACTGCCCACCTGCTGGCCTGGCTGCCCCGAACTGCTCCCCTGCCAGCCTGATCACCCCAGCTGCCTCTCCCTTGGCCCCCACCACTGTGGCTTTGTCTGAAAGATGTCCAATCAACCCAGTCTAATTAGCATATTACCCTTTTATTAGTATAGATTATACATTAGAATGGAATATTACTCAGCCACAAAAATTAATGAAATCTTTCTATTTGTGACAGCATGGATGAACCTAGAGGATATTATGCTAAATAAAATAAGTCAGCCAGAGAAAGACAAACATCATATGATTTCACTTATATGTGAAATCTAATGAACAAATGAAATAGAAACAGACTCATAGACACAGAGAATAGACTGATGGTTGCCAAAGGGGAAAGGGTTTTGGGGGCTGAGAGAAAAATGTGAAGGGATTAAGAAATACAAATTGGTAGTTACAAAAAAGTCATGGGGATGTGAAGTACAACATATGAAATATAGTCAATAATATTGTAAGAATTATATAAGGTGCCAGGTGCGTACTTAAAATATGGAGTGACCGTTTTGTACATTATATTGTCTAACCACTATGCTGTACATCTGAAACTAATACAAAATAATAATGAATATAAACTATAATTGAAAATACAATAAATTAAGATTAAATGTTAGAAAATTATATTTCATAGAGTTCCTCAAGTGCAAACCTCTAATATATAGCAAAACCACACATGTATGTGACAGGCTAAGACAGTGGTCGGCAAACTGCAGCTCGCGAGCCACATGTGGCTCTTTGGCCCCTTGAGTGTGGCTCTTCCACAAAATACCATGTGTGAGCTTGCACGTACAGTGTGATTAAAACTTCGTGGCCCATGTGCAGAAGTCGGTTTTCAGCTCTCAAAAGAAATTTCAATCGTTGTACTGTTGATATTTGGCTCTGTTGACTAATGGGTTTGCCGACCACTGGGCTAAGACAACTGAAATGGAAAATCATGTTTTTTATCAAATAAAATAAATGTTTATAAAACCGAGATAAGAAGTTATTTAGTAAAAATACAAATCTGCTTTGTAGGTTTGACTGTAAGAGAAATTACTAAGAAAAGTGAATAAGGTAAAATACCATTTCTTAACTACTATGTTATTTGGAATTTCTAAGTATCATTTCCATTGGGATAATGCACCTCTAATATTCAAAATCTTGGTTTTAGAACTAAAATTGTTGCCACTAATGACATACTAGGCTAGTCATTAAACATTGATTTTAGAATTATGTATATTCAACTATGTCAGGGAAGAAATGTAATTTTTAAACTGTTGGAAGTGGATTCCTCCAGTCTAAAATCTCTGCTATTCTAATTAACAAGTCAAGAAATTGACATTGTCAATATACCATAATATCCACAGAATATTCAAGTGAGTTAAAAATAATTTACTGCATTCAAATAATCTCAAGTTTCTCAGATTAGAAGCTTCATCTTTTTAAAAATAAAATTTTGTAGTCCTGAATATCTGGATAAACCTCAAAGTTATTAAAATTAAACTAAAACCAAAGTAAGCTTGCAATTGTACTGGGAAAGCAAACCATCAGTTTTATTATATTTTATAGAATTAATAAAAGCTGTTTTAACATATACCATAATGTTCTGGGAAATCCATTTTATTTTTTTAAATCACAACTCTCATGAAATTTAGATTTGAAGAAAAAGTAGCAGGTTAGTTTTCTTTCTTTCTTTCTTTTAATGACATCTAATTTCAGCTATAAGCTAACTTGATATGAATGATAAAATATTTATGTAAAAAACAAATGAAAGTTTTAGCTTTTTGACCTCTATAATGTAAATGTTCTTCTGGGGATCTAAAATAATGTTTGAGGCTACTAGGGGAGAATATTTGGAGTTGTCAGTTGTTAGTGAGTAGAACTTTAAGTGAGAGTGTATGAACATGGTTTGGAATAGACAAAAACAATAAAGCAGAAATAGTTCCACTAGCCCTAGCTGGTTTGGCTCAGTGGGTAAAACGTTGGCATGTGTACTGAAGGGTCCTGGATTCAATTCCAGTTAAGGGCACATGCCCAGGTTGCAGGCTCAATCCCCAGTAGGTGTTGTGCAGGAGACAGCCGATCAATGATTCTCTACGATCATTGATGTTTCTATCTCTCTCTCCCTCTCCTTCCTCTCTGAAATCAATAAAAATATATTTTTTTAAAAAGAAATAGTTCCACTAGAGGTTATTCTTATGAACTGTTTAATTTAAATCAGGAAATATTGTTAGAAACCACTGCACACAAACTTTCTTATTTTAAACTAGAGGCCCGGTGCATAAAATTTGTGCACTGGAGGAGGGTCCCTCAGCCTGGCCTGCACCCTCTCACAGTCTGGGACCCTTCACTCTTGCTCACTGCTCCTTACTGCTTGGCTCGCTGCTCCTTAGCGCTGCCACGGAGGCAGGAAAGGCTCCCATCACCGCTGCTGCGCTCGCCAGCCGTAAGCCTGGCTTCTGGCTGAGCAATGCTCCCCCTGTGGGAACGCACTGACCACCAGGGGGCAGCTCCTGTGTTGAGCGTCGGCCCTCTGGTGGTCAGTGCACATCATAGGGATTGGTAGTTCTGTTCGGGTTGTTCTGCCGTAATGGTCACTTAGGCTTTTATTTTATAGATGTTAAGAAACTAAATGCAAAAAAAAAAAACAAAAAAAAAAAACCTCTTAAATTAATATAGCCAATTAGTAGCTATATTAATAGAAATTGATCCCAAATCACTGAATACTTAGTCCATATTTTCCCTGTAAGAATGGAGAATTCCAGAAGCTAGAGATTCTATGTAAACAGTCATGGTAAAGATTAATTTTGTTTTCTTCCCCCATCTATAATAATAAAAGCGTAATATGATAATTAGACTAGCAGCTGAATGACCTTCCAGCCAACCTTCCAGACGACCTTTCAGACAAAGCCAGGGCTGTGAGGGCCAAGGCAAGTTGTTGCGGCTGCGTGGGTTGAGGCAAGCTGACACGGCTGCGAAGGCCGAGCCCCTTGCACAAATTTTGTGCATCAGGCCTCTAGTACTTTATCTTGCTTTTCAGCCTGCATTGGTACTATTTTACCAGACTTGAAATAGAAAGATTTTCACTTTCTTGATACTTCAGAATCCCTAGCATCTAGTAAACGATTTGTACACAATATATAAAGAATTTCAGAGTATAAATAAGTAAATTTGCAAAGGAATATACGTGTATAACTAATGTAAAATGTGCCGAGGAGGATAGATTGTCAGCTGATGACAGACTTCCTGTTTGAGCAGCAGTTTCAAATAAATCCTAAGAAAGACCCATCTGCTCTTTGAAAAATAAAGCCCCTCCTCTCATCTTTCTCAGTATCATATGCACACTAACCTGAATTGAATGCATCAGAGGCACTCTACCAATGCTTTCCAAGCATTTGCAATATAGTGTTTGATAACAAAATGAATTATGCATCTCCAACTTATGTAGGAGTAAACTCAAGCTTCAATGTGGATGACTGACTCCAGGGCCTATGATTGTAAGTAACACTCATCTATACTGCATTAACATTTTAAAATATAAGACTATACTTTCTAATTAAAATAATATTTTTAGCATCATCCTTATAATATGTAAAAGAAAAAGGAAATGGTACTGGTCTTAGGAATTTAGATTAAGCATTTGCATAAACCATTCATTATCAGCCACTTGCTTTAACCATTAATGACTACTGTCTATCATGAAAATATTTCATAAGCACTTACTATTTTCAAAAAAAAAAAAACCTTCAAAGATAATAAGATAATATAAAATGGAATTTTATATGAATGACTGCTATCTAAGGTTTTTTTTTTGTTTGTTTTTTAGTGGATTGCAGGTATATAATTTTCTTTTTTAAAAGTATATTTTTTTATTGATTTCAGAGAGGAAGGGAGAGGGAGAGAGAGATAGAAACATCAATGATGAGAGAGAATCATTGATTGGCTGTCTCCTGCATGCCTCTTACTGGGGACAAAGCCCACAACTTGGGCATGTGCCCTGACCAGGTATCAAACTGTGACTTCCTGGTTCATAGGTCAATGTTCAACCACTGAGCTACGGTGGCTAGGCCTTATTTATTTATTTATTTATTTATTTATTTATTTATTATGATTTATAAAAATGTGTTAAAATTCAAAGTTGTTTGATCTTCTATATCATGAGCAACCACCTAGATGCCTTTCAACTGGTCAGTCAACTGCATGACTGTTGTCATAAATGACTAGAAATTTTCAGGATAACTTTGCTTCAAACTCTTTCTCCAGGCCTTGTAGGTATGGCTGAGTGCACTTCTCTGCTCTCAGTAATACCAAAGTAGAATTGTTTCCCGTGTTTTTTCCATAATGAAAAACAAGCTTAGTTTCTTTGAGTTGGAATATACAGGGCCTATGTAGTACTCTGAGGCAACACTGGTACCTGGAAATGAAGAAAATGACCTTCTATTCATCTTTGGCCTCTGACTGACTACAGAGCTGTTGGAATTCAGTACGTCTCACTGAGAACCTGAGTCATAGGAGGAATTTACAATCGCCTTGATCTTCTTAAGTCACAGGCTTATTTTAAAAGCTCACAATGTATTAAATGCTTAAAAATGAACAGGCAGAGTTACTCTGCCATTCTAATGGCAAGATATCAGCTGATGCATGCACAAAAACACATATATTAAAATGTTTACCACATAGCAATAAAATGAAAAAAATTTAAATGCTTTCAAATCTAAATATAGTAAAACATGTTACCAATAATTGAGAATAGATTAATAACATGGAAAATATGTACTATATTAAGTGAAAAATCATATTATTAAACGATATGCATAGTGTATAAAGTATTTATAAAAAGCAAAATATTCATATAAGTGTACATTTGATTAAACACTAAAAAAACTTCCAAAATAGTGAAATTATAAGTAATTTTTATTTTTGTGAGTTTCTATGTATTTTTTTAATTTTGTCTATAAGAAATAGATAATGCTTTTAACTTAAAACTTTTAAAATTATTTTTATGTTATGTAAAAATTAATGGAGACAGAAAGAAATTATACCAAGAAAGTCATGCTAGTCAACTTATTCCAAAATTTTATATCTGAGCTTCCTAGTTCCTAGAAAATTGAGGAAAAGTCAATAGACTGTACATCTTTCACTCTGTGTCTGTCTGTCTATCCATGTATCATCTATCTATCTATCTGTCTATCATCTATATCTATCATCTTTTTATCTGTCAGTATCACAAATAATTTGAAAGCTTTGAAATTAACTTGTTATGGAGCTTTCAAGAAAAGATGCGAAGCAACATACTGACAATATTTATACTAGGAGATTGAAAAACAATTGCATTGGATATTAATACTGGTGATTATTAAATATACTAGAGGCCCAATGCATGAAGATTTGTGTGAGAATGGGCCTTCCTTCCCCTGACTGCCGGCACCACCTTCGCTCTGACTGGAGCCACCTTTTCACTCCTGCCCAGAGCCGCTTTTCTGCCTTCCCACACTGCCCAGAGGCTGAGAGGGCTGGGTGGTGTGGAACACCTGCACTGTCACCATGGCAATGAGGCAAGTCCCGCCCCACCCCATCCCTGCCGCTCGGTGTCTGCATATGCAAATTAACACACCATCTTTGTTGGGCTAATTTGCATACTTACTCCTGATTGGCTGGTGGGCATCACAAAGGTACAGTCAATTAGCATGTTATTCTTTTATTAGTGTAGATTGGTCTTTGGAAAAGACACAGATATGTTTTGTAAGGAAAATGCTAGAGAGGCCAAAGTGCCCTGTGCTGTATCTTGGTTAAGCTATGCAGCTTTCCCTGATTAAGCTAGGCATAATGTTAAATTGAAATTTTGTAAAAAAAAATATATATATACACACACACATATATATATATATATATATATATATATATATATATATGTATATCTCCTATTTAATAAAAGAGTAATATGCAAATTTACCGTACCTTGCTACACCCACAAGCCACGCCCACAAGCCATGCCCACAAGCCAATCAGGAGCAAATATGCAAATAAACCCAACCAAGATTGCTGCAGCCACAGAGAGCAGGAGGGAGGCTTGGGTTTCCCCGGCAATGGAGGAAGCCAAGCTTTCCGCCTGCCCTTACCAGCCTAGACCTCCACTCCAGGCTACAAAGTTTCAATGATAGAAGATAAATAAATCCCAACAAAAATGGTGGCAGCCACGGAGCTG
This sequence comes from Plecotus auritus, assembly GCF_963455305.1. NCBI lineage: Eukaryota > Metazoa > Chordata > Mammalia > Chiroptera > Vespertilionidae > Plecotus > Plecotus auritus. Next base: position 192,653,088 of record NC_137771.1, read on the forward strand.
GAGAAAGTAGGAGGCTAGGGTTGCCCCTGGTGATGGAGGAAGCCAAGCTTCTGCAGCCCTGGCCTGCCTTGGCCTCTGCTTAAGGCTACAAAGTTTCAATTATAGAAGATAAATAAATCCCAACAGAAATGGCTGCTGCCATGGAGTGAGCAGAAGGCTTGGCTCTGCTCAAGGCTACAAAGTTTCAATTATAGAAGATAAATAAATCCCAGATACCAGGGCCTTCGCCTGGGTTGCCGGGGGGCATGGCCAGCCTGCAAACCACCACAGGCCCCTCGCCCAGGCCACCCCATGCCCCAAGGGAACCCCCACCTTGATCCAGGACACCCTTCATGGCAAAACAGCTGGCCCCCACCCATGCTCCAGGTCTCTATCCTATCTTATCTAATAAAAGAGAAACATGCAATTTAACCATCACTCCACTACGCCCACCAGCCAATCAGAGCAAGTATGCAAATTAACCCAACAAAGATGGTGGTTAATTTGCATAGGCAGGTGCCAAGCAGTCTGGGTCCCGGGAACATCCTCGGGATCCAGGCTGTTCCTAGCTTAAAGGCCCACGCTTAGGCTCTGAGTGACAGGAATCCCAGAAGGCCCCCCAGCCATTCTGGGCCTATGGGTGCAGGCCCCCAGCTGCTTGTGCGTGCTTGGCACCAAGCGGCGGTTCAGGTCCACGCCCCCAGTCCAGGGCCCACGATGGGAGGCTGGCTGCTGGACTCTGGGGTGTGCGGAGACCCAGGCGGCTGCCGCCACATGCAGCCCAGGGGTCCCTGCATGTCTCCCAGCCCAGCGCCCATGATGGGGCTGGCTGCTGGCCTTGGGGGCGTTCAGAGATGGGGATGTTCCCGCACCACCCCCAGCCACTTGCGCGTGCTCCGGCACCAAGTGGCAGTTCCGGTCCACGTCCCCAGCCTGGCACCCACAACAGATGGCTAGCTGCTGTCCTCTGGGGCGTGCGGAGACCCCGGCAGCTGCCACCGCGTGCGTCCCAGGGGTCCCTGCATGCCCCCAGCCTGGTGCCCACAACAAGGCTGGCTGCTGGCCTCGGGGGCATTCGGAGATGGGGATGGTCCCGCCCCGCCACCAGCTGCTTGCGCTTACTCCAGCACCAAGTGGCGGTTCGGGTCCATTCCCTAGCCCAGCACCCATGACAGGGGTCTGGCTTCTGGCCTCTGGGTGTGCAGAGACCACGACGGCCACCACCAGGTGGCAGGGACACCCCCTAGCCCAGTGGATACAACGCAGGGGCCGCATGAGCTGCAGAGGAAACACCATTTTTAAAAATATATATATTTTATTGATTTTTTTTTACAAAGAAGAGGGGAGAGGGATAGACAGTTGGAAACATCAATGAGAGAGAAACATCGATTAGCTGCCTCCTGTACACTCCCCACTGGGGATGTGCCTCCAACCAAGGTACATGCCCTTAATAGGAATCAAACCTGGGACCCTTCAGTCTGCAGGCCCACGATCTATCCACTGAGCCAAACCAGTTTGAGAGTAAATACTTTTTCTGACCGCTCATTGGCTAAGCTCCTGTATGCCGGCACTTGCAGTGTTCTTGGTAACTTGGGTTATAAGAATCCAAAATGGTAATCTAGGGTTTTTCCACCACACTCCTGGAGGAAAAAATGAAGGTCCGCTGCTGGAGGAGCTAAGAAATGTCATATCCTGCCCTAGCCAGTTCGGCTCGGTGGATAGAGCCTCGGCCTGCTGACCGCAGGGTCAGGGTTCGATTCTGATCAAGGGCATGTACCTAAGTTACAGGCTCCTCCCTGTCCAGGGCCCAGGTCAGGGCTCATGCAGGAGGCAAACAACCAAAGTGTCCCTCTCACATTGATGTTTCTCTTTGTCTCTCCCTCTCTCTTCCACACTCTCTAAAAAACAATGGAAACATATCCTCAGGTGAGGATAAAAAAAGAAAGAAATGTCATATCCTATGAAAGACACATCTTGAAAATGCCTAACGAAAGTTGTCATTTTTTCACAGTGAAAGGACTGGAGTCCATGTTGATGAAAACACCTGGGCGGCTGCTATGGCTGGCAGTGGCTGCAGCAGCGGGCTGATGGTGCTGGCGCCTTCCCTTGACCAACCCTGTTGTCTCCCACAGAGGGTGGCCAGATTGCTGTTGAGGCCCGCTCCCCATGGGGAATGGGACTAAGCTATCAGTAGGACATCCCCTGAGGGCTCCCAGTCTGTGAGAGGGGGCAGGCTGGGCTGAGGGAAACACCCACCATGCACGAATTTCATGCACCGGGTCACTAGTCTAATAAAAGAGTAATATGCAGATTGACCATCACTCCAACACACAAGATGGCTGCCCCCATGTGGTCAAAGATCCTGCCTCCATGTAGACACAAGATGGCCACCACAAGATGGCCAGCAGGGGTGGGAAGTTGGGAGGAACCAGGCCTGCAAAAGAGGGCAGTTGGGGGGGACCCAGGCCTGCAGGGGAGGGCAGTTAGGGGTGACCAGGCCTGCAGGGGAGGGCAGTTAGAGTCAAACAGGCTGGCAGGGGAGCAGTTAGGCATCAATCAGGCTGGCAGGGGAGTGGTTAGGGGGTGATCAGGCTGGCAGGCAGAAGCGGTTAGGGGCAATCAGGAAGGCAGGCAGGCGAGCAGTTGGGAGCCAGCAGTCCTGGATTGTGAGAGGGATGTCTGACATCCCTCAAGGGGTCCCAGATTGGAGAGGGTGCAGGCTGGGCTGAGGGACATGCCCCCCCCCCCCCCCCCGCACAAATTTCATGCACCGGGCCTTTATCACAGAGGGCAAAGTTAAATGGCTAAGTTGCTTTGTTGCTTCCTGGTGAGGTGGCATAATGTGGAAACTGAGCTTGATGACCTTGAGCAGTAAATGGTCAACATGTCCTATAGATGAATGTTTCAAACAGTATGTTTCTTAAGGATGGACTACATTCTGATAGCATTGGATGATTCCTGGTTTATTACAATCCTGACTATTTTCCTCTTGTTTTCAAGGGAAGCTGAATTCAAATATTACAAATGTGAAGTTGATAGAAAGAACAGCTCTTCTTTTCCTGGTATAAAATAGAAATATCTTTAATATGTTTTCTGATCATAAAATTAATGTCTTTAATACTGAAATTCAGAAGTAGAAGAAAATGTGAATTAGAAAGTAAACCACCAATAATTCCATGGCCCTAGTGTTATCATTTGAGTGCACATGACACTTAACATTTATGTCTCTACACATATAAATATTCATATGAATATAAATATACGTAAAATATGCTTGTGTATAAGTTATATGTATTAACCTAGACTTAACACAAAATGATAATATAATATGTTGTGGAAATAATTAGTACTTTAAAAATACATAATAAATTTCTGGTTTTCCATACAAATAAAAAGTATATACAGGGTGTAGCAAAAGTTGGTTTACAGTTTTGAAACAGAATTTATTCTTGGATTATTTATTAATTGTTGTGTTATTTTTCATACAAACAACTGTAAATCTACTTTTGCCCTACCCTGTATATAACATATTTAATGGTAAGAAGAGCTAGAATATGTTTTCAGTTAAAGAAAGATCCATATGTTCCACATTTTAGTTCTAAAAAAATGATGAAAATAAGAGTGACTAAATGGTCTTCCTATCATACTATAATTATCTTTAAAGGAATTATTTAGAAATATGCCATAACATTTTATGCATCAATATATTTATAGGAATATATCTGTACATATAATTAGGTATGAATAGACATATTTAATTTATATCTGTGTATGAATATGTGAGCATATTCATATATGTGTTTTTCAGTTGACATTTATGCTTAAATTCATGTGACCATTATTTTAATGCTTGGAATAATAATAGAAAAATTGGTATACATGTTTCCCTCAGAATACTCCTTCCTGCCAAGGGCACTGGTATGTTGGCACAACTATTAAACATTCACAATCATCATCTATTATGTGGGTATCATCTCTCCCTTTGAATGGCATTTACCACCTTAGCTTTTTAGCATTTTACACTCCATATGTATTAATGTCTTTTCTTTCTAAGACACTTTAAGGACAATGATAAAAAGTAGGAATGCAGATGAAAAGTATTCTATCTCTCAAAGCTACAAATTCAACTGCAAGGGCTTTATTTTAGCACATTTCAGAGCTGCCTGATTGACTATGCCATACACTGAAGAATGAATGGCAATTGAGACCAATCATGCTGAACTGAAAAGAGTGTGGAAGGAAACATTTTTTAAGTAGAGTTCAACTATAAGAGATAAACAGTATTATTCTACATTAAGAAACAGCATTTTTTTTTTCATTGAAAAGCTCAAAAGAAAATTTTACCCTGGAATATCCTTTGAAAAATTCTTGTTATACTATCTGCATCAAACAAGTTATGTAATTCTAACACTTGATATTTTTGTAGCCAGTCATAGCCTTATTCAGAGGTGGAAATGTGAGCTGAATGGTGGGCCAGTTCTGGGCAATGGATAACCTCCTAAGGTCAGAAAATATCAAAGCTATAATTTCTGAGTTTTCTGATAAAAGTCTTACTTAGACATTATTCTGATATAGTTTTGTCAAGGTGATCCCTAACCATTTTTATATTATAGCACATATTTGAAAATGATAATATCTTGATATGAGCCATAACTATTGTTGGTTATGCACAGTTGGGGAGCAGACTGTAGGTACTGGCAGCTGCAGGCTCTCCCTGGCCATGCAGGTAAGATGTGTGTGAAGCATGGCAAATGGCATGGCCCAACAGACAGGGAATTTTGCTTTACTGGATCTTTATGTTGCAGTGAGCAATATACTGCAGGGCCTCTGCACAGCTAATCAGCATACTAGCAATGTGGATAGGAATTACATTATTCACCATAATAAATTTCATATAAAGAAAAGCATTAAATAAACAGAAGTATGAGTTTGCAATAATTTCTAAACTTCAGGCTGTGAAAAAGTTTTACAAAGCTTAACTCTAAAGCTAGAATATTATAATGGCAAAATTTAAAAAGCTCAACTACATAAAAATTTAAAATTTATGTACTTCAAATGGAGAAAAATAGTATACAAAAGAAATTTTAAAAATAAAAATACTTTCTATATAAGGTTGTAATACAAATACACTAATAAAAAGAAGGGAAAATCAAGTGTACTAGAGATGAAATACAAATATATATATATATATATATATATATATATATATATATATATATATGCCAAGTGACCTGAATGCTGGAATGACCAGAACGACTGGAATGACTGGTTACTATGATGTGCACTGTGGTGGCCAGCCAGCCTGATTGAGGCCCAATCGGCTCCCCCAACCTCCTACAGCCCCTCCCCCCAGCAAGCTCCACTCCCAATTGGCCCCCCACACTGATTGGGGGCATAGCCGGCCAACCTCCTGTGGCCCCCCTGCCGGCCCCGCCCCCAATAGGCCCCCATCAGGGAGGGCTGGCCAGACCCCACCCATGCACGAATTTGTGCACTGGGTCTCTAGTAATATATAATAGAAATGAAAACGAGTTCAAATTAATTAATGATCCAAGAGGAACAAATAGAAAAATGTGCTACTTTCTACCAGCAATTGATCAAATGGGATAATATTCAATATAATCAAGCATTCAGTAAACATATGCATTCATTTTTATTGTTAAAATTATAAATTATTATGTCTTCAGATGACAACAAAAATCTTCAATAGCTGCATACCCTTTGACTAGCCACTTTACTTATAAGAATTTTACTCTATATGGGGGAATATGTACATATACACTGAGTAGCCATATTATTATGACCATCCCATCAGTACTTCATTGGGCCACCTTTTGCCTTCAATACTGTGGCAAGTCTTCTTGGCATTGATTCCAGGAGATGCTGAAAGGTGATGTGAGGAATCTGACACCATGCCTGATGAATAGCACTGTCCAGTTCTGTGAGATTTGATGGTTGTGGAACCAGCTGCCTGATGGCTCTTTTAACTTCGTCCCATAAATGGTCAATTGGATTGAGATCTGGTGATTGTGTGGACCACCTAAGCAAGGTAAAGTCTCCCTCATGTTCTTAAAACCACTCCTGCACAATACAAGCACCGTGGCATGGCGCATTGTCTTGTTGGAAGAAGCCATCTCCATTGGGATGCGCCATCAACATGATAGAATGAACTTGATCAGCAATGTTACTTAGGTATGCTGTGCTATTCAGACATTGTTCCACACGAATTAAAGGGCCCAAATCATGCCAGGAAAACATGCCCCAAACCATAACACTGCCCCCATCAGCTTGAAGGGCTGTACTCATGCATCTAGGGTGCACGCTTTCATGCTGTTTCTGTGAAATTCTCACTCTGCCATCTGCATGATACAACTGGAAACGTGATTCATTAGACCACATGACTTTTTTCCAATGCTCGACTGTCCAATCCTTGTGTTCCTGTGCGAATTGGAGACGTTTTATCTTGGTAACTGCAGACAGCAAAGGTGTTCGAACAGGCCTTTGGCTTCCATATCCCATACGATGCAGTGTACGGGCTAATTTGCCTACAAACATCAGGTGGTCATAATAATCTGGCCACTCAGTGTGTGTGTGTGTGTGTGTGTATGATCAATGTATATATATATATATATATATATATATACACACACACATATAGATATATATGTATATATACACATAGTCATTTACAAATGAGGATGTTTATGAAAATGAAAAACTGAAACAATTAAGATATAAAAAATAGAAAACTTTTTAAACAGTATATACTATAGCTATACATTGGAATATACTTCATTTAATGAAAATAATTATATAAAATTGTATTTGTACATATTGAAAACCATTTTATACAATTAAAGTTAAAAAGCTATCTTTTGTATGATAATGTATTATATAAGTATAGAGAGATAAATGTAAATACAAAGAGATATAAATATATTAATACATAATCTAAAAGTTTATATACCAATATTTTAATAGCTCTGTTGATAAAATTATTTTCTCCATTACGTTATATGAGTTCCTAATTCATATTTGGAACAGATACATCTTGTGTAAAATAAACAAATAAAAGCTGTTTCTTTCTTCTTGAGTAGTTCCTGATGGCAGAGTAGCAGATGATTTTTTATAGGCTCCTGGATATTGCCCATGTTATTTTTTTAGTTGCTTCCAAACTTACCTTTTGCCCATGACTTAATCAAGCAGATCCAAAAATCAGATTTTGATTAGATAGAATCTATAAGTTAACCATCATTACTTCTGACATGTTCTTATAAGCAAGAAATAATTTCTGAGTATACAATATTGCAAAGTCATAACTGAAATTCATAAGCATCCCATTCAATATTGATTGAGCATGTATCACATATGAGGTACTGTATCATCCATTACAGGACAAAATGAAGATATAGACATGGTCCCTAGCCTCAAGACAATTATGGACTGGCAGAAGAAATACTACGCACTTCACAAGGCAGACTGTGTAAGTGCCCTGTATGAGATCTGAAAAAAATGAGATCACAGAAGGGAGAGAGAATTTTCTGAAGTGACCTTCAAGAATCATAAAATTTAATCATTTTTACTATTTACTAAGGCAAGAGATAATACTCAGTCATGTTAGGAGCTCTAAAACAAAATGGATATGTAAAGATTTTTTTGTTTACCTTCCATCATTCATAAAATTAAATTATCAGAACACTTCATTCTCCAAAATTTCAGTGATTAAGGCTTTATTTCTGGGGGCATAGAAAAATATTTTCTGCTTCACTAGGTTTCATTTTATTATTCATAAGTTCATCTCATTATCTAGATTAAGATGAATTAATAGTGTACTTTATGATTAATTCTATATATAGACTAAATAAAATGTTTTCCAAATCTTTGATTTTATCATATTATTTCTATATAAAAAATAAAAGTATAAGCTGTTTGTGTCACATAAAGAGATTGTTAATACTTTTTCCCAATATTCCTTTGTCTAAACATATCATCCAAATTAGATTAGAAATTTTTTACAAGTCAATGTAATAGAAATAGAATAATATAACTACAGAAAAACTCAAGCATCATCTTGCCAATTAAAAATATATTTTATTCTGTGAGAGACAAAGAGAGAGAGAGAGGGAGAATGTGTTAGTTCTGTGAACTACTTCTTTTGAGCAGGTAAATTTTCTCCTTCAAAACAGAAAAATAAATTTGTAACATGGTAAAGGATATAATAGCTAAAACACTAATAGAAACAACAAAACAAACTAACATTTTGAGAAAGAGTGCACCAACTTCTTTTTTTTCTTTTTTTTCAATTACTGGGTGGTAAAACCTCACATTTTTCCAATACAGTTTGTTTTAAATGTGAATCTCTTACTATTGTACCCCCATAAAAATTAAGAGCCAAAGATATACCCGTGGTAATATTTCCTCTGTGAATGAGGAAGCTATTAGCAAGATTTTTTTCAAGTCTGAATCTTAGAAATAGAAGATATTTCAGAAATTACCAGCTTCTCACTCAATAGAGAAATGTCTCCACCCACCATTTTGTTGGATGATAAACACTGATAAATTCTGAATCAGGCACTGGAAAGTAACTTAATAGATTCAAAGCATATAAAGAAATTCATTTTTTTAAAAGAGTGCTGTTATTCACCAAGATGAATTCTAGGTTCTAAGTTAATTATTTACTTTTCTAGGTATTCTCATTATGTAAGAGATAATATTTGTTCTATTTCCAGTGTAAAGCTCTTTCTACTTTATGTAGGTGATATAAACAAAAAGACTATGGAATAACTTTGATTTATTATTTTTTTCTGCCATCATCTTCTTAGATCATTACATGCATGCTACACAGGGATTATGTTTTTTCCTTAATGAGCCATATGGTAGAATTGTTTCTTCTAAACTTTTCTACTGCATTCTTTAGAAGGTAGACATTGGTAGGATGTATCATCACTATTATCTCAGACAGAGATTGGTGTCCAGCACTGGCAGGCGGCCGTTTCTTTAGACACTCATAAATCCTGGTGGGAAAGGTCCTTACTTTATCGAATGTACAACCTAGACTGAACGCCTACATTTAAAGACTGGCTTCTGTTTCAGGAAATTTAAAATAATACTTGCAACCTTGTGTTCACTTTTTGGTTATTATTTCTACTCTAGTGTGAATTGATAACTTTCAGGAAAAGTTCTTCATATTCTGAAGCAGAATTTAACAAACTACAGCCAGTAATCCAAATAGCCCACCATCTATTTTTGTAAGCACAGTATATTTTGAACACAGTCATTCTCATTCCTTTATTGTTGTCTATGGCTGGTTTTCAAAGTAGTAGCACCAGAGACCATGTGGCTCACAAAGCCTGAAATATTTACTATCTGTTTCTTTACAGAAAGTTTTCTGATGCCTACTCCACAGTCAGACCACTATTTTAAGATCCATGTAGAAAACTTGTACAAACTCTTTATTTTTTTTCTCAGGATGGATAAAATTAATAGATGCATAATAGCACTATACGATTATATATATATATTTAAGTATGATCAATACAAAAGAAGTGACTAACTAAGTGAAAATGAGTAGAATTTATCAAATAGTGTCATATAGTATTATCAGTTAGGGATTATTTTGTTAAACAGTTGATTACTGAGAATCTCTAAAAAGCAATGGGGGATTATATACCTTTTTATTTTGCTTTAAATACTTTTTGGAATATCTTTTTATTAAATACTAGAGGACCGGTTCATGGAATTCGTGCACTGGGGGCATCCCTCAGCCCAGCCTGCCCCCTATCACACTCCGGGAGCCCTCAAGGGATGTCCTACTGACAGCTTAGGCCTGCTCCCCATGGAGATAAGAGATAATATTTGTTCCACAGGGAGCGGGCCTAAACTGCAGTCTGGCCTCCCTTTTCGGGAGGCAACTGGGCTGGTCAGGGGGAAAGCGTCACCCCATCACCCTGCTGCTGCTGCCACTGCCAGCCACCAAGGTGTTTTCATCAACTCGGAGTCCAGTCCCTTCACCATGAAAAAATGACAACTTTCTTTAGGCATTTTCAAGATGTCTCTTTCATAGGATATGACCTTTCTTCCTTTATTTACTTTTTGTCCTCACCTGAAGATATTTTTCCATTGATTTTTAGAGAGCGTGGGAGAGGGAAAGACGGAGAAACATCAATGTGAGGGGGACACTTCAATTGGTTGCCTCCTGCATGATCCCTGACCTGGGCCCCGGCCAGGGAGAAGCCTGCAACCTAGGTACATGCCCTTGATCAGAATCAAACCTGGACCCTGCAGTCGGCAGGCCAAGGCTCTATCCACTGAGCCAAACTGGCTAGGGCAGGATATGACATTTCTTAGCCCCTCCACCAGTGGACCTTCATTTTTTTCCTCCAGAATGATATGGAAAAACCCTAGATCACCTTCTTGGATTCTTATTACCCAAGTTACCATGAACACTGAGCATGGTGTACAGGGAGCTTAGCCAATGAGCGGTCAGAAAAGGTGCTTCCTCTGCAGCTCATGCGCAGAGGTGGGACTGCTAGCTCACGGTGGCTGGCAGGCCCCCCCTGTCTCCACTCTCTGGGCCTGCTCAAAGCCACCGCAGCCAGTGCTGTCAGACCCCTCATGTCTCCTCGCTCCGGACCTGCTCAAAGCTGCCAAGGTTGGCACTGGCAGGCTCCCCCATCTCCCCACTCTGGGTCTGCTCAAGCCGCGGCGGCATCCGTGGCTAGCCTCACCTCACATGCAGTCCCCTCCTGCCCACCTGCACATGCAGCCTCCTCCTGAGCAGTCGTGATGTTACGGCATTCCGGACAATTTGCATATTACCTCTTTATATATAGATATGAGGAAATAAATGAATGATGAGATACAGCCCACTCTGAGTATTATTTCACAGAAATATTTTTCCTGTATTTTTATTTAGACATATTAAAAGGATAATAGCATACCTTATAGATTCTCCATACAGGTTATTAGCAAGAGAAAAAACACTTAAAATTAAGATGATTAATTTTTCAAATAAGTCATCAACATTACATGAATCACATGAGTCACTAAAGAGTATGGGGCAGGACCTTCTGCAAAGAAGTAATAAGGCTGAAGTTACAATAGGTGAGCTAAAATATTGAGTAAATTTTTTTTTCCTTTTAAATCTTCTCAAAGTTTCACTGAATGGAATTCACTTGGTGAATGTTAACTTTTTTTTCTTTTACATGGAAGAGGACCAGTTTGATATTGGAAGGAGAAATTGTTATTATTCCAATACCATGCTCTCTTATTTTATTCAGAAAGAATATGCAGATTTGAATTAAAGGACATTTTTTTGTTCTTTCTGGAATTTCCATTTCTATTAAATAAAATCAACTCATTTTCTCCACTTTGGAACAGAAACTGCAACTTATTTGCTTGGCACATGGTGAGTGTTTGACTTGCTCTTAATTTTTTATATAGGCTTAGTCTTTTAAAGAAACATTTTCAGAGACAAATTTAACTTTTTTCCTTGGAATGTACTAGCATTTAATAAATGTGTGGTTTCAACATATCTAACAATATGCTACTGAACTGAACTAGAAATTTGCTTCTCTGTTCAATAATTCTTCCTTTGTTAAGAAAATAATTGAGCTCAGGGAGATGATTATTCCTCCAAAGAATGTGGGCAAGTAGAAATATCATGGGTTTTGAGCGTAAAAGTCCATGATAATCACTAACCGTGAGACCTTTGGCCTCAAGGCCTCTAATTTCCTCACTGAATGGGAATGGAAATGGATGGACTATCAGGTTCTTTCTGATTGCAATGGAGGTCATTTGGAGACTGCAAGTAAACTGAGAAGGAAATGAATTTAGATGTAAAAATAATCATCACAGTAATAAGATGAAAATGGTTTGGGGAAAATAATCTATTAAAATCAGATAAACGTAATTTTTAAAATAAATAATTTTAAAATAAGAACTTATTTGATTGTTTATATGTAAGGGGATTTTGAAAGATAATTTCAAAATAATTAACAAAGACATAAAATTATTGTGTGAAATGTGTTTATTCCATTACGTTTCTCAGCTCACAAGTAACAGAACTTACTCTGGTTAATTTCAGCAAAAGGAAACTGATGGGAAGACTACCTGGAGCTTCCAGAATAAATGGGAAGGACTGAGAACAAAGTTTAGAGAGAAAAAATAACTGATGTGCATCTGGAGTGTCAGGACTGGCTGCTACAGAATGTTCTCAAAGTTGGACAGATTTTTCTAAATGCTGCTGCTGTTGCAGCAAAATAATTCAGTTTCCAAAAGTATCTGTTCCTTTTTAGGTTCAATTGTACTTTCAAAGTAACTTTATGTCATGCAAATGTTGTGAAGGCTATAAAATATAGCCATCATCTACCAACATATTGAAAATATTTTCTACCCCGTACATTAACTCTGTAATCTAGGTTTGAATTCCTAATACAAGTTGATAATTCAGCCAGCTATTCAGCTATGATGCAACAAGGATTGTCTACCTCCCTGATTGGTGGGGAAGGAAGGGTCTTCACTGTCCTCTTTCACACCTTTCCAGTTCCACATTCAGGGTCTATTTTAGTTATGGCCCTGCTTCCTTTTTTTAAAATACATTTTTATTGATTTCAGAGGAAGGGAGAGAGAGACAGAGACATCAATGATGAGAATCATTGACCGGCTACCTCCTGCATGCCCCCCACTGGGCATCTAGCCTGCAACTCAGGCATGTGCCCTGACCAGGAATTGAACCATGACCTCCTGGTTCATAAGTCAATGCTCAACCACCAAGCCATGCTGGCTGGGCTATGGTTCTGCTTCTGATAGCACTTTTCATATAAAGAATTATTTATGTTTCAAATGAGCAAAAAGATCCAACTAAAACAATAAGACGAATGTATCACTTTCTACACTGAAAGCCTAAAATAAGGCAGTAATTACTTCAGCAGCTTAAATATCATCACCAAGGACCTGATTCCCCTCTGTCTCTCTGATCTCTCTTCCATGCTCTGGTCTTACCCTCGGACTCCACACTGTTGCCATTAACAACTACTGGCTTCCCTGCTGCAGTAGTAAAATTACTGTCACAGTTTTAACCATTAACAGAAAAAAAGGTGATTTTTTTCCCAGCAACTTACAAAGGAAAGGAGAAAAGCTTGTTTCCTTAAAGACAGTCAACATCTCACTCACTGTCCACTGCATCTGTTTGTGTAATGTGGCCTTCCATAAACTGACCACTGTTGTTATAGAGATGGATTGGGATGACTGGTTCAGTCACCCAGGGCCCACCTCTACAGGTAACCATCAGGGCAAGCCTACCCACACCATGTGACTGAGAATGGAGGAAGATGTTATTTCCCTAAAAGAGAGGAGATGGATGGAAAGCAAAAAGACAACTGTCTATTACATATGAATTTGAAGACTATCATATCTTCTTAGACCAGTTTCATAAAGAATAATATTCCATATCTGAAATGAGAATTATATTTGATTTTGTAAAGGAATAGGAGACTGGTTTATAGCGTCTCACTTCATTATTTTGCCTCAATGAAGTTCCATACCTAGCTTACTTCTAATAATTTATAATATGCATAATCATTTCTACTCTTGGATAAGAACTGTGATAATTACCCTATTTCACATAAGACACTATGATGATGGCTCTTAGTTCCTGATGACATGACGTCTGCTGGATTCAGATCAGTGATCCAGAAATGAAAAGTTCTATCTAAGATTGTCCAGCTTTTAAAATTTCATATGCCAACAAATAATTTAGGTCTTTCTCTTTTAAATTAGAATTATTTAAAATAACTTCTGTCTTTGTTCCTCTTTGATCCCCTCCCCCCTTTCTAATCTTTTAGAAAGTGGGTAGTAAAAAGCAGGTTCCATATCTATACATGTGTGTGACCTCTCTGTGTCAATTTATTTTCACTTCATCAGTCTATATACACAAATACAAAATACATGGCTTTATTTCCATTATTCTGTTCTAACTGTTCTCCTTCTTCATTGAGATAAGAGGGCTAGCATTATTTTTGTAATACCACTAATTGATTAATTTGTCAAAATATTCCCTTAAAGTATTTTTTCCAAGCTTTTTGTCTTATATATTTTTATGTCACCCTTAGGTTTATTAGAATTTTTAAAGTTAATTTAAAAATTTATCTACAACATTCAAACATTTTAATAAATATAATTTTTCATTCTTCCTTAATGATGATTAAAACATAAGAGTTTTTACTTTACTTTTAGATGTGATGATGAGTATTGTGGTTTGTAAACCCCCATCCACTGTGGCCATAGAGATATCTACAGAGAAACCCCTGTCATTTTATTCCCATACCAACAGTTATTGTAACCAGCAATTCAGATCGGTCCTTTATTATATATCTGCTCATAGCCAACTGCAGTGTCATTCCACAGTGATTAAGTCCTCCAGCTCTCTTCATTCAAGCAAGAGATGTCCTGGCAGGGAATATGGTCAAGTAGTTACAAAATTTATGCTTTTTGCAACTTTTTCCAGTGCCTTAGTAATAGGAAAAATATAATTCCATAGAGCCAACATGCCGAGTGTGGCCTTAAGCACAATTGCTTAGGTAAATATTTAATTTTATAATGTGTTCAGAGTCTCTGGCCTAATATATCTTTGAAAGTGAAAATTAGAACATGTGAGAGAAAGAAAAAAAAACTTTACTAGTTATTAATTTGATAGTTTGTGAGAGACTTTTCCGGTTCACATTCAAGAAAAAAATATTTTTAATGAATGTTTCATTTACAAAAAGGTAAATGTGCATGTAATACACACAAACACATACGAACAAATAAATATACACCAATAAAATGACAAATCTGGCATGAAAATGATTTCTAAGTAATATTTAACATATTCTACAAAGATTGGTCAAATACTAAAATGTTAGTTTATCCTATATTGTCTGTACCAGTATATTCTAGATCAGCCGTGGGCAAACTATGGCCCGCGGGCCGGATCCGGCCCCTTTGGCTGTTCTATCCGGCCCGCAGAGCCGAAAGAGCACAGGGTTCTCTTGCTCTCCCCTCCGCTCCTTCACCAGCAGCAGTGTTAACATGGCAACATCGGGAAACACGGCCGCAGCTCCTTCTTCTGAGTGGGCCCATTTATATCCGCCCATTCAGTAGAAGGAACAACCTCTCAATCTTCCAGAGGCTCCTTGTAATGCCCGTGGACACGTCCCCCGACATCACCCTGGGAATGCATAGACACCTTATCGTGGTGATGTAGGGAGACACGCCCCTGGAGGGCATAGTATCAGAGCATTAGCTGAAAAGGAGACCAACAACACTGTTCCCACTGAAGTTGATGTTTTAAAGACCAAAAACCTTTCAACCCAGTCTACATTGCCATCTACATCTACATCCTGGGCATAATTTGGAAGTTGCACTAAAGAAAATGTTTAATTTACTGTTTACACATTTTGTTCTTTTCTATTTGTTTTAGTTTTAAATTATTTTATTATATTTAAGTTTAATTTGAAAGGCTTTTGTACCTTTCCTTTGTTAGGCAATTTTATTTTGCCTTTGCCATCTTCAATATAAGGTATGTTATTGTGCTATGATTCCTCCATTTTTTGAAGTTTCAAATTATAATAATTAGTGTTTACATTCTTCTTGTTAAAATGTTTGAAATGAATAAAACTATTGAAATAAAAAAAAAAGACCGTACCCTTTTATGTAATGATGTTTATTTTGAATTTATATTAGTTCACACAAACACTCCATCCATGCTTTTGTTCCGGCCCTCCGGTCCAGTTTAAGAACCCATTGTGGCCCTCGAGTCAAAAAGTTTGCCCACCCCTGTCTAGATCATAGCCGGACTAAACCCCAGTGCAAGAAAGGCCTAGGACTTCAAACTAATTCATCTTATTCTCTAATTAATGTTATGCCTGTCCACAATCTTTGTTCAAGTCATTGGAAAGAATAACAGAAAAAATCACTAATCATGTTAAATGTTCAAAGAAACATCTTTGATGTAAAATTAAACAAAAATGGAAGTATTTTAGAGAAGAGCAATGTTTCTCTGACAAGTGAATAGCTCGGCTATTCATGCTATTGAACATTGTGCCATTTTTCATTTCCATAACATCCGTTTTATCGTGTCACTTTTTCTTGGCATTTCTATTTCAGTACTGTTTGCTTTGGCCTATTAACACTTTCACTTAAATTGGCACCAATCTTTCCCAGACTGCAATGGTATTTGATAGAATATCATGATAAAGGGTAAAAGAAATAAAGGGCATAATTTTAAAGTATACAGGTGTGGGCAAAAGTAGTTTTTCAGTTGATCCTATGGAAAATAATACAACCATAAATAAATAATAATACAAGAATAAATTGTTTTGCATGCTCTCAACTATGAACCCACTTTCCCCCACTCCTGTATATTTCTAACAATCATGGGAATGCCAGCCTTTATATAACATGCCAAAAAATATTTAGTGTATCTGGATCAGACACGTTTTCTGCTACATGGACACAAACTTCCCAGCAAATGTTTCTATTAAAATGCACCTTTTGATTAACAAAATTGCATATAAATTGTTTAATTTAGGATGTTGCACAACTAATTATGAAAAGTAGTGATGAGATGTAGTGTAGACTCCAGAAAGGGGCTCAATCTTTATGGTCTTCATGGCCTACCGGCTATCTCAGGGAAGGCAGCTGCCATTCACTCTCTTGATATAAAGGTCTGACAATCTACCGAGGACTAATCATCAAACCCGTTGGTGGGGCACTTGGAGGAGCAAGGACAAAAATCAACCCTTCATTCCCTAGGCGGTCCCCTGTATGGGCAAACATTTTTGCTTCATTCATTCACAGGGCACCTATTGGAGAACCTGCAATGCACCAGACACTGATTTAGATTCCAGGAAATCATCAGTGAACAAAACTCACAAGGACCCCTCCAAGTCCTCATGTGCCTTACCTTCTAGAGGGAGAGACTGACAGTACAGATAGTCAATAAATCGATGATATAGAATGCCGTAAGTGCTATGGTAGTGCAGGGTAAGGGCTGGGTGGTAGTACATGGGAGGGCTTAATTAGAAGTTTAAATAAGCTACACAAAGAAGTCCTCACTGTGAATGACCTTGACTGCAGCAGAGGGAGCAAAGGGGAGAGTAGTAGGAGATGGGGTCAGTTAGTTAGAAGATTAGATTCTGTAGGGCCTTTCAGGCCATTCTAAGGTCTTTGGCTTTTAAACAGGGTAAAATAAGAAGCAGAGAATGGTATTTCTGAGTTAGGATTTAAGGAAACCTGTGGTTGATATTCTGAGAACAGACTGTGGGGGTGAGGGGGCAGCGGTGGAGCAGTTAGAAGGCTATTGAAACATCTTCAATGGGGCAAGAGTGGAGACAGAAAAGGCAGTGATAGAGGGTTGGATCCTGACTGTCTCTTGGCAGTAGAGCCAAGAGGATTTCCTAATGAAGTATATGAGCAGTATGAGACAAAGAGAGGAATAAAGGATGACCCCCACGTTTTTGGCCTAAACAACTGCGTGGGAGGTAAGATGCCCAGGGTCAGACAAGAGACACCTTGCAACTATTGACAAGTAAAACGAGTTTGGTGAAGTAACCATGTATTATGACACTCACGTTATTTGTAAACCAGCCCCTAAGAGAACTCTGTCATATCTAAACATTTCCATTCTATAGAGAGCTCGTGACACCTCATTGTTGGAAAAACTACGAATTGTAGCTCCAGAGATGGAAGGCATCATTGCACATATAGCCCAAAGTTGCCAAAGGCAGAGATCAGAAGTATGAATGTGAACTTTGAAAACCACAGCAACCTTATTATTCAGTAGCCAATAATGGTGAAGAATTAAGGAGAGATGCCATCTGAGCAGCACAGGCTCTCCGAGTCCCTGATATGTGAGCCTGAGTGAGGAAGAGTAGAACTAGAGTGTGCATGGGGGGATTGTAGGCTCCATGAGCCTCAAAGAGAAATCTTCTCCTTAGCTTTGCTCTCCAAGAAGAAAGAGACCTGTGAAGGCTAATGATAAGGGTAGATAGCTAGCTTAATTAGCAGATTAAGGGAGTGGATCCAGGCAGGATAGAGGCATCTTGGCCTGAACAATTAAAACAGCCAAAAACCAAGGACAAAGGTATCTCTGACATGAGCAGCTGGGAGAGACATAGGGGTAATAAAACATCTCTGGCCAGGAAAATGAAAAGAGGCCATTTTACTCTTTGAGCTGAGAAGCCAATGGTTTCAGTCTCAAGGCTTGGCAGGATGTGGTTGCGAGGTACCATGACATAGATTAGAAGTAATTCCAACTTGAACAGATAAGAGGGATATCTGAAGGACAAAGAAAAGACACAGGATATTGGGGAAAAGGAAACATGTTCTCACAGAGGATAGAGGAATGTTGCAAAATAAGGAGAAAGAAAGAGGGGGCACCACTGGGCTTTGGCCTTTGAAACGGGCATCATGTAGCAGAGTGGCCAATGAGGGAAGCTCAGGGATCTTAGATTCAGGGAGCGAATCTCCAGGGTATATAATGCCTCAAACAGAGAGTAGTGGCCACCCTCTTTAGGGGGCCCTTCTGTCTCTCTGTGCCAGGAAAGGCAGGGTCTTAGAAGCTTAAATTTAGACTTAGAGGTAGAATGTGCTTGCAGTAAAGTTTCTGTACTTCTCACCTACCACCTTTTGCCCATGGCTTCATTCTTGGAATCCATCTAGACAAGAACCCAGAAAAGAAATCATCCTTGCACCCTGCTCACCAGAGAAATAAAAAACCTGAATCACTAAGATTCTGGCACCTTGTTCTGAGGAGCAGCGTGAAGCTAATATATTACTTTTGATTGAACAATAATCTGATCTAAGATGGTTTTGTTTCAGGAAAATACATAGGTTTATATGTTTTGTGATTTTTTAAAATATATTTTAATTGATTTCACAGAGGAAGAGAGAGAGAGAGAGAGAGAGAGAGAGAGAGAGAGAGAGAGAGAGAGACATAAATGATGAGAGAATCATTGACCAGCTGCCTCCTGCTCACCACCCTATGGGGGATCGAGCCGGCAAGCCAGGCATGTGTCCTTGACTGGAATTGAACCTGGGACCCTTCATTTCGCAGGCCAATGCTCTATCCACTGAGCCAAACAAGCTAGGGCTGTTTTGTGATTTTTAAAGGTGTTTTTCACATGTTAATTAAACAAGGAGGCCATTGGACTAAGATGGCTTTAATCCTCTACAGAAGCAACCCCAAATCTAAGCCTGTAATGCCTCAATGTTAAGAAATCAAATGCAAGGAAAACCAAGCCCAGACAGCCAGAGAGACTTTCCCAAAGAATGCAACCACTGAAGCCATTGATAGACGTTCAAATAATTCCCTTGCTTTGCTTCTGCCTCTCCTCTAGGAGACTCTTGCCCCCAGCTCCTCTTGGTGGAATGCTCCTAACCAATTCCGGTTCGATGCTGCTTGATTCCAATCAATATTTGCTAAAAAATCTTGTAAAATTTTTCATATACCACAGTTATTCTTTTAACAGACACACTATCTTTTGATTCCCACAATAACTTTTTGAAGTAGATAAGAGTGTTATTATTATTGTACCTGTTTTACAGATAAGACAAAACAAACTAAACTGAGGCTGAGAGAAGTTAAGCCATTGAGCAAACATCACAGAGCCAATAAATTGTCAAGCAGAAATCATTCTTTCTAAACATGGATTTATACATCAGTCTTATGATTCCTACATTGTTGATTGCTCCCCATTCTTAACTAATACACTTGGTAAAACCAAGAATCATTAAGGCAACTGGTATTTGTTACAAGCATGTTACAAAATTGTTTAGAGGACACAATGAAATAATAAAATATAAGTATACACTTAGTTCAATTTAGAACTAGTCTATACAGGCAAAGAGCAACACCGATAAGAACAGAAATTAGCAGTTCTGTTATCTTAACAGCCAATCTTTCTACTCCTTCTTTACATATGACCCCTCAAAAAAAGAAGAAAAAATTTAACATTTTATGCTGCTGGTTAATTTAAACAATGTAATTTGGTATTCATAATTTAGTTCTTAACTACAGTTCTTACCAATCCTTGGTCTCATTAGCTTTGGTTCTTATCAACACTTAATACAAACACACACACACACACACACACACACACAGTGCTTGTGAAAAATAACCTAAATCACTACATATTTTTGTTTTTATTAGATGCACAAAATTATGAATTGGTATATATTTTAAGAATAATGTTTATATTAAAATATACAGTGAGTATATATCCTATATAATAAAAGGCTAATATGCATATTGTCCCCTTCACCAGGAGTTCAACCAGCAGGCAGGCCGGCCAACCGCCCATGTCCCCTCCCCCTGGCCAGGCTGGCCGGACCCTACCCATGCACCAATTCATGCACCAATACACACACACACACACACACACACACACACACACACTGAGTGGCCAGATTATTATGTGTTCAGAGATTCATAATAATCTGGCCACTCAGTGTAATTTTTGTTCTTTAATGAATTGAGTTTAATTATGTTCCCACTTTTCTTAGAATTAATAGCCATAGTAATAGAGTAAATAAGATCATTAATTTTGAACATACAAATGTCAATATAGTGGCATTTTAGCTGTGATTACAACAATTTTGTAACATGCTTAAATTATATCTTATAATGTAATTTATGTTATTCGCATAGGATGTGCAAATAACATTGTCTTTTAAGAGACACTTTGTGATTTGAAAATATTGACTATTATCATGTTGCTTAAATAAACTGTAAACTCCTTTCATAAATATGTATATTTCATGAATGTAATGATTAATTTTTTATAACTGGATTTTCCCAGCAGATGAACTTTTAAAATAACAAGAAACATTTTACTCTTTGTGCATCTGTGTATACTATTATTGATTAAAGGACATTTATCTATATTGTATTTCCTTTTTAATTGCACGCTTGCAAAAATAAAGCATTTGGCTGGGAAGTGGTCCTTCTGTTAAACTTTCTCACTCTTAAATACATTGTTTGACTGAGAAACCCATTTGGCCATCATTTTACTTTGCTTCCAGGACTAGCTGCTCCAAAAGTATGAAATAAGTCTGACCACAATTTATGTCTGTCAGTCTAATCTCACTAACAGCAACTCTTTGCTGAACAACTAAATAAATTGTATCTCCTCTGTGTGAAATTCCAAGCTTCTAGGATTGTTTAGAGGACACAACGGAATAATCAATAAAATATAAACATACACTTAGTACAAAACCTAGCACATACATGCTCAATAAATATTTATTTTTATTTCTATTCCTCTCAGCAAAAGAATCTGCACGGCTTTCAGTTCTCAACGCTAAGACATCCAGTCTCCCAAACACACATTCAATTACAATTATGCCTTCCTATGTCCACTAGCCTGTTCCTCTCAACACAGG
Organism: Plecotus auritus; assembly: GCF_963455305.1. NCBI lineage: Eukaryota > Metazoa > Chordata > Mammalia > Chiroptera > Vespertilionidae > Plecotus > Plecotus auritus. The sequence goes on from NC_137771.1 coordinate 192,674,490, forward strand.
ACACCAGTATTTGAATTAATGATCAACAGCAACCTAATCTTGAAAGACTTAGTGCATTCCTTTGAGGTGCTTTTAAAGGTAAATAGCACTGCAAGGCTAACCTTGAAGATAACCAAGTTGAGATTAATGGCAGTTATAAAGTAAAAGTGATATAAGTAAGGAAATTAGGCATTTGATTATTGAATGCCTTGAAAGCAAGAGACAGAAAAAATGAGGAAAGAGAATTAATGAAGAAGCCTGGAAAAAAGAGATTTAAAAGGGACTAGAAGAAAATAAAGTAAGTGAAAGGAAAAGAGCCAAAAAGAGAAATTAATTCCGATTAAATTTGTTTTATGGCTGACACATAACTTACTATGCTAATGCTTTTAGGAGAATGATTGACTATCTTCAGCATGTCTCCAAAGATTGCCTATATTTTCAATAGAATAAGTTATAATTATTATGATACTGAAGTTGAGAGTACATATTCTAAATAGCATAGCAACTTGATCTATAAATGTTTTTCTCAGCTAGTATCTCTTCATAGGAAGGTTTATTTATCAAGGAATTATGTTGTGTACTTATAAAAATCTGATTTCTTGCTCAGGTATGCTTATTTTAAGGAATAATGCCTGAATGCAGTGAACTCACGCAACCTGTGGGTCCATATCCAAAAGATGTCACTGGAATGAACAGAGAAGTTGATAAATAAAATTCAATCCCTTACACGTGGTAAAATGCTTTTGAAAATTAAAAAAGGTTTCGAAAATAACTAAAAGTATCACACGTCAATCTCAAAAGTAATGTTCAATCTCTACTTAGGCTTTCCTCATGAAATTCTCTAAGACCCATACTAGAATCTCATCCAGATAAATTATGGGTCTGATCTACATATACTGTTTAATTTTTAGGCTGAAAGGAATCAGTAATCTCCAAAATTCTAATAAGCTAGTAAAAATGTAGATATGAATAGCTTATTTTTAGGAAGTAGTGAATCTATAAAGAACAACTATCTTTTTGAATATGATGAAAAGATCTTTTGAGAATTTTCCAACATATCACATGACAACTTACATGGCACTCTAAGAGATTTTCTCAAATGGAGCTGAAAGTATTGCTATAATTAGGACTCTTCAAGACACTGACAGGTTAAAAGACCATACCAGACCACAGCCTTCTTTGCCAGCTGCACAGATTTCCTGAGTTACTTAGAAAAGTTTTTGGCTACATAAACTCTATATCTGAAAACTATGGTTACATATTTGAAGGTAAAAATTTTTATGATTTTATCTTTTGAGATACACTTGGTGACTGGAAATTTAATACTGAACAGCAGCCTCTTGAAAACTTTAGATTTAAGGAGCCTCCTGAGCAAACTCAAGAATTCACTGAATATAAAATTATTACAATTTTAACAGAATTAGAATCTAATGATTGTTTTAACATTCATGCTGAGACTTTATAGATATTGGCTAATATGTGTCTTTAGATAAGTCTATTTTAGTTTCTGTAATTCTTCCTTATTGAAAAGCTAATAACTTTAAAAAATTTTCCCCAACCGTGTTAGCCTCAGAACTATGATAGAGATTGTACGTCTCTAAAACACGAGAAGGAAACTGTTAAGGGTGATTTTTTGTTTTGGAATTTACCCTGGAAAACTGATGATCACTTTACAACTTGCTGAGAGCGCTCCAGCTGCCACCAACTGCACGCCCTGTGTGAGATTAGTAAGGTGAAAGCAGGCGCACCTGCTGCTTGTGCTCTGCTAGGACAGTCACAGAGGTGTAGGCTGGCACTGCCTCCTGGGAGAGGAGTCATGCTCGGTGGCTTTGTGGCCTTCAAGATGCAGGTTGTGAGGCACAACATTTCCCTACATATTATCACTGAGGCAATGTTGTCTTACAGGCAGTAACTGAGGTGATAAGTTTGAGCTCACTGAGAGGGTTCCAGAGTCAGCAGTCGGGGCAGAAGCTGCTTGATTCCTAAGCTTTCTGATCTCAAGGAAGCAATACCCTTGGAAGGCCTCTGTGTTCATGCTGTTCTATGAGTCATTCCTGGAAGACCTAAAAGTGGCTCTTGCAGCCCTTTCTAAGACTTTGTAACAACTAATTCCACAGCAAAAACTCCTTTTAAAAATATATATTTTTATTGATTTCAGAGAGGAAGGGAGAGGGAGAGAGAGATAGAAACATCAATGATGAGAGAGAATCATTGATTGGCTGCCACCTGCATGCCCCCTACTGGGGATTGAGCCCGCAACCTGGGCATATGCCCTTGACCAGAATTGAAACTGGGACCCCTCAGTCTGCAGGCCAATGCTCTATCCACTGAGCCAAACTGGCTAGGGCAAAAAAAACTCACTTCTTAAAGAGAGTGCCTTCTGTTACCTGCAGCTCTCTAATGATGGGTAATGACCTAGTTGGAAAAGGCAAAGAGGTATGTACAAATATGTATACTATGTATATGTACAAATATGCATATGCACTGTTAGCAGTAGGTAAACACTTTAAACAATATATAAATGTTCAAAATAGGGAACTGGTTAAAAAATGGTAATATAGCTAAATAATGAAATCATATACATTATATATTTAGAAAAAAATTCAAACCTACAGAAACATTGTAAGTATATTACAATGAATCTTATCTAATAAAAGAGAAACAGCAAATTGACCATACCTCTGCTATGCTCACAAGCCACACCCACCAGCCAATCAGGAGCGAGTATGCAAATTAACCCAACAAATATGGTGGCAGCCACAGAGCTGGAGCAAGCAGGAGGCTTGGGTTGCCCCCAGCGATGGAAGAAGCCAAGCTTCCCGCCCGCCCTGGCCAGCCCTGGCCTCCGCTCAAGGCTACAAAGTTTGAATTACAGAAGATAAATAAATCCCAGATACCAAGGCCTCTGCCTGGGTCGCTGGGGGACATGGCCAGCCTGCAAACCACCACAGGCCCCTTGCCCAGGCCACCCCATGCCCCAAAGTAACCCCCACCCTGATCCGGGACGCCCTTCAGGGAAAACCAGCCAGCCCCCACCCATGCACCAGGCCTCTATCCTATCTAATAAAATAGTAATATGCAAACTGACCATCACTCCAACACACAAGATGGCTGCCCCCATGTGGCCAAAGATGGCTGCCCCTGTGTGGACACAAGATAGCCAGCAGGGGAGGGCAGTTAGGAGAGACTAGGCCTGCAAGGGAGGGCAGTTGGGGGCTATCAAGCCTACAGGGGAGGACAGTTAGGGTTGACCAGGCCAGCAGAAGAGGGAAGTTAGGGACAACCAGGCCTGCAGGGAAGGGCCATTGGGGGGGACCCAGGCCTGCAGGGGAGAGCAGTTGGGGGGGACCAGGCCTGCAGGGGAGGGCAGTTAGGGGCAAACAGGCTGGCAGGGGAGCAGTTAGGCATCAATCAGGCTGGCAGGGGCGTGGTTAGGGGGTGATCAGGCTGGCATGTAGAAGCGGTTAGGGGCAATCAGGAAGGCAGGCAGGCGAGCAATTGGGAGCCAGCAGTCCTGGATTGTGAGAGGGATGTCCGACTGCCCGTTTAGGCCCGATCCTACCAGGATCAGGCCTAAACGGGCAGTCGGACATCTTCGAGGCATCCCAGATTGGAGAGGGTGCAGGCTGAGCTGAGGGACAGACCCCTCCATGCATGAATTTCATGCACTGGGCCTCTAGTTATATATATATATATAAATTTAATTTTTTAATTGAAGTATTACAAATAGTAGTACATATGTCTCTTTTTTTTCCCCCATTGACCTCCCCCCATCCTCCCCTTCCCCCCAGTACATGCCTTTACCTGCCCCCCCCCCAGTGTCTTTTATCCATTGGTTATGCTTATATGCATGCATACAAGTCCTTCAGTTGATCTCTTACAGCCCCCCCCCACCTCAAAACCTCCTCTGCCTTCCCACTGTAGTTTGACAGTCTGTTCAATGTTTCTTTGCTTCTGTATCTATTTTTTCCCCTTTTCTTTCCTTTAAAAAATCTTCCTTCTGCAGACTAGGAATAAACATATAATAACAAAAAATGTTTGAGTCCCAATTTCAATGTCCAACAGTTCTGAGTCCCCGTTTCAATGTCAAACAGTTCCTTATGTGTACATGTCAACAATGATATCTGGATGGTGGGCACATGGTGGCAATGCTGGTCCAACCCTCTCTGGTTTGGTCTAGTTATATTATATTTTGTCTAGATTTACTCATGTGCCAATAATATTGTAATATATATTTTAAAAATGTAAACTCTTTATAACATATTAAGAGGGGGAAATGCAGATCACTATTTTTGTCTTAGTAACAATATATTTACATGCATCATACAAAAAATATCATGTATTTTTTATAGTAAAATTACAGATGATTAATTGTATTTTTATTATTGCCCATGTATAGTTTATAAGTGTTCTACAAATAGAACAATATAATAATAAACAATGCCAGATTAGTTCTCAGGGAGCCATCGGTAATGCACACAATTCTCTTATCTAAATTACTATTTATAGGATAAAGTGAAAATGTCAATTATCCTTATGGATCTTTTTTAAGCTGGAATATGACACCTCATTTTGGGATCCTACAATATCTTACTATTTCCTGAACCTCTGATCTAGTTTCATGTCTATTTCAGTTTTACATCTAGGCTGCTGCCACCTTTCCTATGGTTAGCATTGATTGTCACAGATAAATAGCTGGATTCAGGGTGAGATGGTTATCATATCTGAATGTCTATAACTACCACTATGTTTATGTAGTTACACTTTCTTGTAAAAACAGTTTAGTAACATCAACACTGAACCTAAAATTGTCAAGGTCTCATATTCACCAACTGTTATTATAATGGCTTATAGATTCAGAGCCAGGAATTGTAAAGCACAACACAGATAAACAACAAATATGAAAGCTAATAACCTAGAAATCAGAAAAGCTTAGAAAACCAATTGCAAGCTCTCTTATACATTATGAAGCTAAACAAACAAAAACAATGAATAAACATACAAATATATAAAGGATGAATTCAGGAGTAAATTGTTATATAAATAAAGATAGTCTGAATCAACCATCCATAAAAAAGTTTGATCTCAATTCACAACATCTGTACAGAATTTAAGCTCCTTCAGATAATCCTTCCTAATTAAGAATTCTTCTTTAGGCTGAATTGAAGTGATTTTTCTATTCCTTGCAGACATACAGAAAATTGCCTCATGGCCTTCAGGAAGATTGTTGTTTCAGGGTTAACACAGCTTAATTTCTTCTGCTGTTCAATTTCTTTTTTATCACCCTTGTCTTAAAATTATAATTTCACAACTAAAAATATAGTTAACAGTAGTAACTGTGGAGAGATTAGTGTCAAGTTGTAGGACACTGAAGGCTATATATTTGCAGGTGAAATTCCAGATCAAAGGGAAGGGATAACCAGTGCCTTAAAGTCTTATCAGCACTACATATATAGAGAGAGGTGTGTTTCTCACAAAGTATGCAAATTGGAGATCTTGCCATTTAAAGAAATCCATTTTCCAAGTGAAGAGATTCAACACTTATTTTTCTATAAAATTTCCAACTTTTACATTACAGCAGCATTTCTGTGGCCATTCTCATAAGATAGCTATAGGAAAATGTTCCAGAATACAACAGGTTTGGAAAAGACTGCATGTTCTATTTACCTCTGGGTGTTTGCCACACATGGCAACATACTGGAGGTTATGCTTAGTAAAGATACATTTAACATCACACACTGTAAAATACCAACTCAAAGCAAGATTCATTTACACATACACATGTTTAACAATTTATTTAGCAGTGTTATACCAATTCTTTTTGATTCAGAGAACCAGGTGTTTTGTTTTGTTTTGTTTTTTAGTTAAGGCATTTATTTTTACTTTTTCCAAGTCTTTTTAGATATTTCAATTTATATTTAATTTTTTCTTTATTTTTATTGCCTATATTGAAAATGTACAAAATGATGATTTGATATACATATACACTGTGGAATGTTTACCAAAATTAAGAGTAATATATCCATAATCACATAATTAACATGTCACTTTGTGTGTGTATGTGTGTGTGCACATGTGTGGTGAGAATGCTTAAGATCTATTCTCAATAAATTTCCAGTATACAATACTATATTATTAACTACTAGAGGCCCAGTGCATGAATTTATGCATGAGTTGGTTCTGGCCGGCTGCTCCAATGGGGACTGATCAGGCTGGGCCATGGTGGGGAGGGGACATCGGAGGTTGGGGGTTACAATCAAGGCCCTGATTGGGCTGGTTGGCCGCCGCAGTGCACATCAGAGCGACCAGTCGTTCTGGTCATTCTGTTGGTTCGTTGCTTAGCTTTTATATATATAGTCACCATGATGTACATTAGATCCTTAGAACTTATTCTTCTTGTAACTGAAAATCTACCTTTCTCATCCCATTTTCACCCCCCTACCTCCACTTCCCAATCACTAGCCACCACAATTTTGATTTTTATAAAGTTGACTTTTCTTTTAAGATTCTAAGTATAGGTGATACCAAACAGTATTTACCATTGTGTTTTCTTTGAGTTTTCAATTAGCATAATGCCCTTTAGATTGATCCATGCTGTCACAAATGGCAGGATTTCTTTTCCTGTTACTGAATAATATTTCATTTTATATAGGTATATAAGTGTGTGTGTGTGTGTGTGTGTGTGTGTGTGTGTAATCACATTTTCTTTATCTGTTCATTTGTTAATGGACCTTTGTTTCCATGTTTTGGCTATTGTGAATAATGCTGCAATGAATATGGTGTGCACATATCTCAAGATATTGGTTTCATTTCCTTCAGATATATACTTAGGAGTGAGATTGCTGGATCATATGGTGATACAATTTTTATTTTTTTCAGGGACTGTCATACTGTTTTTCATAATGACTGTACCATTTTACATTTCCATCAATAGTGTATGTGGGTTTCCTTTCTTCTACAACCTTGCCAATATTTGTTATTCCTTATCTTTTGAGCTCCAAGTCAGCCATTCAATTGTAAGGGTAAACAACCGATTGTCTACAGTGTATTCATTGTGTTGGATGATTTTGCCTAACTGTAGGCTTTTGTAAATGTTCAGAGCATGTTTAAGGTAGGCTAGGCTAAGCCATGATTTTTGGTAGGTTAGATGTATTAAATTCATGTTTGACTTACAATATTTTAAACTTATAATGGGTTTATTGTGACATAACTTCATAATAAGTTGAAAAGTATCTGTATATTTTTTACAAATATTTTCTCCTATCCCATAGATTGCCACTTCAAATTTACTGATTGTGTCTTTTGCTGTGTAGAAGCTCTTTATCTCAATGTGGTCCCATTCATTTATTTTAGTTTTTGTTGCTTGTGCTTTTGATGTCTTAACCAAGCAATCATTCCCCCATCAATATTAAGGATCTTTCCCCTGTTTTTTTTTTTTTTTCTAAGAGTTTTATGGTTTTAGGTTTTACATTTATTTTTTTAAATTTCTTTATTGATTAAGGTGTTACATTATATGTCCTTATTCTCCCATTACCCGTGGGGGAGGTTTTACATTTAAGTCTTTAATCTATTTTGAGTTAATTTTTGTGAATTTTACATTTGTTCATCCAATTTTCCCAACACTGTATATTAAGGAGACTATCCTTTCCCTATTTATGCCCATGACACCCTTGTCAAAATTTTTTTGTCAGTCTATAAATGGGTTTATGTCTGGGCTTTTTATTCAGTTCCACTGGTCTATGTGACTACTTTTTTTTAATGCTGGTACCATGCTATTATGATTATGATAGCTTTGTAATACATCTTGAAATCAGGTAGTCTGAGGTCTCCAGTCTTATTCTTCTTTCTTAGAATTGCATTGGCAATTCAGGGTCTTTTGTGGTTCCATATAAATTTTAGGACATTTTTCTATTTCTGTGAAAAATTCCATTGGGGTTTTGATAGAGAGTATATTGAATTTGTATATTGCTTTGGGTTGCATGGCTATTTTAACAATCCTAATTCTTCCAATAAAAGAACAGAGGATATCTTCCAATTTATTTGTGTCTACTTCCATTTCTTAAACCAATGCCTTATACTTTTATGTGTACAGGCCTCTCACCTTTTTGGTTAAATTTATTCTTTAGCATTTTATTGTTTTTTATGCTTTTGAAAATGGCATTGCTTTTTAAATTTATCTTTCTGATAATACATTAAGGTATAACCATAAATTATTTTGTTAAAGAACCAAGTGAACTATTCAAATCCAAAATATGAACACAAATACAAAATGGTTTGATTAGAATACCACTTAAAAACAAACAAAGAAGCCATAATTTATAAATTAAGCACATGGCAATAAATACTACAATTACCCCAAAAAACTTGAATACCACAAGTAACTTGAAATCAGTGATTCTGTTTTGTTAAGCATAAAATCATATCTATTTAACCTAATTTCATTACTCATAAAAGTTCTACAAAAAATATCATATGTCATAGAGCAAAACTTTACTATTGAGGTTGCTATGTAGGTGATTAACTAATTATATTAGGGGTAGGTTTTTAACCAAAACATATTAAAGATCAGGTAGGAAAAAAAATGACAACTCATCAGAGTAGATTTAACTTTTTTTTTATAATCCTCACCCAAGTATATTTTTCCATTGATTTTTAGAGAGAGTGGAAGAGAGAGAGAAGGATAGAGAGAAATATTGATGTGAGAGAAACACATCCATTGCTTGCCTTCTGCACGTGCCCTGACCAGGGCCCGGGCTGGAGAGGAGCTTGCAATTGAGGTACCTGTCCTTGACTGAAATCAAACCTGGGATCTTTGGGTCCACAGGCCAATACTCTATCCACTGAGCCAAACCAGCTAGGTTTAATTTTTTTAATGGTGAAATATATTGTACTACATTAATAATACTGAGTAGGTGAAACAATTTTATCTAACCTGCCAACAATGATGATTTACTAGTATTAGTCCTGAGTAAATGGTCATTTTTTGAGTCCTATAGAGGACTGGAGTCTGATATACTAGTCAAAATGCCACAGACAAGCCCAACTGTGTGCTCAGTGGTTGAGCAACCACCAATGAACCAGGAGGTCACAGTTCCGATTATTCTCTCCCATCATTGATGTTTCTATCTCTCTCTCCCTCTCAACTTCCCCTCTGAAATCAACAAAATTATGTTTTTTAAAAATGTCACAGACAAAAACTAAATTAGATAAAGCCATTTTAAGAATGTAACATTGATTTTGATTGTGTGTATTAGTCCAACTCAGATTGTTTAAATTGCTCTTTGACTATATAGTTCAAATATTTAAGTCAGCTGCCTTCTGAAATTTAGGGTTTTAGCCAGATTCTCACAAAAACTTCTCTTAATATCTAGATTTAAATAAAAATAAGTTTACAAATTCTCAGTGTATACTGAACAGGAAACTTTGTAAAACAGTAATAAACTAGAGGGATTGCTTAGTTTTAAGACAAAGCAAAGCCTTGTAAACCTAAGAGATATATAAACCTGCCAATAGAATCACAATTTTAAATGTGGACTTTATCGAAGTGGTAAATTAGTGGAAGAAGGGGCTTTAAATCAGTGTATTAGTCTTTATGTTCACTTCAGTTGACTACTAGCAATTGATGCAGCAGAAAGGAAGATTAAGTAAAATGCCCTGAAAATAATTCACTATGAAAAAAATCATAGTGAACGGAAAACTACAGAGAATTTCTCAACTTAAAAAAATTAAACAAAGCAAAATATCAAAACAAAAACTGTATCATATATCATGGAAGACAAATGAGTAGAAGAATGTTTCAAAGCCAACTTTACTTTTACATTTTAAGGCAAGCAGAATAGAATTTAAACTTTCTTTTGGTTCTCTGTAATTAAAATGATCAACTATAGCAACAAAGAAAAGAGAACTATTTTCTTTCTACAACCCTATCTTCTATATTCTATCAATGTGCATTTTGAATAATACTGTGGACTAAATGTCCTCCCAAAATGCATAGGTTGAAGCCTAACCACCAAAGTGACTATATTTGCAAATAGGGCCTTTAAAAAGGTAAAATTGGTTGCCCTAGCTGGTTTGGCTCAGTGGATAGAGAATCGGCCTGTGCACTGAAGGGTCTTGGGTTCAATTCCAGTCAAGGGCACATGCCAGGTTGTGGGCTCGATCCCCAGTAGGCGGTGTGTAGGAGGCAGTCGTTCAATGATTCTCTCTCATCATTGATGTTTCTATCTCTCTGTCCCTCTCCCTTCCTCTCTGAAATAAATAAAAATATATTTTAAAATAAAGTAAAATATATTTAAATGAGATCATAAGGTTAGGGCCCTAATGTAATACAACTGATTTCCTTACAAGAGGAGGAGATACCAGGAATGAGTGTGCACAGAGAAAAAGGCCATGTGAGGACACAATGAGAAGGTGGCCATCTGCCAGTCAGGCCTCAAAAGAAATCCACGCTACCTGCATCTTATCTTCACCTTCTAGTTTCCAGAATTGTGAGAAAATAAAGTTTTGTTCTTTAAGTCACTCAGTAGGTGGTATTTTGTTATGGATGTTTTAGATGACTAGCAATATCTTTTTTTAATTCCATAGTGTATAAATATAAGATCAAGAAGAAATGTTAACATGCTAATTAATAACTCTGTTATTTGAAATTCAGGCTTCTTGTAACTCAAGAATTTGAACTAATGAGCTTCTAGGGCTAAAATATCTCACATGTTTTCTGTATACCTCCTATAAAATAAAGGCATGGTCCGGCTGAATAAAAACCAGCACTATAGCAGGCAGTCAGCAGCAGTTGTACAAGTACTGTGACAGATAGAACTGTGGGAGTTTGGAAGCGAGCAGAAGCATACATTGCTGTCCTTGATTTGAATTAGAAAATGGAGATCAGTTTATGTGATTTGAAAAGATGCTTTGGTAGATCACTATAAATAAGAGGAGCTGGTTCACATGACTGAAGAATTCCGTTTTGAAAAGACTGGTGTTTACATTTCTTCAAGATCATCAGTACATTCAAGCTTTTTGTCAATGTTCTACAATGCAGAATTCTAAATTAAACCAATCACACTGTCTCTTTCCTATAAATTCCTGTATAGCACATACCATACTTGCCCCTATATTTGAGCTCTTTATGCATATCTTATGTTCATGGTAAAATGTAAGTCCCAAGGCATTTCACATGCTTATTGTATGCTTACATACTTAAAGTAATGTTATACAGAGTTGGATTGTCTATAAAAATTTATTATACAATAGAGCTCTAAAACAGTTGGGGTATTCACAATGAAGTGATACTGCAGTAGGATTATGGGCTTAATACTCTAACTCATGTAGTAGAAATGAGATATATGTACTATATTTTCTGGTGAAGAGTTCCTGGTACATGGAAAAATAAAACGTGTTTTTTTTAAACACCTTATAAAACAAATATATCTTTGCTAACATTTTAGAGTTTAAAAAGAAAACTGTTTATCCTGTAGACAGTTTTACAATATTGATGCAACTGTTCAGTTATGATCAGGTTTGCCAGCTTCTGGCAGGTGAAGCAAAAGCAACATTTAAGGAGACTATAGTTAGATTGACTACTTTCATATGTACAAATGCTTCAGGCTTCCCTAAAATAACCTCTGAGAAATTTCATCACTATTTATTTGAGATGTACAGAGCACTGACTAATATATGGATAATCAAATTCTGTATTTCTAAGGGCAAAATCAATACATTCTGTGATGTATGAAAGATGATTTTAAAAAATAAAGGTGGAATGGCAATATATGTAGAGAGATGTATGTGTTTGTATTGCATCCTAATGTTAAAAAATATTTTGGGGGATAAGTCTTATTTTATCTTTTATTTCATAACTTATTTTGCTCAAAGGCAGTTGCATTTTATTAACTAAGAGGCCACTGATCAGTCTATCCTTTATTCTACAGTTAAGAAGCAAATGAAAATTATTTTTTAGGAAAGAGGTTTTTTTACCGATTACAAAGAATCTTTATTCACTACTCATTTAGGCAACCTGCACACACCATTTATTTCTATTGAACATCCCATAGTGCCCAATAGAATGCAAAATATATGCATTCTGTGTATATTAACCACTCAAATGTGCATGAATTAGAATGAATAACAAAGGTTTATAACGCTCCTTAAACATAAATACTAGATAAATTAAGTTCAACATGTTCTTTGTAATAAAATACTAGAACCAAAAATGATGTTTAGAAGACTTCCACAAGAAAGATTAATAATTAAAGATTGTGTTGCTACCAGTAAGAGAGTGAAAAGTCAAGCCACAGACTGGAAGAGTAATTCACAATATTTAACCAACAAAAAGTCTTGTATAGAGAATATATAAAGAACTCTGACATACAGATAAGAAAAATATGAACAACTCTCTTTTAAGAATAGGCAAAAGGTTTAAATAAGCCTTCACAGAAGAAGATACCCAAATGGCCAATGAGTATATGAATATAAAAGCAGGTACTTAATATTATTAATCAACAGAGAAATTAAAATTAATCCCCCAAATGATACCACCATATACCTATAAGAATAGTCATATTAAATGTCGGTGATGACAGGAAACATACATTGATGGTGATAGTGTAATTGGTACAAGCACTTTGGAGAATCTTTGACAGTATCTACAAAAGTTAAACATGTGCCTACACTATGATCTAGCAATTCTACAACTAGATAAATAAATACCCAAGAAAAATTAGTACACCTATTCTACCAGTGCATAAGAATAAGGGAGGTGGTGAGGCTGGTAGAGGTAGGCACAACAGGGAGAATAGGAGACACCTGCAGTAGTGTCAACAATGAAAATTTTAAATTAAAAATATCAAGAAATGTCAAATTATAGAGAAAACAGCAGTTTTGCCTCATCATTTCATAACAAGCGGTTCATCTTACCTCTGCTACCAGTTGCTGAAGAGATGGTGAAGCTACAGAATATAGACTTGAGTTACCCCTTATGGGATTATGAAGACTAACATAAGCCACAACATTTTTCTGCAGAACCTTCCTGAAATCCTGAAATGAAAAAAAAAAATTCTGTCTCTAACATAAATAAATATAACAGATTTTATTTAATCACTTATTAAATACTAAACACTTTCTACTTAAAATCATAACATTCTACAAGTTCTTTGTCAGCAATTTCATACTATTTATTAAGAGTACACAAAGTCATAAAATGATTTTGAATAAATGTGATGGATTAAACATAACAATTTGATAAAATATTTTAAATATGTTCTTAAGCCAAAATTTAAGATAATATGTTTTTAAATGGTTAACATATGGTTAACATATTATGACATTCACCTCCAAAATACAGAATGAAATTTTTGGTCAAGTGAGGGCACTTAATTTTATGGTCTTTGAATTAGAGAATAGAGAAGGGAAAACTACTTCAGTGATTAATAAACCAATCCTTTCTGTGAACCAATGAGTTACTTTTTGAACAAAGTGGTTCTTTATTCTGAGCAAAATGGAACATAATACAATTGTGCCCCTGAACATATTAACTGAAATAAAACCTGATATATTTCATGCACATTAGTAGCATAAAATGATTCAAATGGAATAGCTTTCTCATTTCTCTGCTAAATCCCAAAATTTGATGACCAATGATTCTCTTTTACTAGGTAGGTAAAAAGTCCCTCTGATATTTATCTCCTCTTCTTGAACAAATATTTAATAGATAATTACAGTGGTGGCAGTTCTATAGAAACATCCTAAAAAACATCCTAAAAATTGTATTATTTCATGTCTTAGAAACATGAAATACAGATAAGAAAAATATGAAATCCCTATGGAATCAATGTTACTCTTATTTTATGTTGAAAATTCAGCTATACCTCTATAAGAGAGGTGAAAAGACAATTAATTTAAAATTAATAAGTATTTTAAAGAAAAATAAATGCTGCCCTAACGGGTTTGGCTCAGTGGATAGAGCATTAGCCTGCAGACTAAGGGGTCCCAGGTTCGATTCCAGTCAAGGGCATGTACCTTGGTTGTGGGCACATCCCCAGTGGGGGGTGTAAAGGAGGCAGCTGATAGATGTTTCTCTCTCATCGATGTTCCTAACTATCCCTCTCCCTTCCTCTCTGTAAAAATAAAATATATTAAAAAAGAAAAAGAAATGCTAAATTTTAACTCAGATATTCAGCTTTATACATAACATTTTTTAAAAGCCCAGTGTTGCAAAGTACTACAGAAAAATAGCTGTTTTCACACTAGCCCATAGACACTGTCTATATGTAAGTCCATTTAATTCTCAGGAGACACTCATAATTCAGGCATCCATATACTCATTTGATAAATCAAGTCTTGGGTGGGGTAATCTTGTAAAAGTCCACGTGTTTTGTGGCAGAGAAGATTTGAACTCAGACTCTTCTGACTGTAAAATTTGTAGTATTTCTATGGTAGCCTGTAAAGAATAAAGATTCTTCACAGAACAAATGGTAGTTTTTGAAGAACATATCTAGTAAAATGCTATCAGCTTTCCCAAGGATCAAAATCAGTATTGAGTCAATCTTCTAATAACTAGGATGTGGGTTCTTAATCTTTTTGAAGAAGAGCCTTTTCTAACATAAACTTTTTTTTTCCTATGGACTCTCGTCCTATATAATAAAAGCCTAATATGCTAAGTGCCTGGTCGTCTGGATGGCTGTTCAACCAACCAAAGTGTAATATGATAATGATATGCTAAGGCCGCTCAACCACTCGCTATGACGTGCACTGACCACCAGGGGGCAGATGCTCTGACTGAAAGCTTAGCTTGCTGCTGTGTCTGGCCTATTGGGACTGAGTGAGATGAGCCAGGCATGCCCTGGAGCCTTCCTGCTGTCCCTCCCTGGCTGGCCAACCTCTACTGTCCCTCCCCAGCCCAATCGTGCACCATTGGGGTCCCTTGGCCTGCTCTGCACCCTCTCACAATCTGTGCCCCTCGGGGAATGTCGGAGAGCTGGTTTGGCCTGATCCCACAGGCCAGGCCGTAGGACCCCACTGGTGCACAAATTTGTGCACCAGGCCTCTAGTATTATTATAATTATGATTTTAGTATCTATTGATTGGGAAAGTGTAAAATCACTAAAAGGTACAACAAATTGAATAAAACTTAAAAATTAATTTGTATTTTATTAACCACAAAAATATCTACTGATTTTGAAAATATAATTGCTCACATTCAAACCAAGGCAACATTATTGATTAAACTTAAAGGCTATGATACATGATGTTCAAATAAATTCAAGGAATTTTTGCAATTCACTTTCCAATGCACAGGTGTTCAAGATATTTAAGTTAGGAACTACTAATTTTAGATAGATAAACCTGCTTTGAGAACATATACATAGCTTAGAAAAATACATATTACTTTAGGATTAACATATATTTACTGTGAAAGTTACTGGATAGATATCAAGAAGGCTGTATAATATAGTAGAGAAATATTTAGAATTTAAAAAGAATCTTCAAGACATTAACTTAAAATGTGCCTTATCCTATCTAATAAAAGAGTAATAAGCAAATTAACCATCACTCTGCTACACCCACAAGCCACGCCCACAAGCCACGCCCACAAGCCATGCCCACCATCCAATCAGGAGTGAATACCCAACCAAGATGGCTATGGCCACAGAGAGCAGGGGGAGGCTTGGGTTTCCCTGGCAATGGAGGAAGCCAACCTTTCCGCCTGCCCTTGCCGGCCTAGGCCTCCACTCCAGGCTACAAAGTTTCAATGATAGAAGATACATAAACCCAAACAGAAATGGCGGCAGCCATGGAGCTGGAAAGAGCAGGAGGCTAGGGTTGCCCCGGCGATGGAGGAAGCCAAGCTTTCCGCACACCCTGGCCGGCCCAGGCCTCCGCTTAAAGCTACAAAGTTTCAATTATAGAAGATACATAAATCCCAATAGAAATGGCTGCTGCCACGGAGCAAGCAGAAGGCTTGGCTCCGCTCCAGGCTACAAAGTTTCAATTGTAGAAGATAAATAAACCCCAGTTACCAGGGCCTCTGCTTGGGTCATTGGGGGCATGGCCGGCCTGCAAACCACCACAGGCCCCTCGCCCAGGCCTCCCCATGCCCCTAGGGAACCCCCACCCTGATCTGGGACACCCTTCAGGGCAAACTAGCTGGCCCCTGCCCATGCACCAGGCCTCTATCCTATCTAATAAAAGAGTAATATGCAGATTGACCATTACTCCAACACACAAGATGGCTGCCCCCATGTGGTCAAAGATCCTGCCCCCATGTGGACACAAGATGGCCACCACAAGATGGCCAGCAGGGGAGGGCAGTTGGGAGGGACCAGGACTGCAAGGGAGGGCAGTTGGGGGTGATCAAGCCTGCATGGGAGGGCAGTTAGGGGTGACCAGGCCTGCAGGGGAGGGCAGTTGGGGGGGACAAGGCCTGCAGGGGAGGGCAGTTAGGGGTGACCAGGCCTGCAGGGGAGGGCAGTTAGGGGCAATCAGGCTGGCAGGGGAGTGGTTAGGGGGTGATCAGGCTGGCAGGCAGAAGCAGTTAGGGGCAATCAGGACAGCAGGCAGGCGAGCTGTTGGGATCCAGCAGTCCTGGATTGTGAGAGGGATCACAGATTGGAGAGGGTGCAGGCTGGGCTGAGGGACACACACCCCCATGCACGAATTTCGTGCACCGGGCCTCTAGTTATTATAATAAAAATTAAACATTATTTTATGTCTGATAAATATATACTGAATTATTAAAGTCAGCTCAGATCACAAATACATTCCCCAGATTGTTTTTCCCCACTTATTTATAGTCTTAAAATAAGTAACCTGAAATAGAAGTTTGGGTAGTTGTTTTAGATATTACATTTTCCATTGTACTGAAAATTTGTCAATTTAATAAGGTTCTTTCAGCAATGGAGTCTATTCATTCAAACTAGATTTTTTGAAGATGGAACAAGCATTCACTCCATTAAATTACATATGGAAAAACATTGTAATTTGTGAATCTTGGTAAATTTTACATTATACATTTTTTTCTCAATTTTAAAAATTTTCTGTCCTTCAATTAAAAACACACTTGCTATTTTCTTTTATATATCTTTTAGATATTTTCTTTGGTATCCAATAGACATTTTATCTCTCTCTCTCTCTCTCTCTCTCTCTCTCTCTCTCTCTCTCTCAGTGCTTAAAAAAACAAACAAACATAAAGAAAAAATAGAATTTCCCATTAGATATTTAGAACTTTTTTTTTCTAAAGCTGAGGTAATGAATAAACTAAAAAGGTTTTATTTTTCCTAGCTATAACTATATAGGTTTTTTATAAATGTTTCCATTGCACTGCTTTTAAAAAATCCTAAAAGTATGTCTAAGTTTTACAGTGTTCTCATTGTTGCAAATATGGCATCAATCCAAGTATCAGCTGTCATATTCCATTAAAAACAGCACATCTATGAGACACAGACATAGAAGCATTTGATATTAAATATTCCAGTTGTTTTCTAACCATGACCCATTCATTTGGACAAAGGCTTTTTAAGGTAGGTAGGTAAGTATTTATGTAGGTACGAAAGAAGCAGGGAGATAGGTTTGGAAGAATAGAGAGAGGAAGGAGTAGAGGGAGGGAGGAGAAGAGGAAAGAAGAAAAAATCCACACACTATTTTGATTCTAGTCTCCATATTGCATCTCTGAATTATATACTAAGGTTATAAACATTTAACATAGGAGAAGTTTTCCTTATTCTAGATAATGGCTAGAAAGTTTTAAAAGAAAGGTTAATGGGATGTATCATTTAATCCTTTCTTGTCCTATTCCTGTCAATCTGTCTACAGAGATATGCAATAACCAGGTAAACACTATTGTGGGCATATTAGAGTCTGTAGATCTGGAATCAATAAGAATAGATAGTAGCAGATCATACACAATTCCCTGTGGTCTAACTGTAATCACCCTTCATTCTTCTGAGTGATTTCAGCAACCTAGCAGATATGACATCCTGGTTGAAATGAACATTCTTGTCTTTGGCTTTGACAATTTTACTTTGTCTACTTTACTGAGAGAGAGAGAAAGAGAGAGAGAGAGAGAGAAAGAGAGAGAGAGAGAGAGAGAGAGAGAGAGAGAGAGAGAGAGAGAGAAATACTAATGAATGTACATTTACCTCTCCCCATTCATATGAGCCAATATTGCCAAACTCTGTTCCTCCCCAGGAACAGAAAAAAATACTGCGGTCTGGTCTCCACCCTCTCTTCACTCTTAACATCAAGGCCTGGATGAAAGCTGAGATTATGGCAGTGCTGCTGGCCCATTCTTGCCCCCGGTAACTGGATGCTGTATGATGGTGGCTGCCAACTATGATATACCGGTCTGGAAATAGAAAGAAACAAGAGCCATTAAAACAAAATATCAACCTTAACAATAAACTTAATGACATTTACATAATCCTATTGCACAACTGAGCAACAATTATGCAAAATTGTTCTAATAATTAAGACTACTTTACATTTTTCACCCCTGTCTTGATTCACACATCTGTGTATATCAAAGCAGAGGCAGCTGCTGAACCCAATTATGAACCCAAAGCTTAGATTCATATTACTGTCCTCTGTGACATGCATATTAATTAGTGAGGTATACAAATATGCCACAATGAAACCTTTATCTAACATTTTTCCAGAATCATAGTGGGAAGTGCCCTGTAAACAATGTCTGTATGCTCAGTAAATATTAATGAACTATTAATACATTGAGGGAGCAGTTATTTAGTAGTTTTAAATATTAAAAATGTGGTAGTTATATATGGATTTTGCAATAAGTATTTAGGGAATTAATTATAGTTTTAGCCTCACTTCTTTCTCTGAAGAATAAAAAATCAACAACAGCAAAAGGCATTCAATTACTGTACAAGTTTCTTTTTCACATATTTTATTTTATATAATCATACAAAATCTATTAGGTATGCTATTAGAAAGGTCTCAATGACACGTGGAATGCCTACTCAATGTACATTACTGACTATTGTCATCAATAAGTAGGCTAAAGACATGCTTCCAGAGTTTTCTCTGATTTTCTTGTCAGTGACTGTTATTGATACAGAGCTGAATGTATTTGCTTAGTGGGCCTACACATTTGTGTACAATGATTTCTTCATTGAGTATCATCGCATTAGGAGATGTTTCATAGCTTGATGCTTAAGTGTGCAGACTCTGAGGCCTGCCTGCATGGGTTTGAAGCCAGGCTATCAACTTACTAGTTGTGTGACTGTGGAAAGCTTATTTAATCATTCTATGTATTAATTTCTTCAACCATAAAAAGGGAATAAAAATAGGACATTCACTTGTTTTGAGGTTTAAGTGAACTACTATTTGTAAAGCACTTTGAACAGTGACAGATACATAATAAGTACTACATATGGGTAGAATAAATTAATCACCAGTTGATTCATGGTATCAAAAGGCTACCTCATGGGAAACATCACTGTGTGAAGCTATTTTAGAATTCTACACTGATATTGGACCCAGCAATGTCTTTGATCTGCCAACATTTCATCAAAATTTAATTAATAGTATACATAGTGTGTCTGCAAATGTTGGAACCCTGGGAATTTATTCACTCATTTCCCAGATATGTGTGAAAGTTCTGTTTGAATTGTATGTTGTAAACAAAAATCTAAAAATCTTAATAATGATTGATGATTGTTTCTAATTTTTTGTTTCATTAAAATTTTGTGATGTTTTTGTTTAGGATTTAAAGAAGATCTTAGAAGCTTTGCTGATATGCACGGAAGTATACTACTGGTAAATTGATTAAATATTTTTTTTTCTATATTGAATCTTTATAAGGAAAGTTTTTATCCTAAAGCTAATATAATACTGAACAATTTGGTTTTTCAATAATAACTTGCAAATGCAGCGATATTGATAAATACAGAGGTGGGCAAAAATAGGTTTACAGTTGTTCGTATGAAAAAAAGACATGAAGGTTATGATTATTACAATAGCTTTATTAACCCTCTGTTTTGCATACTCACAACTGTAAACCAATTTTTGCCAATCCTTATATTTCTAGTGCTTCAATTAGATATCCTTATGATGGGAATTTGTTAAAATTCAGTAGTAAGAATTTTCAAATGTATGCATATCTTATATTATTGAGCAGAAATTGTTCAACATTTATACTATAAGTAAATCAAAGGAAATATATACCTCCCATTAATTTTGTAAGAGTTGGCTATCAAGAATCTAAGGGGATATAAAACTTGATCTCAGAAATCTCTGGGTTAGCAACTATAGGGTCAATTTGACTAAAGTCATAGAGAATACTTGTCCAAGGAGAACTAGAGTAAATGTCCCAAACAAATTAATAGAAGTGGCACAAGTGTACTAAAAAGATTGTTGCATTCTACACTGTATACCGAGCACACCACACAGTAATAGGTGATCCAAACACTCAACGGATTTGAAAGTGTTGCTATTAATCTCTTACTATATGTGTCAGTTATTTTTACTTTTTTGGCCTGTATAACATTAGGCCAAGATTCAGTCGGTATCCTGTAATAAAGGTTAAATTATTTAAAATGTAACCAGGTGATAATTTTCATAAGCATCTTCAAAATCTAAAGCCATGCAAACCTTAGGCAGAATTGTCAGTGGACCACGGGTCAGAGAAAGGACATAGATACATGGATTAGATTTGAAGAAAAAGCAAACAAATAAAAAACAAACAAAAAAGCCCCGCATGCCATTAAAACTTAAACATTTTCTTCTTTAAGTATTTTTTAAAATAAAAATATCTTTGACACTGCTACAGTGAATAAAAGAAAAACAAAGAGAGAGAAGACATTGGCTTGTACAGCTTATCTACACCAGGCACATGCCAGTTTAATTTTGTTTTGATTTCTTCTCTACTATGATTTACTTTTGAAGAGATATTGTAAGAAAGAAAATAAAGATCCACTTCAAGGTTTCATATTGTCCCCTTCTTAGAGTGGTATAAACTTCTGATTACATGTAATATAGGATATTTAACTATGCTATTAAATTATTATAGAGCAATTCTTTGTGATGTTTTGTATAAGATGTAGATTACAAATTCTTTACCATACTTACCTGGAGAAGTCAAGCCCTTTAAATATCCAACAACATTAGTAATTGTTTTGAATGCTGTGACTGTTTGAACTTGCATGTTGACAATTATTTTTTCTGAAAAAAAAATTAAAGATGATTGTTCTCTATATTTTATGTCTTTTCTTAAAACATTCAAATTTATTTACCCAATATCATCAGCAAAATAATTCTGAATAATTAATTTTTTAAAGATAACTAAAGTTACACTTTTGGACAAATATTTATTCAACACTTTGTACAGACTCTATTTTAGGTACCTGCTATGCAATGATGACTAATATACAATTGCTAGCCTCATAGAACTACAGATCCAAACATAGGCAATTCTAATGTTCACATTTAGAGACCATATAATGGAGTTCAACATGAGGGCACATAGAAGACGACCTTGGGGAGATGTGGAAACTCATATTTTTAAAGAAAGAAAAAAATATATATCAAGATAAAACATTTCCAAATAATTGTAGGTACTTTTCTAACATCAGAAAAAGAACATGTGGAATATAATTTAAAAGTTCCTATATAATGCATTGTTACATTATCACTTTGAAATCTGTAAAGCATTACACACATTAAAAGAATTAACACCTTAGCTATACATATTTTCAAATATTGGATTCCTCATTTCCACCTGTGTTTGTAGGTCTCTCTCCTGTCTAAATCTCCACCAATTGCCTTGACTCTTTGAGTTCTATTCATGCTTGACATTATTTTATATATATATATAACAAATAAGGCAAAGACACCCATTAGGAGGGACTCCAGTCACAGTTCTAAAGTGATCTCTGAAGGCTTTAGGTGTTAACGTGTTAATCCTGTATTTAATGGAATCTGTAAATCAGGGGGTTTCTAGGGAGGTTCAAGGGCAGCCAGATAGTAGTGCTGGGGTGAAGTGGGGTGGGGTGGGAGGCAATAACCAAGCAGCTAATTCAAAATAGACATGCTCTAGTTCTGACAGGCCTTACAATGGCACTTCCGACTGCTAGCTAAAATTGTTAGGATAAATAAGTTGCTTCTTCCTTGACTGTACCATACTAACAAGTTAAATGGAAAATCCATACACTGAATCTGTTATAATTATAACTAAAACAAGAGTAAAGAGATCCTGAGAGAATACCTGAGAGCCCCATGCATGAAGAAAGGAAATCTGCTTAGAACCTGAGGATTGTGGTTTTAATTTGAATGCTATGCATCTTTGTTTGCTTTACATTAATACAGCTTAGTTGTTTAGAATAGCTTCAGATCTACAGAAAACTTAACAGAAAGTACAGTTCTAAATATCCTTTCCCTTTCCCCCAATTATTAACATCTTTCATTAGTGTGATACATTCATTGCCTTGATATTAATATGTTTTTACTGAAGACCACACTTCATTTTGTGTACTTCTATGGGTTTTGACAAATGCATAATGACATGCATCCAACATTACAGAATAGTAATCATACACATCATACAGAATAGTTCATTGCCCAAAATGTACTTTACCTATTCATCTTTGCCCTCCTCCCTCCCTCCTGAACTCCTGGCAACCACTGATCTTTCAAATGTCTCCAAATTTTTTACTTTTCAAAAATGTCATATAGTTGGACTCATATGTTTGTTTTTAATATGGGTTTAATTCCCTTTTCTAAGTCTGTTCCAAATAGTCCAGGTAAGTGAACATTTGATAAAAGAATCATTACCATATAGTTTGTTAAAAATATTTCCAGTTTAGCCCTGACCGGTTTGGCTCAGTGGATAGAGCATCGGCCTGCGGATTGAAGGGTCCCAGGTTCGATTCTGGTCAAAGGCATGTACCTTGGTTGCAGGCACATGCCCATTGGGGAATGTGCAGGAGGCAGCTGATTGATGTTTCTCTTTGATCAATGTTTCTAACTCTCTGCCCCTCTCCCTTCCTCTCTGTAAAAAAAATAATAATAATAAAATATATTTTAAAAAATATTTCCAGCTTATTCTTTAGTTAGATATGGATGAAGAATTTTGTTTGTTTTAAGACTGAATATTATTTTTTTGGGTAATTCAGCAGCAAGAAAACCTTACAATACATACAAATGCGCATGCACAATTAATACAAATGTGCAATATACTGCTTGCAAATTTTCCTTATATTAATAGAGTGCTTCAAAATTTATAATAGCCACGTTCAGACATATACGCTAATTTTCATTGAATCTCAATAATTTTTGAAACCACCAAGTTAAATATCTTCTATATCCTCATTTACTGAATGAAGCACATTAGAGCAAAACTGGGACTCAAACCCAGGTCTTCATATAAACAACATTTTTATCTGAAAAATAAAGCATCTCACTGTAAGACTCCAGTTTTTTATTATGAGAAATTCATAACATATAAACAAATACAAATAATATAATATATAATGATGATCCACATCTGCTTTTAACATTTTATTTTACTATAGTTCCTTCATCATAGCCTTTCCCAATGGACAAATAACTACAGTCTTAGAGATTTAGTTCTTTAAGGTTGTTAATCATTTCCAGTTTTTTTGTTATATAGATATTAATAGGTGGATAGATTTATAAGCAGACAGATAGATGTAGGTATATATAGGCATAGGCAAAAACAGACATAAAGATTTAATTATTTTACAGGATATTCCATTTTATATAAATTATGTTTTTTCCATTAGCATTATCCTATATAATAAAAGAGGAATATGCTAATTATCCATTACGCCCTGAGGCGTAATGACCAACCACTTAATAACCTGATCATGGATCTACAGGATGGTGGGGCAGCAAACTATATGCTGGCTGGGGAGAGCTACAGGAGGGGGCAGGGCAGCAAGCTATGAGGGGGGCAGGGGAGTTACAGGAGAGCTGCAGTGACCTACTGGCACACGGATTCGTGTGCAGGGCTACTATTACCCTATCTAATAAAAGAGTAATATGCAAATTGACTGTACCTCTGCTACACCCACATGCCCACCAGCCAATCAGGAGCGAGTATGTAAATTAACCCAACCAAGATGGCTGCGGCCATGGAGTAAGCAGGAGGCTTGGGTTTCCCTGGTAATGGAGGAAGCCAAGCTTTCCGCACACCCTGGGGGGCCCAAGCCTCCATTCAAGGCTACAAAGTTTCAATTACAGAAGATAAATAAATCCCAACAAAAATGGCTGCGGCCATGGAGCAAGCAGGAGGCTTGGCTCCGCTCAAAGCTACAAAGTTTCAATTATATAAGATAAATAAATCCCAGATACCAGGGCCTCTGCTTGGGTCACTGGGGGGCGTGGCCAGCCTGCAAACCACCACAGGCCCTTTGCCCAGTCCACCCCACACCCCAAGGGACACCCTTCAGGGCAAACCAGCCAGCCCTCACCTGTGCACTAGGCCTCTATCCTATCTAATAAAAGAGTAATATGCAAATTGACTGTCACTCCAACACACAAGATTGCTGCCCCAGGTGGTCAAAGATCCTGCCCCCATGTGTACACAAGATGGCCACCACAAGATGGACAGCAGGGGAGGGCAGTTGGGAGGGACCAGGGCTGCAAGGGAGGGCAGTTGTGGGTGATCAAGCCTGCAGGGAAGGGCAGTTAGGGGTGACCAGGCCAGCAGAGGAGGAAAGTTGGGGGCAACCGGGCCTGCAGGGAAGGGCAGTTGGGGGGGACCAGGCCTGCAGGGGAGGGCAGTTAGGGGTGGCCAGGCTTGCAGGGGAGGGCAGTTAGGGGTGACAAGGCCTGCAGGGGAGGGCAGTTAGGGGCAAACAGGCTGGCAGGGGAGCAGTTAGGCATCAATCAGGCTGGCAGGGGAGTGGTTAGTGGGTGATCAGGCTGGCAGGCAGAAGCAGTTAGGGGCAATCATGAAGGCAGGTAGGCGAGCAGTTGGGAGCCAGCAGTCCTGGATTGTGAGAGGGATGTCCGACTGCCTGTTTAGGCCGGATCAGACATCTCTCGAGGGGTCCCCAATTGGAGAGGGTTCAGGCTGGTCTGAGGGACGTACCTCCCCATGCACAAATTTCATGCACCAGGCCTCTAGTTTTTCATAAAAGTAAATGGGGATCTATAGCATTAATTTTAACTGCTTAAAAGTATTTGGTTGTAGAATTAACCCAGTTTATGCTACAATTCTATTACTGAGGATTAGTGAGGTCATTTACAAATTTTCAGCATTACATTGTGGCAAATAATATTTTTAGATTTTATTACATGTGTGCCACACATTCTCAAATAGATAACTAGAAGTAGAATTTCTGAATTATTATATAGTGTGGGTAACCTCAACTTTATTAGCTATGTAGAAATTGCTCCACAGACTTTTAAATTTTGACATTTTGATGTGTACAAAAATTTCATTATTGTCTTATTTTGCATTGCCTTGATTACTAGTGAGATTCAGCAATTTTTTGTATGTATATTCATAATTCCAGTTTATTCTTCAACCATTTTCCCTTAACTTGTTTATCATTTAGGTATTTTTGTACAGTTTTTTATTGGAATATTATTCCCTTGTTCATTATATGTTTTATAAAATTTTTCAACCTGTGATTTTCATTTTCTTGCTAATTATTATATTTTAAAATATTAATATGTTCAAATTTGTCAATACTGAGTACCGGGGGAGGGGGGGTTGTTTGTTTTGTTTCATGTTATGCAGGAAACTCTTATTCTGATGTTAGGAAAATGTTCCTCAAATATTTTAAAGATGAATTTTCAAATTTGTGTATTTAATCCAACAGAATCTGTTATGAAGTAGAAAATCAACTTTATCTCTGCCCTATGAAGAGCCAATTATTCTCACTTAATTTATTGAAGTATTAATTAAGCTGCTGTCATATAATGAGATCTAATTCATATATGGATTTGTTTATAGCTTTGCTATTACATTTTATTTTAACCAGTGCCATTCTTTTTAAATTAATATAACTTCATAATGAATGAAATGATGGGTCTTCTATAATCATTATCCTTATACTCATGTAATTATTATTACTCAATTTTGGGGATTCAAATGGACCATTATTTTCATATGAACTTATATATTAGTTTGGCATGTATCATGAAAAGACATTTCAGGATTTTATTAGGATTGCATTAAAGTAATATACCCATTTGAGGAAATTATACTGAGTCTTCCAGCAATGAACATGTTATGTCTCTCAATTTATTTCAGTTGCTTTTAATAAAGTGTGGTTTTTTCTTCATAAAGGTTTTATACAACTGTTAATTACATTTATTTTTAGTTTCTTTGTTAACAAATTATAATATATATAATGTATTCTATTGTATAAAAGCATGCTATTTAATTTTGCATCTTGGTCTTACAATGAGCCTTCTTATTAATCTCCTATTATTCTAATACTTGATTATAGGGTTTTTACTTTCTTAGTTTCAATGTAAACAATTACTTATTGAAAAAGGATAATTTTGTTTATTCCTTTCACAGTTCGCTCGCTTTGACTGACTGTTCATATCATCTTGCCTAGGACAGCCAGGGCAGTGTGGGATGGGGCAGTGAGAACAGCATTCTTTGGTCCTTGCTTTGTGTTTTTCACTTTAAAAATGTTTCCAAGATTTTATTATTTTAAAAAAGATGTTTTCTATATTTTTCTGGAAATTTTCCTTTATCAGATTAGAAAGATCATTTCTATTCTTACTTTGCCAAGAGGTTTTCTTATAAAGAGTTGTTGAATAATGTTTTGAAATAATTGTAAGATTTTTCACTTTATATTGTGAAATAAAATGCATATATTCCTGGAAAAAGCTCTGTTTGGTCATCTGTATTCTATATTCTGTTATTACTATTTTTGGATATTTGCATATATATTTATGTGACAGATTGATCATTTTATTTCTCATTTGTTCTTCGCTTATTTTGATATCTGTATTATACAATTTCACAAATTTTTGTTGTTAATCCTCACGTGAGGATATTTTTCCATTGATTTTTAGGGAAAGTGGAAGAGAGAGGCAAAGACAGAGAGAAAGATTGATGTGAAAGAAACACATTGATTGGTTGTCTCCTGCATGAGACCTGACCAGGGCCCTTGACGGGGAGGAGATTCCAACCAAGGTAAGTGCCCTTGACCTGAATCGAACCTGGGACCCTTTGGTCTGCAGGCCGAGGCTTTATCCACTGAGCCAAACTGGCTAGGGCAATCTCACAAATATTTAGAAATCTTTGCTCCTTTTCATAGATTCTGTAAAAGTTTATATAGCATGAGCAATCATCCATTTTACAAAGGGGTGCTAGGATTCATGCATAAAACTATTTGATCCTGATTACCTTCTGTGAAAAGGGGCAGGAAGGATTGCTGTATATTTTTTATAATTTTATTTCATTAATATTTGCAAACAAATATTATTAAAATTGTTATAAGTATATTCAGATTTTTAAGATTTTTTATTCTAAATTTATTTGCATTTAGTTGTTCATTCTATTCTTACGCTTTAAAAAATCACTGCCATTTAATGCTATTTTGTCTTCTTTTCTATTTCTAACATTAACTTACTTATGCCTTTTTCCCTTCATCACTTTTGCTAAAAGTAAATTAATTTATCAATATTCCCAAAGAACACATTTTGGAGTTAGTAAGTAATCATTATTATTATTTTTTCACATCTATTTTGTTTTATACTTATTGGCTTTGCTAAATTTTACTTAAATATATTCTCTTATTTTTTACTTAACTTCTTAAGTTAAATGATTAGCTCATTACCTTTTATCTCTCTCTCTTTCTCTCTCTCTCTCTCTCTCTCTCTCTATATATATATATATACTAGTATATATGTGTATACATGTATATATACATATATATATAACATGTATACATATATATATATATATATATATATATATATATATATATACTAGTATATATATTCACATACATATGCATTTAAGGCTATAAATTTTCTATGTAGAAATAGTACATTAATTTTGATCTATGGTATTTTCTTATGATTCTAACATTTTAAATTTCTATTAAAATTCTTTCTACATATGTATTAAGGTAATTTTTAAAATATTCAAATATAAGATGTATGTTACTGTTTTGATACTGATGTCTAACTTAATTATGTATAAAAAACAAGGTCTGTATGCTACTGATACTTTGATATTAGGTGAAATTTGTTTTGTGACTCTATAGGCAATTACATCTGATAAATAGAAAATAAATACTTTTATAATGTCCCATACCATTAATGTGTGTTCCCTGTGACATGGCTGCAGCATTCCATATATATGTCCAGTAGATCAAGTTTGAAAAATGTGTGGCTATAACTTTATTAATTGTTCTATGTATTTTCCCTGTTAGATTATTGATAGGTGTTAAAATTTCCCATGTAATGTTGTCAATTTATCCTAGCCATACTATAAACATTTTTTTGCATATTTTAGACTAGTTTCTTGTATACAATTTGAAATTGCTATGGTTTATAAAAATACATAAAGTTTTTTTCTTCATATCTTCTCTATTCCAATATTTCTCTACAGTCCTCCCCTGCCCTTTGATATTAATATAATTACTCAGCCTTTCTTTGGCTTAGTATTTCTCTGATACATATTTTCCCAGCATTACATTTACTTTGCCAGGCATCCCAGGAACATATCTGGATTAGAGACAATTTTTATGAGAATTTCTTGGCTTGGATTTTCTATACTACAGTGGTAATACAAATTGTGAGCCAGGGAGTTTGATTTCTAAATGCAGATTTAATTATTTTTCACCCAGAATTCAGACAAAAGAAAGCATTTCTCCAACAGTGGGTTGAGAATTCTAGCCTTCCCACTTTCACCCCATGGTCTTGACTTTATATAGGAATGTTAGTTACAACTTTGTTATAGAAACATAATCATGCTTTTTGTCCCAATGTGATTGCTATATCCCCATCCTAATTAATCAGGATCCATAACCTCCCAACTCCAGCAAACCACAGGGTCAGCTCTTTTGATTATTTCTTTGATTCTTTGTCCTGTCTTCATTTTTTCTTCTGGGTATTTGAAAATCTCTTTTATATTTGGTTTTGAAAATATTTTCCCTTCTATATTATACAGAGTTCCTAAACATTTATATGGATGATTTCATATTATCCTGCCCTCTTCTAGATTCTGAAGTCTTGAGAAAGAGAAGACAACATGTTGTTCTGAGAAGGATTCTGTATTTACAGGGGATCTTTCTTACTGATAGGACTTCCTATGTATCACTGGGCAAAGCCCAGATCCACATAATGACTTATAGCAAAACACAAATTTTATCCAAATTTCATTTATATCTAAATATATTATGTTGATTCTAATAAGTATTGTTTTCTATTAATCCATATCATAATTGTAAACAAAATTGCAGAGTCCTTTATCTTTCAATAGAAGCAGCACCATGATCACATTTTCAATTTTAATAATGAATGTCAGTAAATTCTTGAATAAACTTTCACTCTCATGATGCATCTACTGCTACTGGCATTGCTAATTTGAACAAACTATTGTTAAAGCAATATTAGTTTTCATAAAAATAACGGTAGCAATCCTGTGCTTTGGAACGTATCCTATAAAAATAATTAAACTCTTTGCAGTATAGTTTATAATATAAATTACAGAAAACAACCCAAGTATCCCAAACATGGAAATTACTTAGAAAAGTTTAATAAAATGTGCGGCTGTTAAAATGTAAAATAATATTTAAGAACGTGGTATATTATAAATGACAAGAACAACATACAAAGAAGAACACATGATAATCAAACTTGGTAAAATGTGTGTATTTATGGACAAAATATCCAAAAGGAAAGATTAATAAATGAAATCAAAATTGGTTTAGAAAACCCTCCTCACATTTGCTGGGATGAAATGCTGTTGTAAAGAGGCTTGAGCAAACCTGAACTCTTGGGTATTTCCTTCTCTCTTTCACCTTCCCAAGGCTGGTGAAATTAAAACCTAAGGCGACTGTCACTTCATCATATAACATTGAACCCCTGAAAATTGAGGATGCCTAGTGAACTGGCAGAAACTGAGGGTAGTTCAGAATAGTTGCAGAGTACCTGAGAACACATAGACTCTGTCTCACTATACACATCAAGGAAGATATAAACAGGGGCCTAACTTCACTCTGTCCTCCTATAAGTCACAGGAGGTGTAGATGATATGTCCAGGGAAACATGATCTCCCACTAAAATGCCAACTTACCTGAGGTCCACAACCCACATGAAAGAAAGTTAGTACAAAGAACACAGAAACTACCCAAAGTAAAGACATTGAAACACACAGTACGTTAATTTAAAAGTAAGCATTGCAATTAAACTCAACATGGGAAGGAAATGTAATAGCAATAAACAAATAACCAGATAACATTTTTAAAAAGATAAAATAAATAATAGGTATGGAAAATAGAATATGAAAATAAATATACCAATAAATGGAATGGATAGAGAGAGGTGGTAATGTTAGCATACTTAGTTATTAACAAAGGAAGGGAACAAATGGAATCAGACATTAAGCTGGAGTAACTAGGAAGGAGAAACTTCATAGTTACTTCCTGAGAAGGTAATTAAAACTCAATCTGGAGATTACTTATGAGATCCCAGCAAAACAGAATTAAGAGAACTGATATAATCAATTGTTATTCTTGTGTTTCTGCAAATAATCTGACTCATTTGAAACTGGACTTAATGCAGTACATAAATTGATCTTAATTTAGCTCTTTAATAAAAATAAGGGTAATTTTAAGGGGAGAAATCATGTTTAAATCACAATGCCCAGTTGTGGATATTAGACTCTAGTTCAGTTAATTGTCTTCAAATTTTTGTCTTTCAACTAGAAATTGAACTGGATCCTGAATTCTTCTAGTTTTCTTCAAACATCCAAACTAATGTTTCATTTTTATCCCATCTTTGGACTTGGAGTTACTGAGAACTAAAACTTTTTTTTCTTAACACTGTGTATGCCATGCAGAATTTACCTGAGCACCTGATGATATCACTAGAGATATTCAAACTTCAGACAAGGAGGGTCTTTCAGGTTGTCAATGCTTGCTTTCTTTTCATTCCAGCAAAATAAACTCTTTAGCCTTACATCTAAACACATTTTCACCTTACTGATCGGGAAAATGAGACATTTGCGGGGTGGGGGTGGCTAGCAATCTGAATCTGTGCCAGTAACCTAATGCACATTCTTGTTAGCCTATAGTCTAGTCACTGCCCCCTCTTAATTATCTGGTCCTACAAGACCTGTTTACCTAAGTACTACTCCCATTTTAGAGAGGCCACAAACCATGAACAATACACAACCCTCTGGAAGGAGTTATCAGCACTGGCGTCAGGCCAGGCCTTTAGATGTGGTCTCACGGCTCCCACCCCAACACACAGGGCTTTTTGCAAAGCCCAAGAAAGGTCCGGAAGTCTGATCCATATTTGGGGGACAAAGAAACCAAAGGGTATAAAGGGAAAGCTTCTTCCATATTGGCTTGCTCAGGATTTGGAGAGAAACAGCCTCTCCTGAGTCCTATACCAGTACATGAGAAACATCTGAAAATAAATGGGTTTTTCCTGTACTCCTGTACTCGTATTTTTTGGTGGCCTGGTAAATTCTGTAACATCACACCCTCCAAAACCGGTTTATAATTTGCCCTGATCATTAACTTTTGTGGGTTTTTTTTCTGTTTTCATAGGCATAAACCTTCTTAAATACCTGATTACTTGTTTACACAATATAAATTTCACTTTGGAAGCCCAGCCTACATTGCTACCTCCTGAAATGACACTCAGCAGCTTAGCTGAACTGCCTTGTCATCAGGTGAAACAAGATGGCTGAGCACGTGAAGTGTGAAGTGGTGTATGGGCTTCGCTCCTGGAACGCAAAACTTTATTATTTAAAAGGTGGGGCTGAAGGGATCAAAATTCTGCTACCCAAAGCTGCTTTTCCTTTCTGCCCAAGAGATCCAGACAGACACAACCTGCTGCAGGAAGGAGATCTTAGGCTGTTCCCCTTGGCCTAATTTGAACTGAGTATGGTAAACAAGAAGGCTTCCGATAGGTGTGTTGCACCTTTGTCCAGGGAAGCCCCTCTCCAACTGAATGTTGGACACTATAAAGTCAGTCCCTCTATCATCTGGTTCTTACTTCTCATCAGACCTTTAGTTGCTGTAATTCTCTTCATTTTGGACCA
Source organism: Plecotus auritus (assembly GCF_963455305.1). Taxonomy (NCBI): domain Eukaryota; kingdom Metazoa; phylum Chordata; class Mammalia; order Chiroptera; family Vespertilionidae; genus Plecotus; species Plecotus auritus. Next base: position 192,706,693 of record NC_137771.1, read on the forward strand.
TGCTTTTTCAACCTTCTCGTCAAATCTGTCACCTCTAGGATGTCCAACAGTGCCATCCTCTAGACAGTGTGCATGCTGTCTTCCAAGGAGAGTACTAGGCAGACCTGTAACTTACAAAACCCTTTTTTCCCCATGAATAGCCCGCCCCTCCTCTTTAGACCCCTTTCTTCTTTTTGGCAGATAGCAAGCATCTCTGGGCCCAGGGATAGGCAGGACTACACCTCTCTTGACAGCTGGAAGAAGCTACAGAAAATGAGATCCATTCATCTCTCCTTATAAAATGCAAGGGCCCAGGATTCTTGAGGGGGTGTTAGCACAGGCAACTAGTTAGTTATTAGCAAAGGAAGGAATCAAATGTAATCAGACATTAAGCCCGATTAACTAGGAAGGGTCAGTTTCACAGTCACTCCAGACAGCCCAGTAGGCAGGAAAGCCTGGCTTTCCAATCTCCCCAGGGAACAACCTGATTGCTTCTGCAGATTAATGGGTGGGTGTGGGGGGAGTGTAAACAGTGAGGGGGAAATTTCTCTGCAGAGGCTTGTGTAGTAGGAGCCAAAATGACCATAAAGTGGAGGAATCTAGCTTGGGAAAATCCGAGAAAGAGGCCAGATAGGATAAGGGCACAAAACTCCTGAAGAAATTTAGATCAAAAGTATGAGCATACCTGCACTAGTAATCACATTACATCTAGGAGTTGACGTTCCAGTTAAAAGATGATCAGATTGTATTTTAAATACAAAGTAATTGCTATTCATAACTCATGTTAAAAAGTAAAGATGCAGAAAGGTTAGAAGTTCAAAAGATACAGCATAAAGTCCCTAATCAAAAAAAGTGAGTGTTGTTAAGTTAAATCAGACAAATCAAATTTAAGACAAGCCTTATTGATCTAAAAAAATATCACTTCATTTGGTAAGTATTGCAATCAACAAGGAAGATACAATATACAGCATTCAAATTTACAAATATCTAAGAAATGACCTAATATATAAAGATATCAAAAATTGGCAGAACTACGCAGTAAAATCTATACTCACAGTAAGAGATTTTAAACCAAAAAATACAATATAGAATATCTGGATGACTGGATTTAGGAATTTAGTCTAAATGAATACATACAGAACGCTACACCTGACAACCACACAGTACATATATTTTTTTTTCTCCTGGGTCAAAAAGAAGATATCAAATAATTGAAATCAAATAAAAATAAAGTGGAAACAATACATTCTAATGAAAATCTAAGTTGCTTGTACTCTACCTCAGAATCATACCACAATGCCAAGGAGCATGTAAGTGCCTAAAGCATGGGAGACAGTTGGGAGAGGCTGTCCCATTAGAACACTGAAGGGCTTTTCTATGGAGAGGATAGCATTTGCACTGAGCTTTAGGGAATACTTGGGTTTTGTTACATGGAAACACATACGTGCAAGACATATCTGGATAATACTGAATAGAATAATAGTGAGAAAAATTGGACACCTGGAGAGAATAGCAGCATATAGGACCAGAAAGTCATTGAGGAATCTCTGGCAGTTTCTAGGTTAGTAAATGACAATGCTAACCCATTGTGGAAAAAAAAGGATCAAAATATAAAGATAGGGTTGTACTCTAAGGGATTTTTGTCACATTTATATACTAGAAAGTTTAGTTGGAGCTACTATAATTTGAAAGGAGTGACAGGTATTTGAGAAAAAATGAGAGAAGAATGTAAGAACCTGTAAAAATTGCTGAGAAACATTGAAAATTGGATAACACTTGTTAAAATAATTTTTCTTCAGAGTATACATCTCAGGTTGTTTTTAGGTCTTTTAGCAAACACACAAACAAAACTCTAGACTGAATCAAAGCTGAATCATTTTCTAAAATCAAAACTGCCGAGACAGAAAGCTAGAGGCTTGAAAAGTTCTGGGTGAGTGACAGCTCTATGCCCCCCTCAGTAAACCCAACCTGCACTCCCCAGGATACAGAGAATTGACTGTACTTTCTGTTGACTTTGGACAATAGGTTTCCCACCTATGCTCACTCTGTTTAAGAGCCTTGATGAATAGTCCTTCAAAGTGATTTCTGAAGCTTTTTTTAGCTTTTGTCCAAGGACTTCAGGCTGGCAGCTCATGAAGGCTGATCTTTAGTTCCACGAATACTCTGTTATCAGCTTCCAGCTCAAACTCCTAGGTTCACTGTGCAGCTGACTGCTTGAAGAGCCTTACAATTGGGTGTCACCATCACACAGTTCAGTGACTCCGAACACCTAGCTTATATTTGTCACAACACCATCATTCACTGAAATTGTTTATATAAGAGTGGCCGCTATATCCAAATGCATGCCATATACAAGCTGTCTGAACAAATTAAATTTTTATATCATGTTCTGGATATTTTCTTACATGTTGATGGCCGAAATATATTAAAGCCCACCTTCTCTAAAACAAGCTTTCTATTTTTTTAGCTTATTTTTTTTATGTCTCCTGAGGAATTCTTTCTTGGAGCTACTCTGGACAGGTTGATTGGTCTCATATGTAACCAAAAAAAAAAAAAAAAAACCACAACAACAACAACAACAACAATGCTGGATTCAATATAAATATAAATAATGAATATTTCCTGAAAAGCTAAAATGTACTACTTGCCAATAAATTTTAGTATAGCAACAATTTGTGGATGATATTTTCAATACATCACTTTAAATCCCTGCTCAAGAAATGATAATATGTAAGTTGAAGTAGCTTTTCAGAAATTAGAAATATAAATCTTTGAAATACGTAAAAATTATAAACAATATTATCGGTAGACATATTCTAATAAATATAATTTTCAAATATATATATATATATAAAATTTTAAATAGGAAAATAGTAACTACATATATATGTATATACATTATATGTACATCCATCCCTATGAGGAGAAATGACCCAAATTTACTTATGTAAAACTTATCACATCATCACTGATGAAATTACATTTTATGCAACTTAGCAACAGTCATTATTATATTCACCAAAAGTGATTCATAAAATATTTTCCAGTCATGGCACATGCCCAAGTTTTGGCTAGATCCCCGGTAAGGGGTATGCAGGAGGCAGCCAATTGATGTTTAACTCTCACATCTATGTTTCTCTCTCACATCAGTATTTCTCTCCCTCTCTCTTCTTCTCTCTCTAAAAGTCAATTTAAAAATCTTAAAAAAAAGAAAGAAAAGCTTATGTAGTGTAGACAGAAAGCTCTGAAAGTCTGAAGGGTCACAGATACCTGGTTGGGATCTGTAAAATGTCAAGGAATGAAATGTCAAGTTAATCGGTAGACTATTTTAGCCCAGGTGCCCTTAATATTTCTAGTTACAGAGAATCTGCATTTTGATTCAAAAGAGATTTATAAATGCTCCTATAATTTAATTTTCATTATTGCCTTACAACCTAAAATGGCACTGTGAAGGGGGGCATTATGTACTACTGTGGCTGAAATAAAATGTCAAGACAATCAATATTTGGCCTAACAGGTCCAGAGGATCCATGAAAAAATAGATAATTGTAAATAGGCTTACTGTTTCCTAGATAATGACAGATTGTTTTTAAAAAAGAATATGCTAATAAAGTATTCTGATTTTTACTCTTCGGAGATTTTGCTTTTCCTTCTGAGAAAGATCTGAAGAGGATGAATTTTTCTTTCTTTATTATCTGGCTGCAGTAAACTGTTCTCTACCTTAATAAAGAAGGATCATGTGGTGGTTTCAGCCACGGGCTTTAACTGGTAAACTTCTCAATGATCCAAACAAGTTATACTAGTAGCTCTAAAGCAGGCCTATCTTGCTGCTTCTTTAACACTAGAGTTATAAGCAGGTTTCAGTATATATCTCATTATGTCTTCTAAGCTTCATATATGTGGCTAAATTATTACAGAGATAAAACTGGAGATTGCTATTTTGCTTAGCTATGCCATCATTATGCAGACATTTGCCATATTGTGGAGCACATTGATATGGTTATTTGATGAGGAAGACAGCTGCCTAACATAACATTTTACAGTATACAAAAGTACTCAGATGTCCGTCATGATTTAATTCTCAGAACAACTTGAGAAATTAGAACCTTAGATATCCTTCTGTGGGTGCAGACACAGGCTCTTGGCAGGGAGGTGGTGCAGGGTGCTGGCAAGGGGACACTGCATGGCAGGAACATATAGAGCAGGGGTGGGCAAACTTTTTGACTTGAGGGCCACAATGGGTTCTTAAACTGGACCGGAGGGCCGGAACAAAAGCATGGATGGAGTGTTTGTGTGAACTAATATAAATTCAAAGTAAAGGAGCAGAGGGGAGAGCAAGAGAACCGGATAGAACAGCCGGATCCGGCCCGCGGGCCGTAGTTTGCCCACGGCTGATATAGAGGGTCTGAATATTTGTTGACTTAATCAATTAATTAAATCTGGGCTTCAATCTAGTCTGATATGAAGCCCAGTGCTTTCCTTACAACTAAACTATTATTATACTAGAGGCCTGATGCACGAAGATTCATGTAAGAATGGGCGGCATTCCTTCCCCTGGCTGCCAGCACCGCCTTCGCTCTGGCTGGAGCCGCCTTTCCGCCTTCACTCTGGCCCAGAGCCACCTTTCCGCCTTCCCACACTGCCCAGAGGCCTGGAGGGGCCGCTTGGCAACTGTGTATGCAAATTAACCCACCATCTTTTGGGGTAAATTTGTATACTCACTTCTGATTGGCTGGTGGGCATCGCGAAGGTACGGTCAATTTGCATTTTTCTCTTTTATTAGTATAGATTGATGTTTATATATTTTAACAAATTGATCCATAATGAATTTGTGGGCTCAGAATAGAAGAGAGAAAACACACACACACAAAAACTCCTCAAGGGCTTCTTCATTCCACTTTGAGGACATAAGCTTATCATTGTTGGCTAGATTTCTCACTTTGCTCAATCAAGAATCAGTTTAGATGGCTCTCAATCTATAGGCCTTTGAAAAGCTGTATCTCAACCAGAGGGCAATTCTGAACGTATTCAGATTTTTTGTTAGGCTTTTTTAAAACATCTTTTTAATGCTTCTGTTGCCAAGAGATAAACAGATGAAATAAAACAAGGATAGTTAAGCCCCCAGGTCTGGACACAAAAACAGAGCCCCACAAGTTGAATTTCACAGCAAATTTAACAATATGTAAAGAGAATCTCCTCTCTAGAATTCTAATGCTGAGGCTGGAGGCAGAGACAAGAGGCAGCAGCTCTTTCACCACTACAGATAGTTTAATTTCTTCAGTTTTATCCTATGTGGTCCAACAAGGCCTGACAAACTGCAGTGCAGTACAAAAAGCATCTCTTGGGCAATGAGGTGTAAAGACAGAGGGATTTTTTAGTCAATTGCAGGAATTAGGCTTTAATGCTTTCTACTAAAGGACTTCATACCCCAGATAGCTGACTGCTATCCTCTGGATCTTGGCAGGCAACAAGCCTGCTGAAGCTGAAACCGGGAAGCTATGTTAAGCAGATTTTCATGAAACTTACAGAATGCTTTATGTGCAAAGCTGCTTTTCTTTATTGCAGTCCAAAATGTGTTCCCTCTCTTTTTCAGTCTCTGAGTTTGGTCAACTCTCAGTCTTTGTCAAAATTACCTTCCAAAAATATCCCTTAAAGAGCCAGAGAAGGTAAAGGCTGTACCTTATAAAAAAATAAATGTTTTTTTAAGCACAATCATGTCAATTTAAGAGATTAAAAATGATCATCGTCCTTATAAAAATTATAAGACACACAGACAGGCATAAAATACATTACCACTTGGTGGAAGTTCTAAAGGGTGACAGGCACCGTTTTTGGTTCCATCTTTGGATGAAGAGATCAGTTTTGCCACTAGTGCTGCTGAGATGGGCTGCACTAGTAGAGAGGTGAGGTTCCATCGGTTTTGTCTAAAGCTTCCAACTGTATTCAAAAGAGAAAGGTACAGAGTCCTTTGTTAAGATAAATGGGAAGAGATCAACCAATGAACTTGTATGTATATATGCATAACCCATGGACACAGACAATGCGGTGATGAGGGCCTTGGGTGGGTGGGAAAGGGCTGGAAGAGGTTAATGGGGCAAAAAGGAGGACCTATGTCTAAAGATTAAAAAAACAATAAAAAATCAGGGGGGAAAAAACACTGGAAAAAAGTTTTCTGTAGTATTTAAACTATGAGTAGCAAGTTTATTTTGTTCATTTGTTTATTCCTTAGTTACACTCTACTAATTAAAAATGATTTGAAGTACTTAATAAAAATTCAGTCCAAATACTATTATGCATGTTAGTAAATGATAGAAGATTGCACACACACACACACACACACACACACACACTTACCTCCATTTGGAAAAATGACAATAAAGAAATTTAAAAAGCACTAATCCACATGGTCCAGGAGAATAAAAAATACAATAACAATAAGATTCTATAAGCTGTAAAGCAGATGAATAGTTGATAACAGACCAAGGAGACCAAAACCTAAGCCAGCAGAAGGGGGATGCTGCAAAGCAATTCAGTTTGTACCACAGAACCCAGAAAGGTGTAGGGATTGACAACACCGGCTACCTAGTGAAGTAGGGGCAAAGGAAGACTTGATGGAATTCTGATTGTGGGGGAGGGGTCTCTCCTCCTGCCCCCTCAGTCACCCTGTGGATGTGAACAGTGCCTGTTCCTCCCTCCTTCACTCCAGCAGAAAACTGAGGCAGGATGCCAAGCAGAGAGACACCGGATAGAGAGAAAGGAGAGTTGAATACTTCAATGAGATGACTTTACTATTGATGAGGCTCTGCAGATGTTTTACTCTCTTGACGCCCAGAACCCTTCCTTTCAGTTAGGACAACAGAAAATTCACTTCTAGTAAATATGACTAGGTCAACAGAGAATATATAAAAATACTTAAAATCTGAAGTCTACCAATAAAACCACTCATCCAAGACACCCTATGTTAAAACCCGTCTGTCAATAAATTCCATCCATACAAAGAACTGCAACCAAACTTAATTAACTCTGCCACTCTTAAGGGCACTCTCATCCAAGGACATTGCTAAAATGGCACACGGGCAGCAGACCTAGTGAGGAGAGGAGTAGGAGTCCAGAGGCTCAGGAGGGTAGTCTCCAGGAAGACAAAAATAATGGAAATACTAGGTGTGTGTTGTTGCATTGGGAGAACATGTACAGTAAGATCAGAGTTAGCATGTGAAGAGATCCTAAATACAAAGAAAAATAAAAAGTCTATGAAATGAGGCAACTATTAGCTGCAAAGGGAGTAAAAAGATTTTCAAGAAAGAAATATAATCATCATACGATGTGAATAATATTGACACAGTCATAATAATATAAACTATGACCTTGTAACACAAAAGCAATATTCTATAGGAAAAACAGACAAAAAAAGTCAAGGGTGAGGGTACTTGTGAGAGAAAATTAAAATATTTGTCTTCCATAGTGGTAAGTCAATATAATAGATAAAATTGAACCATGAATTGAACTCTTTAAAATGCTCTTGAGAAAGAGAGGCAAATATAAAAAAATAATAATAATTAACTAAAAATGTTGAAAGCAATTGAGTGTTTACCTTTGGGAGATAGGAAAGCACACAATGAAGTATAGGAGGAGGTGATATATTTTTATGAATTAAGCTTTGCGGGAATATTTTACTATATTCATCTCTAAGTTTGAGAAAATAAAAATTAAAAAACACAAATAAAAAGGAAAAACAGCCATGATAACACAAATAAGGGAAAAATACACAATTACTCAGGGTAAAGAGAATGGAGAGAATAAACTAAACTGTGCGTAAGGATAGAACTAAAAGATACCTTATTCAGTTTATATATTATCTTGACTCAGAAAAAAACCCCCCACACACAACAGAATGATTTTACCAGGCAGCCAATAATGTTTGCGAACAGAGAGTTCCATTTTTCAGGACTTTTATTAGGGAAAATAATTGCTAAAGTTTTTCTCAGAATTTAATTTGAAAGGACTCCAGGGGGTGCAGGACTCAACCATACTGGTATCTAGGCTCCAGGAGGCAGATTATAAAAGAGAAAATATATTACAGAAGTTTTTCCTTAATTTATCAACTGCAAAACCACAAGGCTAAGAAATGATATTTAGCTTAGCCCTGTGGCAACCATAGAAGCCATGGCTTTGAAGAAGAAAAATAATGAAGATTCAAGCTTCGAATCGGTTTTGTTATATAAGCGCTCTGCTGCTCTCATAATTCAGTTACCCCTTTTATATGGATGCATGGCAGTGCATTTTGATCACAGTGCAGCTCACTGCTTCCTAACCATTTACTTGTTCAAAAAGTATGAAGAGTTTCAATACGGCGATAGCAGAGCATTAAATTAGGTGTGGGTCCTTCTGAGTGGGGGTCCTGGAGACTGTACAGGTTGCATGGCCATGAGCCAGGTCCTGGTTCACACAGAAGATGCTGGTAGCAATATAGCTTGCTGAGATAAACTAAAGGGGATTTTCAGACCACAAGGAAATTGCTCTCAGCCACAGATGAGCAGCCCTGTGTCTGCCGCTCTCGGCTGTACCTGGAGTCACAGTGATAAAAATCTCAAGGCATCAACAGCGTGCACAGAGCGGAAAGCCTTTGTATAGCCATCTCCTCTGCTTCGCCCAGCATGTATTTTTTCCCTCAGCCATTGCCTTTGAAACTTTTAGTGTACACCAGACAATGAAATACTGTAGGCTCTCCTTATCTGCAGTTTTACTTTTCAGGGTTTCAGTTACCCACAGTTAACTGAGGTCTGAAAATATTAAATGGAAAAATCCATGCCTGGCTGGCGTGGCTTGATGGTTAAGCATTGACCTACGAACCAGGAGGTCACAGTTGAATTCCCGGTCAGGGAACATGCCAGGGTTGCATTCTCTGATCCCAATGATTCTTTCTCTCGATCCCTCTCCCTTCCGCCCTGAAATCAATAACATTTTTAAAAAGAAAATTCCAGAAATAAAAAATGTATAATTTTTAAATTGAGCATCATTCTGAGGAGCATAATGAAATCTCTCTCCATTCTGCTCCATTCGGCCTGAGAAGTAAATCATCACTTTGTCCAGCATCTCCACACTTGTATGCTACCCGCCTTTTAGTAACCTCCCAGCTATCTCAGGCATCACAGAGAGAAAGACCACATTCATGTAACTTTTCTTACAGTATATTGTTATAATGGTTCTATTATATAATTGTTATTGTTATGAATCTCTTACTATTCTGAAGTTATAAATTAAAATTTATCACAGGCATGTATCTATAGGAAAAAACACAGTTATATAGGGTTTGATAGTATCTGCAGTTTGGGGAATCCACTAGGGATCTTAGAACACTGACCCTGGGAATGGGGTGACTACTGCAGTATTTATGAGAAATGAACAATCTGTTATTTTGAAGTTTTTGTAGATGTTAGGTGCTGACACATTACCAACACAAAATGAAACTTCTTGAATAGCTGCATGATTTCACCTCTCCCCAGTTCAAATACAGAAGTCGACCTTGCCATTCAAGGCCCTTCACAATCTCTGACCTATATTTCCAACATTATTTCCCATCATTCTTCTTCGTGGATCTTATCCTAAAACTAGCTGTCTCCCTACATATTCTGTGATTTACATCTTCCATTTCTTGTGTAAGCCCATCCATCCACTTCACTTTCTTTTCTCCTGCATCACACATGTCAGACTCTAACTTACAAGTCACTTTCTGTAAGCTTTCTCCGACACCCTCCTATTTCTGTGATATAGCTGTACCTTTTTTGTAGTGCTCACCATTTCTAATTAACAACAACACTTCAAAATAAACACTTTGGTTTTCCCTCTAAAGTCTAAATTCCTTGAAGGCAAAGAACCAAGTCTTCTTCCTCATTGTATGATACTCAAAGCCAAGCAGATTGTGAGGAACATAAGAGGAGCTCAATAATTACTGGGAAAACAAAAGAAGGAATCAATAATTATTTGAAAGGTAGTTTCAATGCCTTTGTTTTACTGAATGCCTAGAAAATGGATCACAGGTACAACCAAAGAATAAATTATAATTTTATTAAGCTCATGCTTGCTATATGTGGATGCTTTCTCCCCAGCTAATTGCTTTCCCACAGCAGACATATTACATAGATTTTCAAAACCCAAGTGTCTCCAGCAACTCTCACTGATTATCCTTGCTCTGAAATTATGTTTTGTGGGTAAAAAAATATTTTGATTACTAAAACCATCTTTGAGATATATTTATCTGTTAGTAAAAAATCAATAGCTGCATTGTTTTTCCCTCTAAAATGCTCCATTAAACATAAGAAATAATGCATTCAAAAGTTAAATATCAGTGAACCTTAGACCATACTCAAACATAGACAAATCTTGATTTGTTGTGCTGCATAACTAACAGACTTGCATTCATTTTGAAATATCTGAAATGGCTCATTAATTTTTCACCTTCAGCTTAATAGAAATTTGACAACAATTCACTTCTGAGAGCTGATACTAAATGCAGGACTTTACAGAACACTAAGATTAAATTACAGACGGAGGGTGTTGTTTTCTCTTAAAAACTTGTTTATTGAAGAAAAGCTTAGAGAATAATTACATTTTCTCACATTATTAAGAGGCTCTGAATAATATCAAAGACATGTGCAATTTTTATTAAGTTATATTTTAAGACACATTAATTAACTATAAGAATCCATTGGCTATGAGATGAAAATCAGGAAGATTATATGCTTTGATGAAAAGTATACATACAGAAAAGATTTTGATCTTACATTCCAGCACTCTAACTTGTAGGTTGCAGCAATTATAGCATACCCTGCATGTTGTGTATGCTCAATAAAGACTGATTGACACTAACTTTTATTTCAGCAGATAAGTAGTTCTCTCTTCACCTTATGAACTCTTTGTAACTCAGATAAAGATCCAAATTGATCCATCTCTTCAATAATCCTGTCCCTGATACAATGTCACATGCATCTATAGAAAGATGCAATTGGCCGGGCCGGTATGGCTCAGTGGTTGAGTGTCACGGTTTGATTTTTGGTCAGGGCACATGCCCGGGTTGCGGGCTTGAACCCTAGTGGGGGGTATACAGGAGGCAATTGATCAATGATTCTCTCTCACCATTGATGCATCTATCTTTCTCTCCCTCTCCCTTCCTCTCTGAAATCAATCAAAATATATTAAAAAAGAAAGACAAAATTAGCTAGAGCAGGGGTGGGAAAACTTTTTGACTCGAGGGCCACAATGGGTTCTTAAACTGGACTGGAGGGCCAGAACAAAAGCATTGATGGAGTGTTTGTGTGAACTAATATAAATTCAAAGTAAACATCATTACATAAAAGGGTATGGTCTTTTTTTTATTTCAATAGTTTTATTCATTTCAAACATTTTAACAAGAAGAATGTAAACACTAATTATTATAATTTGAAACTTCAAAAAATGGAGGAATCATAGCACAATAACATACCTTATATTGAAGATGGCAAAGGCAAAATAAAATTGCCTTACAAAGGAAAGGTACAAAAGTCTTTCAAATTAAACTTAAATATAATAAAATAATTGAAAACTAAAACAAATAGAAAAGAACAAAATGTGTAAACAGTAAATTAAACATTTTCTTTAGTGCAACTTCCAAATTATGCCTGGGACGTAGATGTAGATGGCAATGTAGACTGGGATGAAAGGTTTTTGGTCTTTAAAACATCAACTTCAGTGGGAAAAATGTTGTTGGTCTCCTTTTTTAGCTAATGCATCAAAGTCTGGAGTTAGGCTATTCTCAGGATAGATCTGAGGTGTTCGTCAGTTAAGCTGTATCTGTGAGGGGCTTTGTTGATGTTCATGACGCTAAATGTCTGCTCACAAACATAGGTTAACCCAAATAGCACCAGTATCTTCTGTGCCATCCTCCGGATGTTTGGAAAAGTGGCTTCATTAAGTGAAGCATAAAAGTCTCTTAGTTCAAGAGAGCTGAATTTCTCCTTTAGGACAAAGTCAGACTGAAGATCAATGAGTTCCAGTTGCACCTCTTCTGGTGCTGTTTCAGGGTTTTGTGACAAAGGACAGGCCACCAGTTGAAGTGACTGGTCAATTTTTTCAACATCAGAAAACCGATGACTTAATTCTGCATGCAGGTCATCCAGTGATTTGCTGTATTTCTTCACATTTTGGATGGTCTCCTTCTGTGTGGCTAGTGTGGCAAAATGAGTGAAGACTTTGTCTGAAATTTGTCTGGAAAAGAAAATCAGCTTCAATTTAAAGGCTTTCACATTAGTGTACATGTCATGTACATACTGATCTTTTTCCTGTAGCTTCACATTTAGCTCATTCAAATGTGAAAATATATCTACAGCAAATGCAAAGTCACACAGCCAATTCTTGTCACTCAGCTCAGTAAATTCGTCAGACTTCCCCTTTAATTTCAAAAATGCACCAATCTCTTCTTTGAGCTCCCACACTCGTTGGAAAACTTTGCCCAAACTCAACCAGCGGACACGAGATGGTAAAGTAAGTCGTGGTGATCCGCATCAGTTTCCTCCAGAAACTTAATAAACTGACAGTGCTGAAATCCCTTTGCTGGAATGAAATTAACAAGCTTTACGACTGGATTAACAACATGATTAAGTTGTAATATAGACTTGCACAATGATTCCTGGTGAATAATACAGTGAAGAAAAATAACATCTTGGTTAGGGTTCTCCTCTTTCACTTTATCCTGAATTCTTTTTAGCAGTCCAACATTTTTCCAGTTAAATTTGGAGATCCATCTGTCGTGATATTAGCAAGTTTACTCCATGGTAGCTTCATTTTCTCGATGACAGTAGACACCCGGTCATAGAAGTCCTCTCCCGTGTTTTTCCTTTCAGTGGCTCCATGGCTAAAAACTCCTCCGTAATTTAAAAATTGTCACTAATCCTTCAGATAAAAATTAAGAGCTGAGCAGTGTCCTTTACGTCATTACTTTCATCCAATGCTAGTGAAAAAAACTTAAAGAACTCTGCCTTACTCTTTAACTTGCTGGCCAAGTCTTCATCAATCAGTTCCACTCGAAGAGTCACTGTCCTGCGCAATAAGCTGAGTTTTTCAAACTTGCCTTTGCTCTCTGGACACAAGAGACCTGCTGTCTCTATCATACATTCTTTCAAAAACTCACCTTCAGAGAGAGGTTTGCTAGCTTTTGCTAATTTGAATGATAGCATAAAACTTGCTTTGGTAGTTGTCTCTTGAATTGCAGTTTGTCTGTGAAAGACATTTTGTTGAGCCTGTAATTTAGCCATCAACCTCTGTGCAGTAGCCTCCCGTTCTTGAGGTGACTGCTTGCTAGCATAGTTGCCATGCTTTGTGGCAAAGTGACGGCTGAGATTGTACTCTTTGAAGACTGCAAGTGTTCCCTGGCATATCAGACATACCGACATTGATCGGACTTCGGTGAAAAAATATTTTGTTGTCCACTCCCTCTTAAACACTCGACATTCACTGTCCACTTTCCTTTTCTTTGGTCCACTCATGTTTAATATTGGGCTAAAACCAACAGTACCGTTCTCTTTTTTTTTTTTAAATATATTTTATTGATATTTCACAGAGAGGAAGGGAGAGAGATAGAGAGCTAGAAACATTGATGAGAGAGAAACATCGATCAGCTGCCTCCTGCACACCTCCCACCAGGGATGTGCCCGCAACCAAGGTACATGCCCTTGACCGGAATCGAACCCGGGACCTTTCAGTCCGCAGGCCGACGCTCTATCCACTGAGCCAAACCGGTTTCGGCCAGTACCGTTCTCTTATGAAATTCTTTACTAAAATAAGACAGTAAAATATAAAAACAAGTGATTAAATTTGCTCTACTATAACATTTTTGGTCTTCTAAAAAATATATATATAACAAAATCATCTAAAAAAGTTCAGACATGGGACAGAGGCACACACTGATCATAGAGAACAACCCCTTTTCTCCATAGGAAACCTGTGTATCTTTCACACAGGCCCTTTGTTTATGGTAACACACATAGCTGCACATTGCTGTGTCTTCCAGACACACTTGTATGGGAGGTGCTAGGGCAGTACAAAACATGGGTAACCAGTAGTTACCACTAGCACTTCCGTTAATGGCAAAAAACAGCCGCAGTGCACATAGTGTGAAAGAGCCCATTATCAATGTCAGATTGCATCCACTGGACTCTATAAAAACAACCAAGTGCCACTTTTAAATGCCCATTGCAACAGTTTTTCTTATTAAAAGCTGGAAATGGCTGGATATTTATATATATACCCCTACTGTGACAGCCTGGCAGAGCATTACAAAGGAGAAAACCCAGCATCTGGTGATGTCCATAAGTACAAGACTTCAGGCTGTCATTACCAGGAAAGGCTTTCATCCAAGTATTAGATATGAACATTTGATTTTCAGTTTTTCATTTGTCCAATTACTTCTGAAACCCTGAAATTAAGCGATTTTGTAATAAAATCTTTAGTTCATCACATTTCTATACAATCTTTTTGTTCAACCCACTGAATTAGGGTTCGTTCACACTAGCCGTGCTGCCGTTGCAGTGTGGTGCAGTACTGCAATGCAGTGCAGCTAGGGTTAATGCAGGGTACACAGGTTTTCATCATGTTTGCGTTGATGCTAATGTGCAGTGGTGCATGTTAACACAAATGCCCTGTAGCACGCATTTTTACAGGCGCAAGGGGGAGAAGCAAACGCAGCGCAAAATGCATTTGTTTTGCCACTAACACATGCGGTTAGTGGCCACGGTAGCGTTACTGATACCGCATCCATATCAGCAAAAAATGCAGCCACAGCATGGCTAGTGTGACATGTCCTCTGTGTGTCTTTTTCCCTGCTGCGCGCATCCACAGTGGGAAAAAAAACTGCAGTGGATACAAGCCCTAAAAGCTGAAAGTCTTTGTTGTTTTATTAACAAGTCATTGTGATGTACAGAATGTGGGAACAGGAAAAAATTGTGTTTGAGTAGAGCTCTTAATCTTACCTCAGAAAGGCTCTGATACTGTGCTCTCCAGGGGCGTGTCTCCCTACATCACCACAATAACGTGTCTACGCATTCCCAGGGTGATGTCGGGAGACGCGTCCGTGGGAATCACAAGGAGCCTCTGGAAGATTGAGAGGTTGTTCCTTCTACTGAATGGGCGGACTCAGAAGAAGGAGCTGCGGCCGTGTTTCCCGATGTTGCCATGTTAACACTGCTGCTGGTGAAGGAGCGGAGGGGAGAGCAAGAGAACCCTCCGCTCTTTCGGCTCCGCGGGATGGATAGAACAGCCGAACGGGCCGGATCCGGCCCGTGGGCCGTAGTTTGCCCATGGCTAGGCTAGAGAGTTCCAAGTTGACTCCATTGCTGTCTCACTGTTTGAAATGTAACCTATAAATGATTTCATTATAATAATGTTGTCATTTCCATCTACAACACTGGAACAACCAAGGTGACATGGAAGGGTCTCCATTTATGCTAATTTACTGAAATAAAGAGTACATTAGCTCAAGAGGCCCAGAGCCTAAACCACAGTTGGTGAAACTTAGAAGTAATGAGGTTAAAAATAAGTAAAATGCGTTCTAATTGGACATATTTAACAGCTTTTGCATTATACTTTTCAAACTGTTGATGCCCACTTCAATCACATCTGGTTATGTGTGTAAAGAAAGCATTCACTCTTAGCTGCAAGCACTTTTTGTGTGTGGCAAGATGGAATTATTTTAAACTCAACTGAAAAATTAGTGTATACAGCAAATGTTATTTACCTTCAGAAACTAGATATCTTAGACACTAAGATCCGTAGAATTAAGGCACCATTAAGATGAGATAATGTGGAAATATGTTCTGGTAAATAAGTCTTTTGTGGATCACTGATGAGACTATGTCTCCATTGGCAAGGATAGCACAATTTCTGTATAACTTGACCCTCAGCAACTGACTGTGCATGTGTGTGTGTGTGTGTGTGTGTGTATGTGTGTGTTAACATGAAATCCATGAGACATAATAATGTAAGCATAGATCCTATAGATCCTTTCTCTTCAATATATAGTCCCTGGACCAATAGCATCAGAATAACCTGGGAACTCATTACAAATGCAGAATCTCAAGCCCCAGCCCAGACCTTCTGAATCAGTATCTGTAGTCTAAGACCCCAAGGTGACTCATTTGAACATTACATAAGCAACTGGTCTAAATCATTATATATTTTACATAATTTTGGTAGCAAAGAGGATGTAGAAAGCACTTTTCCCAGAATTAAAGGTGACAGAATCTTTGACTATATTAATAAACCCAAAATCAATAGTTTTCTCAGAGTTTTCTTCAAAAAGGGTAACCAATCTATACATATGAAGACACTATATAGCAAGTTTTTAAATTGGATTAAGAGCATTTCTTTTTGCTTTTGTCTTTTCCTCAAAAATAAATCTGGTGATTTAAAGATCAAAATTACATTGACAACACTTTATTTCAACCACAGATAAATTCTTTAATCACTAACTGATTTGACTTCTTTTTTCTAGGATTTCAACTATTATAAATAACTAAAGGCTCATTGCACAGATTCGTGCACCGGTGGGGTCCCTTGCCCTGGCCTGTGGGGATTGGGCCAAAACCAGTTCTCCAGATTGTGAGAGGGCACAGACCAGGCCAAGGGACCCCATTAGTGAATGATTGGGGTTGGGGAGGGACCACAGGAGGGCTTCAGGGTGTGTCTGGCCCGTCTCACCCAGTCCTGATTGGCTGGACCCCAGCAGCAAGCTAACCTACTAATTGGAGTGTCTGCCCCCTGGTGATCAGTGCACATAATAGCGACTGGTTGAACGGTCAAATGGTTGCATGGACAATTATCATATTAGGCTTTTATATGTACGTATACTAGAGGCCCAATGCATGAAAATGTGTGCAAGAACAGGCCTTTCTTCCTCCAGCTGCTGGCACCAGCTTTCCTCGGGCACACAGGACCTGGGCTTCCCTCCTCCAGCAGCTGGCAGACACCCTGGACCTGGGCTGGCTTCCTCTGGCCAGCCACAGGCACCCAGGACCCTGGCTTCATCAGGAAGGACATCCTGAATGATGTCAGGAAGACATCTGGTCTAATTAGCATATTACCCTTTTATTATTATAGACTAGAGGCCTGATGCACAAAATTCGTGCAAGAGTAGGTCTTCCTTCCCCTGGCTGCCAGCACCGGCTTCCCTCTGGCACCTGGGACCTGGGACCCAGGCTTCCTTCTGGCTGCTGGCAGACACTTGGGACCTGGGCTTCCCTCGCAGCCCCGGATTTGTCCAGAAGGTTGTCTGGAAGGACGTTTGGAAGGACGCCATGTCTAATTAGCATATTATGCTTTTATTATTATAGATATATAGATTATAGCAAATGATTGACAAATATAAAGTGCAAATACATCCATTTTATAAAGAGCCAAGCAATCAGAGACCTTAAAAAGCAGAGATTTTAAAAACATATTTTGTGTTGCACTTTTGTGAAAAAGACCCGAATACCTAATGAACAAGTTGCTATCAGTGATGTTATCCCAGATTATGTATTTTGTTTGACTTTCTCCAGAGGCCTGCCAGTTTGACAGAAATCAGACCATTAAATAACAGGCACAGATGTTTCACTTTTATGTTAGCGCACTAAATTTATAGTTATTTCCCCTAACTGACTAGTGCACTAAATTGGCTATCGTTATTTTGTTGTCCTTGTAAATATAGCTAACTGATCCTTCATTATTTCAGTATCTCATAGACTGCTGTTTACAAATATCACTATCTACCTCATACTAGTCAAGTTCAGTGCTGTGTTATTTAGGTTGTTATTAAAAAGGAAATACTTAACACTTACATGTGCTTTGTGCTATGCAGTCTTCTCAGAGCTCCTTAGCACTCTATCTTATACACACATATATATATATATATAAATGCATATACACACATAGGATTTTTATTAGTGATAGTTATTCTTATAATTAAAATTACTATTTTATAAAATTATATCATATTTCTTACCTCCTCTTAAACCAGGGGTGGGCAAACTTTTTGACTCGAGGGCCACAAAGGGTTCTTAAACTGGACCAGAGGGCCGGAACAAAAGCATGGATGGAGTGTTTGTGTGAACTAATATAAATTCAAAGTAAAGGAGCGGAGGGGAGAGCAAGAGAACCCTCCGCTCTTTTGGCTCCACGGGCCAGATAGAACAGCCGAACGGGCCGGATCCAGCCCGCGGGCCGTAGTTTGCCCACGGTTGTCTTAAACCAATATAAATTGTAGGTGTAAAAACTGACTGATTCCATTTTCCTCAACTCTTAGATATCAGGTACTCTGGGAAGCCTAGTCCTTGTATGTGCCCCAACATAAACCCTTGTTTATACATTTAGTAGACACTGTTCTGTTCTAATTTCCTTTTTTATTTTCAGCTCACTGACCAGAATGTAAACTTCTTGAGGGCAAATTCACTTTTGTGTCCCTATGGTTTAGCACACACTGCATAGTAAAAAAGGAGGGGCTCAGTGACTGTCTTGGGGTGAATGATCATCCCGATGTTGAAGTGAATAATTTTGTTTTCTCTAATCATAAGCCTAAAACTCATGATCTGAAACTTGTAATAACAAACATCTTAAGAATGAAAACACAGATGGTCTCATTTTATTTTATTGGTCCTCTCTTCAGCTAAAGCAACCTGTCATGTTCCCTAGTAATTGTTATTTTAATTATTAGTTAAGGCATTGTACAAGTAGTCATATTTACCTTCACATGAGCATAATATTTAATTGTATTATTCACTGAAATTTGGTTAAGTCCTATAATTGAATTGGTCGTTATTTACAGAATTATGAGGATATATTTTCATAAATATTTTAAATGTTTATGTTTTTAAAACACATTAATATAATTACTTTTAAAGCCCTTTCCGATGTTTCAGTAGATGATGGTCATCATTACAACATCTTCTCTAAAGGCATTTTTGTAGTCTGATTCTTTCTCCTCAAGAAACAGAAATTCCTTTGGCATAGGTTTATCTCACTGAATTTATATTTAGAAATGTGTCATTTTAAGTAAAAAATGAAATGTACAACAGCAGTGATAATATTCAGATATTGACAAATATTTTCTTAATTCTATTTCAGAAGAATAATAGGTTATATGAGAACTGATTTCCTGTTTCACATAATTTTAAATATTTCTATTCTTTTGTATTCATCATTTATCTATACTGAGACTATTTAATTTCCAAGAAGATGGGCATTTGGAAATAAACCATAAGCTATATGATAAGAGGAACAAACTAAGAGACAGATAAGATATCCAGTTTGTGCTTTTCTTCCAGGAGACTAGTATAGATTCATAACTAGAATAATTGGCCATCTGCACATCATATAGCAGCAACACAATCCTCTTGAGAGGCATTCCCCTGAGAAGTTTTCCATCTTATACTTGAAGGGAATGAACATTGGAATGATTTGCAGTTTTACGTTATAGAGAAAAAGTTGTGTGTGTGTGTGTGTGTGTGTGTGTGTGTGTGTGTGTGTGTGTTTAAGATAGCAAATAAACTGTGTGGATGTGTCTTTTCTGTTTGGTAGTGGTTGTGAAAATATGCAACCATTAATTTACAATACTAAAATTCTTCATACCAGATTGCAATGAGATCATGATATTTTATGAGGCTAATTAGATGAATAGGGAGAAAACCAGTGCTTTATTTCTGGATTTACTTATTTTTTCAGTTGTTTTCTAATAATAAAATTGGGAAATCGTTAACACTTGCTCTCTTGACCTAGATGTTAGGTCACATGAGCTATCACATATGGAGTGCTTCCCATCTTTCCATGGTTTCTTGTGTATTTTCTGTTCTGACATGGAATGAGGAGATAGAACCTAGGCATTTAGGGACTGGACCAAAGAGGGGAAGCTAAATAGAGAAGTCTAGCAGCAACATGATGCAGTTTGCTGGCTACTGCTGGCCGTGCCTGGTTCCAGAAAACAAACAAACAAACAAACAAACAAACAAACAAAAAACTGCTGGAACAAACAGGATTACCTAGGGTTAAACCTGGTGGGGTGGGAAGGACTGAGTCCAGCTGGGAAGGGACAGTAACATCAGACCTGAAGTGACAGTCCCAAATCAGGTCCCACCCATCAGCCAGAACTCACATTCTAAAATGATTGGATATTACATGGAATACCTCGAAAAGGCCAATCAAAAGCTTTCAAGGTATACATATATCCATAGACAAAGAGCTTCAGCAGTACCCCCTTTGGGCAGCCTTTCAGCTTCCTCTTGCTGTAGCGAGTCTGTCAGTCTCTCAATAAACTTTGCTTTTGCCTGCTGTCTTTGTCCCTGAATTCATTCTTTGATTTTTGCGATACAAAGAACTCAGACAGAATACTGCATTTTGGTTTCAGAAACACTGACCGAAGGAAGGGACACTAGCCTAGAGTCCAGAGACCAATATCTGGTCACTCAGGGAAAGTTTTCACCTATTTTATAGCCTTAAAATGATCATATACACAATGTCTAAGGATTTCCATTTCCAAGATTTTGTTTCAAAATTTGTCCATGAGTAATTCTATCTAATAAAGAGGGAATATGCTAATTGACCATCACACCCTCACAGATGGCAGCGCCCACATTCAAAAAGGAGCGGATATGCTAATTGACTACCAGGCCCTCAAAGATGGCAGTGCCCACAGCCACAAGATGGTGGCGCCCAGTTCTTTCAACCCCCCAGCCGCCCAGAGCTGGCCCGAGGTACAGGCAAGCCTTGGATGTCAGCTGCCCAGCTGCCCAGGGCCACCTGAGGATCAGATAACCAGGGACGGCCGAGGCTTGCACTGCTGGCAGTGGCAGCAGCAGAGGTGTAATGGGGGCATCGCCTTCCCCTGATTGCTGGGTTGCCTCCTGCCCCTGAGGGCTCTTGGACTGTGAGAGGGGACAGGCTGGGCTGAGGGACCCTCCCTCCAGTGCATGAATTTTCATGCACTGGGTCTCTAGTCATTTAAATAAACTCCTAGTTTCCTCTCTAAAATGTGTTTCCAAATACCACACAAGGATTTAACAGAAATATTTCTCATCTTGATATTGAAAAAGGCTGTTTGTATTTACATGGCTATATCTAAATTTAAGGTGACTATACCACTGTAATTCCAGAAAAATCCTTCATATTTGGAGTGGGTAATATGAACATTTTCAATAAATTCCCCTTATGGATTATAATTTTCCTTACAATATCATTGAATTATTTTTTATGATCAATCACACATAGAATTATGACTTGGAAAAAAAGAGGCAAAGATCCATGTGAAAGCCTGGAAAAGGAGAATTGTTAAGACTTAACAGCCCATTGAACCAAGTAGTGGCAATGAGGTAGTAGAGTAAGCAAGCTGATTTGAATCCAGGATGTGTAGAAAATGAAAGTCCTATTAATAACACAGATTTGATAGGAAAACTATTTTGGAGATAAAGAGGAGCCAGAATATTTTAAATAATTAATTTAGCAATGGGCTGTACTGGACAATTATTACTATAAAGCTTTTATAAATAAAGCAAAAAAAAAATGTTTCTTTCCTCTTTAAACTACTGGTTGGTTTATGAACATTGCCAATGTCTGCACAAGTGACTTCCTTTAAACTGCAGTCTTCCAGGCCATAAAGTGAGGATAAAAGCTGCTAAATACCTAGCTGATAGCAAGGCTTTAGGATTAATGAGAGCACCCATAAAGCGGTTTGAGCTCCACAGAATACGTGCAATATAAATGAGCCACATTATTTCACTGACAAATCCTATCTATATACTGTCCAACAGAACTGAAACAAATGCAGTTTCCTGTTGCTCCTTCTGATAGTGCATATTGTCTTGCTGTCACCTCTTTTCATTCTTTTGAGGTTCCCATGAGGAAAAATAAGCATTTCTGTTTCATGTCCCAGTTATGGAGTGTACCGAGATACACAAATCAAACAGATAATAGGACAATCTATGTCCATGTTCTCAAAAAGCCTTTTGTATAAATGAACTAATAAGAGCAACACACTTACAAGGTTGCTTCAAAGAAAATATAAATCATATGAAAGCAAGATGGCTATTTTTAGAATGTGTTATGTTAAAGTCGAATTCATTTTTCAATACAAAAGAAGACATTAACTACTTTCTGCAGGTGCTCAGAATTTATTTGAACTATTCAAAATTTCAACATTATTTCAAGCTTCAATGACAATATCAATAACCAGTTAGATTTATAAGATTCCATGTTACAGTTATACAACCTATTGTGATTCAATGTCAATATTAACATTGAATATTTCTCCAAAAGCAATAAGAAAGTCTAAAAGCATTAACTAATGTGACACTAATATCATATCATAATATATAGATTCAACAGTCTACATCTGTGTTTTAGTTATCAACAGAAAATTCAGAATTTTAAAATATAGTTACAACAAACTTTCATGAATCTACTTCCATGCTAATCTTACATGTTTAGCGATTTATATAATTTTAAGATGAGAAAAATGCAGTAGGGAAATTATAGTGTGTAGAGACATAAAATATAAGTGAGATTCATCATATGGATTTTAGCCAAAATACAAACTACAGTTATATGTTATCAAGTTTAAAATATGAGTAAGAATTATAATAGAAATATTAAAGATTCCCTTTAGTAGTGAGATTGAAATACCTAATTTCTATATGGAATACTTTCATTAGCCCATGATTCAAAATAATACCATAGAGAGAGTATGGTGATTACCAGAGGGAGGGAGGAGTGAGGGGGAGGTAGAATAGGGTAAAGGGAGGGGCAGATAAATAGTGATGGAAAGAGACTTGACTTTAAACCAGCCGTGGGCAAACTATGGCCTGCAGGCCAGATCCGGCCTTTTCGGCTGTTCTATCCGGCCCGCGGATCCGAAAGAGCAGAGGGTTCTCTTGCTCTCCCCTCCTCTCCTTTACTTTGAATTTATATTAGTTCACACAAACACTCCATCCATGCTTTTGTTTCGGCCCTCTAGTCCAGTTTAAGAACCCATTGTGACCCTCGAGTCAAAAAGTTTGCCCACCCCTGCTTTAAACGGTGAATGCACAATATAATATTCAGATGATGTATTATAGAAATCTATAAAATATAAAATTTTCTTAACCAATGTTATCCCAGTAAATTCAATTAAAAAAAAAATCCCAAAACATGTTAATTGGGGAAATGGCCAGAAGGAAAACACACACACACACACACACACACACACACACACACATATATATACTGAGTGGCCAGATTATTATGATCTCTGAATGCATAATAATCTGGCCACTCAGTATATATCCTATATAATAAAAGGCTAATATGCAAATTATCCCCTCAATCAGGAGTTCCACCAGCAGGAAGGCCAGCCAACCGCCCATGTCCCCTCCCCCTGGCCAGGCTGACTGGACCCCTCCCATGCACGAATTCACACACTGGCCCCCAATATATATATATATATATATATATATATATATATATATATGTATATGTATATGTATATATGTATATATATATATATGTATATATATATATGCATACACACACACACACACACACACACACACACTGAGTGGCCAGATTATTATGCGTTCAGAGATCATAATAATCTGGCCACTCAGTGTATATACATTAGAGGCCCAGTGCAGGAAAATTCATGCACTGGAGGGGGTGGTCCCTCAGCCTGGCCTGCCCCCTCTCACAGTCTGGGAACCCTCAGGGGCAGGAAGCAACCTGGGGATCAGGGGAAGGCAATGCCCCCATCACACCTCTGCTGCTGCCACTGCCGGCAGCACAAGCCTTGGCCGGCCCTGGTTACCTGAGCCTCGAGCAGCCCTGGGCAGCTGTGCAGCCACCATCCAAACCTTGCCTGTGCCTCGTGCCAGCCCTAGGTGACTGGGAAGCCGCCATCTGAGGCTTGCCTGCATCTCGGGCGTCAGCTGGGCAGCTGCCCTCCGAGGCTTGCCTGTGCCTTTGGCCAGGCCTCATCAGCTGGGGGGCTGAGGGCGGGTACGGCAACACCACATGCCTGCCACCCCCCCGCTCGGTGGGGCAAAAGGACTGGGGGACTCCAGCGGGGCTAAGGGGACTGGGCTCTGCCATCTTGTGGCTATGGGCACCTCCATCTTTGTGACAGTGTGATGTTCAATTTGCATATTCCCTCTTTATTAGATAGGATATATATATACATATACTGTATATATAGTATTATAATTAATGTAAAATTTAAAAAAAACAACGTTGTTTACAGGAGAGTGTGGTATGAGAAGAATTGGGGCTCTGAAAGCTCATTCATATTACATGAGAGAAATGGATTGGAAGTTATAAGAGGAAGCACTAAAATCAGTTAGATAGCAGTTGCAATTTTTAGGTGATAATTACTATTGGCTTTGACCAGAATAGAGGCAGTGTAGATAGAGAAAAACAGGATTTAGGAGTTTTTTTAGGAGGTAGAATCCACAATACTGATATGAAAGATATCAGAGTTGAGTGAGTGGTAGCAATCTAGGAAACTTCTGGCTTGACGGTGCTGGTGAATTCTTTCCACCCTTCACATGATTAGTTAACTCTGGGCTGAACTCCTCAATCCCACCCTGCACTGTCCACTCAGATATCTCTCTGTCTCCCTGTCCCAGTCTAAAATGTCTGAACTGTGGAAAGGTACTTTGTTGTGGTGGATGACAAGCTGTATGAGATGGTCTATAGACTGGGTATTTTGCCCTTCTGAAATGGAATGGAGTCTGAGATCTTTGAGAAAATGCATACTTAATACTATATTGATTAATTATTTCATTTCAGTATTACACAGCAGATGATTTTTCTTTCTTATTTTTCCAAGAACCTTTATTGAACATCTTTCATGTTCTAGCTATGTGCTAAAGGTACAATAGTGACACTGAAGTCAAACTACTTGCCATCACTGAGCCTATGGTAAGCAGGTAGTTTCTGGAAGTATGAGATGCTTTTAGGAGTTGGAAATTTGGGGGATGCTAGAATTGTTCTACATTTAAACCTGGGTGATGAATACATAGCCATAAACATGAAGCATTTAGTGATACCTACACTTCAGATTAGTGTCCTTTATGATCTTCATTGTATATACGGTGTCCAAAAAAAGTGAAAAAGATTGAGTCAGAAAAGAAATGATCCATACAAACACAGAGGAGCAGTTAACATGTGAGTGAGAAAGAGATTACATGCCCATGTTTCTATACCCTCCACCCAACAACTCTAAGTATTTATAAAATCTCCATATATAAAACTTTAATATGCAAATAGACCAAACAGCAAACAACCGAACAACCGGTCGCTATGACGTGCGCTGACCACCAGGGGTCGTGTGAAGAACATGGTGGGTGTCGGCAGCAGGCAGCAGACAGTGGAACATGGTGGGCACTGGCCATGGCAGGACGGTGGAACAGGTGAGCAGGGAAACCAGACTAAGGCAGGGCGCTGGTCGCTGTTATTGGGGCAAGCCTCTGGTGGTTACTGAACATTCTTTGCTCCCGCACACCGCAGTCCCACCCAGCGCTCGCACCTGCTGCCAGCTCCAGGCACCAGTCCTGATCACTTGGTGTTGTCAGCAGGTGTGAGCAGTGGCTGCAGGCCCGGATCACCTCTGAGGGCTTCTCCACCTCCCCCTGCTCCTGAGGGGTGATCAGGGCAGCAGCTGCTGCTCACACCCACTGCTGGCACCGGCCCCAATCGTTCCACGCCATCAGCAGGTGTGAGCAGGGCCGGCACTGTCAGCACATGGGAACAGCAGTGGGAAGAGTGGGGCTGCCGCCAGACAGGGGGCTGGGGGCTATGGCGGGAGGGGATGGGCGGGGGTGCGGAGGATGGGCCAAGACCCACCCCTGTGCCCACCATGGCCCACAGTTCCTTTCAAGGTGCACGAATTCATGCACTGGGCACCTAGTGTTACATAATAGTATGAATCTAATAGCATGAAGAACACTAAGCAATACTGGTGTAAAGATGGAAGTAAACAGAATTACATGAAAGTTTTCCTTCCTGATAACGAGAGGCACAAAAGTAAATAAAGTTAGAAAAAAATATGTCTAATGAAAATGCTAAAGAGTTTTGTTTACTTAGTCTGAAAAGAAAAATCTAACATTTTTTGTCAAATATATTTTATTGATTTTTCACTGAGAGGAAGGGAGATGAATAGAAAGTTAGAAACATCGATGAGAGAGAAACATTGATCAGCTGCCTCCTGCACACCCCCTACTGGGGATGTGCCTGCAACCAAGGTACATGCCCTTGACCGGAATCAAACCTGGGATCCTTCAGTCTGTAGGCCGACACTCTATCCACTGAGCCAAACCCATTAGGGCAAAGAATCTAACATTTTTAAGGCCATGGAATGTACACCAATAAAATGAAGAGCTAGTCAAAGACAGATACAAAACTATTTCAAATTATTGATATATTTTTAAATATTTTATTGATTTTTTTTACAGAGAGTAAGGGAGAGGAATAGAGAGAAACATTGATGAGAGAGAAACATCGATCAGCTGCCTCTTGCACACCCCCTACTGGGAATGTGCCTGCAACCAAGGTGCATTCCCTTGGCCAGAATCGAACTTGGGACCCTTCAGTCCGCAGGCCGACGCTCTATCCGCTGAGCCAAACCGGTTAGGGCCTCAAGTTATTAATATTAAGTAAAGCCTTAGCTATGCTGAACAAAATACTTCCATGACCACAGCTTTTCTGAAAGAAAGGGTATATTGAGCCAAATGCTAGCCAGAAAAAGACCAGGTCCAGAGGCATGCAGTCTGAACCCCAGGTAGCTGCAGGGCTAGATGGAAAACACACACACATCTGCTGTCTTGGAGTCGACTGGCTCTTTCATGTATGGAAACAGATGGGAAGAAAGATGTAAGTTGCTTTGAAAAAATTTACACTGGCTACAGACAAAGGGGGCGGGAGAAGGTGGAGTGGGACTAGTTCTGCGATAGGCACATTAAGCCATAAAGAAGTGTTTGCTGCTTTGGACCGGCCATGGGCAACAGTCTGTAGAGTTTCTGTGTAAGCAAGAAGCAGAAGGACCTGATGGTCAGTGATGCCCAGCTATTTTTTTTTTTTTAGGTAATCAAGGAAATTAATTCAAAGTTTTGACACACATTCAGGAACGTAATCAGTCCTTTGTTGGTTTTGCCCTGCTGTTGTTAACTGATTAACCTCCCTTGTCTCTTCCTTCCACCCTCCAGCCTGCGGTAATTAATTTAGGGCATCTTAGCATGTTCTCCTTGTCAACAGGCAGTGTTGTGAAATTGTATTGGTGTTGCCCTGAAAGCTTGACAACATGTTTTATAATTTTCTTGTCTGAGGATAATTTTTTAAATATGTACATAGTACAGGAGTGTATCTGCCTTAGATCAGCAATTACAACAATATACGAAGGAAGGGTAGCGAATCATTTAATACGTGTATCCTTGTTTCAGAAAGAGTGTAAGAAAAGAAACTCATTAATGTTTAGAATTTTTTCACTTTTTATTTCCATAACTGTAGGGTATTCAGCGTACTTAAGTATTAGAAGCACAAATAACTTAGCAATATGTTATGTGAGAAACAATCCCAGAAAATGGCTTTAGCAAGTTGATTCTTTCTGGAGAGCAGCATATATTCAAGAAAAAACCTAACCAGTCACACTTTTCCTTCTGTCATTAAGCCCCAGACTACCAGAAGTGAAGTGTTGGGGCCTTAAATGTCTGATAGAGTTCAAAACCAATCTTTCAAAACTAATAGCCTACTAAAACTCATCACAAGTCTGAACAAGACATCATGTCATCATGAGGTTGCTCAGGTCACTTAGTCAGCACATTTTGTTTCTACTCAACATAAAACCAAGGACAGACTTATGTCTCCTATAGGCACTTTCTCTGACACACTATCAGTGGCTCATGTGCTGTTAGAAAGATTTAGCTGCTGATCAGCTAATGCTTTATTTTTAAAGGAGCAAATGTGTATAAAGATATCAAGTTGAGTGAAAAAGTGGCATTTGTCAGTAGAAATGATAACTATGTGTTCATTATATCAGAAATGTTATATAGTGAGCTCTGTGTGTAGAGAGGTAGGCATATAGTTTTATTGTAGCAAAAGTTGGCTTACTTTGTCATTGCAACTGTAGATTCAAATGTTAACTATCCTAAGACCAATTGCCATACATATTATAACATTAAATACCTGTATGCACTCTTGCAGACGTTTGCATGCATATTCATTTATAGTTTATGTGTGTGTGTGTATGAATCTATATTTAAAGAAAAAGAACATGAGAAGAAGAAATTAATTAACAACTCTGTCTTTAATTGGGTCTAATTTTATAGATGCAAAAAAAATAAAAAGATGAAACATAAGTCACTGCCTATCCACAATATTTGCCACCTGGCTGTTGAATATCAGAAGTAAATTTTAGCCAAAACCGGTTTGGCTCAGTGGATAGAGCGTCAGCCTGCGGACTGAAGGGTCCCGGGTTCGATTCCGGTCAAGGGCATGTACCTTGGTTGCGGGCACATCCCCAGTGGGAGGTGTGCAGGAGGCAGCTGATCGATGTCTCTCTCTCATCGATGTTTCTAGCTCTCTATCCCTCTCCCTTCCTCTCTGTAAAATATCAATAAAATATATTTTAAAAAAAAAGAAGTAAATTTTAATTCCTTATTGCAGACCCTAGGCTCTCTTACATTCAATAAAACAAAATGTGAGGTTGCCAACCCCCAATACTTTTTGGTCAATTGAATCTGTCTCAGAATTCATTCCCACCAGACTCTTCTCTCCTCAGCAGCAAAGCAAGGATTTGGGTCAGAGGGTGACTTCAATGCATTTCTATTCTAACAAACAGAATCGTGAGTCTCTCTAAATATTTAGCCACTATATGGATGATCCTGGGTCTACTCTTGTTTTCAATGTAGAGTGAGATTATCTAAAAAACACTGAAAAACATTATTACTCTTTTTTAAAAAAATATTTTTATTGATTTCAGAGAGGAAGAGAGAAGGAGAGAGAGATGGAAACATCCATGATGAGAAATAATCATGGATCGGCTGCCTCCTGCACGCCCCCTACTGGGGATTGAGCCCACAACCCAGGTACGTGCCCTTGACCGGGACTCAAACTCGGGACCTTTCAGTCCGCAGTCTGGCGCGCTAGCCACTGAGCAACACTAGCCAGGGCAAATATTATTACTCTTAACAAAATACAAGGCAGGCTATGTTGCATGATGTAATTTTAAAAGATTTTATCTGAATTCTTGTAACCAGTAATCCTAAAATCATAGCTACAAACAGAGGGATCAGAAGCCATAGATTTAAAGGCCTATAAGGCCAAATGATTTTTATTTTTTTAAGTGTAGCCTGGCCGGTATAGCTTGGTGGTTGAGTATTGACCTATGAACCAGGAGGTCAGGGTTCGATTCCTGGTCAGGGCATGTTCCCTGGTTGCAGTCTCAGTCCCCAGTAGGGAGCTAGTAGGAGGCAGCCAATTAATTATTCTCTCTCATCATTGCTGTTTCTATCTCTCCCTCTCCCTTCCTCTCTGAAATCAATAATAATGTATTTTTAAAAACGGGTAAGTTGGGGCCTCTATAGGACTATGAACTAAGGTGGGACCTGTGGCAAACTCAAGTCCAAAGACCCCACTAAAGCATTTAAGCTCAATTTCAAAACAACAGCAACAACAACAATAACAGCATATTAACAGCCAACCAGGAAACATCTATGGATTAGATTTGCATTTAACATGCTTTTCTAATAAATGTGTTGTTTGCAGTTTTCTTATGAAAACTAAACACTCAAATAAAAATTTAAAAAAAAAAAAGCTCTGAGGAACGAGTCATTTACATTGCTCTGTAGCAGTCATAACTTTGGGCCAGTTCTTTTATCACACAAGTACTCAGATATTGTTTCTGGGCTTGCAATTTCTTTACCTGAGTTGATGGTATTTACCAATATGAATTTCTAGCCAAGCTGTTAACAATCACTGTCATCACTCTCAGGCAACGGATCATGAAGAAAAGGTGCCACAAAGCAGATTGTTGGATAAGTGCAGTTTCCAAGTCTTATTAATTTTCTCATTATTTAAAATTTCACTGCACATTCAACCATGGGGGTCACCATCCCTGAATACCAATGGGATTTATTTACACATTTATCTCAGCTGTACTTTGAGAGGAAAAAAAAACAACAAAAAATGCTGGCAGATGTTTGTTCTAGGTAAACTTATTCTTTTTCTTAAATAGGAATATATTGTATTGTCATGATGAATAAACTGCTTCATTTACAATTGTACTTCAATAATGTAACTCCAGAAAACAGTACTACTTGCTGTAGCAGAATAAGGGAGGGGCCAGGAGGGAAGTGATAAAGACACAGGTTAAGAAAATAGCCTGTTTAAGGTATAGACCATCTTGGGCAGATAGAAGTCAGAGTACACTATTTTCACACCTGCACATTTATTTGTGTGTCCTATCCTATAGAAACTCTTATCATTATATTTAGGCTCGTCTTATTTTATTGCTTAAATCCTCCACATATTAAAGCTGCCCCTCTTCCTCTATCAGGGAATGGCTTCCATATCCGTGAATGGCTCCACAGTGCTCTTAGCATCTAAACCAGAAACTTCTATATCATCATTTGATCAGTGGGTTTTTCTTACCCTACACATCCAATTAATTCTCAAGTCTAATAGATTCCACCTCCTAAATATCCTTTAAAACTATTTACTCTTCTCCATCCTTACCTCTCTACAGTGGTTAGTCCACCACCATGGATCAACCTCTAAACTTTAGGTTGCAAAGCCATCTCCACAGTGTCTATTCAGAATCGCAAGCATTCTCCTAAATCCATAAGTGAAGGGAGATTATTTTGTAAACACCCAGATTCTTAAGTGGCAGAGCCAGACCTTTCAACATATTCTGCAATTAAGAGTGTAAGCACAAATACAAATTGAACAAGAAGAAGTAATTTTCTCTAGTGCAAAAAAAAAAAAAAAGAGAGACCCCCCCTTCCTTTTCTCAGAGTATTCACCTTATAAAACCTGTACTTTGAATTCTTTCTCTGTACCTTGATATTATGTAAATCTTTTAAAAAGCTAAATATGCCCTGGTGGGGTTCGCAGTTGGCTGCAGCATTGTCCTGTACCCCAAAGGTTGTGGGTTTGATTCCAGGTCGGGACACATACTTAGGCCGTAGTTTCGAGCCCCAGTCAGGGTGTATGGGAGGAAACTGACCAATGTTTCTCTCAAATTGATATTTCTTTCCCTCTAAATAAATACATACATACATACATACATATCCTCGGGTGAGGCTTAAAAAAAAAAAAAAAAAAAAAAAGCTAAATACTCCTCTTGCCAGTCTCACAAACCTGGAATTATTTTTTTTTTCTACAGATCTGGGAGCCCTTTCTTTGAAATGCCTTGATCAAGGAAGACAGCACCCTCTCCCAGTTTCTATGAGGGGATAGAAGACTAACTTCAATGGGCAGCTGGCTCCAAGCTGCAAACCTCCCTCCTGTCACAAAGATCTGAAACATTTATGACATTTATTTTTCCTTTGGATAAAGACAATTAGCAAACACAGGTGGCCACCCCAATTACCAGGTGAATTTAGGGTAACTATGCCTGACAAATGGTGCTGTCAAGTCCTCTTACTTGGGTAGTTATTATTTATCTTGTGCAAATGTCTGCAATTGGGTTGTACCTGTTCAACTATATAAAAGATTAAAATGTCTTTCTGTCTTTGTAATCTCTTTAGCAGATTGCCTGTGATGCATATCACATTCTGCCTTACTGCTTGTTTGATAATACAATTGTTTTCTTTCCATTCTACCTTTGTGGAGAGGATTTCTAAGCTGGCAAAGGACTCTGTTTTCAACTATATTTCCCCTAGAAGAGACAATCTTATGCAGAGTTGTTTTGCCACTTCAATTAGGTACGTTAACTAAAGGGTAGAGGTATTAACTAGAGCAGAAGGACACCATAGTTTAATGTACAAATATTGGATCTGTTTTAAGATTATTCATTCCATGCATAGTATATGCCTGGAAGAAGAAAAAGTTTTAAGGTTTGGAACTCAATTAATAACCCTTTCCATCCCGAATTTTGCCCACCTTTAGTATATCTTAGTATAGACTTACATAATTTTAGTACAAAACTAGAGGCCTGGTGCATGAAAATTTATACACTCAGGGTGGGGGGGTCCCTCAGCCTGCCCTACACCCTCTCGCAGTCTAGGACCTCTTGGGGGATGTCCACCTGCCAGCTTAGGCCCGCTCCCCACTCCCCAGGGGATCAAGCCTAAGCTGGCAGTCACACATCCCTCTGGCAGCCCGGAAGCCCTTGGGGATGTCCACCTGCCAGCTTAGGCCCGCTCCCCCTAAGCCAGTGGTCGGCAAACTCATTAGTCAACAGAGCAGCAAACCGCGGCTCATGAGCTGCTTGTGGCTCACGAGGCGCAGTTTGTCAACCACTACTCTAAGCCATAGTTGGACATCCTTAGTGCTGCCGAGGAGGTGGGAGAGCCTCCTGCCACCACTGCTGTGCTCTCAGCGGTCAGCTCAGCTTGTAGCTGACCCGAGCTCCCCCTGTGGGAGCACACTGACCACCAGGGGGCAGCTCCTGCATTGAGCATCTGCCCCCTGGTGGTCAGTGCGCATCATAGCAACCGATGGTTCCCAGTTGTTCCACAATTAGGGTCAATTTGCATATTACCCTTTTATTATATAGGATATTTTGGAAGTTTTTTGTCCTCATTACTCCATAAAGTCAATAACATGATTAATCTTTTATTAATTCCTATCTTAGTTGAAATCTTCAACTAAGATTTCAAATATTTATTTGAGGGTTAGAGAAATGTTAAAAATTACCTATAGAAGCCCTTCATTTTACAGAGGTTAAATGACATACAGTAAAATCCAATGTCTTCACTATGGCCCATGATGAGGTATATCCTTCCGTCTTTGACCTTATTTCCCACCGCTTTTTTCACTTTCCTCAAGCCTTGCTTGACATTTTGCTATTCCTCCATTCCTGAGACAAGCTCCTGCCCCAAAGTGTTTGCATTTCCATCCTCTAGCCTAGAAATGCTTTTGTTCAAATATGTATTATTCATTTCCCTCAATTTCCCCCCTAATATTATCATTTCCTTCAAAAGCCTCCTCAACAATACACCCAAAATACATATACAATACCACCCACAAACACACTCCGTCACCTTATTCTACTTTAGTGTTTTTCACATTGTACTTATCCTGATCCTAACTTGTACGTGTTTTGCAAATGAGTAAGATTAACTGTTGGGTGTGACTATATCAGTTACTTTCAAAGTTTGCTTTCATTCTGTATTTTCATTGGTTTGCACTTCTGCACATTCCTTCCTAACATAAATTCTTTCAAATAAAATCAAGAATAAAAAAGTTAATCCAAGAGAAAATAAAAGTCACATCCTCACATTACAATTAAGGATATGAAAGATAATCAATGCTCTCCACTAAAACCATTCAAATTTCCTTGGCTTCAAATAAATTCTAATGGATATCAGATACCAGGAAAGAGACTCAGTTCATTCTTTTTCCCTGATAATCTATCCAAGTAGGTGTCAGACTTATTGTGCATAATAACTATCTTGAGGGTATATTAAAATATAGATATCTAGTCCCTACCACTATAGATCTCATTCAGTAAAACTAAAAATTTACATTTTTAGTAAGTTCCCAGGCGATGTTGATGTGGCTGCTTTATGCACTATAAATTGAAAACCATTTTAAAGATAGCGCACCTGTAACTTGGTATTTAGTATTTATGATCACTTTATTCACCCTAGGAGATGAGTCTCATGTGGAATTAATGCCTGGGTCTAAATTGTATATGGATTCAATCAATGACAATATTTATAATGATTTAAGGATACATTCTTGATATTTTAAAAATGTACTTGTTTTATTACACAAAGAATATTAAAACAATAACTAAATGCTGAAATGAAGCAATGAGGCAAAACATATTCCATATTTGTTCCTAAATATTTATATATGTAAAAGCCTAATATGCAAAGTGTCCCCTTGGGAGTTTGACTGAGAGACTGGGAGTTTGATCGCTCGCTATGATGTGCGCTGACCACCAGGTGGTGGCATGGAATGAAGGAAGGCCCCAACTGGCAATCGGAATCCGGGGAAGGGAGGCCCTGGGTGGCAGCCAGCAGCCCTGTAAGGAAGGCCCTAGCCAGCAGCCAGAAGGCCATGATCAGTCCTGATTGCCAGCCAGGCCTAGGGACCCTACCTGTACACAAATCTATGCACCGGGCCTCTGGTACTATAGATATTTTCTTATTAAATACTTCCAACCATTTAATACAATTAGAAAATTTATACTCTTAAAATTTGTGTGAAGAAAAAAAACGAATCACCTTTTTATGTGGGATGCAGGTAAGCAAATATATTAGAAAGGAAAGGAAGTAATTGGTGTCTTAATAAAGGTCATTCATTTATTTTTTTAAACTGAGGTATAACTGATACACAAACACTTGAGTTTGGACATATGTATATGCTTGTGATTCTATCACCCTAATCAAGGTATTAAACATGTCCATCATCTCCACATGTCCACCACCTCCAGGTTGTTCATTAATTATATTGCCAGTCAGAGTCAACCCCTGATTCTTGCTTTTTAATTCCTTCCTCAGAGATAATTGTGGGAATAATAAAACTTAAAGGAATTTTAAGATATCATATTGTCCAACCACTTAATGTTCAACTTGAGAAAAAAGAGGTGTCTTTGAGTCTTAACACAAGCTACATATCAATTTAATTGTAGTGTCTGAAGCTGAACTAGTGAAGTATTTCCTTTTTCAAAGTAGTATCAAACTAAGTGGAAAAAAACAAACTACTCTGAACTACTTTTCTCTTTAATTCCAATTACATGCCCATTCCTCTATGAACATGTCATTGATCCCACTGTTGTGTTGTTGTTTTACCAACTAATACAAATTATATTATTATGTATCAATCTCTAAATTAAAAATAAAGGCTGGCACACTATCTTCCATGAGTAATGGGACAGTAAACAACCTAAGCAACATTCATATTTTATACATTTTTCTTTTATATGCAGCATTGCTCAGAGGGAGCAAAATAATGCTTGCCATTCAGTTTCATAAAGTTGCTGCTTCTAAGAATATTAGTGAAGAATATGAACCCTCAACACATATTGAAATACAATCCAATCACATATTGCTTATACAAGAATTTAAATTTAATGCAAAACAATTCACTGCAATCTAAAAACAGTGAAACTAAGAAAACTTTACTCTGAATAATTCAGCCTTTTCCACAACTTACAAAATGTGCATTATCCAGTAAATGATTCTTGCTCTGGCCTTGATACTTGAAGTTGATGTTCAATAAATAATACAAAACACACACAAATTAATCTTTATTAAAGTCTTTCTGAAATTTAAAATGATATAATTCATAGTCTCAAAAATGCCTCTGAATACATTTTCTTCACTCCTGCTTTCTTTTCTTATAAACTTCAGCTCTCCACCTCTCCTGATTTCCCCCAATTCTTCCCAAACACAATCAATGCAGAACTCCAATTGCCCTTCCTCACCTCCCCTCTTACCCTTCCCATCCATTTTAGTTCCTTTCAGTATAATTCCCCACAATTTCTGATGTAAATCAGGCAAGATCCCGAGGTTTTCCAAGTACTCAGGTTCATCTATTAATCAGATCTACGTAAAAATGCTACCCTAAATTATGCCATTTCCACATAATAATTATGTTGAACTCAATGCAATTGAGAAGAAAGAAATATACAAAAAGCTCTCTGCCCTCCCCCTACTTGCCTAAAAGTAGGACATACATTTATAAAGATGTCCTCCCTTCTCTCTTTACCAGAAAAGACAGAAGTTAATAACCTCAGACAACTGTAAGTCCTTCATTAGATGTGTGTGTGTTAATAAATTTCTGTTTTTCTTCCGATAATCTGTCAGTCTAATCTTCAGGACCCCAAGCAAATCTAAGAGGATAGAATAAAAAAATGTTTCCTCTCCTACACTAGCTTTGAATACTCCTATGCTGTGTACAGTCACAATGTTTATAGACTCTTATTACTAAACACCAGGATTTTTCATAACAGATAAATCTAGCATTAAACACTTAATTTTTTTCAGTCAGACAGCTCTAAAGTGGCTTTATAAATAACTGATATTATAACCTAATTTTATATATATATATATATATATATATATATATATATATATATATATATGTTTTCTCTTCCTTATTTCAATATTCTATTTAGAATTTTTTAAATTAGTTCCAATAAGTTGGAGTTTTTTGGGGGGTGTGGAAAGCTAATGAGTTCATATCTAATAGAAATTCTAGAACTGAAATAATTACTGAATTGGCTTTCTTAAAGTTATTATCTTATTCAGTGAACGTTAATGTAACCTCACAATGTTAATTTAACCAAAACAATTAAAAATATTTTAAGACATTATATGTTTCAGTTGAAAGCAATCTGATGATAAATTTTAAATTTAAAAGTGACTATAATACTAATTTTTCTTCTAGGATTTATTATTGAATTAAATAATTTATGGCTGATGATTAATGGTGCTAATTATATCCACCTTCAGAATTACTTCAATAATTATTTATTATCTTCTGCCTCTGAGTAATTAATTGGCGTAGATGCATCTTAGTTTACATTGCCTTGTCTCATAAAAAGAAGATAGTATGGTCTATTGAACATAAGAAACCATTATGTTTTGGACAGTTATGACTAATTTTCTTTTTTCCTCTACAGGTTGGCTGCTAGATTTCTAACTCAAATTCTTAACTACATCCATTGTTCAGCTAGGTTCCAATTGTAACAAAATTTATGAAGGTTTTCATTACTTAATGTATCCTGAAAAAATTGCTTAGCACTCTGTAAAGTCCAACTTAACATTGATTTACCCCTCGGTTTTATATTTTATACCTTCTTATATTTCCAAGATAATATTATACAGTCATTTAATGCAGCAGTTTAAGTGACTCAGCCTCATATCCTTATTTGTTTTCACACATTATCCTCCACATGAATTTATGTATCAAGACGCAACCACCATTTTCACACTTTTTTTGCAGTCATCTCATTTAATACATCTTCTGCTGCATAAATAACATTAAAAATCACGTAATAAGAACTGCTTGAATAAGGAAAAGAGACTTAGCAGCTAGTTTTCAAGATAGCAATAATTTTGTGTTTTTTTATGAGATTAAAAGCTGTCTAGTTTTATAAAACCTGCATGTCATTGTGAAAATACAGCATTTTATTATACCTAATTTTTTAAAGTATAAAAGGCCATCTTCCCCCTTAATACCAAGGATATTGTCCCTAGCACAATACTTTTTACATAACCTTTATCATTTATTGTCATGATAAAGTCCAAAGCTAAAGATGTTTCTAGTAACTGAACTGCTGATTCAATTACAAGTAAATACAGTCTTGAGATGCAAGCTATGCATCAAAATTAATTTTACTATACTAATTGTGAAAACAAGTGCTTAGAAAAGAGTTCATATAGAAATACTTTTTAAAAAGTGGATCCTCACCATTTTATTTTTATCACAACACTCCCTTGTATGTAATACTCCATTGCTAAAGCACTAAACATTTTTATTCTAATTTATTGCTAATTTAGAGACTCATTGACAGATTACATTTATACAATTTCTCTGCATTTATTGATGAATTGCTTTGAAATATATTTCTGATTGGAATTGTTTTGCTAAGGGTAAAAATATCTTTATGTCTCTGGCTATGTATTGCCTTACCTCTAGTCTTCTAGCCTTCTAGAAGAATGTTGCATTTATTTAAAACACCAACAATGTTTTTGCATGCACATTTTAATACAACTTTACCAGAATTTGGTGGAGAGGTATTTTCTTGAGTTTTGTTTGGTATTGTGTTTGGTGTTTTGGTAGTTTTAAGATGAGATTTCAAGGCTGGATAAGATTATGAGTTAATGCTTTATGAGAGTACTTGTTTAGTCTACTTTGCTTAGGTCTTAGTATTTCTCATTATGTTAATTTTTCACATTCTATATCTTCTGCATAAATTGTGGTTGGGCTCTTTTATTATGTTATCCATGTTATATGCTATTCTATTTTATCTTAATAAAATTATATGTGTGGGTAAACATGGATACATAGGCCTACATTTATAAAGGTTTCTAGAGAGGAAAATAAAAAAGGAAAGTCAAGAAGGAAAAGGTTTTTTTTTCTACAGTTATAATCCCATAAGAAAACTTCTCTACTTACAACTGCTTCCTTTTGATCCATAGTGATGTTGATCATTATTCTAAGTTTACTTTGCTGGGTGTCCCCAAAGGAGAACACATCAATATTCAAATCTAAAACTTTTCCCACACCTTTTTTCTTGGCCAAGTGAGCTGTAAGCTTTTTCCTGCATAACTTCACAACATTTTTTTTTAATCTTGTAACTCTACAGATCCCTCACCTTAACCAATTTTAAACTTGGATCAAAACTAAAATCTTTAGTTTAGACTGCTTTAATGTTTACTCTTTTGATATGTCTGCATCTATTGACCCCCTCATTACCAGAATTGAAGAATCATTACTTCAGTACATTTCCAAGTCACTTTTGGAATAATGTACTTTTAACTGAAACCTGCACTGAAATTTTAACCTTTTTTCTGACATGTTAAAATAAAGGGAAAAAAAACTTTTGGCTTTAAATTTTGGAAAAGTCTTGGCTTTAGAGAATGTTCAATTTTATTTAAAATGATGTAAGAGCTTGTGGTTCAGAAACATATACAACATGTTTCAGGGCATGTTAAGTCTGTAGAGATAAGCAGTTAATAAGCAGGCCATGCATTTTAAACATAAGTAAAAAATATGAAGGCACCAAAAGATACTGAAATTTAAAGAAGTATTAAAGATATATAGGCAACTGTGCACTACACACTCATATAATATATATATATACACACACACACACACACACACACACATACACTAAGGCCTAGTTCTGCTAGCCATTGCTGATAAGGATTCTGGCTCTAGATGTCTTCTCCCAAGAGACACAGATAAAACCTATGGCTGTTCAGCAGGTTAATTGGCAAATGACTGCTATTGGCTAGGCATGCTTGTCCCCGTGTGGTCCACACAGACAAATGTATACTATTGGGCCAGCACATTTACCCCTCTATGAGTCCCTTCCCAAAATTATAACTCTGGACCTCATAACTACACAATCATTGGGGGAAATAATGTGGCAATGGGATAGAACATATAAACACTGCACACCTCAACATTCAGGTATTATGGTCTTTCCAACCTGCCTGCACCTTATCCTAAGTATACTAACCTCTCCCATCTCTCTCCTTGCTTCTCCCTATGTGTTTTAAGTTGATTTAATAAATTATGTGATTGAACAATTTAATTTTGTTTGTGAGGTTCTCTGTTTTATGACATCTGGGATAATTTGCCTGGTAGTGTAATTGGAGGCTACCTTTGCATCAAGATAATTTTCCCAATTTCATTTCAATTATTGAGCATACCCTAAAATTAGCATAAACAATATATTTTGAGTTTTTAATTAAAAATAGTTTGATTACTATATGTATCAGGAATTCATTTGTGACCCAAAATGCCCCACTGCTTATAGTGATCAGATAGAAAATTACAGGAATGGCTATCTACACTAATAAAAGAGAAACATGCAAATTAACCATCACTCCGCTACTCCCAACAGCAAACAGGAGGGAATATGCAAATTAGAAGGACAAAGATGGCTACCGCCCAGCTGCTCCAGGTACAGAGTGGCTGGGCAAGGCAGGATGCCTCCTATGAGAGGGAGGGCGGGGGCGGGTGGAGGGGGGCAGGGGGGCAAAGGGATCTACAGGAGCGGCACTCTGGTGCAGCGAAGATGGAGACTGCAGACCCCGGCTGGAGCAAAGGCCTGGGTCCCGAGTGCCGGAGGAAAACCGGTGCTGGAAGCCAAGGGAAGGAAGGCCTATTGCACGAATCTCTTCATGCAATGGGCCTCTAGTAGTTTATAAAGAATTTGACAAAAGAAAAATAAAGATTGCATCTGATTTTCATGAATTAATTTTGTTCCTTTCTTCTATTCTTGAGATAAACACTTTATTTGAGTCTTAAATAGTGAATAAATAGATTCATCAATGGGAGTATTCGTTAAACTATCTGGGGATATTTTTCTTCACATTTTGATATTTAATGATGATAATGCCAACCAATGAGGTATTTGAAAGAAAAAGAATAATTAATGTCTAAAAGATTACCCCCCCATACTAAAAATAACAAGCAAAACTACTACTCTGCTAGGCTGAATTGCTCTTTGGGGAATAAGTATCCAAAAACTAAAGGTTTATTTTTGCCAGCTTTATCATAGGACATACACTAAAATATCTATAATAATGAAAGCGTAATATAATAATTAGACCTGATGGCTGAACGACCATCCAGACCTTCCAGACGAAGCTCAGGCTGCGAAGGCCAAGCCCCTTGCAGAATTTCATACATCGGGCCTCTAGTGTCCTTATAATAGCCCAATTATTAAAAATTGTCCAACATTCATTTAGTCATTGAATGTTTTGCTTATTTAGAACACTGTAAATTCCAACATAAAATTGCATGAACTACACACACACACACACACACACACACACACACACACACACACACAATCCTTCGTGTCACCCTTAGCATGAAAAGGGAGTAAAAATGACTAAAGACTAGTAAAGTGTGTTCTAACACTTGTTCAGACATCAACTTAAAGCACAAGTTGAATCTGGTTTAAATCCAAGTAAATGTTGGATTCAGATAGTGAAATGCCTTTTACTGGTATCAGGACTCAGATAGATGTTAGACAGCCTTTGTCATTTAGAAGAAGCTGTCATAAACCACTGTTTACAGGATGTATCTGGGCTTCTAGAAGCTGGCCATTATTTGACTGCCATCTTTCCTGCACGTGGGTTTGCAGAGCAAGCTCTGGCTGCTTGCCCACAGTCTTCTCAGAGCCTCTGAGCTGTCAATCTCCCAGTGGCCCTGACAACTTACACTCTTACTCTTGAACAAAAACATTAACCAATTAGTGATTTTACATAGCTGTTTTAAAAATAACACACTAACAAAGAAAATGTAACCACATTTGTTCCTAATATTTGGGCATCTTAGCTTGTTAAAGCTTTTCAAATGGATAAAGCCATTTGCCACACAAATCCCTTTTTTCTGATCAAATGAAACTGCTTTCCATAAATTATTTCCTGGTCCTGAGCATTTCTCCTTCTGGTTTGCTTTATTGAGCTTCTACTTTCTACATTTTTCTGACATGTTGGAGATTCCTCAATTCCCTGTCAAAGTCCATGTTACATTTGACTTCAATTTTCTCCTTAAGAAATATATTCCATACCCAGTCCTTTAATTTGAGTATAGACGGAGTTGACTCAAAATTTCACCTCTAATGCATACATTTATTTGGGACTTTATTTGAGTGTCAGTCTCCTTATATGGACTGGAAGCTCCATGAAGCAGGGATGTTATATATTTTTCCCATAATATTTATGCCTGACATGAAAAGGTAGTGCATAAATATTTGTTGATTAACCAGTAAATGAGTGCAGCAAAAGACTTTCTGCTGAAAGTTTCCTGAATTTCTTTTGTAATACTTGGTTCCACATGAAGTTGTGGATATATAGGGTTTCTCTGTGTTTTTTTCCTGGTCACATCTAGGACCTTTGAAATAAAACTTAATAGATGAATTTTAAAGATACCTAATTAAAAAAGTATATTATCATCATAATCATGCATGTTCATGGCAGCAAATGGCAAGTACAGCTGAGCTTAAGATGAAATGTAACTGACTCCAATCTATCTCCTTTGCACCCTAGACCCACCTCCCAGAGATAAGCATCCCTCCCTTTAATGAATCTAGTACTTACTTTCATAGCACTGTTTCTAGATTTATGAAATATTTTGATAATATAAATTGATTCTGGATATAAGAAAATGAGAACATAACTTATACAACTCTTCTCTATATCTTTCCAAAGCTTAACACTTATACAATTATGTTTAATTTTTTAGTTGGTCATTTTTCTACTGTATAATAAAATCTGGGCATTCACATTTCAGCACTATCCTCAGAATTTTCCCTTTGAAAGATGAGTTTTATTTTTAAAACTTTGCAATTTATCATTTTACTCTTGTATCTTTCATTTTCCTCAAAAAGGGCATGTTAACAAATTAATAATCTGATTAAGTCATGGTATTCCTTTTGCAAATTTACACATTAAAATATGCCTAGAAACAAGAAGAATTGCTCCCAAAATAAATTGGTTAAAATGTATTCAATGTCTCATGCATATTTACTTCTTTTTTCTATGGAAAGTGTTTAACTATGTTAATTAATGAATTTACAAGTCCTCTGAAATGATTTAGTAGTGTCTCAGAGCAGGGAGGTTCAAATGAAAAAAAAGAAAAACTATTTTGATCAAATAAAGCTAAATTGCACTTTGGTTTGTTATAGTTTTATATTAACACATTATACTCCAAATAGTTAATTATTAAGAAATTCTACTTGAATGGAATTTAACATAGACATAGGATTTTTCATGTGCAAAAATAGTCAACAATATTTAGGTGACATTAACTCAATCTATGAGTTTATTGAGGTAAAATACTCAAAATAATAGTTACAAATAATTTTAGAAGTAAAGATACAAATAATTTTAGAAGTAAAGATAGATGATATTTATAAATAAATGGATTTTATATAACTTTACAAGAAGTAGGTACTTAGCTCAGTTCACATGCTCTCTTTCTCTCTCCCTTTCTCTCTTTTCTTTTTTTACTATAAAGTAACAGAATGGAAAAGAAAATCCATAATGACTTTTGAAAATTTCTCCAACAGTACTTCCACAACTATAAAGTTTAAGGTTCAAAAAAATTTTGCATTTAAAATTAATCATCTTGTACAGAAGATAAAACAATGTAGAATTCATGTGGAAAAAATATCTCCATGTGTATCAAAATTATTTAAGAAAATAAAATATTAGACATATGCATTTTAAA
Source organism: Plecotus auritus (assembly GCF_963455305.1). Taxonomy (NCBI): domain Eukaryota; kingdom Metazoa; phylum Chordata; class Mammalia; order Chiroptera; family Vespertilionidae; genus Plecotus; species Plecotus auritus. The sequence continues at coordinate 192,749,779 of NC_137771.1, forward strand.
ATAAGAAATCTAATGTAAACTAGATGGAAAACTAAGTTTTGATTGACAAAAATATATAAGTATGCTGAAAATATCTATAAGCAGCATCTGAGAAAACAAATAAAGCTTGACTTTAATTTAAGAACAAATGTATTAAGCTTGTATAAAAATTCAGCAATCTATTACCTCAATTTGCCCAATTCTTTTAATCTGTTTTACTATTCGTTCTATTATATAATTACTTGCTACCAAATATAAAGTCTCTATTGATAGTTATTTACTCAAGTAGGAACAACAACAACAAAAAAAACACAGAAGCACATCTTAAAATTTTTATAATTATAATACAAGGTCACTGGGAAGATGATGAATTTTTTTATATTAAAATACATAAGCCAGGCCATCCATTCACCACAAGACAGCCTCTAAGATTATTCAAATACTATCATTGTTCTATTCATTCTGGCATATTCTGCAAGTTTTCAGTTTCCTTAATCTTTTGAAATCTATTAGAATGGGTTTCAAGTAGCATCTGGATTCTTTATTATTTCAAACTAGAGGCTCGATGGATTCATGCACTAGTGGGTGGGGTCCCTCAGCCTGGCCTGTGCCCTCTCATAACCTGGGGCCCCTCAAGGGATGTCAGACTGCTGGTTTTGGCAAGGCCAAGGGACTCCACCAGTGCACGAATTCATCAGTCTGCCCCATGTTTCCATACCTGTGCATTGAGTGTCTGGCCCCTGGTGACCAGTGTGCATCACAGCTACCAGATGAATGGTTGAATGGTTGAAAGGTCTAATAGTCGCTTAGGCTTTTATAGATATGTCAAAGAAAGTGGTGACCCTGTAGCAGTAAGAATGCTATCCTGGTTGTGAGATTTCAATCTTTTTTTAAAATATATTTTTATTGATTTCAGAGAGGAAGGGGGAGAGAGAGAGAAAGAAACATCAATGATGAGAGAGAACCATTGATAGGCTGCCTCCTGCACGCCCCACACTGGGGATCGAGCCCACAACCCCGGCAAGTGCTCTTGACCAAAATCAAACCCAGGACCCTTCAATCCATAGGCTAACATTCTATCCACTGAGCAAGACCAGCTAGGGCTCAAATCTTTATGTTAGTTTTTATACCTCTTAAGATTTTATGTTTGACTGTACAATGTTGAGGAAAAAAGTCATAAATTAGATATTATTAAAATAATGTTCAATAATCAAATCACTCTGAAGTAAATGAAAATTCTTAGCAATCCACTGCCAAAGCACTATGTTATGACAAGTTCCAGATACACCTCTTTTAGATTCCCATTATAATACTAAAACTAGGAGTGGCAGACAACCGATTACTAGGCTCTAAAGATAAGACCAATGGAACAATCATGAAATCAATAGGAGGCTTCACTAGGATTTATTGGCAGAAAATAAGATAAACAATATTGCTCAGTTTTATGCATTGGAGGTTAGAAATAAACTCTATAACTCCCAGAAACCATGCTTGTTGCATGCCTCTTGACTACTGCCTTCTAAAGAAAATAGGGTGCTTTTCTCACTTGCTCCTTCTACTATGTATCTCTTTCTCTATATTTATTTAGAGAACATAATTTCTAGAAAATGAGTAGATTAAAAGGAAGGGGGAATCATAGTGCCTTATGGAAATATATTTTTACAAGGCACATACATAGAAAATATAAGAAAGCCTCACAGAAGCATTATATATTGAAGTTTGTAATTTAGAGATCCATATATAAAACATAAAGAGTGCTTTTCTTGGCATTATTTTATGTAAAAGCCAAGTAAATAGAATGTAAATAGATTATTCTTTAAAATAAATGGAGCTATACTATATGAATATTGATGCTAAGAATATGGATAGGGACTGGGCATCAGTTACCAATCACATAATCCAGCTTTTTTTTTTTTTTTTTTTCAGTGTAAGTGAACATGAGGAAAAGGATTTAATGTAGAAATCAGGAAAAAATTCATAGAATTAGTTTCCACCTTAAATAGAATGTAAAAAACAAACACCACATGATTTAAAAAACAAAACAAAACAAACAGACACATAAAAAAACCAGTAAGCCATAATAAAAGAATAGAAAAAGGACACAAAATGTGAAGAAGGTGGATAGGGGAAAAAAAGAGTGGGAAATATTTCCAAAAACCAATAGGTAATGAACTTTGAAAAGAAAACACAAGGAGTCAGGTTAGATTGTATATATAATAGAGGACAGAGACAGAAGCCAAATCTATATATATATAAGCCTAAGCAAACTTTATGACCCGTTGACCAAATGACTGGTCACTTTGATGTGCACTGACCACCAGGGGGCAGACGCTCAATGCAGGAGCTGCTCCCTGGTGGTCAGTGTGAACCCACAGCCAACCTCCTGCGGCCGGCCAACCTCCCGCAGTTCCTCCCCCCAGCCAGCAGGCCCTGATTGGTCCCGATTGGGACCGGCCGGCCAACCTCCCAGCCCCAATTAGCCCCATCAGGACTGGGTGAGACAGGCCCTGATTGGCCCCGATTGCCAGCCAGGCCAAGGGACACCACCCATGCACGAATTCATGCACCATGCCTCTAGTATTTATATAAGTGTTTAAGATGTAGAGCCAGATCATTTTCAAAAGGAGCAATAATCTATATTTATACTTATAATAGAGTAATATGAAAATTGGTCAGGACACTGTCACATAACAACCCATCAGCAGGCTGCACGTGCTTCAAGCGCCGGTGGGTGGGGACTTGCAGCAGCTTGGATGGGGGTGAGAACTTGTGCTGCCTGGGACATGAGGATGCCTCTCAGCCCAGCGCCAGGCCAGGACGTGAGGCTGCCTCATTGACTCCTCATGTGAAAGGTGAGCTCGGATCCTCATTCTTATTCAGTGTAGTGGAGCATGGGAATTGGTTTATAGGATCCAGTCCCACTTGGGGAAATGTTACTACAGTCTGAGAGTAGATGTAAAATGGGGATCATATTTATTCACTCACAGGCTTGCTGTAGAACAGACAGAGTCACCATCCTCACAGAATTCAGGATGCCCCACGTGCAAACCTAGAATGAAAAGTCAGCAACACCCCACATGGCCAAGAACTAGAAACTGCCCTTTGAAAGGAGCATATACAACAGAACTGAGTCCCGGGAGGGTGAAGAGGAAAGCTGTCCTTGTGGTTAATTTAAGAGTTTAAGGTGCAAAACTGGCATCAGAAAGTAGTTGCATAACACCGAGGCCATGCAGTCATATGGCAACACTGAGACCGGACTGAAGGGTCCGGGGTTCGATTCCGGTCAAGGGCATGTACCTTGGTTGCGGGCACATCTCCAGTGGGAGGTGTGCAGGAGGCAGCTGATCGATGTTTCTCTCTCATCGATGTTTCTAACTCTCTATCCCTCCTCTTCCTTCCTCTCTGTAAAAAATCAATAAAATATATTTAAAAAAATAAAAAAATAAAATATTTCCTCTAATTAATTTCCTTTTAATGTTCACGAATTTCATGCACTGGGCCACTAGTAAGTCATCATGAATAATAATGATACTAGTACTAATGAACTGTGCCAAAACAAAAAGTAATGGAGGTTAGTACCCGTGCTTTCAGTAGATGAGTAGGTTAAAATAAAACTCTGTGGTACATTTACACAATGGAATACTATGCAGCTATAAAAAACAAGGATCTCCTACCCTTGATACAGCATGGAGGGACCTGGAGAGTATTATGCTAAGCAAAATAAGCCAGCCAGAGAAAGACAAGTATCACATGATCTAACTCATATGTGGAATCTGATGAACAAAATAGATCAGGAGACATGGAAGCATGGAACAGACTAAGGGATCTCAGAGGGAGGGGGACAAGAAGAGATTAACCAGAGATCTTATATGCATATATGCATAACCCATGCAGTAGGCCTGGGAGAGGGGGGTAAGGAAAAGGGGTTAAAGGGGGGAAAAGGGTTATATGTAATACTTTGAGCAATAAAAAATTGGAGACTTTCGCCCTTTTAATATCTTCTGCAAGACAGAACTAGCTTAAGTAGCTACCTAAGTAGTCTCATCTTTTTATTAGACAGCATAGAAAATACTCTCATTGTGTCACTTTTCTCTAAGTTAACTTCTCACTTTACAGAGTTATTAAATATTATGCTTCAATCAGGAGTAAAAATAGTCAAACAAGGATACTCTATCCTAGAAGTCACAGTCGTTTTATATTTAAATTCAAGTTTTAGATAATTGTCCTTAACAAATTAAATCCAAACTTTAAAGCTAAAATTTATAAATTGCTGACTGATTCGCTTCCAGCCTAACTCTCTGACCTCATTTCATATAATTCCCTCATTCACTGAGCTTAAGTCACAGTGCCAAAGTTTTGGTTTGTTTGTTGTTGACAATAGGCAGTTCATTCCTACTCAGGTTCTTTTCCAATGCTTGGCCCTTGGGCACCCTTGCTGTGTGTGCCTTAATGCTACTTCTTCAGAATACCTATCCCTCATCACCCATCCAAGTAATTCCCCCCTCACCCTGGTACTTTTCTGTTATTCTCTAACTATTACTTGGCTTGATTTTCTTCATGGTAGTTATACTACCTGAAATTATCATATTATATTTTTATGTATTTGGTGCCTGACCTTCAATACTAATATATAAACTCAGTGACAGTAGGAAACTGGTGTCTGTCCTATTCATTAACATTCCTCAGCACATGCTATATTTGCAGCACTTATAATATTGTCTGGCCATTAGCAGGTATTTACTAAAAAAAAATACACGTCAATAAATAAAGAAATGTGCAAATAATCTCTATCATCAGTAACAACCTATAAGATAATATATTCCAAGTACTCAGGTTTAAAATCACTAAAATATTAAAATAATGTTAATTACAGTATAGTACTTTTGTCAGAAGATTATTAGCAGATTAAATGTGACAAAGATCACACATGATTTAGTATAGAATCTGATAGACTAGCATGTAGAATGTGCTCCATGAAGGTTTATTATTGTTAGTTATTTTTCCAACAAACTGTGTGAAAAGAAATTACTGAAGTATTAGGATTGAAAAATTTTAATATATGCTAAATAAATTAGAAAGAAAATATTAGCACATTTAATTATGTATAAGAAATTATCATGATGAAAGTCCACAGTTTTTAAATAACATTAATAATTTATGGCAAAGTTCCATATTTGCAAATCTTTATGTTATGTAAAACTTCAGTTCATCTCAGTAACTTAACACTTTGGCATTCTTACTGATGATGAGGAGAGTTAGTGTATTGTTATATATCTTACTCAAAATGAGCTCAATAAAGTATGTATGTTCTCCATCTTTTTTTCAATTTAAAATTATGCATGTCCTTCAGCATCACCTAATAATTATTTATTACATTAAATGATAAAAGGATCTTATAACAATAACTTCTTACAGAAATAACATTATAAATCAAAGCACAGGAAATTATCACACAAAACACTGATCTCTAAGTGGATTTTATTTTTAAAAGGTGCTTAAACTTGCATTTTAAATCTTGAAGATTACTACTTTATATTGCTAATTTAGACATGTTGTACAAGCTTAAAATGAATCAAAATGTGTGTAGCTATATATGCATGAGTTACAGTAAATTTAAGCCTCAAAGGAGAAAGTTGGATTTAGGTGATTGTGCAGATTGCAATCTTAAGTAATAACCTTTTTGAATATCCATTTTCTAGTGCAAGTCACCTAATTTGCCTAGTGGAATTATAAAAGGCACAATAAAATTAAAATATTTTCCTGGAAACAGATTTTATTCAAATATAAATTTAAGTGATTAATTGCTATTCTCAGTAAATATGATGTTTCCAGAAATGTGTGTTGTCAGAGTAATTTATCCCACCACATGGATAGTAGTGAAATGCTGATGGTCCTTGATATATGAGGCCATTTCTACTTAGTTGAGATGTAGCTTGGAAGGAAATTCCATCTAGAAGTATAAACTTAGATTTCCTTAGCCTTTTACAGAAGCAGGGATCAAGGGTTGTGTATTACACATTTCTTTAACTCACCATTACCTATTGCTCTTGTTTCTATATTAAAGTTTCATGCCACCTGTTAAGTATTTAAATCTAGTTACTATCTTACATACACAACCACGAACATATTATATGACTCAGTCAACATATACACTTTTTGACTCTTTACCTTACTTTGACTTAACTGTGCTCTTTTATGGAGGATGGCTTAGGGTCACATGTCTTTTTCAAGAGATCTTCTTTGGTAAGTTGTGGCCCATTAAATGTTTGGAAATACAGATGAAATGGCAGTTACTTACCAACTAAGGGGTAGTTTTCATGATCAAATTACTAGATTCTGTAAGCAGAGTTCTATGGGAGCACATTTAGAGAAAAACTAATTTTATTCCCTGAAGAGGTGGGAGGTCCAGACACCAATCCAGAATCTCACAACCAGTTTCTGGCAGAATTGACGAGGATCGGAGCATAGGCATCTGCTCCAAAGCCAATGCTTACTGTTCCACTACAATGTGTTACTTCCAGTATTGCCAGAAAATGGCTCACAGATACCTACTTGAGGAATTGTGATGTTATGTAATTCAGACTGGATCCAGAAATCAAATTAAGATATTTTGATGTACATCATCAACTCCCCCTAAATGGTTTGAGAATATATAAATAATTAAATTCATGACCGTACGGAACATATAATTAAATGCATGACCACCAAGGCTGAGGGAGCCTGTACTTAGTAAAACAATAGGCTCTTCTGTTACTGCCATTCCCAGGCCTAAATGAATATATGGCACAAGGTTGACACTTTACAAGTATCTGTTGAAGTTAAGAATTAATGAATTCATAGGATGGCATTCAATTCTGTTTCAGTTCTAATATTGAATGAGTTTAAGATTTCTGGAAAACTAAGTCTTTGTGGCAGCCAATTTTTTTTTTTTTTTTTTTTAGTATTTCGATGTCTGATGAGTTCTTTAAAATTTACTCTTCACTGAATTTTGTAAAAGGTCAAACAAAATAATATATTCCTCCTCATTAGTTATTTGAGTAGACATTTATTATTCTTTTGTAAAAAATAACTCATATATTTCCTATTCTTTTATTTAACTACTAGAGGCCCATTGCAGGAAGATCACTACAATAGGGCATCCTGCAGCCGTCTGCTTCCCTCCCTTCTCCCCAGCCCCGCCTGCTTGCTTCTCCACAGCTTCGCTCCCTTCTGCAGTGTTTGGTTTCCTTCTACACTGTCTTCAGTCTTCTCTCTCCGCCTGGATATGCAAATTAACTGCCATCTTGGTTGGGCTAATTTGCATATCCACTCCTGATTGGCTGGTGGGCGTGGCTTGTGGGCATGGCGGAGGTATGGTCAATTTGCATGTTTTTCTTTTATTAGATAGAATACTAATGACTCTCTGAATTCTTAAAGAAAGTCCATTAACCAATAAAATAAAATTTAAAATATAAAACCTTATATTTTTTCATCAATACAATGTTCATTTACTAATGAGGCATCTACTTTAGTTTCAAAAGTTTTAATGTTGTTATTTTTTATTTCTTGGCATATCTACCTGGTACCCACTCAGAGGATTAAATGTATGCTCACACGTTGGGCTGACCTGACATTTTGTGGCAACAAAATAAAAGCATCTTCTGGTCTTCTACAAAAACAAATAGTTCATCTAGCTCCAAGGGGCAATGCATCAGGATGCCTCTACTGTACATCTTCAAAAGAAAGACTGAGACTGTAAAAGACCTAGCATAGGTCAGGCAGGTTGGAGAGAGGTGAGGAGCATGCACAAAAAACTGAGTGAGAACAAGACAAGTATATTAATAAACTAACAAACAAACAAAGGGAAAGAAAACCTCACAGAAACCAGCTGAGGAGAATAACTCATTTACACCAAACCACTTTTCATCCTGCTTTCCCATTGAGGGTCATGAGGACACCACACAGCACATATGAGTGCAAACATAACTAAACTAAAATTAAAGCTCAAACCAGAAAATAGCACATAAGGTAAGTTTATATGAACCTGAGCTCATTCATTTGTTAATGAAATGAGGAAGGATTTACAAGCATCAGGCTCTTGACGAGGTGCTATGGATATAAATATGATGTTGTCCTTCTCTCAAAGAGTTTATAGACAAACTAGAGGCCAGGCGCACAAAATTCATGCACAGCTGGGGTCCTTAGGCCTGGCAGGCAATCAGGACCAATCAGGGCCAGGCCAATCAGGGCCCAAAGGCCCCAGTGGGGTGGGGAGAGTAGGTGATGGTAGCAGAGCCAGGTGCAAAAGGAACAGTCACCAACACTGCCCTTGGCGCCCCACCAACCCACAGTTCCCCGCCTCCTTCCCCCCTCCTTCCCTGGGTGCCATGCCATCAACAGGGGCCTGTTGGCTGGGGGAGTGATGGGGGGAGGGGCCAGAGGAGGTTTCAATCCCCAGTTTGGAATGTGCAGGAGGCAGCCAATCAATGAAGCTCTGTCATCATTGTTGTTTCTATCTCTATTTCCCTCCCCAAAATCGATCAAATAAATATTTTTAAAATGCAAGGTTTTTAGAGGAAGAAAGGTAGGGCAAGGGAGCTATTGACAGGGGCGGGGGGCATTTGAGATCTTGCTCACATTTCAGATAGGATAACATAAGGTGGTCCCCAGGGAGTGACAGGTGAGGAGTGGCAGTGGGTGGAGTGGGTGGAGCAGGGCACTGGGGACTGTGGAACAGGATGTAATGACTGGGAATGTCTGGGACAGTGACACCCAGCATGTGTTGGGTCATCACTATGATCATTCATCCCCAAGAGGTTTTGATTCCAGATGGGAGGAGAAACATGGAGATCAGCAGGCCTTTCTTAGCCTAGAAGGTGATGCTAGTGTCAGGAGCAGGCTTCCCTGCTTCCTTACAAATGTAAATATGCAGTGTAACTGCACATGGACATCAGTCACACAGCCAAATTAATGCCCAGCCAGTGCTGGTGACTGTGTCCTGCCACTCTCTGGCTGTGCTGTGGTGCTATTGGCTGGGTGTGGGGGGAGGCGAAGCCACACCCCCAAGAGCAGGTAGTATGCGAAGGGGCAGGCAGAAAGCCAGAAGCTGGAAGCCAGAGCTGAGGCAGCTAGGCAGCTCTGCATCTGGACGGGGAGCATATCTCTACAAGCATAAGTAGGTCTGATCGGTTTTGGAGTTGGAGGGGCTGTGCTTCCTGCATGTCACCAGTGAGTCCCTGTGAGCCTGCAGTGCCAGCCAGGCCAGGAGAGGCCTGGGGAGGCCTTTCCCTCCTGAAGACGTTCTTCCCAGGGTGGCAGCTTTTTTTTTTTCAATTTATTTTTTTATTGGAAAGCAAGCTCTGGGCTTGGGGTTCCTGGGATCCCTGGGCCACAGCATGCACCTCCATGCCTTTCTGTGCCTCCCCGCTCCTCTTGCATTGAGCATCTGGACCCTGGTGGTCAGTACGCATCATAGTGACTGGTCGACTGGTCATCCTGGTCATTCCACCATTATGGTTGCTGGGCTTTTATTATATAGGATAAACAAACCATTTATATCACAAAGTGGTAAGTCCCATCAAAGAAAAACAAACAGGATTCTGAAGGAGCCCATTTATTCAGAGCTGGAGAATGTGGGGGAGCAGCATATTATAAAAGGTTTCTCAGATGTTCTAATTGGATACTATAGAGGTGGCCATTAGCTGGTATAAACTCAAGTGATGATGGGAACTGTATGTTGGAAAGCCACTAAAGAGAGAGAAACAGGATGACATTTTTGAGGACTGTAAGTACCAAGCATGGTATGGCTAGATCAAATAATATAGACTTGCCTGTATAATTATAAACTATTATCATATAGATGAAGATTTAGGTAAGCAGGACTCAACTAAAAAAGACCTTGTTTACTAACCTAAGGCATCTGAGTCATTCTAGTAAGCAGTGGGGAACCATTCAAAGATTGAAAGCAGATCATTTGCAATGATCACTCACTCCAAGACAGTTTCCCACAAAGAATTGATGGAGACAAGGCAGGAGGCAGGAAGAAATATTGGTTTGCTTGACTAAAGAATAAGCTCATTTTTATGATGTAAGCATGATTTGCCTTCTTAAAAAATAATCACCTGTCACATTAAATTGATTTTGTCAATTTGTTTTTATGGCTTTATAGTTTTGTTGCATTTAATATGTAAATTACATTGTTTTATGTTTCCCAACTGGCTTTCATTCAGTGCCTTGCACACACACACACACACACACACACACACACACACGCACACACCTGTAGGTTAAAAATTAATACCTGAAAATTTTATATGTATTAAAAAGATACAATACCAGTCAGAGGAAGACAAGTATCACATGATCTCACTCATATGTGGAATCTAACAAACAAAATAGGTTCCAAAGCATAGAAGCATGAAATAGACTATCGAATCCTCAGAGGGAAGGCAAGGGTGGGTGTGGGTGTGTGGGTGGGAAGAGATCAGCCAAAGAACTTGTATGCATATATGCATAACCCATGGACACACATAATAGGGTGGTGAAGGCCTGGGGCTTGGGGTGTGGGAGGGCTATAAACAATTAAGGATTCTCCAGAAAGTAGAGGCCACTCATTAATAACAGGGTGATATGAAAATGACACTGGATGGCAAGGTATTATATTTTTCTTTTTCTTTTTTTTTAAATGCAAGGCAGATCTCAAAAGCAGTCAATAAATACAATCATGGGCCTGGATTTCTGGCTCCTCTGTTGCATGACAACAGTTGCTTTGGGATTTAGTGCAAGAAAAAAATCTATTTGGTGGTGCTTGCTTCATTCAACCTGGTCTAATAACTGTAGGTCCCAGTGGAAATTTCTACTGAAGTATTATCCAGAAGAAAAGAAGGTAATAAAAGGTTAGTGATGCATCTCTCAATAAAAAAACAGATATAGCATTTACACATTGTCTTTTTTTAATGTACTAAACATCACTTATCAAATGTATTTTTTAATTAAGATTGCAATACCTAAGATATGTGAATCTATTAAGAGAGTAAGAATCAGACACTGAAATACTTCTTAAATCAAAGTTCTTCAAATGGTATTATGAGGTATAACTTGGTATGTAGAAGGCAATTGCTTCAACCCAATGCTTTAAAATAAATAAATTTATTATAAATATTTATTTCAGTTGTTCTTTTCTTAATATGCACTTACAACTTATATGAACACTTCATAGTTCAGGGACTTAAGACCAGCTGTAGCACAAAGAAGTTAACTTCCAAAATGCAAGTTTTCCTATATGGGGGTAAAAAATAAATTCCATTTATCCAATTTTGGGTAGGCCAAGAATTTAATGGCTGCTCCTCCCTTCAGAAGGGGATATTCCTGTAGATTACAGAGAGAATAGCATACATCAAAAAAGCATTATTAAATGCATGGTTTAATGTTCCTTAACTTGAAAATATTGAACTTCACACTAAATCAAGTCAAGTCCATTTGAAAAGTATGTATTAACCTCCTATTGTGTATCAGGTGATGAGCTAGGCTTCAGTCTAAAATGGTGAAAGGTTCAATAGTTAAATATTATTAAACTCTCGAAATAAGGAGACCTCTTCATCTACCTGAGTTTTATCTAAGCCTCTTTAATATAAGAAGGTTTTCATAAGAAAGAAAAGGAAAAAATGTTACATAGATTTGAAAAAAACATACTTAGAATAGACTTGAAAAATATCCAAAACCACTAAAGATGCAGTTGTCACTGAAATGCAGTAATAATGATTATATTGCCAATATTTATTAAGAGTTTATGTCTGCTACATACAATTTATCTCATTTAGTCACCACATTAACCCTTTGAGTAAGGTGATATCAAAAATATAATATTGCAACTAAAACATTATGTAGTACAGATTTTTTTTTTCCATTTGATAATGAATGGATAAATTATCCTCATTTTAAAAAGGGAAAAATGACTCAGTGGTCTCTCTCTGGAAAAATCACCTGACTAGCAAGTTTTCAAGCTTTAATGCAGTGTGGTAAGCACCATGATGCAAACATACACATAATCACATGGGCATACAGAGAAAGACCCTCCAACCTAGACTGGGAGGAGGAGAAAGTTATAAAGAGGATATTACTTCCCAAATCGGGGAATCTGTGCATTCATCACACTGTGTTCTGCTTGTCTGCTGATATGTCATCCTTCCTAATTAAACTGTCAGTCCCCTGAAGGCACCAATATGTCTTAATCCATCTTTATTTTTCTGGTGTCTTGGATCATATCTTGTACAGTGTAAGTAATAAATAAGAGTTTGTTGACTGAATAAATGACCAAAGAGAGTGTGACTTCGATTAACTAATAGACCACATCTGTCCTGGAAAGCAGCCTATTTTAGGGAGTGTTTTCTAACACTTTACTGAAGATAAACTACTTTGGATCACCATTGTGTCTTACTCCGTACACATACGGTCATAAGAAATATTCATCTTCATGTTATATGTAATTGCCTAGGAAGATGGTCATGAAAGAAAAGATATTTGTCAGATATATGGGTTTTATGTTATGATTTAACTGCAAGATTCCAGTGCTATTCATCAACAAACAAAATTTACCCCATCTATGCAGAGTTGTTTACTTAATACAGCAAGATTGATTTTAGCCATTTTGGCAGGTGAAAATTAAAACCATGCCTGCTTTGTTTCAATGCTTGGTAATATGCAAAGTAAAAAAAAAGAACTAGAACAGAAACTGCTCATATATTTCTTAGGAGTCAGTGGTCAAGGATTGATTCAAACTGCCATTTAATTGCCCATAAAATATAGTATAACACAGAAAAGTTTGGTATGAGGCTGGCAGGTATTATTATTGTGCAACTTACAATACATAGAAACAGTGGCCTGTTTTTTTAGAGATGGGTTTAGGTGTGATTATCATGATGATCAACCCAAAATTATGCAGAAACCAGTAATTTATACCAAACAAGATTAAATGGAGGAGGCATCTGAGGTTCTTTCTTGATCTTTGCAGAATTTCATCCCAGGCATATAGTCATATTAAATTTTTAACTCACAGAAATGAAACAGTTTCCTATAGATTCAGGGCTATTGTTTGGATCTGGGACTCCCTAAGGAAACACACCCTTAATATAATACCCTCTCTTTCCTCTATTTCAATTTGCCAAAGGAAAGCTACTGAGAAACCTTGCTGAATTTATCTACAGTATGGCACTTTGTGAGAATGAACATCTCTCCAGTGCTTGATGAAAAAGATGAATGAATGCCTTACAATACGGGTCTCAAGGCTATGAAAGCATTAGATAATACAACTAACAGTTTATAGATGTGTTCACAAATCCAGTGTCTATTTCTTAACACATTGCATAAAACACAATGGATCTCAAATAGTTATCATAGTTTATTGTTTATTTGTTTGTTTTTGTAAAATGTCTAACAACTTTTAATAAGAACCAAAGTAAAATGGAGTTGTTAATAACTCCAAATATACACTATTTTTTTTCTTTTCATCAGAAATAGCAAAGAACATACTGCATGTCTACTTCTTGGATATCTTAAAACAAAGCTTTAGAATTCTACCCTAATAACTTCCCTGCATATATATAAATTAAGACACTGTACAGAAAGACAAATTGAGGGATATTTTACAGAAGAATCAGCTTATACTATTAAAAAATGTCAAGATCATGAAAAAACAAAAACATTTTTAAAGGCTGACATTCCCTTCAAAAGTTTATTTGCAATGGAGAGTTAGCTACAAAAGACATTTTTAGGACAATTGTCAAAATTTGAATATGGTCAGTGGGTTGGAACAAGAGTATTATATCAACATGAAACTTACTGATTTTAATCACTGAACTGTAGTTATATAAAATAATGTCCTTGATTTTAGTAAATGCACACTGAAATATGTAGGATAAAATGCTGAAGTCTTTAACTTACCGTCAGATTAAGGCAATTAACTCTCAAATAATTCATAGAAAATGTATGCCTGAAATAGTGCATAGAGTGTTTTTGTGATATTCTCGCCAACTCTGGTGAATTGAAAATTACATTTTAAAACTTTAAGAGACAAGTATATAGCAGAAAATAATTGTAAATAGTAGTTCTCAAAAATTATAGTGATTAAGGTAATATTTTTATATTTGCATGTTAATTATCCACTAATAAAATGCCAAAATAAGCTAATTTATTTGATATTTTCATTGGAACAAATCTAAGATAGTGGATGTTCTTATTCCCATATTAAAAATGGAGAAACTTGGAAACAGAACTGCTTCGATCCATTAGTTTGAAAGACTATGATTTGCAGTTCTTTTTGAGGTAACTATACCACACACTGTGCAAATTGCCCTCATTTATGTCAGAAAGGCAAGCCTGTGGTTTGTCCTGTGCTCACTAACCAGCTGTCAATCTGTAAGAATTTGGGTGGCTGCAGATCAGTAAGCAGCTCTATATTTAGAATCAGTCTTCTAAGCTGTCTTATCTCTATTTTCATAGCATGTTATTGGCTTTTATTCCAAAGCTGAGCTAGCTCTCTGGACATGATCGATGGTGCAGGTGCACAGTTTCAGCAAAGAAACAATAGGAAACCCTATTGGTTGATGTTGCATCATGAATAGAGGGAGGGGGGGCAGAAATCAATGTGAGACAAGTAGAATTGAGAAAATCATTAGGTAAATAAACTTTATATTCATGCTTTTGAGAATTACATTAAAGAGCACATATTTTATTTGAAAATATGTAGGTGTTCTGTGGGGAGAGAAAACAAGAGCAAAGGAGTGTTTAGAAATTAATTATTTTCAAAAATTTTACTTCATGAGAATATAAACCTTATCTTCTGAATTTGAATAATTTTCTTTATTTAAAATTACCTAATTTGTCTCTGACTTTGTGTGTGGGGAGAGAGATGATATGAGAAAATAAAGTTATCTAGGTTAACACCCTTTTTAAAGGTTATTACAATCTATTAAGTAGTCTCCAAAGTTTAATACAACTCAATGGTTATATAAGATGCTCCACTAGATTCTGGCTAAAAAATAAAATAAAAAAATGAATAAATAAACTGGGAGAGTTTGTGTTTACATAATAAGTTAATACAATAGTAAAATAGCACTCTCATAGGAATAACACATTAATGTAATAGAATATAAGTACCTTTATTTATTTAGGTTAATAAATACACATATATTGAGGATACTTGGTCAAATATTTTTAAACAAATGGTGTAATCACAAAAGTAGTTTGGAGATCACAGTTTTAGTGTTCCTAAGTAATGTTAACTATATATATTAAGTGGAAATAAAAGACACTACAAATTATATATTAAACACGTAAGTCTAAATGTTATATATGATGAGGTGATTGATTCTTTCATTGAGCAAGTGTCCATTGATTCATATAGAAGTAACAAATTGCGGTAGCTAAAAGCACTATGTTCTGGGTTTGGAATACATGGGTTCAATGACAGATCTGTCACTTAGAAACTGTCTTCTTGGACAAGTTCATTAAAAACTCTGCAGACCTCACTTTCCTCATTTGTAAGTAAATGCCATTCATTTAAACATATGCAAAAGGCAAGACTATGAGGAATGAACCTGACTGATTTCTTCTCCTACCCTTAAAAATGAATTTCATAATCATTGTAGACACACAAAAATGACAGTATGTTTTTCTCAGATAATTTTGTACATTATTCATATCTATTTGATTTTGTGTTATCACTATTATTGTTGCAGCATGAACTGTTTATTAATGGATTGGTCATTTTTTAGGATAACTGTATGTCCTTTATCGTAGACTCTACCTCTAAATCACAAAATCAGATATTTGCTGTTGATAGAATTTCAAAGATATGCTCCTTAACTTATTGATGGTTTTAATACTATATTCTAATCACAGATCATTCTTTTACTAAAAAGAAAACATAACCTTTCTGCCCTAATGGTTATTCTATTTTATTACTGCTTAATAATATTTTTCATCACTGTGTTCATTAGGAAAATTATCCTAGAACCATAAACACACTGGATGAAATGCTGCAAGAGACAGATTACCAATATTTTAATGAAAGATACTGTTGACCACAAGCTAATTAGAGTAAGAACATTTTAAGCATAATACAGGAACTATGAAATATAAATTACTGAAATAAAGGTAGTGTGCTAGTTGAAATTTTACTACGCTATATTAGGTATTTTTACACTGACTTCAAGATAATATGGGTTGCTTTTGTGTCAATGGAATTTTATTTTATTTTTTAAATCCCCTAATTACTAGCAAAGATCACACTTGGTAGAGTCAATATTTAGGTCCAAGAAGATATATATACTAGGCCCTTTCTAACATCCAGAGTGAAGGGTAACCTGAGGAAATGAATGAATTTTTATCTATTTATATTTGTGTAAATAAGATAACTGTGACTAAAACTTTGTATTGTATCTTGAGAATGTGATTCTAGAATATACTAAGTCTTAGCCTGGAAACTGAACTTTAACTCTGAAAAATAGGAGGCTAGGAGAAGGGCTATGGAGGGTCCAGAGGTCAGGTCAAAGAGGAGGCTTTGCTTGTCAGGATCATACTTTGTGACATCAAACACTGGCTCTAGGGAAGAAAATAATGTTTCCTACAAAACAAAAGGAAGAATATATCTGTCTGAAGCTAAAGTCTAAAGGCTTTAACTGAATTCCAAAAAAGAATGAAACCTTTGATATTTAATGGTAAACTCAGACCTATATAGAAAGCAGAACAGAAGTGGTTACTAGTCATCCTTAAGTAATTCTCAAGTTAGCAGGGTATTGAGGAACTAGACATTGGGTTCAGGGTTTTTTATGCCAAAATATAGAATATGAAACACACAAAAATCAGAATTTTTACATAAGACATGGAGATATGTAAGTAATGGGTGATAAAACAAATAGCCACTTATGGAAAATTATTTGGCCATATAAAAGAATGAAGCACTGATACATGCCACCACAAGAAATCTTGAAAATATTATATTAAGTGAAATAAACTAGTTATACAAGACAACATATTATATTATTTATATATTCATTATATCATTATATTATTTAATTTATATACCATCTCAGAAATAGAGAAATCAATAGAATTAGAAAGTAAGTTAGTGTTTGCAAGGTAGCCTTGCCTGCTCTTGCTCCTAAAATGTTGGTTTGCATCCTAACTGATCTCTTAGCCTTTATATTTACCTCGATTGTGAGTTTTCTATACAGTGCTACAAAAGCCTTTACTCTCTAAGCAGAATAGTATTTTTATCACTTAAAACACTGAGGCTGTTTCATGTTATGCTGATGAATCTCCAGTGTTTAGAACCAATTACTGATTTAATGTATAGTTTTGAATAGCTACTCTATGCCAGGCAGTAGGGACACAAAGCAAAATCTTTGGCCCTGTGGAATTTATATTATAAAATAATACATAGTAAATTATCAATAAAAATTTGTTTATTGAATGAATGAATTAATTTGAAAAAAAAGTTTTAAATAACTGGCAATCCATAAAAGAGTGGCTACATTTAAAATAAAATGCTAAATGGAAGTAAATGCCTTGTCTTTTTGAATGTACACTCATCAGGGATTATCAGATTCAATAATAATTTTGACCAATACAGGAATGCCAACTCTCTTACTAAATGTATTCCATCACACAGTATTAAAAGCATCATTCTAGATTCAATTAATTATATACACAAATAGTGATAAGAAGCATTAAAACCATTGAAATGAAAGTGATATCCCAGAGGAAAAATAAAAATCTACTTGGATTATCTGCATAATTAAATTTATATTACTTCTAAAATAACAAATCATACAGAGAATGCATTCAATGCTTAGTCCTAAAGTAATCTGGAGATAGTTAGGGAACTGTACATATTCTATTAAAATTAATTATAGCACTAACTGATTTAATGCAATGTGAAGAATCAAATTATTTCATTATTTATAATGGTATAATGCTTCCTCTCACCTACAGTGAGTGAAGCCAGTACACATACACAGTCTACTAAATGTATTTTGTTAAACTTTGAGGTATTCATAATTAGCTATCATCTGTATAGTAAAATAAAATAGCACACTTGATTTATTGAGTTTATTATTTTGTAAACTTCTGCTAAGATTAGCAACTGCATTAAATAAACTATAAGGCTCTTTAAAATCTACAATATATTATTCTATGAATTCATTTGAGCTCTTTTAACTTTTATGTCTTCACATTTTAAAATTACACATTTTTTATTTTTATTGAATTTATTTGGGTGACATTGGTTAATAAAATTATATAGGTTTCAGGTGTACAATTCTATAATATATCATCTGTATATTGTATTGTGTGCTCACCATCCCAACTCAGACTTCCTTCCACTATCATTTACATCCTTTTCGCCTTACCCCCTTTCCCACTGGTAATCATTATACTGATTACCAGGTTTTGTTTTTGTTATTTTTGTTGTTGTTGTTTTGGGTGTTGTTGTTTTTTTTACCCAGTCCCACAACCCTCTCCCCTCTGATAGCTGTCGGTCTATTCTCTGTAGTATTACATATTTTTTAGAATAGTATTTTTATCACTTTCTTCTGGAGAACATAAATAACCTACAAAATATTTTAAAAGTGATTTTTGGTGGGAGGAGAGATCTCAAAAATTTAGTAAATATTAGTTTAAAAAAATTAAAGTGTTCAGTTTATTGAATAAATATTCAGATTGGAAATATTTTGAAATATTACTAATTCTTAAGAGGAGGAGACAGGAATATTTAATTCCTATTCAACTGTAGTATCATTTTTTTCCCAAACATATCACAGGTTTTTTATAAAACTCAGGTACACTATTTATCTACAATATTGAACATAAATCTTGTATAATATTCATTCTCTGTAGACTACAATAAATTTGAGCTTCAAGAGATATGGTTTTAAGATTTAGACCAGAAGTTATCTAAATTGTTCTGTAAAGGCAGATAGTAACTATTCTTGTGGGGACATATGGTTTCTGATACAACTACTCAATTCAGTTGTTGCATCATGAAAGCAGTCAGAGACAATACGTAAATAAGGGCATGGTTATGTTCGAATAAAATATTTTCAAAAGCAAGCAATGGGC
This sequence comes from Plecotus auritus, assembly GCF_963455305.1. NCBI lineage: Eukaryota > Metazoa > Chordata > Mammalia > Chiroptera > Vespertilionidae > Plecotus > Plecotus auritus. The sequence continues at coordinate 192,768,853 of NC_137771.1, forward strand.
GTAGTTTGCCAATTTCTGTTTTAGAGAGTGGAAATTGATTTCACAATAAAAGAGAAGTTTAGAGCTGTTATGAAAACCTACATTAAACTATATGCTGATGGCTAAGTATACATTAATTTTGGTTGTATCCAATTCAGATTTCTGGCCTTAAAATATATTTTTAAATCTATCAATCTTAATTTTGTAGTGTTTTGCTCAAATACTAATACTTTCTCATAGACTGGGACCACTGTGTTGCTGGACTAGTATTCATTTCTGAATCTAGCAAAGAACAGTTGGCAAAGTTCTATGCTAAATGTTAATATAGTCTAAGTTTGATGTACACTAGCTATACAAATTCCCTTTATGTTCACAAAACATTGTGTTTATAAACAAGATACTTGCCTACAAGTGTTCATTTCACAAGCATGAGGATTTTTGCCCTAGATCACCTGGCATGTGTTTATCCTTCAAAATGTTCCTTTTTTAAAATATAAAATAATGGCATATGGTTTTATGAATCATTTGAAAAGGTTTCTTCACGTTGACTTCATGTATTTATCTATTTTTATCTAGGACTATTTCCTTGAAACATTTTCAGCTTTTATCCAAACAGCATGTTTTATCCGGGAAGGTGAGAAAACATAACAGTACTTCAGTTTTCTAAGGTGCTCCCCTCCTAAGGTACCGATATCCTAAATGAAGAGCTTCCATTGAAAGCCTGTAAGATGCCATATGAAAGAGGACAAGACACAGCAGTTAGCCCAAATATGGACAAGTGAGCAGTGTGGTACTAAGTGGGTTAATAGGAAAACCAGGGCACTGAGGATCATCCTTCAAAATAGGGCAATCGCATCACACTGAGAATGGGCTGACAATGGGCTGTTGCTGCCAATCTCACTGTTCCAAATCTGCTGTCAGCTGTTGCTCCACAAATAAGATGTTTCAAACAGAAACTTACACTCTGCTATTCTTTGAATGTTATTTACACTAAATTTCACAAATCAATTACCTTCTATGTTAAAAAATTCTAATAATTTAAATTAGATCTTTTATATTTTGGGGAGCTCTTATTAAAGAGTATAAAACACTATCTATACTACTAAAAGCTCTAGAATATTATCCTTATAGACATTTCACAAGCATACCAAGAAATTAAAATGTATTTTGTATTTTAAAAAGCACTCATACATACTGATTAAACTAGTTATTAAAAATTAGTACCTGTTATTATTTTAGAAGATAATTAAGTATAAAGATTCACATACTTGAGAAATTATCAAATGCATAAAATACAAACATTTGAAATCTATTTGTTACTAAATTTATTTATAAGGGAGAACTTATTAACTTATGTATATTGCATCTCTCTGCATTTCTATACCCAGATAAAATGTGAATTGTCAAATAGAACTAAAATCATTGTTTTGCATAGAAAACAACTATAAACATATTACGTTTTAAATCACTACCTGGGGAAAAAACTTCATCACCACAATGATGGGGTGGAGGGGATCAATATGGAAAAACAAAAAAAAAGGGACATCTGTAAATCTTTCAACAATAAAGAAACAAAAGAATGCATTAGAAAAAAATACTTTACCTCTATAAAAATAGTAAGCATATAATAATAGATACTAAACTATATTGACCTAAAGTATAAGATGTAAAGTACTTCAATTCTGCAATAAAACATGTTTTTAAATTGTTTAGTATAAGATCTATTTGGTTATGTTAACATTATATGTAATGTTATAAATGAGATATGTTATCATAATTAATGCCTTATACGGTGAAGTGTGCAATTTACTGATTCTCCAATTTGTTTTTTCTCATAAATAAGAAATATCTGCATAGAAAAATGTTGAAGATTTAGAAATCAACACTGCTTAAAATTTCATAATTTAACAATATTAATATGTTATTATATTCAGTTTCCTGATACAGAGTTTTTATACACTGTAAAAGAGAAAGCATGGAAAGCAAAGAACATAACTAAATCAGGTCTGAATAAGCAGACAATATGCATTCAGCAGTTTCATAAACAGGTAAAACCTTACACAAAAATCTATAGTATATTGTTAAAATATAGTATGATTTCTGAATACTAGAAAGAAGGGGCTGATGTCCAAAATACAGGATGAACTCACTATCAAAGAATCTAAATGTCCTATTATTCTCCATTGTCATAAGCTTAGTCAGTTGGTAGACAGAAATGATGCTACAAATATTGTATACTGGGTTATCAGCAAGAAATTTAACATTTTTTTGTCATGTGATATCTTTGCAGACAAAAATGGAAAAAAAAAATGAGACCTAAGTGAAAAAAACAGTAAGGTAAATAAACATATTGAGCCCTAGTACTGAAAAAATGTCAAGCTGGAGAAAGACCTCTGCTGCTATAGTTCTTACACTGTGGAGAAAAGGGGAATGCATATCAGAAACACATAAGCATACTTTCCAAAATCACACACCCTGTGGCCACTTTGTGGGGTGGATGAGGAGTATGATGATGAAAGAATAAGAAAGGATATGGACAGAGTTATTTTGAAAAACCTTTCCAAGTAAATACATAAAATCTTCCAATGACCAATGTGCTTGCTTATTGTGGCATTCCACAAAGTTAAATTCCTGATCCTCTTTGATTACATATGCTAATAAATAATTAGGAAGAGAAATATAAATCCCTCTGGACTATAGCCTTTATGAGGTCATGCATCAGATACTTGTGAGGAAGATTCACAAAAATAGGGGCTTAAGACCTAAGTTGTAAAGAACTGTTTCTGTAAAACATATGGGATACATAGAAAAACAAACTAAGTCAAAATTAGACAGGTAGATAAGAGGTCAAAATATGGCTAGCTTATAGTTTGGGTTAGAATTAACAATAGTAATAAAGTTTGTATAGCAGACACTCTTCTATGCACTTTATCATATGTAGTGTATATATAGCATATATATCAACTGTTTTATTCCTCACATGAGCTGGGTGTTAAATTATTCCCTTTTTACAGAGAAAAAAAGTTGGGTTAAAAAATCCAAGGCCATAAGCTATTAGGTGGGGTCCAAAATTTAGACTTAGGCAATCGGTCCACAAAATCCACACAATCAAAAAAAGTTGTAGCATTTATTTTAGTACTTAGCTTGGCCACTGTTCATGGGCCTGTTTTTAATTGGAAGAAATAAGGTGGACACTTGGAAATATGTAGCCAATAAAGAGCTTAGAGTTAACTAATCATATCAACAGTCAACTAATGTGGACTTGTTGAAAAGACGTATTTCAAAGTATAAGGTTGAAAATTACTAGGATTAAATGGGAAGTCCTGCATTTAGCTGCCTAGATGATATACCCTTTCAGCCATGATGGAATTACACGTACAGGATTAGCTCTCCAACTTTTCCTTTGAGAAGGTGTAATATTGTGAAACCTGAAGTAAGTAAACAAAAAAGATGAGTCTTAAGATTGAACAAATTTTCTGCCTAGAAACACTTTCCAGGAGATAAAGGAGCATCCTAGGGGTGTTCAGCTGAAAAGCCAGATATCAGAGCTTGAGGAGACTGTGGCTGCTGGTGTTTGCAGGGCAGAGTACAGGAAAGGAGGGACTTCACACAGAAAGAGCTCCAGGTAACTAAACAAAAGTCCCATTGAGATTTCAGATGTGTACTAAGCTGTGCATGCACAGGGTGAAACTCAATAAGGCCAGGTAAAGAAACATTGTTAGGAAATAACAAAATGAAGGACTGCTTGGTATTCATAAATAAATTCACTTCCAAATGAGGAAGATAATAAAATTAATGGTGATGGAAGAAGACTCGACTTGGGGTGGTATACACAATATAAAGATGATGTATTATAGAACTATACACCTGAAAACTATATACTTATATTAACCACCGTCACCCCAAGAAATTCAATAAACAAAAGAAGAAAGAAAAAAGATGATATTAGTTGACAAAGACTTTTAAAATATTATAAATAAATTTAAGGATTTTAAGTTAAAGATAGACAAAATCAGCAGAAATATATATATATATATATATATATATATATATATATATATATATATATATATATGGCTAATATGCAAAGTGTCCCCTTGGGAGTTTGACCTGGAGAACGGGAGTTCCCTTGCTTCCTATGACATGCACTTACCACTAGGGGGCTGTGCGGAATGAAGGAAGGCCCTGGCCTGAAGCCTACAAGCCAGGGAAGGAAGGCCCTGGCCAGCAGCCAGAAGACCCCAATTGGCCCTGATTGACAGCCAGGCTTAGGGACCCTACCTATGCACTAATTTCGTGCACTGGGCCTCTAGTGTGTGTTGCATCTCTATAATGGTGCAATTCTATAGACTTTCTCAATTGGAGTGTTTCTTATTTATCTCCTGGCTATGTGTTAGATTTTATGCTTCTTCACATTTTAAGTATTTTTGATTAGGGGCCAAACCTTGTGACTGTTATATGGTTGCACATTTGGATTTTTTGGGGGCTATTTCTTTAAAGTATACACACACACTAGAGGCCTGGTGCATGAAATTCATGCAAGAGTAGGCCTTCCTTCCCCCAGCTGCTGGCACTGGCTTCCCTCTGGCACCTGGGACCCAGGCTTCCCTCACAGCCCCAGCTTTGTCCAGAAGGTCATCTGGAAGGATGTCTGGAAGAACATCTGGTCTAATTAGCATATTATGCTTTTATTATTATAAATATATTCAAATGCATTTTTTTAAATGCAATACCCACCATGGAACACTTACTGGGAGGGCTTAATAATAGATTAGAAACTGCAGAAGAAAAGACCAGTAAATTTAAAATCAAATTATTAGGACCAACCCAAATGACAGCAAGTTTAAAAAAAGACAGACTAAATCAAAAGACTAAAGATTCAGTGACTTGTGAAATAATATCAAGCTATCTAACATATGTAAATTAAAGTCCCAGTTTTTGTTTTGTTTTATTTTGTTTTGAGGTAGGGGAGGAGGAAAATATTTAAATTTTTAAATGGTAGAAAAATGTCCACATTTGATCAGAAATAACTGTCTACAAATCCAAAAACCTTAAGCAACACAAGTAGTATAAACACAAATATAATTGTACTTAAGCATGTCATAATCAAATTGCTTAAAATCAATGGTAAGGAAAAACTCTTACAAGCTCTCTGAGGGGAAAAAAATTACCCATACAGGAAAATAAATATAAGAATGACTTACCAGAAACAATGTGAGCCACAAGTCTATAGAATTGCACCATTAAGGAGATGTAAGACAAGTAAGAGGGGGGAAAGGCACTGTGTAGTAAAAACATCCTTCAAAATGAAGGAAAGATAAAGCAAGAACAAAAAAATGGGAAAATAGTTACCAATAGACTTATGCTTGTAAGAAAGGTTAAAACACATCCTCAGGCTAAAGGGAAAAGTGACCAGGTTCAAATTCAGATCCATACACACACACAAACACACACACACACACACACACACACACACACACACACACGGGGGAGGGATGAGAACTAAACTAGAATTGATAAATATGTGGGTATCTAGCATATATATATATATTAAGGGTCTGGTGCATGAAGTTCGTGCAGTGGGGTGCGGGACCTAAGCCCAGCCTGCCCCCTCTCACATACTGGGAGCCCTCAGGAGATGTCCTACTGATGGCTTAGGCCTGCTCCCCATGTGGCAGGTGACTGGGCTGATCAGGGGAAGGCACCAGCCCCATCATCCCACTGCTGCAGCCACTACCAGCCACCACAACCACCAAGGTGTTTCCATCAACATGGACTCCAGTCCCTTCACCATGAAAAAAATTCAAATTTCTTTATGCATTTTCAAGATGTGTCTTTCACAGGATATGACATTTCTTTCTTTATTTCTTTTTTATCCTGACCTGATGTTATGTTTCCATTGATTTTTAGAGTGTGGAAGAGAGAGGGAGAGACAGAGAGAAACATCTATGTGAGAGGGAAACTTTGATTGGTTGCTTCCTGCATGAGCCCTGACCTTGGCCCCAGCCAGGAAGAAGCCTGCAACCTAGATACATGTCCTTGATCAGAATTGAACCCAAACCTTGTTGTCAGCAGGACTAGGCATTATCCACTGAGCCAAACTGGCTAGGGAAGGATATGACATTTCTTAGCCCTCTAGCAGTGGACCTTCATGTTTTTCTCCAGGAGTGTGGTGAAAATACCCTAGATCACCTTTTTGGATTCTTATACCCAAGTTACTAAGAATATTACCAGTAGCATACAGGGAGCTTAGCCAATGAGCGGTCAGAAAAGGTGTTTCCTCTGTAGTTCACACCAATTGCTGCTCACCTCCAATCACCGGCTCCGCCCCTGCAAAGGCCTAAAGCCTCAGGACCTGGGCAGGGGACCCTCAGCTCCCTCTGTTTGCTGGCTCCGCCCCTGCCCAGGAGCCGCCTGGCTCAGGCCCTTCCCAGGTTGCTCAGGGCCCACTCAGGGCCTACCTTGGAGTGACCTGAGTGCTGAGAAAGCTCCCAGGTCCCAGGCCACTGGGTGCCTAAGTATGCAAATTAACCACCATCTTTGTTGGGTTAATTTGCATACTCACTCTGATTGGCTGTGGGTGTAGCAGAGGTACAGTCAATTATATGTTTGTCTATTATTAGGTAAGATATCCTATATAATAAAAGGGTAATATGCAAATTGATCTAACAGCTGAATGAGAAGTCAGGGGAGTCGGGACTAGGGAGTGGGCAGCGCCAAGCCAGCCTAGGCAGGTGCCAGCAGGCAGAGGGTGGGGACAGTGATTGGGGCGATGGGACTAGCAAGCAGGCGGTGCAAGGCCAGCCAAGGCAGGTGCCAACAGGGAGAGGGAGGGGTTGGTGATTGGGGGGGCAGGGCAGCACCAGGCCAGCCAAGGCAGGTGTCAGAAGGCAGAGGGAGGGGACAGAGTTCAGGGGGTGGGGCAAATAGCAATATTAAAATATTTCTTCTAATTAATTCACTTTCAATGTGCACGAATTCATGCACCTGGCCACTAGTATTATATATAATTCTTTTTCAATATTTTTAAAGAGAGATGGATATGTAAAGTAAGGATAATAACATATTGCCTGGTCTATAGCAATTACAGAATTAAGTATTTTATAGCAACTCAAAGGATGGGAGGGGAAAATTAAAGTATATTGTTGTAAAGTTCTTACACTTTATATGAAGTGGCACAATTTTACTTGAATGCAGCCTGAAATAAGTAAAATAAAAATGTATGGCGTAAACTGGAGAGTAACCACTGGTGTGGGAGAGGGCCACATAATAATGTATAGCCAGTAAATTAAAAGAGAACATAAAATAAACACTAAAAGAGTGGAAAGAGAACAGAAAACAAATGGGAAAAAAATAGGAATATGGCAACTTGTATACCAAACATATCAATATTTAGGTTAAGTATAAATTAAAAACAACATATAAATAAAAAGTTAGAGGAGATAAAGAAGCAGAGCCCACTATTTATGATCTAAAACACACTTTAAATATAAAGACAGAGTGGTTAAAGGTAAAAGCATGGAAAAGCTCGGGTGACTATAATGATATTAGACAAAAAAGCTTCAAGACAAGAAATATTAACCGGGATATAAAAAAGAAAAATTTGTCATGATAAAGGGGGTAATTTATCAAAAAGCTATAACAGTCAAGAAGCTAAAACAGAAATATTTTAAATGTGTACACACTTAATAACATAGCATTAAATTTATGATGCTGAAAAAATTAAAGAAGATATAACTAAATGAAGAGATTTACCAGGTTGATGAATTGGCAAACACAACGTTGTTAAGATTTCACTTCTTCCCAAATTACTTTATACATTTTAAACAATCCCAATCAAAATTATAATTGGCTCTGATGTAGAAATTGGCAAGTTTATGCTAGAATTTATATTGAATTTTCAAAGGCATTAAAATATCCAACATGCTTTTGAAAGAGGAATAGAGATTTGGAGTATTAACATTTCTTGATTTCAAGACTTACTACAAAGCCAGTGTAATCGCAATAGTTATATTGCGTAAGAAAAGACAAGTAGATCACTAACAGAATGAAGTTCAGTTAATAGATTCAACTTTATATAATCAATTAATTTTTAACAATGTTGCCAATGGGAATAAATAAAGAAAATAAAATCTTTCACCAAATCCTGTTAGGCAACTTAATGTCCACAAGGAGGAAAAAATAAAAAACAATAACAACAAAAGAAAATTTTAACTTATACTTATTGTGCCAACAAGCCCATAAAAATATTCCAAAAATAATTGATTATTAGGGAATTGAAAATTAAAACTACAATGAGATACATATACTAGAATATTAAAATAAATCAAGATTGGCAATATAAGTTTTAATGATGTGGAGCAAGGGGGCTCTCATAAATTACTAGTGGGAGTATATTTTGATACAATCACTTATAAAAGTAGATTGACATCTATCTATATATATAAAAACCTAAGCAACCAGATGACTGGACAATAGCTCTCATGTGCACTGACCACCAGCAGGCAGATGCTCAACACAGGAGCTGCCCCCTGGTGGCCAGTGCATTCCCACAGTGGGAGCGCCACTCAGGTGACAGACAGCTGCCAGAGGCGGGGCTGACGGCTGATGAGCACAGCTGTGGCAGCGGGGCCCCTCCCATGGACACTCCCCCTGCGTGCCCTAGCTGCACTGGCAGCAGACACAGTGGGGCTGGGATGAGCAGGAGCAGTGCAGCACTCAGCCTGGGCTTGGGCTCCTCCCCGGCCGCCTGCCATTTTGCGCACTACTTCGTGCTGTGTGGGATCTACGGGGACAGTGGGCTGGAGCCCAAGGAGCTGGTGCATAAGGCTGGGCTGCGGTGGCGCGGAGGTCCACTGATACCCACAGGCCAGGCCAAGGGAACCCACCAGTGCACGAATCCATGCACGGTGCCTCTAGTTTTCTTATAAAGTTAAGCATGCACATATATAACCCAGCAATCTCACACCCGAATATTTCCTAAGATAAATGAAAACCTGCGATTATAAAATGATTCATACATGAACATTCACATCAGGTTGATGCATAATAGCTCCCAATAGGAATAATAAAAATGTTAATCATCAAGAGAATGAATAAGCAAACTGTGGTATGTTGCATATACTCAGCAATGACAAAAAACAATTTAATGCTATGCATGTCAACACAAGTGGACTTTAAAAACACACTATGCAAAAGAGGCCAGGCACAAAAGGAATATAATATGATTCCATGTACATGAAGTTCTAGACTGGATAAAATAAATCTATAGTCTTGGAATTTTGAACAGCAGTTTCCTGGAACAGTTAGTGGTGGGATGTATAAGAAAGGAACATGAGAGGACTTTTGGAGTGATGAAAATGTCTTATGTTTTGTTTGAGGTGGTGGTTACACAATTGTTTACATTTGTCAAAGCTCAACAAATTTTACATTTAAAATGGGTACATGTTATCATACATAAATTATACCCCAATAAAGTTGATTAGAAAATAAATATGAGATAGGATAATCCTAGCTTTGGTTTATTCCAGTGGTCGGCAAACTCATTAGTCAACAGAGCCAAATGAGCTGCAGTTTGCCGACCACAAGTTTATACTATATGAAAAATTTCAGATGGCATTGTTTGGCTGCATATTCCATTTGAGCCATGCAGTTACCAAAAAGATTTCTCAGTATGAGGCAGCCTGAATAGAAATTCAGTAACTGCAGAACAAAAGTTAGTGTGCCACTGTCTGCACGCAAGTATAATATTATGTACAGTTCTATGTGCCATATTTTAAGAAGGTACTTCACTTTCTGAAGATGATGATGCTCTTAATGAGGGAGGTCAAAAATAATGCTCAAGGTTGCTCAAATTGCTTTCAGCTTGGAAAAGAGAAAACTTGAGATCTTGCAGCTGTCCTAAAATACTTGAAGGTTATAGTGGCAAAGACTGATGCTACATCTATTGTCCCCTACTGCTTTCTTAACAGAATCTCAATTGCACTGGGTATGGCAATGTGCCCAGGTGCAAAAATTATTTTTCTCAAATACCATGTTAGCTAAGGTCAATGAGATATAAGCAAACATTGTTGGGCAGGACTTCACAGAAAAACACTTAGAAGATCATGCAAACATTGTAGATAGAAGTCTTCTTTTCCCCTCCCTCCAAATGGAATAATGAGGTAAAAGCTGTAGCTTGAGGCTCCATCAGTAACTATGCAGAAAAGGCAGAGACATCAGGGCTAATGTCTTTGAGACACTGAGTTAATATCATGCCTTATATTAGACTTATTTTGTGAAAACCATTCGCTGTTTGGACAATACACTGTTGATGTTTTTTTGTTATATGCCTGAAAACACAAAACCCATGATATTATAGGTAGAAATGACGAATGCACAGATATATTCACTTTGACTTCAGAGGCATGGTGTGAATGAGTGAGTTACAGATAAAAGGATATTTGGGCAATATAAAGAAAAATTTAATAATGGAGCTCTACAGCAAATGAATGGACTTGCTGGCAATATAGTGACTTCTGTTCAACAGAATTTGTAGGGTAACATGTGAGCCATATTAAATGAGGCCTGCCTATAAAGCAGTAGATACAAAATTATGTGAGTGAATTCCTAAGGGTCATTCCTTTAAACTCTAAGATACCACAGCTGAGATTTTTTAGACTAATTGCATTTGCCTATTTCATTTTGTAACAGTAATTTGACCTAAGGAAGTAAAACTATTTTATCGCACTATGGTAATATTTCCTCTAAATATTATTAGGAAACTAGAAGTAACATTTTTTTGTGTGGATGTGGTTTTCCTAAAGGTCACATAGAACTCCCAGCTATTACAGATTTTGAAAGATGAATGATAGCCATTTTAGTGGTTATCAAATCCTTTTCAAAGGACTTGTGCACTACACAGAATGGTTTCTAAATAATGTTATCCATAATATCAGTTGATAGTCCCTTCAGAAATCCAAATTTAACATAGTATGAAGCTTCATTACAAATGAAGGGGAATTTTTTAAATGAAGCTAAATCCAGAAGGAAGGTAAGAAGTGAATTATCCCAAATGGCTGCACCTATTATCATTTGAAATTGTGTTAATACTGCCGAAGCCAAAATCATCCTTTGGAATACTTCATGCCACACTTTTCAAACTACCCTTCACCTTGTAACAGCAAATATGGCTTAGTGATTCTCATTATTTAACTGACAGTCATGTCAGACATGTCAATGACTCTATACATAACAGCATTAGGATATTCAGGGCAGAGAGCAGGGGTTCTTTTCTTGATTTCAGTTAAGAGTAAAGAGGTTCACAAAAGCTGTCAGCCTTTCCCTTTATTTCTGAAAGCTGCCTGAACTTGTCAGTTTGCTTGCACTGGATTTTTATTGAAATAGTGCAATAAAAATGTTATTACAGCATTCACACATTTAAATTGCATTTGTTCTGTAATAAGGTAGAAAATGTCACAAGACCATAGAATGTTGGATTGGAAAGAGTGCTTGGACATCATTAAGTCCAGTACCCCCATTCTACTTATGAGGCAAGCTGGAGAGGACCTCTCAGGGCCACAAGGGCAATCAGTGGCAGGGCCAATCTAAAAAGAGCATGCGACTCTACCCCAGCAACCCTGGCTCAGTGGGTGAGTGTCAGCCAATGAACCAGGAGGTAACACTTGGATTCCTGGTCAGGGCACATGCCCAGGTTGCTGGCTAGATCCTCAGTAGGGGGCATGCAGCAGGCAGCTGATCAGTGATTCTCTCTCATCATTGATGTTTCTCCCTCTCCCTTCCTCTCTGAGATTAATAAAAATATAGATATTAAAAAAAATAGCCTGTGACTCTCAGAGCCATTGGCTATCTTGTACTTTACATGCAAATACATACAGCTATCTTATATAATCCTATCTGATAAAAGAGTAATATGCAAATTAACCATCACTCCACTACACCCACAAGCCACGCCCACCAACCATGCCCACCAGCCAATCAGGAGCGGATATGCAAATAAACCCAACCAAGATGGCTACGGCCACAGAGAGCAGGAGGGAGGCTTGGGTTTCCCCGGCAATGGAGGAAGTCAAGCTTTCCACCTGCCCTTGCCGGCCTAGGCCTCCACTCAAGGCTACAAATTTCAATGATAGAAGATACATAAACCCAAACAGAAATGGCAGCAGCCACAGATCTGGAAAGAGCAGGAGGCTAGGGTTGCCCCGGGCGATGGAGGAAGCCAAGCATTCTGCACACCCTGGCCGGCCCAGGCCTCCGCTTAAGGCTACAAAGTTTCAATTATAGAAGATACATAAATCCCCCAAAAAATGGCTGCCGCCACGGAGCAAGCAGAAGGCTTGGCTCTGCTCCAGGCTACAAAGTTTCAATTGTAGAAGATAAATAAACCCCAGATACCAGGGCCTCCACTTGGGTCGCCAGGGGGCATGGCCAGCCTGCAAACCACCACAGGCCCCTCGCCCAGGCCACCCCACGCCCCAAGGGAACCCCCACCCTAATCCAGGACATCCTTCAGGGCAAACCAGCCGGCCCCCACCCATGCACCAGGCCTCTATCCTATCTAATAAAAGAGTAATATGCAGATTGACCATCACTTCAACACACAAGATGGCTGCCCCCATGTGGTCAAAGATCCTGCCCCCATGTGGATACAAGATGGCCACCACAGGATGGCCAGCAGGGGAGGGCAGTTGGGAGGGACTAGGCCTGCAAGGGAGGGCAGTTGGGGGGCAATCAAGCCTGCAGGGGAGGGCAGTTAGGGGTGACCAAGCCGGCAGAGGAGGGAAGTTGGGGGCGACCAGGCCTGCAGGGCAAGGCAGTTGGGAGGGACCCAGGCCTGCAGGGGAGGGCAGTTAGGGGTGACAAGGCCAGCAGAGGAGGGCAGTTAGGAGTGGCCAGGCCTGCAGGGGAGGGCATTAGGGGTGACCAGGCGAGCAGAGGAGGGAAGTTGGGGGCATACAGGCTGGCAGGGGAGCAGTTAGGCATCAATCAGGCTGGCAGGGGAGTGGTTAGGGGGTGATCAGGCTGGCAGGCAGAAGCAGTTAGGGGCAATCAGGAAGGTATGCAGGCGAGCAGTTGGGAGCCAGCAGGCCTGGATTCTGAGAGGGATGTCTGACTGCCTGTTTAGGCCCGATCCCACTCGGATCGGGCCTAAATGGGAAGTCGGACATCCCTTGAGGGGTCCCAGATTGGAGAGGGTGCTGGCTGGGCTGAGGGACCCCCCCCCCCCCAGCCAGTGCACGAATTTCGTGCACCGGGCCTGTAGTCCTATCTAATAAAAGAGTAATATGCAAATTGACCATCACTCTAAGACACAAGATGGCAGCCCCCATGTGGTCAAAGATGACTGCCCCCATGTGGACACAAGATGGCCACCACAAGATGGCCTGCAGGGGAGGGCAGTTGTGGGCAGTTGGGGCAGACAAGGCCAGCAAGGGAGGGCAGTTGTGGGTGACCAGGCCTGCAGGGGAGGGCAGTTAGGGGGACCAGGCCTGCAGGGGTGGGCAGTTGTGGGCGATCAGGCCAGCAGGGAGGGCAGTAAGAGGAGCACAGTTGGGGGAGACCAGGCCAGCAGGTAAGGGCACTTGAGGGGTCCAGGCCTTTAGGGGAGGATAGTTGGTGGGGGGACCAGGCCTGCAGATGAGGGCAGTTGTGGGGGTCCAGGCTTTCAGGGGAGGATAGTTGGGGGGGGACCCAGGCCAGCAGGGGAGGGCAGTTGGGGAGAACCAGGCCTGCAGGGGAGGGCAGTTGGGGGGGACCAGGCTGGCAGGGGATTGCAGTTGTGGGGGCCAGGCCTGCAAGGGAGGGCAGTTAGGGGTGACCAGGGCTGCAGGGGAGGGCAGTTAAGGATGACCAGGCCATCAGGGGAGGACAGTTGGGGGTGACCAGGCCTGTAGGGGAGGACAGTTAGGGGTGACCAGACTGACAGGGGAGGGCAGTTAGGGATAACCAGGTCGGCAGGGGAGGGCAGTTAGGGGTAATCGGACTGGCCGTGAAGCAGTTAGGCCTCAATCAGGCTGGCAGAGGAGTGGTTAGGGGGTGATCAGGCTGGCAGGCAGAAGTGATTAGGGGCAATTAGGCAGAGGCAGGTGAGTGGTTGGGAGCCAGCAGTCCTGGATTGTGAGAGGGATGTCCAACTGCCTGTTGAGGCCCGATCCAGTAGGATTGGGCCTAAACTGGCCGTTGGACATTTCTCAAGGGGTCTCAGATTGTAGTGGGTGCAGGCTGGGCTAAGGGACAACCCCCCCCCCCCATGCATGAGTTTTGTGCACCGGGCCTCTAGTAAAAACATAATATGCAAATCGACCAAACAGCAGAACAACTGGTTGGTTGGGGGCAGGGCTGGTGAGTAGGCGGCACCAGGCCAGCCAAGGCACGCGCCAGAGGGCAGAGTGAAGGAATGGTGATCGGGGCAGGGGTTGGGGGGCTGGCGGCAGTGACCACCACCAGTGGAGGGGTAATTGGAGGGGGTGGGGCATCATGGTCAGCCGCTCACCGTCTGGTGCCATCCCCTGATCGGCCCACCAGTTGCCTCCCACAGAGGGAGGCCAGACTGCAGCTTAGGCCCACTCCAGGTGCCTAAGCAGTCAGTCAGCCAGACATCCCCTGAGGGCTTCTGGGCTGCGAGAGGGCGCAGGCCAGGCTAAGCCACCCCACCACCCGCCAAGTGCATGAATTTTCGTCCATAGGGCCTTTAGTGTTTTATATATAATCCCCTCTTATTTACTGGAAATAATTATAAATTCTCATCTTTTTTTGTATCCTTCAGAGCATAAGATTAGAAGCAGCAGTCGTTAATAATGACAATTCCAATTTTATGCAGTTTATGGCTCACAAATATGATTATAAATTAAGCTTCTAATATTTCATTTTCTTATATTGGATGTTTTAAAAAGAAATAAAAACTAAAAATCACTTTATTAAAATTTTATATTTAAAATTGTAGGTAAGAATAATGGAAGATTTCTTCCATAATCTTTGCTCTCCTACTAACAGAGTACTCAGGTAAATGATTTATCCATTTTGTTCAGGATTTACAATGAACTATTTTGGAATAGTCATTATTTTGTCCTTTGTAGTCAGGCTTACTTTGTCAGTGGCAACATGATCGGAAAAGTTGCTTTCAAATGACATGTGACCTTAAATTCAACCTTAGGAAGGAGCTCTGCAGTTTCACACTTGTGATAGCTGGGTTAACCCAGTTCTACTTTAGAGGTTAAGGGAGACTTTACATTTACAGAACACCATCCTTCAGAGGCCAAGAGAGAGGATTTTTTTGTTATCTCTTATGGAGGCTAAAGGATCAGTTAGTTATTAAATTTTAGCACATAATCAGATAAAAGGGTTTGAAGGAAGTAGGTAGGATTTCCTAATAACGCGCTCTAAATTCTTCACTTTGATCCTCAGAAATGTCTGAAACTTGGAACTTTCATTTAACACACCTGTCAGGTAAAATATTTCCAGTGTACCAGTTCCAGGCTCTTGGTGCTAGCAAAGAAAAGATGTGTATAGCTACTATTATCCTTGGAAAGTGTACAAAGAACTAAACCAAAACATAATAAATTCTATTTAAAATACATTACAGCCTTATGACTGATGTTAAACATAGCTTTCACTGTTATATCTCAGAAATGTTTAGACCTTACAATTTCCTTTTTTTTTTTTTTTTTTTTTTTTATCTCATTCACTCAGAAGTACACACTCTCAGACATGGTGTTGTGATTTTTTGTCTAAGAAAAATAACCATAAAACATCTTATTTTAACTTGATAAAATAAGGAAAATTCTCAAAATCTAACTTTACATAAATGTATCAAGGGTAAGAGATGGTTTAGGTTGTGGATGATTTAATCTTTATAAAAACAGAATTGTGGAGCACATTACTTCTATTCTGACTCTGCCATTGACTACTGGAGTAACCTAAGGCAATTTACCAAATCTCTGTGAATCGGGATGTTTCCTGTTCTATAAAATTGGGATAATAATACTTTTTAAATGAGATTTTTGCAATTTTTTAAAAAAAGTATAATCATGTAATCGTAAGAATGCCATTTCAATGTTTATTTTATATTACAGCAAGTCCTCAAACACAATTTCTTGGAATCTGTGACTTTAAGCAAAATGACACAAGAAAACCAATTTTACCATAGGCTAATCAATATACTGGTAAACAAGAGAAGTTATTATGAAATATTTCTGATCACAAAAAAATCACTAAACTTCTAAATAGAGACCCAAAGCACTTCTAATATTAAACATTGAAATAAATGTGACTTATGCATGCAGTTAAGAAAAGTTAATAAAAATAAGTAAGATAGCCCTAGTAGGTGTGACTCAATTGGTTGAGCATCGTCCCATGCACCAAAAGATGATTCCTGGTCAGGGCACATGCGGGGGTTGCAGGCTCCATCCCCAGTAGGAGGCATGCAGGACAGAGTTGATCTATGTTCTGTTCTCACATCAATGTCTCTCTCTCTCTCCCTTCCTCTCTCTCTTCAAATCAACTTTAAAAATTGTTTTTAAAAAGTAAGATAATGATTTTCCAATTTACTTACTTCAACCTACCCTGGCAGCTCAAGTCACAAGGTGGGAACCAGCCCTGGACAAGATGCCCTTCTATCCCAGTACACATCACACGCCCAGTCACTCACCAGGGACAATTGAGACACACCAATTCGCCTAACATGTACATATTTGGGATGTGGGAGGAAATCAGAATACCCAGAGAAAAACCATGCAGACCTTGTGAGAACTTGCAAACAGCACTCAGTGGCCCTAGTTGGGAATCAATATTTTTTTTTCTCATTAACTTTATAATGAAACTAGAGGCCCAGTGCATGGATTCATGCACTGGTTGGGTCCCTTGGCCTAGCCTGCAACCTCTCACAATCCAGGACCCCTCGGAGGATGTCAGAGAGCCAGTTTTGGCCTGATCCCCACAGGCCCAATCTAGATAGGAGAGGCCTGACCCTGTGAGTTGAGCTTCTGCCCCCTGGTAGTCGGTGCAAGTCATATCAACTGGTAAACCAGTTGACCAGTCGCTTAGGCTTTTATATATATAGATGATGTTGAATAAAGTGACATTACACAAAGACCTACTGCTTTTCTTCTTTAAAACAGTGCTAATGATATTCAATCAATTATATCTTCTTTAAAACAGTGCTAATGATATTCAATCAATTATATCATTCATCCAATTATCCCAGAATGAATTTCTAGTAGTGAATGGACTAGATCATATGAAAGGTGGTGTTATATGACACATATTTCTCCCATAGCAGTTTAAAAGAAATATTTCATTGCACTAAAAATATCAGATTTTCATGGAAAAATACATATCTGAAAATACATGTCAGATATGCATTTCTCCATGTTATCAGATGGAATCATAAAGAACATATGTCAAAAATAGATGGTAAAAGTGTCAGTTTGATTTTTCTCCCCTCTAAGACTTCTCTCTTTTTTTCCAAGCTAATGTGTGACATGCCTTTTGTATCCTTATACTCATTTTATTGTCATAAATATTTTAATTATAATGATGTGCATATAAATTAACAATTTTCCCCCAAATGGAGGATACTAGACTCATCTACCATCTTACACGTGGCTCAAAAGAATAGCCTCTTCGGTTGCACAAGTGGAGATTAGGACTACATTATGTAGGGTAAGAAGTAACTGGAAGGGGTACATACGCTTTGGGTACATCAAGCATAGATTTCAGCTGCTGCATTCCAAAATAATTTCCTTCCCTAAGGATGTGTGTAATTTGACTAAGAGAAATATAAAAAAAGTTTGAATAATATAAACAAAATTTTAAAGGGCAGTGGATAACTGGAGATATAACCCCCAAATCTACAACCCCAGGGAATTATACTATTATGAGACTTCTAATCAATCTCTCAGATCCTAGATCTGCTCCATTTCTCTTGTTGTTTCCTTTTGTCTTCTCTTCCCTTCACCCACTGTCACATTTCCATCTTTTGATTTTCAATCTTCACCTTCAGTAGTGTTAAAATGAAACATCTCTTTAGTTTTTTTCTTATGCTTGGGAATTAAGATGCATATTCCTTTATCTTAACAAAAAAAGAGATTAGTAAGGCTTTTATAATTTTCTAAGAAGAAAAGCAGGAGAGAGAGACAGACAGAGAGAGAGAGAGAGAGAGAGAGAGAGAGCCCATTGATTTTTATTTCCCTCTCTCTGTTTGAATCAGTAAAACTAATTACATAGAGTGGCAAGGAAGAAGCTTGTTACTGGTGATCTAACACTCAGCCACTTTCCCCTGAAATACAGTGAGCAAAACAAAACACTTATAACTACTTAAAATTACAATGAAGTGATGAAAATGATTAATCCCCCAAAGACTCAAGTCAAATGTTAAATCAGTCCTCAAAGCAGCTTCCTAACTGAGGAACTGATTTTTAATAGATAGGACATTTCCTTATGCATTATTTTCCATGGCTAGGGTTTTATTTTCTGAAGATATTTGAAGGATTAGACAGCTCAAGAAAGTACTTGGAGTTTAAATTACACCAATATTCTAGTTATTGCCTGAAAAACTTGTGACAGATTCTCTAGTTTATGCTCTAGCTTCTCTAGTGCTCTTACTACATAGATATCCTAAGAATAGCAGCAAATGATAGGTTAATTACATGAGAAAATAAGTTATATTTTTTCCAGACAAAAATAAGAACTACATATAGGTAATAAATGAGAAGAGGGACAGAGAGAGACTATCCTATCTTAAAAAAAAAACACAAATAAAATAGAACAACAACAACAAAAAAAAAACCCACTTAATAAGTACTACTTCCCCTATGGCTGTGCACAGATTCTAATTATATTTTTGGTAATTTTTAAAAAATATACAGGTTACCATAAAGTCAGCACCTATTTGAAGATAAACCACAATATACATGAAACAAAGCCAACAAACATAAAATATGAATAAAAACAGAAATTGTGTTAAAATAACTGGAAAAAACCCACAATTATAACTAATATTATAGGAAAACTTCTATACCCATTAAAATACATAGTATATTTAAGAAAGGACACATCAGCATTTTTACAAAAGGAAAGTTCCTGGAAATTAAAGCTATAGCAGCAGAAACAAAAATTAAGAAGTTAAGAAGCAAAGTTGAGCTATATTTTAGAAGTAGAAGCAAACAGAGATGGATCATAGGAGAGAAAAGAAAAGAAATTTAGAGGTCAGTACAGGAAATCAAATACCCAAAGGAAATGGGAGCAAAGGGAATAAGGGGAAGAATTTAATCAAATAAATATTTAATAACATGTCCTCCAACTAAAGGTCATGTGTATTCAAATTGAAAATACCCACTGAGGGGTATAGGAAAGTTAATGGAAAGAAGCTTTATATCAATGCACATCATCATATATAGAAAAAAGATCCTAAAAAGTCTTCTGGGGTAAGAGGTGGCAAAATAAGTTATTCCATAAAAAGGATGGGTAATTATATTAGTACTGAACCTTTTAATAGTAACACTGTAAATAAAAATATTATAAAATTCTGAAGGAAAATTATTTCTAACCTAAAATTTTATACTTAGGCAAATATCACCACGTATATGGCTGAATAAAGACATTTTAAAATATGCAATGCCTCAACACTTACTTCTTACCCACCATTTCTCTGAATTTACTGGAGAATATTTTCCTCTAAATTGAAGAAGTAAATAAGATAGAACAATATGTAGAATAAAATAAAAAAGAAGTAAAGGGAGAGAGGCAAAAGAAATTAATAGGGTGTCTGTAAAAAATAATAATAATAAAGATAAAGAGGAAAAACAGGTGTCATATGCCAAAACCATGTCTCCATGAGAAAATAATGGACTTGAGAAATCATCTACTATACCTGTACCTATTTAGAGGTTTCACAGTTGGGTGGAAGAGTTTGGGAAAGAATTTATGACAGCCACCTTGAAAACTAAGCAAATTAAGAAACAAAGCAACTGAAAAGTCACACAAGAAATTAACATAAATAGATTATACCAAGTGGCTGATCCGTGAACAATGTTTTCATGGTCATAAAATAAAAACTAAATACTGATTCATTTAAAAATTGAAGCAATAAAATGGGAAGATAGGATGTGAAGGATGCAGTGTATTGATTGTTAGTCATGTAAAGAAGCCCAGTCATCTTCTTTTTTATTTATTTTTTTGTTAATCCTCACCCAAATTTTATTTCACCCCTTGATTTTCAGAGAGAATGGAAGAGGGGGGAAGAATCAGAGAGAGAAAAACATCATTGTGAGAGAGACACATCAATCAGTTGTCTCCTAACGTGCCCTGACCGGAACCGGGGATCAAACCCACGAGTGAGTGCCCTTGATCAGAATTGAACCCTCAACCTTTCAGTCCATGGGCTTATGCTCTAAAACCACTGAACAAAACCAGCTAGGACCATCCTCTTTCTTAAGACACCAATTCAACATTCACAACATAAGAGTATAAATATAGTGTTTGCAAACAGAGCTCAATGACAAATGATACAACCAAAATCTAGGGAGTAGGTTGTGGGGTTCAAAAGAAGTGAGGATGACAAATTTCTCCTTTTCTTCCTCTCCCTCACTTCTTCCTTCCTCCTCCTTCATCACCCCCTTCCTTTCTCTTCCTAGGTTTTATAATTCCAACCCAGTTTTAACTATGTACACCTATTCCTTGAATTAAGAATATAAACAAAAGATAAACTCATATAACATAAAATTTAATGATATATCTCTATTTCATATAATTTACTGTTAATTTTTTGAGGATATAGCTCAGTACTATTGCATAGTAATTATGCAAAGGAAACAGAAAATTGTTATTATATAATAGGCCTTGATGAATGCTTTCAGTGTTAGGATATTAATTAAAAGTTGCATAGTGTGTGCAAATAAATATTTATTGATCTGATCAAATTGAATTAATAGTTTCATATGTTTCTCAATTTTGATTAGGTAGTTAACACATAGAAGACATACATTGCATTTTAGTTATTATCACTCACTATTTTTTACCCAATTACACATAGCATAATGAAGTGGTTTGTTGTCCTTTAAATTAAGCTGGATAATCATGGCATATTTTTCTAAGATGGTCTTGGAAAAAAATCATTAATTCAAGTGGCTAATTTGCCCTTGGCAAAAAATCAAGCAATATAAGCATGTAGTTTTTTAGGTAAGCAAGATGATCATTGACTAATTCTTTTAAATGATGATTGTGTACTGGTAAGAATTGAATCTTTACAGGTAATAAGTTTAACTAATACTATGAGATTGCTACTTTGGAGATTATACAATAACTGCTGGTGCACATTTACTGCTTGCAGTAAGCACTGGTGGACAGGAATTAAACTCACATTTTCAATATGTTAATAAGTGGTTGCTTCCTTCAGTGGGAAGTGTTGAGACAGCATTTGGAACCCTACAGGGGACCTGGTGTTTGGCTGTTGTAGAGTCCCATGGATTGTCACTTCAAGCGACCATTGGTTTCTTCATAGTATTTGATAGCTGCTGAGGCTCTTTCTCTCCCACAACTGGTTATCCCAAAGGCATAGTTCTATACATTTTTAAACCACTGTGCCCCAAATTTAGGAGAAAAAATGTGTTTGGGGTTTTGCTCAAATTTTCTACTTATCTCTTGAAAGTATGGGAATTAGAGTAGTGGCTATCAGCAATTTAAAGTATGTTTGCTGGACTATCTCTTTGTCTTATCTATGAACTATGTCACTGTGTTAGCAACACACAAGAGTAGGGTAGCAGAATGCAGTAAAAGATAGGGAAAAATTTATATCACCTCCCACCTTTGGAAAAATTCTAAAATATTGTTATACCTAAATTCTTGTCAAAGAAAATAATATCCGTAGACAGTAGCTCAAGCTACGAATCTCATTAATTTGGTGTGGTGGCGATTTTCTCCAGCTTTATTAAGACATTTTATCTTGTTGATTTACAAAATAAAATAAAAATAAACTGACTTTCTAATCCAGTGGCTTAATCATATTCCATAAGGCAGTAATTATTTCTATAAAGATGAATAGAAAATCCAAAATGCTATCAGAATTATATAAAAAGATAAATTGGATATTCTGAGTCAAGTTAATAAGGTTAGAGAGGTAAAGAGAAAATGATTGCAAGCTAAAAACTAGAAAGAAAACAAAATGTACATATGTATATAGATCCAGAAAGGGATACAGAGAGTGAGCACACAACTAAGAATCTTATAATAAACAAAATCAATGATCCTTTGTTTCTATGGCTTAGTTCTAAAACTTTAGGAAAATCAATATATTTTCAATTTACTTCACTTAGGAATATTATGGTCTTCACATCAATGGCATGCATTTCAATACTGAAGTTCTTCTTCCCTTGAAAATTCCGTAAGCTAAGCCCCTCTGCTGGTGCAGGGACGGTTTTGCCCTTAGAGGAACTCCCATTTTTACAGGTTCTGTGCAGTGTTGTTGGAGGTCCCTGCCTCTCTGTGGCATTTCCCAGGCTTCAGTGTCAGCTGGTTACTGGCATTACTGGCGTCTTGCTATTGCTAACCCGGGATTTCCTCACCATTGCCCATTTGGCTTTTCACCAGTGCTGCCCTCTGTAGAACCAGCATTATAGTCTCTTTGTAGAACCTCCCCACCCACCACCATTAGATCTTGACTGATAGAGCCACAAAGTTACCAATTTTTCTTTTTGATGTGAATAGGACAGAAAATGCATCATTATTTATATTGCTGTACTTCTGCCAGAATCTAAAGTTAGGCTCAGAACTATGCACCCCTCAATATCTAGGTGCTCATTACAAATGTTATGTAATGAACTTGTTAGCGGGGTGGGGAATGTTTGTAAGGTGGCTGCTGACCATAAGGAAAAGAGTTCACATCAAAATATGATATCCAACAGGGAAAAGGGAAAATGTTGTGGGAAATTTGTTCTTACACGAAAGAAATAATTTTCTTTTTAATTATAATTTCTAACATATCTGAATTTATAGATTTCAACATAAAGATAGGGATGACCCTTATGTTTAGTAGAGAACTAAGAAATAAACATAATGAAGTAAAAATGTTGACAGAAGTTTAAGTTTGATTTCCGATGAGAAATCCATTTCCCCAATAAATTCTTAGTTGCCCATGATAAATGTAACCAAGTTGAGATGAGTCCAGCCTAAATAATGCAGCAGCATAGCCTGCCACTTTCCCTCAATTGATCTTCATGACCTGTTCTTTAGTGTAGGTTACTTTTTTCATTTTTCAAAGAGTAAAGAGAAAATAGATTCCATGTGGATGGAATGTGTCTGTTAAAGCAAGCTGTAGGGAATAAAAAATAAGTAAGAGGAGGATATAAAAAAAAAATAAAGGATTGTTTTTCACTTTAAAAAGAGAAGAATCTATCACTCACTAAGAGCAGTGAGAAATGATTGACTGGGAAAGCAGCATAGTTTGAAAACACTGTAAGCAGAATACTCCACAGGGAACTTGAGGGGTCTGAGGTGTTGGGACCATTCAGTTCCCCTAGGTCAGTGGTGGGCAAACTGTGGCTCATGAGCCACATGCAGCTCTCGAGCTGCGGTTTGCTGCTCTGTTGACTAATGAGTTTGCCGACCACTGACCTAGACTCTCGATTCCAATAATTACAGGCTGTTGTTGTTCCTTGTGATTAAGCCCCTATCCCAGTGGTCAGCAAACTCATTAGTCAACAGAGCGGCAGACCGCGGCTCGCGAGCCGCAGTTTGCCGACCACTGCCCTAGGGGGATCTGATAGGAAGAATAACAACAGGAAGAACACTAATAGGAACATGCTCACTGCTCTTGCAAAATTCAATAGAGCATTTCAGCAGCAGGGGCCATGCTAGAAATGAAGTTAGTGGTTCCACCATCATGCCTGACCAAGACCTTACACTTGTCACAGGCTTTTACCTTGATCACCACATGTCACTTTTTCCTTGTGGCTTCAAATTCTCCTTCATGACTCTACCCTCTTCTCCCCTCGCCTCCATCATGCACTCTGCTACCCAGTGTGTCTTACTGTAACACCAATTATAGCTGCTTCATGGGTCCTGATGTTTCCAACCTTAATGTGAATGAAGTATTATTTTCTTCCTTTGGGGCAGAAGGCTATACATGCCACTGACATTCCTTACAATTCTATTAGCCATTATTCTAAGGATTTCTGTCTCATCAAGGGTCCTAAACACTATTCTTTTCTCTGTGTTTTACAACCCACTCCTCCTATCACCAACTTAGTGTGGAGATGGAAGTCACTTGGTAAATACTATTTAGTTTCTTTGTTAGTTTTCAAGGTCCCTATTAGAACTATTTTTGCTTTCCAAAATATGGAGTTTTCACTCTACTCCAGCCAGTCTGTTCTATGATCAAAAATGTCATGCTTTCTCTACTTCTAATTATTATTTCCATCATGTGAATGATCTTTTCATGAAGTCCCCAGCCATTTGTCATGCTCTTGTTCAAATTTCACTTGTCACATTAGGTAACGCATCTAGTAATTACTGTTCTCATCAAAATTAAATTCCTAATTGTTCTCTATTCCATTTCTGTTAATAACAATAACAAGAGCTACTATTTACTGAACCTGCACTGAGATTCAACAAGGTTAAACAAGGCATTGTTAAAGTTGTGTTTACACTGTATCCTCCTGAGTACCTTCTTGAGTAGAAGTTGCTATTGTTATTACCGCCACTTTACAGGTGCAAAACCCAGGATTATTGTGTTAAAAAGATTCCTAATGTCATTGTAAGTAGCTCAAATAGACTATAACCCTAGTTTTTCGATGTCTAAACTGTGGCTCTTAAGAATTTCAAAACAGCCTAGTATTGGCATAAAAACAGACATCTAAATCAATGGAACATTATAGAGAGCCCACAAATAAACCCACACATTTATGGTCAATTAATGTTTGACAAAGGAGGCAAGAACATACAATGGGGTAAATATATCCTATTCAGTTAATGGTGTTGGGATAATTGGACAGATACGTGCAAAAAATGAAACCAGACCACTTTCTTACACCATATACAAGAATAAACTCAAAATGGATTAAAGACTTAAATGTAAGACATGAAACTATAAAAATCCTAGAGAAAAACATAGGCTGAAAAATAGCAGACATCTCTCATAGCAATATCATAGCAATATTTTTCTCATATATCTCATTGGGCAAAGGGGGAAAAATAAATGGGACTACATCAAACTAAAAAGCTTTTGCACAACAAAGGAAAGTATCAACAAAATGAAAAGACAACCCATTCAATGGGAGAACACATTTGCCAATGATACATCTGATAAGGGGTTAATATCCAAAATTTATAAAGAAGTTATGCAACTCAATACCAAAAAAGCAAGCAATCCAATTTAAAAAATGGGCCAAAGACCTGAATAGACTCTTCTTCAAAGATGACCTATAGATGGTCAATAGACATATACAAAGTTGCTCAAGGTCACTAATACATGAGAGACATGCAAATTTAAACTACAGTGAGATATCATCTTTTACATGTCAGAATGGCTCTCATCAATAAATCAACAAAACACGTGTTGGTGAGGATGTGGTGAAAAGAGAAACCTCATGCACTGTTGGTGGGAATGCAGATTGGTGCAGCCACTGAGGAAAACAGTGTGGAGTTTGCTCAAAAAATTAAAAATGAAACTGCCTTATGATTCAGAGATTTCACTTCTGGAAATATATCCAAAGAAACACAAAAGATTAACTCAAAACATATAAGTACCCTTATGTTCACTGCAGCACTATTTACAACACCCAAGATTTGGGAACAGCCGATATATAAATATGATAGAATTAGTATTTTTTGAAGGTGTCAATAACTAATAAAACTAGACCCTGAAAATAAATATTTTCTTCATCCTATTCCCTTATTATTACTAATATTATTAATGTGCAATCATTTTCTAATATCAGTCTTAATTTATAAGTTAATTCTGTTTTGTGCATTTTGCAAAATCTACAATAAATTTCAAAATATACATTAGTTTGTTAAGCATTAATGATTTCTACCTACTCCTTAAGCATGGAAGCATGGGGCAGACTGACATACCTCGATGTGGGATGGGGGATAAGAGAAGATAAACCAAAGAACTTATATACTTTATGCATAGTCCATGGACACAGGCAAAAGAGTGGTGAAAACCTGGTGAGGGGGTGTGGGGAGGGGCTAGGTGGAGGGAGGTAAAAGGGGGAAAAATGGGAGATATCTGTAATACTATCAACTATCTATCATCTATCTATCTATCTATCTATCTATCATCTATCTATCTATACACACACACACACACACACACACACACACACACACACACACACACGAGTGGCCAGATTATTATGACCACCTGACGTTTGTAGGCAAATTAGCCGTACACTGCATCGTATGGGATATGGAAGCCGAAGGCCTGTTCAAACACCTTTGCTGTCTGCAGTTACCAAGATAAAACATCTCCAATTCGCACAGGAACACAAGGATTGGACAGTCAAGCATGGAAAAAGTCATGTGGTCCAATGAATCACGTTTCCAGTTGCATCATGCAGATGGCAGAGTGAAGTGAGAATTTCATGGAAACAGCATGAAAGCATGCACCCCACATGCATGAGTACAACCCTTCAAGTGGGGGCAGTGTTATGGTTTGGGGCATGTTTTCCTGGCATGATTTGGGCCCTTTAATTCGTGTGGAACAACGTCTGAATAGCACAACATACCTAAGTAACGTTGCTGCTCAAGTTCATCCTATCATGTTCATGGCGTATCCCAGTGGAGATGGCTTCTTCCAACAAGACAATGCACCATGCCACGGTGGTCGTATTGTGCAGGAGTTGTTTCAAGAACATAAGGGAGACTTTACCTTGCTTAGGTGGCCCCCACAATCACCAGATCTCAATCCAATTGAGCGTTTGTGGGACGAAGTTAAAAGAGCCATCAGGCAGCTGGTTCCACAACCATCAAATCTCACAGAACTGGACAGTGCTATTCATCAGGCATGGTGTCAGATTCTTTACATCACCTTTCAACATCTCGTGGAATCAATGCCAAGAAGAATCACCGCAGTATTAAAGGCAAAGGGTGGCCCAACGAAGTACTGATGGGGTGGTCATAAAAATCTGGCCACTCAGAGTGTATATATATATACACTCTGAGTGGCCAGATTTTTATATATATATATATATACACATACATATATACATATACATACATACATATATATGTATATATACATACATACATATATATGTGTATATATGCATATATTGATTTCTTCATACTTTAAATTTAAGATTGGGTTATATTCCATAACCAGTCCTTTCCAATCTCAAAGTATCATTCATTATCAAGGTGTCATTGACAAATACATGGTTGTTGTTTCCTGTGTTGGATAGTTTTCTTCAAAAATGATTTATTAGACTTTTAATGAAGCAATGGAAAGGAAGATTGGACAATGAAGATGGGCATGGGTCTAGAAAGAACTGTAACATTGTACAAAGTTATGAGCATGAAATCCCCCCTAATTTTAATTCTGGCAACAATGTGCAGGTATGCACACAACTAATATTTTATATGTACAATGCCAACCTCCCAGCTGTTGAGCAGTTCTAAGTGATGGAATTTCCATGATTCTTGGTTATCATGAAGGCACATCTTTGGTAGTTTTGTTTTCATTTAGCTGTTTCACAGACACAGAAGTTATTTTTATATGATAACCAGTTTGAGAAAATATGTTGAGTGAAAAACCTGCTGTATTTGAAAACTAGGTTGGATTAGAATTAGATGTTTCAAAATAAGTGGTTGTTAGATTTCAATTCTTTTTTTTTTCAACCCAGCTTGCAAATCAACAAAGCCTAAATTTACTTGGATATATTTTAAGTTTCTACGACTCTGAAAGTTAAAAGCAGAACAACAACTGGTTGAAAAGCAAGAAACCAGCTTTATTGCTGTGTTGCCTGGTGACCTTGGGTAAATCACTTTAAGTAATAGCAATCTAAAAGTCATTTATATAGAAAACTATGCTGTTTTACCTTTAGCTTTTTGAGGGATTTTGAATAATTAGGGGATCAAGGAATACCCAAAACCTGAAGTGAATCTATACTGAATTCTTACATTCTTATTTGAACTTTTTGATAGTAAAAGAAAAAAAACATAATCAGATTATTTAATTTGGAAATGGAATACATCAGGATTGCAAATGAATAAGAGCACAAAATGAAACACAAACACACACACACACACCACACATACACACACCACACACACACACACACACACCACACATACACACACCACACACACACACACACACACACACACACACACAAAGAATGTCTTAAAATAAAATAATAAAACCCCATACCATTATGAATGAGTGTGTATGCCCTACCTTTCTGAGTTTATTGATTTCAAGAAAGCAATAGCTGGAGAAGTTATGAATATCTCCTTGAGTCCAGGCATGCCAAGAGTAAGTGGTGTACTGAGTTATCTGTGAGACCTTACATTGGACTAAAACGTCTCCTCGCCTTTTTGCTTTCCAACATATACATGCACACACAAATGTAATCCAGCAAAATGCTGACAAAGATCAAACATTTCCTTTTCTTTTGGCTCTTCTTATTGTGTCCCTGTGCCCTTCTTTAAAGGCTGCTGTTCAGTTATCTGAGATCCATCTTAGTGCAAAAACAAAGCTTGAGCTTCATTCCTTTGTTAAAATAGTCCCTACTGAGGTATTATTTACTGAGAATTGTGCTTATTTCCTTCTCTCAAGAGTCTAAAGGCACTAGGGATAGATCTTGAATGAAAGCACTTTATATCCTACCACTGGCAAAAAGGACAATATTTGAGGATTTGTACACCTCACTTAACAAGATGAGAACCTTGAAGGAATGCTTTACACCTACCTCAACTCTGGACTGAATTTCCTGCAATCAGAATTTTGCAGTAGTGAATTTGTACGATGAGGTCTCGTCTCGGTAGACAGTACATGAAGGATCCCTTTGTGCAATAAAGAATCTGACTCTAGTTTTTGGTGTTTGCTGATGGCTTTTAAACCTTACCTCTTCTTCTTCCCTTCAGCTCCTATATATAGGCAAGCTAATAAAAAATAAAATAAAATAAAATAAACAGCTGGTGCTTTCTCCTTTGGTGCCTGCAGTTCAGACCATGTGAAAGCTCAGCCTGGCTTCATTTCTAAAAAGATCAACAAAAAATTCCCCAAGCCAGTTTCCTTTCCCTGCTTATTAAGCCATTTCAGACCTGCTTGGGAGCTCCGTACTTTGTGCAGAAAGCCTCATTACCTGAGGAAGAACCTCGTGGTGCATGTATGACATAATGAATCTCTGGGCCAAATTTAAAAGGGGGTAGGGGACTTCATTCCTTTGCTGCAGTGTCCACCACACCTTCTAGTTCTGATAAAATTGATGCAAGTTTAGTCTGGACGGTGTTGCTCAAGGGTTGAGTGTAGACCTATGAACCAGGAGATCATGGTTCAATTCCTGATCATGGCACATGCCTGGGTTGTGGGCTCCATTCCCCGGTGCGGGGTGTGCAGGAGGCAGCCAATCAATGATTCTCTCTCATCATTGATGTTTCTATCACTCTTTCCATCTCCCTTCCTCTCTGAAATCAATAAAAATATATATTTTAAAAAAAAATTGATGGAGATTTAGTGGAATATCTTGTTTATTTCTATAATGTAGTATTCTTAAGATTAGGTAAACACATTCACCAGCTGAAGTTGGTGACTGTGAATTTCTCTTTAAAAAACAAATTGTTATTTCCTGTCCACTTTCCTCTCCCTTCCTCACCATTTAGCATATTGTCATCATTCTCCAAATTTGAATGTTTCTTTAAATAAGTTGTCCCAGAATCATTAACACTCTGAAGACATGTCAACTCCTATTGTGACCTGCCTGATGTCTCTGCATATTTGTGAATTCATCAGCATTTCGGCCAGTCCAACATGTGGAAAAACTATTGCTGCCAATGATTTCTATGTCCTTCTTTCTCAGACCTTATATTCTTCTATTGTCCAAAAAAGATAATTTTGATTTATTGATAATTTTTAATCTTTAGTGTGAGTTAATATATATGAGAAAAAAATGCTTAAGTATGGAAAATACCTGTTTTGATGTTGAGTATGTATGTACATGTATACAATTACACATACATATATGTATTTCTGATTCTACACTATGCGCAGGAGCATATACATACCTTGTTTGCTAATTTATATGGTTATGAATATTTACCATCTAATTGAGAAAAATGTACTGCTATTTTTAAAGAGAAAGATATCATAGATAACATTAATAAAATAAATGGAGTTTTGCCAAATAGAATCTAACACTTATTACATTTCACCTACATGGCCTTGAAAAGTAAGGTTCACTGAAGTCATTACATGAGGCAAGCTATACAATTTATAGGTTTATAGCACATTTACTGAACATATTAAATAACACTGAAAGCTATGTGTAATTCACATTTTATTGTTCCAAAGCTACTTTTCCTCCCCTCAGGATAACTATTTACATGCTAAGTTAGTTATTCTAAGGTTATCTCTGTCTATTTTTAATAAAGAAAAGAGTAGCAAGGCCATTTGTACTTGTGTGAAATTACTCATGATAAAAAAGAAGATTGAATTTATAGCAAATATAATTATTTAAGTTAGCTTTATTTTAGGAGTTTAGAGTTTCAATAACAGACATGTTATTTTTGAAAATAGGTAGTATCATTTTTTGTTGTTGTTGCCATTGAGTTAACAAGAGGAATAAAGGGTAAGGACACAGTCTATAAGCTAATCCTCGGCTTTCCTTCACAGATGCCTTAAATTGAGAGACTCTCCCCTCTAGAGGAAATTCCTGATATCATCCTCTTCCCACCCCTCTCCTTTACCAGTTATCATCCACAACCCTCACCAGAAACTTAGGCAGGAGAAAAAGGGATTCATGATGTTTGTACAATGCAGAGGATGACATGGTAACATCAATGTCCTGATTCTAGACTCTCCTACCCTAATGCCTGTCAAGATCCCTGTGGAATTACTGCTTTGACTGCATATGAGCCCTTTATTTATTTATTTATTTATTTATTTATTTATTTATTTATTTATTTATTTTTAAATAGATATTTTTATTGATTTCAGAGAGGGAGAGATAGAAAATCAATGATGAGAGAAAAATCATTGATCGGCTGACCCCTACACAACCCACACTGGGGATTGTGCCCACAACCCAGGCATGTGCCCTGACTGGGAATGAAACCGTAACCCTCTGATTTCTAGGGTGATGTTCAACCACTGAGCCACACCAGCTTAGCGATATGAAACCTTTAAAGAACTTTGCTCATTAGGGTTTCAAAGTTTCAAGTGAATTCTCATCACATCATGCAAACAAGCAGAATTACAGTAGGAAAAGAGACCCTGCTCAATCTCCATTTGGCATTTTCCCCTTAGCTGCTCTCTCTGCACCCTCCCCACAAGGAAAGGGCTTAATTGTGTGGGAACTTAATCTTCATTGGGTTATAAGAATGATTTCTTAAAAACATGAAGATTTTTTTCTTGAATTTACTGGTTTATCTTCCTAAAATTTTAATAAATAATGAAGCAAAATAAATAGAGGGCAGGGAGTAGCAAAGCAAAAGAAAAACTAATAAGAAAAGCAAGTAAGTCAACCTATTAAAATAAGGGGGAAAGGTATTATCAAGAGTATTCTTTCCTGAATGAAAGATTTTGTTAAAAACTAATAATGTGGTTTTTTTTTTTTCTTTTTTTCCAATCAAGCCCTGGATTTGTAAGTAGAAGTTATGAGAAACTATAAGGATGACTTAAATGCTTCTTAGGAAGTAAAAAATATGAAAAATGGCCTAATGATTAATGATAGTATCAGTCTTTCTGAAAGAAGGATATGGGTGATCCATCTTTTCATCCATCCAGTCATTGTCAGATACTGCATCATGCACAGGGAACACAAAGATGGAAAACAAAATTCAATCCATGCCATCAAGTGCCTGGGAAGTTCAGCCAGAAGCTTCCTCTTCCACTTGGTCCAATGCTAACCAGTCCCTAATCTGAAAGAAAATCAAATGAGTAGATAGGAAGTCCCCAATTACTGATCTTGATGTTAGGATTCTTCAGATTCTTGACATAGTTTAAAATAAAGAAGCACATGGCCACTACAATAGGAGTACAAACAGAGTAGGGTTTGGGCTCTCTAGCCTTCTTGCTCCAAGCAAGGAAATCATAAACCTCTGTCACCCCAATATTTTTTAGTTCACATTCATAAACAATGTAGAGGGAAAGAACAAGAGAAAACAAGTTAGGGCAGGTGGTGTTTATTTTCTCAAAGAAATAGCCATCCTAATATATAAAAACCCAGGATCCATACCATCCAAAATGACAGAAGGCTTGACTGACCAGAAGTCAGTGCTGGGTTGCCATGGCGACCCAGCACTGACTGCCCTGGCTGCGGGAGCCCAGACCCAGCACTGACTGCCGAGGGAGCTGTGGATCAGGCCCCAAGAGAGGCCTGGAGGGAGAAGCAGGGTCTGATCCGTATCCTCCACGGCAGCTGTTGATCAGCACTTGCCTCTTTCTTTCATTCTGGACCTGGCCAGCAGTTGCACCTCTCTTTCTCTTGGGTCTCCACTGGGACTGCTGATCAGCTCTATCTCTCTGACCAGGCCTGTTGATAGGCCCAGATACACTGATTGGCATAGAAACCAACCAATCAGAACCAAATCTGGGTGAAATGTGAGGACCCAATGGTTGCCTAGGAGGCAGAGCTTTTGACGCTGACTGGCATAGAAACTGACCAATCAGAACTAAATCTGGGTGAATGCCTAGGAGCCAATGGCTGCTTAGGAGGTGGAGCTTTTAATGCTGACTGGCATAGAAACCAACCAATCAGAAGCAAATCTGGGTGAAGTGCCAGGAGCCAATGGCTGCCTAAGAGGTGGAGCTTTTGACTCTGACTGGCATAGAAACTGACCAATAAGAACCTAATCTGGGTAAACTGTGAAGGAAGAACCTAAGGTGGGGGCTGAGGAGGGGTTTTAAGGGCAATAGCTGTTTGGTGTAAGACAGGGGTCCTCAAACTATGGCCCGCAGGCCACATGCGGACCCCCAAGGACATTTATCTGGCCCACCGGGTGCCGCTGCCTGTCCTGCTTAGCAGCCGACTCGTCCCGGGCCTGCAGTGCGCATAGGAATTTGTTCATAGTTGTTGTTTTTTAAACTATAGTCCGGCCCTCCAACGGTCTGAGGGACAGTGAACTGGCCCCCTGTTTAAAAAGTTTGAGGACCCCTGGTGTAAGGTGTAAGAAAGTGGTTCAATTTTTTAATGACCGGTTTGGCAGTATAGTGCATATGGCTGGCTATCAGTCTAAATATAGGGATTATGTATTTTTAAGAGCAGCTCCTCCTGATGAAAAAGGCTTTCCCCCCCCACCCCATTTAAGCAATCTTATCCTATGTAATCTATCTATACTACTAAAAGGGTAATATGCTAATTAGACCAGGTCGACCGACCATCTTCCAGATACCCGACTTCCAGACAAAGCCATGGTGTGGGAGCTGGCCTGATTGCCCATTAGGGGCGATCAGGCCAGCAGGGAAAGGCAGTTGGGAACAAGATCAGGCTGGCAGGGGAGGACAGTTAGGGGCGATCAGGCAGGCAGGCAGAGGCAGTTAGGGGCGATCAGGCAGGCAGGCAGAGGCAGTTAGGGGCAATCAGGAAGGCAGGCACGTGAGTGGAGCCAGTGGTCCCAGATTGTGAGAGGGCTGTCTGACTGCCAGTTTAAACTGGTGGTTGAACATCCCCCAAAGGGTCCCCGATTGGAGAGGGTGCAGCCTGTGCTGAGGGAACACTCCCCATGCACAAATTTCATTCACCAGGCCACTAGTATTTTGTAAAAGAAAACTCTGCATAGATGCTTTCAGTGACTTGCCACAGCTCTTGGGATGAAGACAACACTCATACTAAGATGTGCCTCATTGCCACCTCAGCACACTGTGGTCTCAGTGGCCCCCTCTGATTTGGTGACTTTGTCATACTATCTCCTAACTCAGGGCCTTGGCACATGCTCTTCCCCTTGACAGGACTCTTTCTTTCTTATTCACACAGTCACCTCTAAACATACTTTAGATCCAGCATCAACTCCTACCCTGGATGTCCCATTATAGACTCTGATGTATGGGGCATTTCTTTTGCTGTCCTTGCCCAGTAGATTGATTGATTAATTTGTGTGATTAAGATTATCTCTCTCATTCTTTCTCTCTAAGGATGAAAACATGTGTTGTTTTTTTTTTCCTATGTTATCCGTTATCAGAGCACAACATGTCTGTAACAAAAGATTCTTTTTTTTTAATCCTCACCCAAGGATATGTTTTATTGATATTTTTTAGAGATAGAGTAAAGAAGAGAGAGATATCTTTGTGAGACAGAAATAGTGATCAGTTGCCTCCTGTAAGCACCCTCACCTGGATCAAACCCACAATATTTCAGTGTACAGGACAATGCCCAAGCAACTGAGAGGGAAGGACTCCCTTTTTTAAACTATGTATGTATGTCCCTCTAAATATATGCCTAAAGAAATATAAGTATTGCCCTGGCCAGTGTGGCTCAGTTGGTTGGGCATCATCTGGTGCACAAAGAGGTTACCAGTTTGATTCCTGGTCAGGGCACATGCCTAGCTGCAGGCTCAATCCCAGGTAGGGGGCATGCAGGAGGCAGCCAATCAACATTTCACTCTGACATTGATGTTTCTTTCTTTATCTCTCACTCCCTTCATCTCTCTCTAAAAATCAATAAAAAATTAATAATATATATATATATATATATATATACATATATATATATATATATTCAAGATCACATATATATAATTAAGAGAAATTCGATATTTGGTAATATTAAACTGTGCCTCTGTTTTTGCTTTTGTGTTCTCTAAATATTTTTTTAATATATTTTATTGATTTTTTTAACAGAGAGGAAGGGAGAGGGATAGAGAGTTAGAAACATCAATGAGAGAGAAACATAGATCAGCTGCCTCCTGCACACTCCCTACTGGGGATGTGCTCGCAACCAAGGTACATGCCCTTGACCGTAATCGAACCTGGGACCCTTGAGTCCGCAGGCCGACACTTTATCCACTGAGCCAAACCGGTCAGGGCTTTCTCTAAATATTATAAACAACTAGAGGCCCGGTGCATGAAATTTGTGCACTGGGGGGGGGGGGGGGAGCTGTCCCTCAGCCTAGCCTGCACCCTCTTCAATCTGGGACCCCTCGGTGGATTTCCAACTGCCCGTATACACCCGATCCAATCAGAAATCCCTCTCACAATCTGGGACTGCTGGCTCCCAACCGCTCACCTGCCTGCCAACCTGATCACCCCATAACCACTCACCTGCCAGCCTGATTGATGCCTAACTGTTCCCCTGCTGGCCTGATCGCCCCCACTGCCCTCCCCTGCTGGCCTGGTAACCCCCAACTGCCCTCCCCTGCCAGCCTGGTCCTTCCCAACTGCCCTCCCCTGCAGGCCGGATCTCCCCCAACTGCCCTCCTCTGCTGGCCCGGTCACCCCTAACTGCCCTCCCCTGCTGGTCATCTTGTGGTGGACATCCTGTGTCCACATGGGGGTGGCCATCTTTGACCACATGGAGGCGGCCATCTTGTGTGCTGGAGTGATGGTCAATTTGCATATTACCTCTTTATTATATAGGATGTCTATACATACATATACATGTATGTATTACTTTACTGAATGGGTTCATATATATTCAGTATTCTGTCTATTCTGCTCATCTACCCCAAAACTCTTTACTCTCACCTCCTTATAGATAATGGGAATCTTTTTTTTTTAATTTCAATCAAAATGCATATTCACCTCACAAAAGATGCATAGTGAAAATTAAAGGTTTATCCTCGCCTCTTTAGTGAAGTAAACATTATATATATTTTATATGTGACTGGTTAAAAAATTCTGTCAAGATGGTTCAATGAATCTAAGACAGAGTGATGGAAAGAAAAGTGGTATTTTTTTCAGTTCCTGTGCCCTCTAAAATCATAGACTGTGAGAGCTGTCAGGAACCTACTTCCACTTTCTCATTCCACAGATGGAGAAACTGAGGTTGACAGGCAAATTTAAATAGCTTGTTAGAAGGAGGAAGCATGCTACCCATTTGAATCTACACAGAAACTAAGCATGTTTTATGAGTTGAACAACCACCTTGCAAAACACAATAAAAATAATATCAATAGTCACCATTTATTAAACATCTATTAAGTGTCAGATAATGTGTTGGGTCTTTACACAAATTTAGCCCTGCTAAATTTTAACACATGACTCATTAATAATTAACAAGGAATAATTACTTGTAAATAACATTAACACAAGCATTATGTTTAAAATTTTATAGAAGAGGAAAATAAGGAGCATAGAAGGCATGCCTTTTGCTCAATGTCAAGCAGCTCCTGACTCCAAAGTCTGCTTCTGCTGTTATACTGGGCTGCCTTCCAACAGCAGCAGCAGCCCGGAACCAGAGCTGGTGACTCAGGGCTTGTTAAGCTACCCTCAGCATTCATTTTCAGCTTTCAACTGATACCGCTGACATCTCTCCCCTTTGTCAAGTGATGAATTCAGCCAAATAGGCCTTGGATTGTCTATCCTCTTTCCAGTTGGCTAGCCCAGGATCCACTAACTGGTAAAACAAGTTTATGTTTTGCATTTTATAAGCAGAATTGATGTGATGTAAATTGATTATTGACTATGCACTTAAGTGGAGTATTTACAACTAAATATACTAGGTCTACCCCTAAGCCTTCATATTATACTCAGCACAGAGAAATGGTGAAAGAATTAGCTACTCTTAGTTTTTGTAAGGGTATATGCCACACAACTACACAGTTTGGTGTAGGGGAGGGCAGTTAGGGGCAATTGAGCTGGCAGGGGAGCAGTTAGGGGTCGATCAGGCTGGCAGGGGAGTGGTTAGGGGGTGATCAGGCTGGCAGGCAGAAGTGGTTAGGAGCAATCAGGCAGGCAGGCAGGCAGGCAAGCAGTTGAGAGTCAGCAGTCCTGGATTGTGAGAGGGATGTCCGATC
This sequence comes from Plecotus auritus, assembly GCF_963455305.1. Classification (NCBI taxonomy): domain Eukaryota; kingdom Metazoa; phylum Chordata; class Mammalia; order Chiroptera; family Vespertilionidae; genus Plecotus; species Plecotus auritus. Next base: position 192,805,936 of record NC_137771.1, read on the forward strand.
CCACTGGGATCGGGCCTAAACGGGCAGTAGGACATCCCTTGAGGGGTCCCAGATTGGAGAAGGTGCAGGCTGGGCTGAGGGACACAGACCCTTCTCCACCCCCCACATGCATGAATTTCATGCACTGGGCCTCTAGTATATTTATATGCATCATAAGTATAGTATAAAGATGCATAAAAGTGACCATTAAATATCAGTAGAGATGATCTCAGGGTGGCAGAATTGCAGAAGGCTAAAACTTTCTTCTTCATATTTTTACATACTGCTTGAATTTATATAATGAATATACTTGATTTATATATTCAGTAAAATACAACACAATTTTATCCTTGACATAAGAAAAAGATTTACATACTATACTGAGATATGAAAAAAATGGGAGGCTTGATTTTTAATTTTATTGTAGCTGATATACACTTTTTAATGAATCTCCTTTGTCCCTAGATAATTGGAAGAACAATTTTGCCAATTAAAGAAACATCAGTCTGTCTCCTTCATGCTATTTTAGGGAGGGCACATTTCCAAAGATGGTATTTGATTCAATCAGAAGCTTTTTATTGCCCTTCTGGGAAAGCGGATCTGGTATTCATACCAGATTATGTTGGGGTTTTCCAGCATTTTTCAAAACTCAGTGGCAATTTTGCTTGTGTCGTCTGTTTATTAAATGTCCTTTTGATAATTGTCCTGAGTGTCAGGGGATATAATAAATGTATATAAACACTTTTCCAACTCTCCTGCAAAATCTCTCATTTCTCCAAGAATTGAACTTACCTCTGCTCTACTACTGTGAACTTTCTAGCCCTCTGTCACACGGCTTGGGCTGCCCATTCAAGGTTCTCTACTGTGATGCTTTCGGTTTGCTCAGTGTCCTGCAACAGCTCAATAGGTCCTCCCATTTCTGAACTCTCACATGCCACGTTTCACATGGCTTCCATCCCAGGCTGCACAAATGCTGAGGAAGACTTCCCAATGCCACAGTAGGAACTTCACTTTGCTAAACACAGCACAGAACCATTTCTCTTCAACTCTGATCACCATGGGGAATCAAGTTAGAGTGATATCTGCCACGTGATTTAATTTTAGAACCCACGAGACCAGAAACACCATTCTAGAACTTGCTCTCACTTTCTCCCTCTCTCTTTTTTCTCCCTAACTTTGAAAGGCACTTGTTGTTGGAAGGAAACTTTCTTTATATCATATGCTTGTTCTCTAAGAAGTGACATTTGACATCCTCATTTCCTGGATCTAATATGATAGGTAGGTTAGTGGGAGAGAAATGGATCTCAAAAGGAAGATATCTCAGAAGATATTTTTAAAATATTGTCCTGTTAATGTGTCTCATTAACATTATTTGATTAAACACACATTCACTGAGTACTTCCTAATGGTCAGCTGTAGTATTAAGCAACTAGTATTAATCAGGATTCAGTGTAATACTGAATAATCTATAATAATAAAAGTGTAATATGCTAATTAGACCGGATGACCTTCCGGATGTCCTTCTGGATGACCTTCCAGATGAAGCCGGGGCTGCAAGTGAAGCCCAGGTCCCGAGTGCCTGCCGGCTGCCAGAGGGAAGCCTGGGTCCTGGGTGCCAGAGGGAAGCCGGTGCCATCAGCCAGGGGAAGGAAGGCCTACTTTTGCACGAATTTCATGCATCTTGCCTCTAGTAGAATATTTACAGTAACTTTAGAAAAGTTACTCAATGTACCAAAGCATCAGTACCACTATTATTTTTGCAAAACTGTGACAATACTATCTGGCTAACTAGTTTACTTTGGTTGAACAATGTGGTGAATCAGGGCATAGATTTTAGAAGCCAAATATTAGAAGCAAATCTCAGTTGTTTCACTTATTACCTATGTAGTTTTGGGGAAGCCTACTTAATCTCTTTTGTCTTCAGTTTTCTCTTTTGTCAAGTGAGGATTAATTCTAGAAATAGCAATGAAAATATCAAACTCATACATTGTTGTGACATTCAGAAAGTAAATACTTGCACAATGTTTACTAAAATGATCATATCTAATAAAAGAGTAATATGCAAATTAACCACCACTCCATTACACCCACTAGCCACACCCACCAGTCAATCAGGAGCGAGTATGCAAATTAACCCAACCAAGATGGCTGTGGCCACAGAGCAAGCAGGAGGGAGGCTGGGGTTTCCCCAGCGATGGAGGAAGCCAAGCTTTCCGCACACCCTGGCTGGCCCAGACCTGCACTCCAGGCTACAAAGTTTCAATTATAGAAGATAAAATAAATCCCAACAAAAATGGCAACAGACATGGTGCTGGAGAGAGCAGGAGGCTTGTATTGCCCCTGGCAATGAAGGAAGCCAAGCTTTCTGCACACCCTGGCCGGCCCAGGCCTCCAAACCGGGCTACAAAGTTTCAATTATAGAAGATAAATAAATCCCAACAAAAATGGCAACAGACACGGAGCAGGAGGCTTGGGTTGCCCCTGGCGATCGAGGAAGCCAAGCTTCTGCAGCCCTGGCCTGCCTTGGCCTTCGCTTAAGGCTACAAAGTTTCAATTATAGAAGATAAATAAATCCCAGATACTGGGGCCTCCGCTTGGGTCGCCGGGGGGCATGGCCAGCCTGCAAACCACCACAGGCCCCTCGCCCAGGCCGCCCCATGCCCCAAGGGAACCCCCACCCTGATCTGGGACACCCTTCATGGCAAACCAGCTGGCCCCCATCGATGCACCAGGCCTCTATCCTATCTAATAAAAGACTAATATACAGATTGACCATCACTCCAACACACAAGATGGCTGCCCCCATGTGGTCAAAGATCCTGCCCCCATGTGGACACAAGCTTGCCAACACAAGATGGCCAGCAGGGGAGGGCAGTTGGGAGGGACCAGGCCTGCAAGGGAGAGCAGTTGGGGGGCACCAGGCCTGCAGGGGAGGGCAGTTAGGGGTGACCAGGCCTGCAGGGGAGAGCTGTTGGGGGGGACCAGGCCTGCAGGGGAGGGCAGTTAGGGGTGACCAGGCCTGCAGGGGAGGGCAGTTAGGGGAAAACAGGCTGGCAGGGGAGCAGTTAGGCATCAATCAGGCTGGCAGGGGAGGGGGTAGGGGGTGATCAGGCTGGCAGGCAGAGTGGTTAGGGGCAATCAGGCAGGCAGGCAGGCGAGCATTTGGGAGCCAGTAGTCCTGGATTGTGAGAGGGATATCTGACTGCCCGGTGGGATTGGGCCTAAACAGGCAGTCGGACATCCCTCGAGGGGTCCCAGTTTGGAGAAGGTGCAGGCTGGGCTGAGGGTACCCCCCCATGCACGAATTTCATGCACCAGGCCTCTAGTTGATATATAAGCATCCAAGTATTAAATGACAAAAGTGAACATGAAAGAATGTAGTAATCACTATATTTTCTAAATGTAGTTTATTATGCTGTTAATATTAATAATAAACTATCCACATCTACTTCTCCAATAATTTTCATTAAGCCAGGAAAGATATTGAAAATTTATTTTCACAATAGTTTTATGTGGCAATAATCCATAATCATCAAGGAATTCATGAAACGCATAAACACATAAGCATTACCAAAAATTTAAAGTCATATCCAAATTAGTTGCAATAACTCATTAAAGTAGACAAGGAGGAAAAAAATGTTTTTTTGGCAGATGACATCTTTCTCAGAACCCCAACTAAAGAGTCCCTTTGGGTAGAATAAGCATATGTGACCATCTGAACATCCCATTTTGTGGAATGTATTGGGATTGGCTTCCTGCCCTTTCCACTACTGAATTCCAGGCATGCTGTGAAGTTGAAGCAGCTAAGGTCAATGAAGGAAGTGTTGTGGAAGAGAAGTTGTTGGGGAAGGTCATCAAGAATCTGCCTTTTTGATTCCTGAGCTTGACCTGGACAATTGAAGGCTCCTCATTCCCTCCCCTTTTTTTGCATTCTCTTGCGTTATCCACTCCAAAAAGCTATCCCAGGGTTACACTCTTGAGAGAGTAATGTGATATTGAGACTATCTGGACTGGATGCATAACCAAACCGAGTTAAAATCCCTGTGTATTAACTATGAAGATTTAGCAGGCAGGTGCAGAGATTTACTTGTCTTTCGGCTGCCCAAGACAAGCCTCAAAAGTGCCCTTTGCTTATTATACCTACCTGCCAACTTCCAGTCTGAAATGGTCTGCTTTTTTTTTTTTTTTTTTTGGCTCTTCCTACCCTCACTCTGCCCGTTTTGGATTGAACCTGGAAAGCTCCCAAGGAGGTTGTGGCCCAACAGAACTGCTGAGTTTTATGCACCTGCTAAAGAGACCACCAAATGTAATGGGATCTACCTGGATGCCAACACAAACACACTCTGACCTTTCTTCAGCACTAGTAGAACTTTTCTGGATTTTATAAAATTGGTTCGTGATTATGCATGACCTTGGCTGAGAAAATGACAGATAGCTTGTCACTCTTAAACTGCTGTTTTTGCAGAACTGGGTTTATAAGACAGAAATGACGTTATTTCAGAATTGAGATGAACTCTGGAATCTCGCAGCAAGGAAGGAGGAAGGTTTTCTTTTTTCTTAACCAAAAATGGTTCACTTGCCTTTGATTTCCCTTTTACAGATTAAAATGTAGGTCACTCTAATATTGTTTCCATTCATTATGCCTTCTCATTCAATTTGTTATTCCATCTCTTTCTTTTCCTTTTACTGCCCGCTTTCACTTTTTATACTTTCTAACCAAAATTTTATTTTTTTAATATTGCCCTGCATAACCTGAGTATTTTCACTGTTAGTTCTTCCTTATCAATCTCCCCCCACACTAACTTTTCTAGTTTGATCACTGGACACGCAAAAGAACATAACCAACACACTCAGCCTTCTGGCAGGTATGTATAGTAAAAGATGCACATAGGTTGCATGAAAGACCAGGTGACTCAGTGAACTAAACCATACCAAAAAAACTTAGGTTGCAAAGGGTCTATCTTAGTTTCCTTGCTCAATTTTCATAATTTAATCTTTTATTGGTTTCTTAGCTATCAAATTGGATCATCAACATTTCAGAAAGTTACTTACGCTAGTATAACTTACAGCAAAGCCATTTTTTAAATAACTGGATAATTTGTTACAAAAATAAAATGGAAATGGATGAAAATGGCTTGTAGGTGGAGAGAAGCAGTGCTCTAATTCAGTCAACCTCAATTTTTTCATCTGTACAATGGAGAAACTCTATACACCTCAGGGCATTTATTGCTCTGAATGTTATTTGGTATAAGAAAACTTAGAGAATGAATACCGGTTGCTATTTATGATTAACACAATTCTACCACTCAGAGATATTCATGCATTTTATAGGAAATATATACTTAAATTATGAAGTTGTTCAATCTGGGACATTTAAAAAATATTGTGCTGAATTTTCTTGCACTAAAAACACACATGTAACTGATTGACACCATATTGTATTGGACTTTTCTGTAGGGAATAAATACAAGGCCAGCTTCACACATCGTGGGTGATTAAATTGCAGGCATGATGAAAAACTGTATCTAATGACAATACCAGTTGTGAAGTTAGGATTAAGCAACAAAAAACAAAACAAAACTAAATAACAAACAAAATAAAGGGATGTTTGAAGATAGAAAAAAAAATAATGTGGGATTCTTTTTTTATACAGCACTATTTCTTTATTTTCTGCCAGTGTGCAAAATTTCTATGTCAGCTCAATATTTGTTTTGAATGTCTATCTTTAGGAATTAACTATAAAGTATCCAGACTACCTCCTGAGACTTACTTTGTATAAGCAGAACTTTGTATTATTTGGGAAAGTGATGTTAGTTTAAAATATATATAAATATAGATATAGATATCCTATATAATAAAAGAGAAGCATGCAAATTGACCATATCTCTGCTACGCCCACCAGCCAATCAGAGCTAGTATGCAAATTAACCCAACCTAGATGGTGGCAGCCATGGAGCTGGAGCGAACAGGAGGCTTGGGTTGCCCCTCGTGATGGAGGAAGCCATGCTTCCTGCCTGCCCTGGCCAACCCTGGCCTCCGCTCAAGGCTACAAAGTTTCAATTATAGAAGATAAATAAATCCCAGATACCTGCTTCCAGCTGGCCCTAACCTCCACTCAAGGAGGCACTGAAAAAAAAAAAAAAAGGAGGGGCTGGGAGCTTGGGTTGCCAGGGGCTGTGGCCAACCTGAAAACAGCCCTCAGCTCCTCACCCAGGCTGGCCAGGCACCCCAGCGGGACCCCCCATCCTGAAGGGGCTGTGGCCAGCCTGCAAACAGCCATCAGCCCCTCACCCAGGCTGGCCAGACACCCCAGCGGAGCCCCCCACCCTGATCTGGGACAACCTTCAGGGCAAACCAGCTGGCCCCCACCCATGCACCAGGCCTCTATCTATACTAATAAAAGGGTAATATGCTAATTCAACTGGGAGACCTTCCAGGAGACCTTTTGGACGTTCTTCTGGACAAAACCATGGTGGTGGGGCTGAGGTAGAGGTGGTTAGAGGCCAAGAGGGGAGGGCAGTCGTGGGTGATCAGGCCAGGATGGGATGGCAGTTGTGGGTGATCAGGCTGGTGGGGGGCGGGGCCGTTGAGGATAAGCAGACCAGCAGAGGGGCCAGTTGGGGACGAGCAGGCCATCAGTGGGGGTCAGTTGGAGGTGATCAGGACAGTGGGGGGGCAGTTGGGGGCGAGCAGGCCAGTGGGGAGGGAAGGTGGGGGCGAGCAGGCCAGCAGGGGTGCAGTTGGGGGTGAGCAGGCTGGTAGCGGAGGCAGTTGGGGGCAAGCACACTGGCACGGGGGGCAGTTGGGGGTGATCAGGATGTTGGGGGGGCAATTGGGGGGCGAGCAGGCTGGCAGGCAGAGTGGTTAGGGGCAATCAGGCAGGCAGGCAGGCAGGTGAGCGGTTAGGAGCCAGCAGTCCCGGATTGTGAGAGGGATGTCCAACTGCTGGTTTAGGCCCAATCCCTGTAAATCTGCAGTAGGACATCCTTCGAGGGGTCCCAGATTGGAGAGGGTGCAGGCCAGGCTGAGGAACACACTGCCGCCCTGTGCATGAATTTCATGCACTGGGCCACTAGTGTATAGATAGAGAGATAGATAGATAGATAGATAGATAGATAGATAGGAAGGTAGATAGATAGGTATATCTCCAAGGAGAATGCCAATGTTTTACAAACAAAAGAAGGGAGTATTTACTTTCACCATTGGAACAATCAAGAAGGCTTGCCATCGCCCTAACCGGTTTGGCTCAGTGGATAGAGCGTCGGCCTGCGGACTGAAGGGTCCCAGGTTCGATTCCGGTCAAGGGCATGTACCTGGGTTGCGGGCACATCCCCAGTAGGGGGCGTGCAGGAGGCAGCTGATCGATGTCTCTCTCTCATCGATGTTTCTAGCTCTCTGTCCCTCTCTCTTCCTCTCTGTAAAAAATCAATAAAATATATTAAAAAAAAAAAGAAGGCTTGCCATCAACATTAGTGACTCTACACTATCTTCAAGGTGAAAGGCTGCCTATAAAATCAGTGCCTTGCCTGGCCAGTGTAGCTCAGTGGTCGAGCATCAACCCATGCACCAAGAGGTCACCAGTTTGAGATCCCTTGATCCCCTGTCAGGGCACATGCCTAGGTTGTAGGCTCAGTAGGGGGAGTGCAGGAGGCAGTTGGTTGATTTTTCTCTCTCATCTATGTTTCCATCTCTCCCTCTCCCTACCCCTCTCTATAAAAACCAATAAAAGTATATTTTTTAAAAATTGAATGCTTTTTAAATTTAATGCTTTATGGTCTGACCCCACCTAATGTTCCATCCTCAACTCACATAACTCCCTGTCCTCTGCTCCAGCCACATACAATCTCAAAGTACCCATTTCTCTCTTTCTTGGTGATTGTGATTTTAGCTCTTTTTCTGGAACCCATCTCATACTTAGACTTTAGGTATAAATTCCTTTTTGTTTTCCCCTTGGATGCTTCTGTTTCCAAAAGCATTTCGTCCAAGAAATTTGATATCCTGTCTGGTTGGCCATCTGCCACTCACCTTTCAAAATTTAGTCCAACCGTCACATGGAAATACAAGGTACCCAAAATAATTGAAATAAGAAGAGCAAAATTTAAGGACTGACAACTTCCACAAAGTACAAAACTCACTACAAAGTTACAGTAATCGATACAGTGTGGTATTAGCATAAGAACAGACACGTAAATCAACATGAATAAAATTGAGAATAAAGAAATAATTGTATACAGCTATGCATAATTGATTTTTAAAAAGGATGCCAAGACACTCTATGGAAAAACAATAATCTTTTCAACAAATTGTACTAAAACAACTTGATATCCACAAGCAAAAAAATGAAATTGGACTCCTAAATCACACTATTTCTATAAATTAATTCCAAATGAAGTAAAGCACTTACTAAATGGCAATATACATTTTTGAATTATATTTACCAAAGTGATTCCTATCCTATGTGTTATTCCTGGTTTAAAGAAGAGAAAATAAAATGATTAGAGATTTAGTAATAATTGTGAATATCATGCTACACATTTAAAACTCTTAAAAGGCTAAAACAAATTATCTTTCTTAGTTCAATAGTGATGTGTTGAGGTTACCTCTCTTTCAGAAAACCTCAGTGTTTACATTTTAACATATTTCCTTATTAGTTTTAATCATTTTTCTTCCAAGAAAATATTATCCCAAAATTGACATTCTCCTGCTTTTACCTCTGAATATAGGGTCTTTGCAGATGGGCAATGGATGCCCGAGGAAAGGAATTATTTTTTTTCTTTAAATATATTTTTATTTATTTCAGAGAGGAAGGTAGAGGGGGAGAGAGATAGAAACATCAATGAAAAGAGTGAATCATTGACTGGCTGCCTCCTGCACCCCCCCTACTGGGGATTGAGCCTGCAATCCGGGAATGTGCCCTTGACTGGAATTGAACCTGGAACCCTTCAGTCCACAGGCCAACACTCTATTCACTGAGCCAAGCCGGCTAGGGCAGGATTTCTTAATCTGGTTTCCATAGGCTCACAGGGGAGTTTATTTAAAGACATTTCTTCTAGGGGATCCATGAAGCCTCTGAAATTACAGGCAATTTTTAAAGATTTTTTTGTCCAGTTCTTTGGAAAGAAGATATATTTATCAAAGCTGTCAGCACGTCAGGTAATGATTGCCACTTATTTTTTCTGCCCATCATCATTAATAACAGCCATGCTTGTGTGCAGGAATAGTGTGGTCGTAGTACCAAGCTAGACACCATAACAAATTAAAGAGAAATAGAAGGCATCATTCATAGACTCAGCTCTTTAATTGTCAATTGAGTAGATAAGTCTTCTACTTCTTCATTTTTATACACAACAGAGTAGAGTGCAGTCATGATCTCCAGGATCCCTGCTAGTGCCAGAACTCTAAACCCATAAATCATTAGTCACATACAGCAGGTAAGTTAAAGACAGAGAAAAAATAAACAACATAGGGACTTTGGGAACCTTTCACACTGCACTCAGCCAACAGACCCTCACAATTCCAAGCTTAAAGATACTTAAAGCAGGATCATCAGTCCAACCCCATCATTTCATACAGGCTCTCTATCTTTTGATTAGTGATTGTAGTCAATGTGTCATGTGACTGCCTTATCCTCCTAACATCTGCTGGAAAATGGCTTTGAACTACACGCCAGCGCATCATACCAGTACAGTTGTTGATTCCACTATACATGTACCTCCAGAGGGTGTTTCAGGGACTGTTTCAAACACCTCCTGCCCTATTTCTAATTGCCACACTTGAACTCTGTACAACACCAAGGTGGTTAGCCTGCTTCCTTTCCTCCTTTCTCTGTAGCATCTCATCTAACCCAACCAGGGTAATGACTCACTAACTTCCTTGAGCTTACCTCCCTCTTTACCTCAGTTGACTTGGCAGTGCAGAGGCGCATTCCCAGAACAGGTATAGGACCAATCCAAACTTTGTTTGAGGGGAACCCAAGGAAGTTTTGTACTTGAAGGGGGTCAAAGTTTTACCTTTTGGGATATTTTCATTTGTTTATTAAGAAACAAAAGACTCATAAAAGAATGTTTTACCCTCCCCTTTTCCTGCCAAGAGATTCAGATTAAAAGACCTGTCCCAGGAAAGAAATCTTAGGTTGTTCATCTTAGCCTGATTTGAATTAAATATGGCAGCTAAAAAGGCACCAACTAGGGACCTGTTAGCTAGATCATCCCGTGTTCCATTGAGGCAAAAATTGAACTACCATGTTTGTTCTGCTCTTCTTCAACTATCTCTAAGTTGCCTACTTCCTTTGAAGTCTGAGATCCTGTTTCCCCATTTTTTTTCCTCTGTCCAAAATGATCTATATACACAATTTACTTCACTGTCTTTGGAATTTTCAACTTATATGAATTACCTGTGCACACGTATTAAAATGCCATTTTCTCCTGTTAATCTATTGTATGTCATTTGAATTATGGGAGTAAAGGTATTATTTTTCAGCCCCCACACACTTCTGCCCACATGGCAGTGACAGGGACTTGCCTGGTACCTGGAACCCTTTGTACCAGTTTTAGGGACTCAGTTGCTGTTTTGTTTTGTTTTTGTTTTTTGTTTGTTTGTTTTTGTTGTTGTTTTTTCCCCTTGGTTCCTCTGTCTCTCTTAAACTGATGACCTGCCCAGCACCTCTGTTGCTATAAAACCAGGGCCCTGTTATACTTTTTATAATGTCCTCATGGTAACTGGGCCCTGCTGCAGAACCCCAATCCTAGGTTTGCCCCAAACTCCCGGCTTCTTTCCATCTGCAGCTGCTGTCCTTCCTGTTCTATCCCACAGCAGCTAAACATAAAGCTGATGTCTTTAGTAGGTGTTCACAGAAGATGTAGAATCACAGACCAAAAAAAAAAGGCAACAATTTAAAGTTAAATATTAATCATCACTATCCTTAAAAACGGATCATATCTTTCCCATTACAGGGATTTTTTTCAAGTCATGTCCTCCCTTAACCTGCTCTAACCATTCTGTGATTTTGAGAAGCCTTCTTCCTTCTCTAGCTTCTACCACGGAATCACACTCCTCACATAGCTTTGTGTATTTCAGAATCCATCTACATGCTTTACTGTGCAGATATTGTGAACACCTAGTGTCTGCTATGAAGTGCCAGGTTGAATTTATTAGGCAAGATTCTATACCTTTCTCTCACAGAGCTGATACCAGGGCTAGGTTGTCAGGTTCTTCCCAATTATACCTACGTGGGCAAGTGATAACATTATCGTCATATGCAAAAAAAATTAGTTAAACCTGATCAGGAACAGAGACTAGTGAGCTACCATAATAATTGCTGTACTTACCATTTTATGTTTTTCTTCTTGATAATGGTGAAAATAGAGGCATGCTATAGTTGATCGCTTTCTGCTATATGTATATATGATATATATATATATATATGTATACACACACACACACACACACACACACACACACGCACACACACACTAGAGGCCCAGAGCACAAAATTTGTGCACTGGGGGGGGGGGGGTGTCCGTCAACCCAGCCTGCACCCTCTCCAACCTGGGACCCCTCGGGGGATGACCACAGGGATCAGGCCTAAACCAGCAGTCAGACATCCCTTTCACAATCTGGGACTGCTGGCTCCTAACCACTCGCCTGCCTGACTACCTGATTGCCCCTAACCGGTTCTGCCTGCCAGCCTGATCACCCCTTAACCACTCCCCTGCTGGCCTGATTAACACCTAACTGCTCCTCTGCCAGCCCAATCGCCCCCAACGGCCCTCCTCTGCTCGCCTGATTTCGCCCCCAACTGCCCTCCTCTGCTAGCCAATTTGGTTCTGATTGGTCAATTTCTATGCCAGTCAGCATCAAAAGCTCCACCTCCTAGTCAGCCATTGGCTCCTCACAGTTGACCCAGATTTGGTTCTAATTGGTTGGTTTCAATGCCAGTCAGCATCTCTAGGCCTATCAATGGGGCCTGATCAGAAAGCCAGGACTGATCAGCAGCCCCTTTGGAGGCCTAGATAGAAATGGAGGCGTGGCTGCAGGCCAGACCCAGAGTGAAAGAGAGAGGCAAGTGCTGATCAACAGCTGCCACAGAGGCTACAGATCAGACTCTGCTTCTCTCTTCAGGCCTCTCTCTGGGCCTGATTCGCAGCCCCCTCAGCAGTCAGTGCTGGGTCACCGCGCCTGCGCTGGGTGGCCACAGCAACCCAGCACTGACTGCAGGACTGACTTCCGGTTGGTCGAGCTTCCAGTCGTTGTGGATGTGATGGACCCAGGGTTTTTATATATTAGAATATTTATTTATTTATTTATTTATTTATTTATTTATTTATGACAATAATGTTAAAGAAGATGTTTAGATGTTTTTGTAATTTCTTCTTGTATGAACTTGCTAGGGATGCTATAACACAGTCCTATAGACTGGGTGGATTAAACAAAATAAATTTTTGACTGCATAATTCTGGAGACTAGGAGTCCAAGATCAAGATGTCTGTAGAGTTGGTTTCTTCTGAGGACTCTCTCCTTGGCTTGTAGATGGGTGTCTTCCCACTATGTCTTCCCCTTTGTCCTAATTTCTTCTTCTTAGAAGGACATGCATTATATTGATTGGGGTCCAGACCAAAGCAGTCATTTTAACTTACTGGGAAAGATCCTATCTCCAAATATGGCCTGGGGCTTAATACTTAAACATATGAATTGGAGGTGGGAGATACAATGCAGCCCATTACACCTCCTGTCAAATTATAAACTAGATTCCATGGTCAATTCTATTGGAGAAGTTTAGTTTTGCCATATCACCCAAATGCCTGTTATTTTACATAGTTATTCATATCTACTCCATTTACTCTCACAAGTGTCCTGGTTGGTCTGTGTATTATATAGATACCTGAAGCCTAAAGAAATATTCTTGGTTTTGTACAGTTTTTCCTATGTAGCGAAAGCCAACCCAGGAACATCAGACATTACTCTGAGTCAGGTTACTAAATTGTGAACTGGCCTGTGCTTAATAGTTATTTTAATATTAAGTTTAATATTTACTGAACTTATTAAATAATATTTATCAGTTTAATATTCATCATGGATTCCAAGTTTTCTTGGAATATTAAAATGTCGGAGACTTTTAAAGAGATATCATAGTAACAACTTAAGTGTGCTATGGAGCAGATGAAAATTTCAGTGATCTGTACTCTAGAAATAATTGCCTAAAGCACATTATCTTTTTAACCTACTGCTTGAAAATGTAAATATCTGTATTATGTAAAAAACTGCCACTTTATCATTTTTCACAGGTTAAAATTACATTTTTATTCTGTCATTAAAATGGGGAAAATCACCTGAGGGACTAGTTAAAGAAGCCTGTTTCAGAGTTCCGTTCAAATTTGAGTTAAAAAAAACAACAACAAAAAAAAAAACAACAGATTTTGAAGATGGTTAGCAATGAACTGGAACAGATCATGCTGAGGAAAAGATTAGTTGGAATACACTGATTTTCTAGACTGTAGATGACACCAAAAATTCAATTATAAATCTAATTACAACTTTAATTGTTAAACAATCAACCAGGCTACTTTTTAGTTGCTGGGTGTTTTGCTTCCTGCTGACTCACAAGCATGTGCGATGCAGGTGTTAACTTTGCCATCACCATGTGACCTAAAAGCCCTGCTCTTTTCTACTTTCTGTGTGAGTGCTTTTTACATCAGAAACGGCTAAAAGTGTGCAAAAGCTGAGGTACAAACCGTACATCTCTATGTAGGGGCATAAACCTAAGAAATGGTTAGAGGGTAGAAGGGAAAGGGGCAGGTGCGGCAGGCCAGCAATCCCACAGTATGCGTGACTAAGTCCTTTAGCTCCTCTAAAAATGAGCTCATGGTAAATGCATTTGGGAAAATTTCCCAACTACAGTGCTTTTGGAATTTTGATGCCTAACACTGAGATGGTTATATCTAAAAAAGTAATCTTACTTAATTTTACACATCACAATAATAATAGGTTGAAAAATTCTATAATAAAGAAATCTTTTTAGCTTAGTTTAATCCTCCATTTCTTTAATAAACTTGCTGAATATAATTTTGCAAGTGTTACTCAAAAGTCTGAGGAATTAATCAGAAAGTTAAAGAGAAAAATAAAAAAGAAAGAAAGAAGGTTTTTAGGAGTCCTCTGACCAATTCAAAGCCATAGGGTATTTAATAATCATATGTGGTATATACATGTAAGTCACAATCTTTGTGAATATACAGGTGGCATCATTTTATGTTGCGGTGTCATGGAAAGAGTTTATTACCTTGCCTATTTCCACTAGACAGAGCTAATTTTACATGCAAAAGAGATACTAAATCCTGGAGTTTGGCTTATTACAAAAGCAGTCCATGTTTACACTTCTTAAATGCCTAACACTGAGATGGTTATATCTAAAAAAAAACGAAAAAAAAAACCACATAATATTACAAAGATTTAATTTTTCAATTCTCACTGAAAAATTTAGGACTGAGTGGCTGTGGATAAGCAAAACAAAAGAACACATTTTTTTCATCCACATGCGTCTCTCAAATGAAATTGTATGAGACTTAAATTTACAATGCCAGCAGCTTGAAGCAAATGCAATAACACTTTAAAGTAGCATTACAAGATTTATTTTACATACTTAAAATTCAAAAACTCTTCAGAGGATACTGGAAATGGAAAATGTTTACTTTAGAAGCACTCAACTATGTTTTGGTTCAACACTAAACCATAAAAGAATTCGTGAAGCATACCCAACATGTGGTTCTTAGTCTGCTTTTAAATAGATTTTAAATAATTCAAGTGGTTAAAAAGAAAAACAATCTTTAATTATCCAAGGTTATATACAAAAAGGGTCTCATGGATGATCTAAAACAGTAGATACCCACCAAATTTTGTATAAAATCACTTTGTTTTAGGCACTTACTCTGCAGCTCTCATCCAATAGAACTTTATTTAATGATGAAAATGCACTAAAGTAACCACGAGTGGTTACTGAACACTTTAAATGTGGCTAATATAAATGAATTTTTAATTTTACTTAATTTTATTTAAAATTAAATAGCCACAACTGGCCAGTGACTACTTCAAGGTATAGTGCAATTCTAGCCCTTCTAATTTACAACCAAGAATGGAGTTAAAGCCAATTTTTAGTAGTATACATACTGATGTCCTATCCAGATTTTCCATTCTCTCAATGGAGAGCTGAAAAATATATAACCATATCTTGACTTATTTAGCTATTTTTCCAGTTAAGGTTTAGATCTATTTTATAGTAAATTTGAAGTAAAACTATAAAGAAACAAGACATTATTACTATAATAGGTTTTGCAAACAGAAAAACAAAATACACAAAGGTCAAATGCTATATTTCAAATATATATGACTATATAATTAAGTTTATATTAAAACTGATAGTAAACTTCTATATAGATGATGAGCACACCTTAGTTGACATTGGATAACACATTTTAGAATTTTTATAGTTAGCTAAAATAAATTAGTTATAAGTGAATGATTGAAAACTATTTAGGAAGCAAATGATTGTTAATAAAATCTAATATTATATTATTGGATACTATTAATTTAGGGAACCAAAGCAGGATTGTTGAAGGGACCAAGAGACTAATATAAGCAATTTTATGCAAACAAAATGGACAATCTAAAAGAAATGGATACTTTCCTAGACACGTGCAACCTACTAGGACTGAGTCATGAGGAACTCTGAACTGACAAATTACTAGTAAGGAGATTAAATCAGTAATGAAAAAACTCCCAACAATGAAAGTGAAGGATCAGATGGCTTCATTCCAACAAACCTTTAAAGAAGAAGTAGTAACAATCCTTCTCAAACTTTTTCAAAACCAAAAGGAGGATGGAACACTTCCAAACTCATTTTATAATGTCCATATTACACTGCGGTGGGGGTGGGGAGGGATTAAAGAAAGAAAGGAAAGGAAATCACAGGCCAATATCCCTGATTGACATAGATGCAAAAATCCCCAACAAAATAATAGTAAACAGAATTCAGAAGTACATTAAGGATAATACACCATGACCAAGTTAGGTTAATTCTTGGATTCAAGGATGGTTCAACATATGCAAAGCAATGTGATTTACTACATTAACAGAATGAAGGATTAAAATTACATGATCACCTCAATAGATACCAAAAAGACATCCTATTACAGTTAAAAATAATAATAATAACTCTCAAAATTAAACATCCTTTTATGATAAAAGAAATTCCCAACAAATTGAGTATAGAGGAAACATGACTCAATGTAACACAATATATTAAATATGACCATATATGTATGACAAGCCCTAGCTAACATTATAATCACTATTGGAAAGCTAAAAGCCTTTCCTTCAAGATCAGGAAAAATACAAGAATGTCCACTCTGACCACTTTTATTAAACATTACACTGAACATCCTGGCCTAAGCAATTAGGCAAGAAAGAAAAGTAAAAGGCATCCAAATCAATATGAAAGAATAAAAATTGTCTCTGTTGCAGATGACATATACGTATTTCCTAAAAACACTTCCCTGAAAATATTAGGAATGATAAACAAATTCAGTAGAGTTGTGAAATACAAAATGAATATACAAAAATATGTTGTGTTTCTATACAATAACAACAAATTATTGGAAAGATAAATTAAGAAAACAATCCCATTTACAATAACATTGATAATAATAAAATATTTGGGAATTAATTTATCTAATGAGGTGAAATGTCTGTACATTGAAAACTATGAGATGTTGGTGAAAAAACTGAAAAAGATACAACTAAATGTATAAATGCCCCATGTGTTTGGATTAGAAGAATTAATATTGTTAAAATGTCCATCATACCCATAGCAATATACAGATTCAATGAAATCCCTATCAAAATTCTAATGGCATTAGAATTTTTAATGAAATAGAAAATACAACATTAAAATTAATAAAGAATGAAGAATGAATCACAAATATCCCAAAGAGCCAAAGCAACCTTGACGGGGGAAAAAAAATGATAAAGGCATTACATTTTCTGATTACAAATTACATTATAAAAAAATCCAAATAGTATATCTATATATATAAAAGCCTAAGTGACCATTATGACCAGCCAACTGGCCGGTAGCTATGATGCGCACTGACCACTGACCACCAGGGTGCAGACGCTCAACACAGGAGCTACCCCCTGGTGGTCAGTGCGCTCCCACAGACAACCTCCAGCAGCTGGCCAACCTTCTGCGGTCCCTCCCCCCAGCCATCCCTGATTGGCCCTGATTGCCAGCCATGTCAAGGGACTTCAGCCATGCATGAATTCGTGCATCAGGCCTCTAGTTATTAGATAAAAACAGACACATAAATCCATAATACACAAAGAGAGCCCAGAAATAAACCCATACATATTTGTTAAATTAGTTTAGGACAAAGGTGCACAGACTATAAAATGGAAAAAGGTTAGTCTCTTCAATAATGAACAAGATAATTGCCAAATTTTACTTTACTATCTGTTCATGTACAAATAGTCTTATTTGACCCTATAATGAAATGTTTAAATATATCCATAGATTTTACACAAAATGGAACCATACCCCAATCCTCCTCCTAGAACTTGTTCACTAGGGTATTTAAAGGTGCACAACTTCAGCTGACACGGAAGTTCTTTTCCAGATGTTCAATTTGACCTGGGGCAGTTCAATCAAAACTTATTCTTAGTGGGAATTCTCAGAAAACAAGAGATATGGATTTTTCTGGCAAATGGATATGCAGACTCCAGAACTTGAAATCTCCCTGAGAGCAAGTCAAATAATAACAATATTTGTAACAAATATAACAATAAATAAATAAATGGTTTTGGGAAAGTCGATATTTACATGCAAAAAAAAAAAATAAAACTGGACTACTACTTAATCCAACCAACAAAAAATCAAATCAAAATGGATTAAAGGTGTGAAGATAACACATGAAACCATACAACTACTAGCAGAAAACATACGGAGTAAGCCCTTTTACATTGGTCTTAATAATATTTTTGGAGGGATTTGACACATCAAAAACAAAGGAAACAAAAGCAAAAATAAACAATGAGATTACATCAAACTAAAACTCTACTACACACCAAAGGAAACAATCAACAAAATGAAAAGGTAGCATGTGGAATGGGGAAAAACATTCAAAACTCCTACCAGATAAGGGGTTAATATCCAAAATATGCAAATTCTAATACTTGTTAAAGTGTCTACTATCAAAAATTCAAAAGAAGCACATGCTGATGAGGATATGGAGCAAAAGGAATTCTTTTACACTGTTGGTGGGTATGTAAATTGGTACAGCCCCTATGGAAAACATTATGAAGATTCCTTAACAAATTAAAAATAAAACTACCATATGATCCAGCAATTCCACTTCTGTATATATATCAAAAGGCAACGAAGTCATTATTTCAAATAGATGTCTGTATTCCTATATTCATGGCAGCATTATTCCCAATAGCCAAAGTATGAAAAGCTCCTATGTGCCAGTCAACAGATGAATGGATAAGGAAAATATTGTATACAAAAAAATATTCAGCTCAAAAAATAATAAAGAAAGAAAATAAAAAAATAATAAAAAACACGGAAACAATTCTGCTATTTGCAACACTGTGGATGAAACTGGAGGGCATTATGCTAAGTGAAGCTAAGTGAAATAAGCCAGGCAGAGAAGAAAAATACTGCAGGGTATCACATATATGTGGATTCTAAAAAAATAAATAAATAAAAATTGAACTTATAGAAACAGTGTGTAATGGTGGTTGCCATAGTTGGGGGAAGAGGGATAAAGAGAATCTGGCAAAAGGGAACAAACTTAGTTATAATAAGAGTAAGATCTGAGGATCTAATGTACAACATGGTGACTATTTGAGAATATTGTAAGGTATAGTAGAAATTTTCTATGAGAGTAGAACTTAAGTGTTCTCATACATACAAAAAATATTGTGAGATGATGGATTTGTTAAGGCAATGGTGGAAAGTCTTCACAATTTATACATATATCAAAACATAATGTTGTAAACTTAAAATATATTGCACTTATATTTGTCAAGTATCACTCAATAAAGCTGAAAAATAATTAAAAATAAAAAAAGAGTTGATGAAACTCTTAATAACCTTGACTTTCTTAGGGAGAGTTAAACAATAAATAGAGCATGGCATTTCCATATGTATGTGGAAAAATTTTATATATTCGCTATATAACTAAGTACTAATTTTTAGAATGGTTTGGTATAATACAGATTATTTTCTGCCAATAACTAGAAAATAAAAATTTACATTAGAAAATCACATTCTAGTTGTTGAAATACATCAACAAAGGATACTTTAGGGTTGACTATGCTTTGGAAATGAACTTCTTAAGGCATTGAAACTTAATAGATAAGATTATGAAAATTATATGTGATACTTCTATGGTATAATACTGAAAACCTATTCTTCATAATAAATAGTTAAGAATTTTTTTAAAAAATTGCTATTTTTTATGTTGCCTTTATCATTTGAGAGTGGATATAAAAACAGACTGTATTGACTTTTATTCAGAAAACTACTTCCTGAAAAAAGAGATCGAGGATGACATAAACAGATGGAAGAACATACCGTGTTCATGGATTGGTAGAATCAACATCATTAAAATGTCCATACTACCCAAAGCAATCTATAAATTCAATGCACTCCCCATTAAAACACCAACGGCATATTTCACAGACCTAGAACGAACTCTCCAAAAATTCATTTGATTAAAAAAAGACCCCGAATAGCTGCAGCAATCCCGAGAAAGAAGAACAAAGTAGGAGGGATCTCAATACCAGATATCAAGCTGTATTACAAAACCACTGTTCTCAAAACTGCCTGGTACTAGCACAAGAACAGACATATAGATCAATGGAATAGAATAGAGAACCCAGAAATTGACCTGAACCACTATGTTCAATTAATATTTGACAAAGGAGGCAAGAGCATACAATGGAGTCAAGGCAGTCTCTTCAATAAATGGTGTTGGGAAAATTGGACAGATACATGCAAAAAAATGAAACTAGACCACCAACTTACACCATACACAAAAATAGACTTTTATTAAGTTTGTATGTGACAATAGTTGTACTAATGATATTTTCTCAAAGGCAAGTTTGTGAACGGTCATATCTGATACTGTAGCCATTTATGGTTCCTGAACTTAGCAGACAAGAAAGCATGAAAACTGGCTGGGAAAAGTAAAATTAACTATGTTCATCAGCATGATTTATTATTTCTCAGGTTCATTCCTGTTCTTTTATGCTATTGTAGCTGGTATTTTCTGCTCAGCTACTGTCAGTTCCTTGAAAAGATGGTTGTACTAATGATTGCAATAATAATTTGAATCTTTGAAAAAGACAATTAGATGATTATATTTTCCACAGTTTAAAGCTATTAAATAAAAAGGTTTATAAAGTTGGGAAAATGACACAGTTTTGCATCTTTTTCACTAAAATAATATTCATAATTTTGTGATTGAAAAAATAAAAGTATTTTTGTCCTTGTTGTTTTCCCTTACATTTTATTTAGTTAAATAATTGTTCAATTAATTTATTTTGTTACATGCAATTTCCATTTCTATAGGTAAACGTATAAAACGGTACTTTGAAAGAATATTGAAAATTGCATGTGATTCAATCTAAGTTTGTTCTGATTTCGTATTGATACAGTCTAAATCTTTAGGCAAGCTTTATAATTTTACCATTATATCTCACCTTCAATATGACCCTCAAGCGTGTATTGAAAGTAGGAGAAAAACAAATACAACTGAGCTAAACTTTGTTCAGCATTAGATTTGGATCATTTGTCTGCTGATATCACACCAAATGCAACTTATTTTCATAAATCTCAATGACCTCAGTTATGTATGATAGATGCAAAATAAGATCGTTTCATACGTTGTATGAATGTCTAATCACTATGCTGTATACCTGAAACTAATATGATATTGAATGTCAACTGAAGTTGAAAAGTAAAAATTAAACAGAAACTGCAGCTCCAAGGTGGAGTCACTTGCACCCAGGAGAGCAAACCAAGACTTAATTGCACTCTCATCCCCTCCCAGGAATGTGATCCTAAACCAGTCAGTCTAGAATTCCTGGATGGAGACTAATGGGGTATCTGCCTGATAAGAACCTACCTCCCTTCCTCCCCGAAAAAGGCACCTTGCCTGAAAAAAACAAAAAAAATACCCTTTTTTTTAATTATTAATAACCAGCTTGTCCTGCCCAGGTTCTGCCCATAAAAACCTTCCTTTTTTGAATTCTCAGAGCACCTCTCTGTTTACAGTGGACACTGCCCATTTCATAAATCATTCAATAAAGCCACTTCGATTTTTAAATTGACTAAATGATTTTGTTCATTAACATTTTATTCATTGCAATGGAAATGCATTGAAGAATCATTTCATTTTTAAGCAGTAGATTTTAGCATCCTCTTAGAATCAACATGGACCTCTGTGGAAACTTGATTCCTGAACAGATAGAGTATATGTTTAATTTAAAGAACATTCTGAGTGACTAATGTACTAAGTGACACACATTTCATAAGAACAGTAGTCATTCAAAAATGTTCTTTAAAAGGAGACATTGATAAAATCAATTGGAAATGTCCCTGTTTGAGATTAAAAAAAAAAAAAAAAGCACATATGGAGCAGGGTAGAGGAGGGTCACTGGGGAAAAAATATTTTCAACAATAAATATACATTTTTTAAAAATTCAAATTTTGAAAGGAACCCTGTGATTTTAAATAAGCCCTT
The DNA here is from genome assembly GCF_963455305.1 of Plecotus auritus. Taxonomy (NCBI): domain Eukaryota; kingdom Metazoa; phylum Chordata; class Mammalia; order Chiroptera; family Vespertilionidae; genus Plecotus; species Plecotus auritus. The sequence goes on from NC_137771.1 coordinate 192,827,712, forward strand.
TTCTTAATATGTTGTGAATTAAACTTTCTGGAAAAAAATGTAAATAGCTTAACAATGAGCATCTCTTTAAATGGTTCCAAGAAAGAAGTTAAACAATATTGCTTATAAATCTAAAGCCTTTAGGACATATACAAGAACTACCAGTTACCTTAAGATAGTAAAAATATGGATACTTTATTGTTTCCTCACCAATTGATGAGGTATTTCATGCTGTGAATATCTAGCAATTGCTTTGACAACTAGGCATATATTTACATTTTCTGCTGTTCTAGTCAGGGAATAGTTTAACATTGTCTCAGTTGATTTAGTATCAACTCCAGTCAGCCTTTAGACATTTGTCAAGGTAACTGGACCAAGAACACCTAGTGAAGACTTGTCACAAATTACACTGATATTCTTTAAAGGTCTTGGTTGGCAGAGAAGATGTTGAACAGACAGTACATAAACAACACAGATCCATTCAACTATAACACTGGGAATATTAAATAAACTGTGCTGTTTGAAACCCTCCACTAGAGTAAAACCACTGAAATTTCTGACTTTCCTCTCTAGAATTTAAAGCAAAGAAAAACAACAAGTACAAACAAACAGGATTATAACAAATACAGAAAGAGCATTAAAATGGGATGGATTTCAGAAAACAATGGATCTGGAGAATTAAGTCTAAGTCAAGATAAAGTAAGTATCTTGGATTTCAATGAACTAGTAGTCCATAGATTAGCCAGGCAATTGTCTGGAGATAGTACTAACATTAAAATCAACTCTGTAGGCAACAGAATTTCAGAAGGTAAATTATTAAAGGAAGCACGTGGAAAGGATTTATAACTCTGATTACTATTTTTAGTCCTTCAGATATAAGACAATCTTAGTGCTAGAAATTGGAAAAATAATTTTATTTTCCACTTTCAATATAGATCAAGTAGAATACTCCTTTTTAAGATATCCATTTCTTATCTTCCCATTGTTATGCTCCCCCTATATCTTTCTGATTACCTCTTTGTTTTGAGCCTCACCCTATGTACCTGTTTGATTAATAATTTTAGCCAAGTACATTTGGATTAGAACTGATCACTGGTGTTACAATTATGATCAGTTACTATAAATATCAGTTTTTAAGACTTATTTACATACGTCTCTAGGTAACATTTTCAAGTTACTTGTGCATCAAACTGAAAATAGAATTGTGCTACATGTCAGTTAGTATTCAAAAATTACAATTTTCTAGATAAGATTTGCTTGGGATATAATTTAAAGTAGCTGAAAACTTGTAGCAAATTGGTAAAAGCAGTTATGATGCATTTTTTTTTTATTTTAGACATGTAATCTTGACATAGTTGATAACATATGATAGAAATTAAGATAATAGATTTGACTTTTGATATCCTAACACCTTAATTAGAATTTCAAAACTTTTTGAATCAATGGATTTTCTGCTATTTTGAGTGGCAGGAGAGATGAGAAAGAATTGAGAGAAGCCTTTACTGAGAAAAAAAACACAATTATATGTTTTGTAAACAAACTTATCATGGGTAAGTGCTTATACAAACTTTTTAAAAATGAATTTTAATGAGGTTCATTAAAGTCAAGGTATAGCCCAGGATAAGAATCATCGAAGAAAGTTAGCCATGTTAACAGAACGAGTAATTCACTCAACAGATATTTACTGAGAGCCCACCAAGCACAAAAATTGGTTCGAGGATCCAAAACACACACATTTCTCAGTCCTAATTGAGGTGGAGACAACAAAATTAAAGGCAGCAATATAAGATGAGATCACAAAGTTTAGGTCAGTAGCCCCAGTGGGAGATAAAGAATATATTTCTGTAGTTTAGTGGTCCTCAAAATTCAGTTGTATCCGAATTCCCTGGAGAGTCTGTTAGGACACAGAAGGTGGGCCCCTCACTCAAAGTTTCTATATCAATCTGGGGTGAAGCTTGAGGTTTTGCATTTCCTTACTAACAATCTGTGGGCTACAGATAGAGATACAGGCATATATATTCCTCTTTCTTAATCTTGAATAAAATAAGGCTCAGAAAAGATAATTAATAGGCTACCTGAAGTTAAAGGCTTGTTTTTGTTAAAAGAATAAGACATTCTTTTTTTGTGTGTAATATGAGCAAAAGTAATTTAAACACTTTTACTCTTTGCTCTAATTCTATAATAATCAAGAACTATTTGGATATGCAATGAGACTTACTGAGCAGAACTACCATATAGGAAGTCCCTGTGTCTTGTCTGGACAGTCAATTTGGATCATGCGTTATAGAAGAGTGCATCAGCATTCCTGTTTAAAAAATACCTACTTGAATCAATACAAAAACTGTGGTGTACTTGTCAGCAATCAAAGGGAATGAACTACCAAACACCCATACTGAACAAAAGAACCCACACAAAAATACATACATATTGCCTGTTTTCATTTTTATGATGATCTAAATTTTTGTAGCATGAGAAAAGTGAGAGGGTGGTTAGCTGGGGCTAGTGATATGGAGTGACTCTGAAAGCACTAAGAACTTTCAAAGGTGATGAAAGTGTTTTTTTAAACTAAAAAAAAACATGGGTGTATGGATATTACATGGGTGAGTACATGGGTGTGTTCTTTGGTCAGTTAAGAGGCATAGAGATCACATGGGTGTACTCTTTTGTCAATTAAGATGTACGCATTTCAATATATGTAAAGTTACCTGGAAAAATAGCAAGGGGTGATGTGGGATGTAAGGGGATGTACAAAACATATCCTGGTAGAATGTGTGTAGTTGATGACGCCAAAGGAGGCATACAGAGAGTTCATTATACTATTTTGTTTACTTTGCTTATATTAAAAACAAACAAACAAACACAAACACCTCTTTGGATTTTAGTCAATCTCTACTACTTCTTTGGAACTTAATTATCTTAGGTTAGTTAATAAAACAAAGTTTTTAAAACTGGAAAAAGAGGTATTTTTGTTTCTATTAAATTTATAGGGGTGACATTGGTCAACATGAACATATAGGTTTCAAGTGTGGGTTTCTATGTTATAAGATCTGTATATTGCACCAAAGTCAAATCTTCTCCTGTCACCATATATTAGGACCTCCTTCTCCCCCCCACAATACTGTAGTTTTGCATTAATTCCTCTAATAATTATTCAGATACTATTGTTCACTTTGAACAAATTATTATTTGTAGTTTTTATTTACAATTCACAACCTGGCTTCTCCTTCTTTCTCCCCCAAAATGTTTTGAGGAGGGTTGCATTATTTTTTTAATGTGAGTAAAACCATAAGACTAAAACAATTAAGAAAATTTCAACAAACAGGGATAAATAAATCTAAAACAGGGGCATAAATCATTGCAGTTAATCAGAGATTCTTAGCATGCAGGGCAAAAAGAGAAATACAATGGACTGTATATGTGCCTTTTCTGTGTTTTATAGGTACAAAAGAGATCCTCTCCCTTCCTCACTCTGGCATTATATTTGTAAAAGAATTATTCATGTGAATCATCTATAAGTACATGAGTAATATAGTGGATAATATCATGTATTAAACTGTTGTTTTGCCATTAAATTTAAAAATTCTGATTTATGTTTTGCAGAAAATGATTAGTCATTTTATCTTTGTTTAATAATGTAGGTGGCAAGTAAGACTACTGATATTGTAAAAGTATATCTTTAAAAAGTATTCTAAAGGATGATGGAAATGGAAAATCATCACTGGGCAAATACCAAATAAAAAACTTAATAAAACAGAACCATTGATGGATACTAACATTTATGGGAAAAGTATGATAAGAAAAAAGATGTTTACATAGTCTCATAATATCTCTCCAGAAGACATTCATTAATTATAAAAGAAAAAATAGTAACTATACAGTGGAGCAAACTGTCAGACATCACCATGAACAAGGGATTAAAGTCAGCATCATGAGACATGAGACACATGCACAGTATGCACTGCCTTATGTGATGCTCTGAGAAGGGCACATCACCCCTTCCTCAGTATCCCTGCCAAAAATGCAGAACCACAATATGATCATCAGAAAACACTGGGCAAGCTCAATTGAGGGACATTCTACAAAATCAAATGCCAATATTCTTGAAAGGGTCAAGGCAATGAAAGAAAGCCTTTCAGATTGGAGAGGATTAAGTAAACTAGGAAACTAAATACAGTATGGAATTCTGGATTGGATGTGGCAGCAGAAAAAAAAAAACGGTAAGAGAATTGAGGAAATCTGAAAAAAAGTCTATAATTATTAACAGCATTGTATCAATGCTAATTTTATGACTTTGATAGTTTTATTGTATAGACTCTGGGATAAATGTATACACAGTAACTCTATTTGCAACTTTTTGTAAGTAGAAATTACTTGAAAAGAAAAGAAAGCATTCTGAGATTGCTCAAGACTAGCCAACATTTTGCTAGACTTGACTGAATTCTACATTTATGAAATGACCTGCGTCAGAATAATGTTAAGAGTAAATGTTGTCAGCTGGGCAACTTGCCAACTTAAGCAGAGTATTCTTAAAGTGCCTACTTTTCAATAGCATTGCAGCCCATTGATTTGTCACAAACACGTAGCTGCCAGGTGCAATCTCCCTAAACTGAGGCATTGAAACCAGAGAATTCTAGAGCATCTGCAATTAAGAGAGCTGGATGGATATTTCTGATGCACAGAGATTACAGATGAACACCTCCTAAATATTGTACGAATGAGACAGTAGACCATACAAAACACAGATCAATGAGGTCCCCCCAAAAAAATTCTTAGCTGGGTTAAAGAAGTATTTTAGAAAACAGAGCAGTAATCAGTAGACACCCCCCACACACAAATCATAAATTATAACTCATACCTCAATTTATTTATTTCTTGGAAAAATTTATTGATTGATTGGTAAAGTCACACCCGCTGGACTTGAGTAAGATAATTAGTAAAATCTTTTGTGATATTTTGTGGAGAACAAGGAAACTATTGGTAGAACACATAAATAATTGCGTAAAAGTTTTGGTAGTTTAATTACGGGCTGAAATGTCATGGTTAATGCATTAGTATCACCCTGGAAGAAGGCCCAAGGGGCTTTTTCCTCAGCCAAGATTGTATAAATGTAATACGTGTCAATGGCACATGGGACAAAAATTCAATGATGAATGAGCACCTGCCCAATCACAGTTATCTTTTCTCTGCCACATGACCCCTCTATCATGAACACAGCTTCCAGGGAAAGAGAAGGATGTTTGATGCAAAGAAGGCCACCTCCATACTGCCAGGGACTGGCCAAACCAATGAGATTCTTTCTCTTAGGGAACCACAAAAAATTGATCATATTAACTTCACTCTTTTCCAGCATCATTTCTCACTACTTTATTCATCTAACTTAATTAAATATGCCCCCAGACTCTGGACTTAAAGTTATATAGCTATCCCAAAGCAGCAGACATTTTGTATACATGTTTGCCACCAACACGGATTGCCCATAATACATGGTGTTTATTTTTCTTCTCAGTCAATCAATAATAACATATAAAATATGTTTTTCTTTGTTCATGGTACTGAAATTTATGAAGATGGATAATCTATTAAAGACTTTTAAAAAATATCTATTCCAGCCCTAGCTGGTTTGGCTCAGTGGATAGAGCGTTGGGCTGCAGGCTGAAGGGTCTCAGGTTCAATTCTTATCAAGGTCACATGCCCAGGTTGCAGGCTTGATCCCCAGTGTGGGGCATGCAGGAGGTAGCTGATGAATGATTCTCTCTCATCACTGATGTTTCTATCTCTCCCTCTCCCTTCCTCTCTGAAATCAATCCGTGCACCGGGCCTCACATATACTAGTATATATAAACAAATGAGTAGTCTATAGTCTGAGAAAATACAAAATTCACTTTTTAAAATATGGAGTGGTAAGAATTCTTTGACTTTACTATCCCGTGCTTAGTTTGGGTAGCATGTGTTTATACATTGCAGCCTTGTAATGCATACAAGGATAATGAAGATTATCAGGGAACTTACCAACACTTGGATAACCAGGCGTAGAAGGGTCTCCTCCTGGATTCAGTGACACCATGAAGGCGTCATCGTCAAGATTTGCAGTCTTTGGTAAATCACAAGGATCAACATATAGAAGGACACCTCCAAATCCAGCCTTTTCCAGTAGGGAAAGCTAGAAGAGGAGAATAAACTATTAAAAATATTACCGTATGCATTAAAAGTTTATATACTGTCATTTCATGAATGTGACTGAGATGACTCCTTTTTCTGATTTTTTTGCTCTTTTAAAATAAACAGATGCTTCAGACTTCCCAATTATCAAGCCCAGCCAGGGAGTTGTTCTACCAGCCTCTCTCCTTTTTTCTCTATCTCAACAATATTTAATCAGCATTCCTATAATGTAGGTATATGGGTGGACTTTAATCCAGTAGGACAAGTGTCCTTATAAGAAGAGGGAGAGATAGTAGGGATATGTGTACACAGAAAGAAAGCATGTGAGGACATAGCAAGAAGGTGGCAATCAGCAAGCCAAAAAGAAAGGCCTCAGGAGGAATCAAACCTGTCGACACCTTGATCTCAAATTTTCAGGCTCCAGAACTGTGAGAAAATAAATTTCTCTTTAAGCCACCCAGTGTGTGGTATATTGTAATGGCAGCCCTAGCAAACTAACACATAAAGTACATATCAGCCAAACTTTATACGAAGATTCAGGATAATAATTGTGATTATATTCTGGGTCTTCTGAATCATCTTAAAGCCAAATCATCAAGTAATGATTGCATATCTGCTATGAGTGAGATACTGTCTCAGAAGTTATTTGCTGATTTTTTCCCCCAGAACACTTGATATATCATTTTAATTTCTATTATATAATTGCCAAAACTGTGATCCAGGAATTTTAAGAGCTTGAGCCAAGGTCAGAGATAATAACGGATAATGCCAGGGATCAAAGTAAAGTTTTCTGAACTCAGGTTTGGCTATATTTCCACTAAAGCACACCTTTTCTTTCAATTATACAGCCACCCTTTACAAAGACAAATAGACTGGTGAAAGGGTGATTTTTTTTAATAAAGCACATCAGATGCTTCTTGCTGTGATCTGCTTCCTGAGAAGAGATTGAGATCAATACTGTGTGAATTATGTGCCTGTATTAAAACAACAGAATGTGTACATTTTAGAATCGAGATGCATGGTTATAATAACAGAAAAATAGAAATAAATTTTAAAATTTTGAATCTAGCATTGCATAGCACATTCAAACTCATTTAAATAGCTATGTTGTGTATGTGAAAAAAAAAATAAAAGACAGACAAATACTATGTGTTAATTTCTTAAGCACATTATTTTGACCTGCGAGTTCAAATTTTATGTTATTCTTTCTTCTTGGGATTGTTTTTGCCTATTAATAGTTTTGTTGTTTGGCTCTATTATTAGGCATTGTATTGTTAGGATGCCATTAAAGAGGTCTGTAAGATTCCAGTTTTCTTTGTTATGTCTCATAAATAAACTCACCTTCCTTTGTTAGTGAAATGAAAAGACTACTTTTGTGAGGAATATTCACTGTAATCAGACTGAGTATATTCAAGGCATAATTAAAGCATTCTTTTTTATTTCATGGAACATCTTTACTTGGATTTCAAATTGTTTAACTTCATGTATTCAAAGTTATTTAAATAACTCTTCTGAGATTAAGAAGCAATGGTCTCCTGCTTTTGTAAAGAAAAAACTTATTCAAAATTTAAACTTGTTGTCAGAGTTCTAGAAATTATCCTCAACTTTTATCATTACAATTCAGGGAGGAGAGAGGCAGGGAAAGAAAGAAGGGAGTAAGGGAGGAAAGGAGAAAGGGAGGGAGGAAGGGAAGGAGGAAGGAATGAGGAGGGAAGATCTCTTATTTTATTAAGTATCCTTATTATAGATATACTAGAGGCCCAGTGCACAAAATTTGTGCATGGGTGGGGGAAGGTTCTCCTCAGCCCAGCCTGCACCCTCTCAATCCGGGACCCCTTGGGGGATGTCAGACTGCCGGTTATCGGGCCTAAACCAGCAATCGGACATCCCTTTCACAATCCTGGATCGCTGGCTCCTAACCGCTTACCTGCCTTCCTGCCTGATCACCCCTAACTGCCCCACTGCCAGCCTGATCACCCCTAACCACCTCTGCCTGCTGGCCTGATGGCCCCTCACTGCCCCCCTGCCGGCCTGGTCACCCCTAACTGCCCCCCTGCCAGCCTGATCACCCCTAACCACGTCTGCCTGCTGGCCTGATGGCCCCTCACTGCCCCCCTGCCGGCCTGGTCACCCCTAACTGCCCCCCTGCCAGTCTGATAACCCCTAACTGCCTCTGCCTGCTGGCCTGATCACCTACAACTGCCCACCCCCCCGCCAGCCTGGTGGTCCCCAACTGCCCCCCCTGCCAGCCTGGTCGCCTCACGCAGCCTGCTGCTCAGTCGTTTGGTTGCCCCTCACTAACCCCCCTGTCAGCCTGGTCACCCCATGCAGCCTGTTCGGTTGTCCGTTTGGTTGCGATGGTCGCTTAGGCTTTTATATAGATAGATTTTTATTATACTTTAAACCTATTTATCACTGTGACCTGGGGAGTTATTCTGTTTTCACAAATGAAGTGGTCATGGCATAAGATGACTGAAGACCACATCATTAGTTAATAGCATATTTTATTTACTGATGCATTTATTTTTGTAAGTGATTCTGTCCACCTTGCTTCTTTTTTAAAAAACAGTAGGTTTTTATTGATTTTTTTTTTTTAGTGATAAAGGAAGAGAGATGGAGAGAGAGAAAGAGAGAGAAATATTAATGTGAGAGAGAAACATAGATTGGTTGACTCCCATAGGCACCCCAATCAGGGAGTGAACCGGAAATTTAGGTATGTGCCCTGATCTGAAATCAAAACTGCCACCGTTTTGTGCATGGAATGATGCTCCAACCAACTGAACCAGACCAGCCAGGGCCTCATAGCAGATTTTAGACGGAAAAATATATCCTCATAATTTATTGTTTTGTGCTTTTCCCATTCAATCATGCTGCTTTGAAATAATGAAATACTGTGATTTTGCATATTTCTGTTATTTTTTTAATTCATATTATTCAACAACCTTTGCAATGTTTGGTGCATGAAAGAAACTTAACCTTTAAGAAAAAAAAATTTAAAAATATGATGCTATTTTTTGCAACTGTAGCTTCAAAATATTGAGAACACTATATTTTATATCTCTGCTCCTTATCTTTTCTATGCATGAAGGATCCACTTATGTAGTATGGATCCATTATTTTATGCTTTAGGTTGAGAACATAATGATAGAGTGGGATCAGAAAGTATAAACCTAAATCCTCTTATTTTCAGGTAGAGGGCTTTGAGATTTGGATAAAAAAAGAAAAACTACACACACAGTGGCCTAGGTTCTGTTCCTCTGTCAAGATGTTTCATGAATTATAAACATTTAAAGTTATTCATCTTTAACAATTTCTCTAACATGATTTCATCACTTTATAGCCAATATTGGGAGGAGTATATATAATTTCTATTAGTAAATATATTGCTAATATTATCAAGTGCTTGCATTTGTCTTTCAATCTGTAGATATTCTGTTGTTTTTAAACCAAACAAATCATGTTTGAAAGGAACAGAAAACAATATGACTACCATATATACTTAGAAATTATATACAACTTATTATTTTGTGCACTTATATTTGAGTGTATGTGAGAGGAAGAGACAGGGGGTGGAGAAAGAGAACATAGCTTCACATAACCACATGTGTGTATCCCTGGGATTATATAATTTTCTAACTGCATAAACAAGATTACAGAAAAAGCAGAGAGTTTTTCACATTCCTTAGTCTTTGAAAATTTACTATTTTAAAAATTTAAATGTTACCAATATTTTAAACTAAGAATGTATTTAATTGAAGCCATAAAGAATGGAGAGAGACTATGGATAATAAATAATAGAACAAAATATCTCTAAAGGTATCTCACAAATTATCTGTTGTTTAGGTATTTTGCCATTGTATGATTTTTCTATGTGTTGATTCCACTTTTGGGGATATATCCTAAGAATTCCAAAATACCAATCAGAAAGAATACATGCACCCCTATGTTCATAGCAGTGTTATTTACAATAACTAAGATCTAGAAACAGTCCAAGTGGCCATCCGTAGATGAGTGGATAGAAAAATCTGTAGTACATTTATACAATGGAATACGATGCAGCAGTAAACAAAGAAGGATCTCGCCCTAACCTGTTTGGCTCAGTGGATAGAGCGTCGGCCTGCAGACTGAAAGGTCCCAGGTTCGATTCCGGTCAAGGGCATGCACCTTGGTTGCGGGCACATCCCCAGTAGGAGGTGTGCAGGAGGCAGCTGATAGATGTTTCTCTCTCATCGATGTTTCTAACTCTCTATACCTCTCCCTTCCTCTCTGTAAAAAATCAATAAAATATATTAAAAAAATAAAAAGAAGGATCTCCTGCCCTTTGAGACAGCAGTGGATGGACCTGGAGATTATTATGCTAAGCTAAATAAGCCAGTCAGAAAAAGAAAATATGTGATCTCACTTATATGTGGAATCTAATGAGCAAAATGAACTGATGAACACAATAGAACCAGACACATGGATCCATGGAACAGACTAACTAATGTTAGAAGGGAGGGGAGTAGGAGAGACTGGATAAAACAAGGTGAACATATATACACTAGAGGCCTAGTATACAACATTTGTGCATGGGGGTGGGTGGGCAGAGGAGTCCCTCAGCCTGGCCTGCACCCTTGGGGGATGTCTGACTGCCAGTTTAGGCCTGATCCTTTCACTCTCGCAATCCAGGATGCCACATGAACCAGTGACCATACTTTTCATACAAGTGAAAGGCATCTTGCTGTTGTATGGGCAGCTACATTTCTTTGCCCTAATTATAAAAAGTAGTACATAACATGATCCTTCTGAGGCAGTAGTACCATTTTCCCCATCTTAGGGTGGAAAACTGAAGCAGAGACAAGTTAAGTAATTGGCTTTGTCACGCAGTTATAAGTGTCAGAATCAGGGCTCACCACAAAATGTACAAGCCAGAGTCCATGCATGTCATCGCTGCATCATCCTGTATTCTCAGTGTTAGAGTAGTCTTGGCAGGTTTTAATTTTTAAATCTAAGAGACTATTCCCAATATATAGGGTAGAGTCCCTAGGCCTGGCTGGCAATCAGGGCTGATCTGTGGAGTGACCGGCTGGAGGGGCGATCTGGGGGCCTTGGCCCCTGATCGCCACCTCTGGTCCCTTCCCTTTTAGGGGGCAGGCACTCAATGTAGGAGCTGTGCCCTCCTGTGTTGAGTGTCTGCACCCTGGTGGTCAGTGGGCATCATAGTGACCAGTCATTCTGCCGGTTGTTCCACTGTTCAGTTGATTTACATATTAGGTTTTTGTTACATAGGATAGCCAATGAACACAGACAACAGTGTGGTGAAGGCCAGAGGAGGGCAAAGAGGAAGGAAATGGGGGTCATTTATACTAATCTCAAAAACAAAAAAATTAATATTTCTAATTCTGCTGCTTACGAAAATTGTTTCTATATCAGAAATAATAAACAGAATCCCAATTTTCCTTGCACATAAAGACAAAAAAGACCTTGGTGACTAGATGTATATTTGATGTTCAATGTTTTCTTAATTTATACCATTGTGAATCCTGATATAAACATTAAAAAAAAGACAAGTTTTAACAGTGTTTCTTTTTTAACTGAAATTTTTATACATAACTCTTCCCCAAGGTGGGTAGCTATGAAGGGGAGATATGAGAAAAATTAAGTGGATATTAACATAAGAAAGAATATGTCAATTTACCTTTAAATTTCATCTTAGAAAAACTACAAATCCTGCATCAATTACAGGTGTTATATGGTGTTTAAAGCTGCTAGGAATACATGCAAACTTATGTAATTGTTTTTATGTAGCTTGGCTTATAACCAACATGGATTAAGAGTAAGAGGTCTTGAACTGAATCAGCTATTAGCCAAGGGGTTCTGGGCATGCCCCTGAAGAGTTATAGAGTTCAACTTTCTCATCCATAAAAAGAGATGGCATTTGCCCTGCCAGTCACACAAAATGACTAGAGGATTTTGAGAAGAGTAAAATGCTGCACAGTGTGTGAAGTGTTTTGTTTTGTTTTGTTTTGTTTTCTGTGGTGATGATGATAAAAAAAAGGAAGAGGAGGAGAAGCAAGTTAGTAATTAAGGGGATATATATGTTTTTTTTTCTTTTTTTACATTTATCTGTGGTAGAGAGTGGTATCAGGAAAGAAAAACAAAACAAATTATCTTAAAAATAATTTTTCTTGACATCAACATGAAACTTCGTGGGTTTACTTCCAAAAAGTAAACATTCACGTAACCTAAGGTACTCTTCCTTTGTTGTTCACAAATTGCCAGGCTCTGTTTCCTTCTGTGAGATTGGAGGAAGCACAACTAAAAGAAAAATCCTAAAATCCACCAAATCATACTTTTTCCTTTCCCAAACATTAGGGTTTTTAAATGTTTACAATTCTACTACTTAAAATATTAGTTTTAACTATTTTAAAATTAGAATAGTTATTACATTTAACTTACCAATCAAGGAAACACAAATTTTTGTTACCTTATTATTGATTTTTTCTTCATTAAATAAAGCAGTCAACTTCACTGAGATATAATTTCTCAACTCCTCTGATAATTAATTTATTCAATGATATAAAACCTGAGACATAGGATAATTAAACAGATATGAATAGCAAAGGGATGTTTTCATTCCAGGCATGCTAAAGGATTACATACACATACATGCACATGAAGTATTCATAGTTTTGTGTTTTAAGGGAACTAATGCAAACATCTGGCAGAAAATTCCATCAGAATAGAAATAGCTTCCATATTATCCTTTCTCATATCACTAATTAGCAAGATTTATAGTTGCCAAACAAGAGTCAGAGTGCACATATCTTGTCCCCGTGTGGTTTATAGATCATCATTGCATTTCTGCCTAATATAATTTGACGAAGGCTTTTTACAGCACAAATACATCTGATATCACAGAGTTTCCACTTTCTTGGTCCAGAAAGGCTTTTGATTTTCTTGAGAATCAAGAACAAAAATTGAAGAACTAAAATATCTACACGTACATTTTCATTCAGTATATTTTAGATAATTTTAAAAGAGATAAGATAGCAGAGGTCCATTCTGACTCTGAGTTAACCTTTTTAACACTATATTAACTGTTAAATCAACCTGCTACATGTTCTCATTACAGATGCCTAGAAGTATAGTTAAAGTATTATTTCAGTGGATTGTATCCAGGGTGACTGAGCAAACTTCCTTCATTCCTTTCTCTCCTTTCCACTACTGTATTAAGAGAATATGCTGGGCGGAGAACACATCCAGTTTAATGCTTGAATGCACAGAAATGAAGGGAAAGATACCTTGGATGTATAGTTCTCAATGTGATGAACAGCAATAGAGTACCAATGAACAAACACACACAAATAGAAACAGATGTGAAAGATTGAAAGAGGAAAGAACGTAACCCAACTGATCTTATTTTTCACGGCTTTTCCCCACGTGGGTTTATCACAATGGAAAATAAGTGTCTTTTCTCTCATAAGAGAATGGTTTCCCATATAGGAATGTCTTTCCATGGGAATACACCTATATGTTATTAAATAAATGACATTTAAGCAAAAATGATGTTAAGCCAATATATCTACCTATCCTAAGCATTTCTAAAAACATTTATAAGGTATTGTGCACATCAAAGAGGAGTAAATAATTACTTTGTTTTCTTGTTTAATTAAATAAGTTTTGCTCATGTTGTGATAACAGGTTTATTTGAAAGTGAAAGTAATTTGTTATAGAACGGCAGCTTTTGTAAATGGAAATTTCTACAATGGAACATTGTGAGATGCTTAAATATTAACCAGACATATTGCTCACTCTCTGCACTAAATTTTAGAAACTTAATACAAATTAAGTACATACTTTATTGCTGGATCTTGCTTACCAGAGCTAAGAAATCCACAACATTCAATTCTAATTAAAAATGAAATTGAACTACAATTCCCTTGAAAACAAGGGCTGATCAGACTCAATAAGCTTTACTTAATTTATTTCAGAAGCAAATAATTGAGCTGCTCATAGACAAAAAAAAAAAAAAAAAGCTTACATTGGTAAAGAAATACATGCTTCCAAATCTTTTGCAATTCTATTGTATTTCACAGCTATTATAATGTTCACATTTGATTACATATCATATATATATATATTTAAAGATATTTAAAGAACATACCAAATCCTTTGACCTTTCTCATTCATAACTTCTATATGCATGCTTATTAGGGATGCATCATAAATTACATATGTGAACATGTTTTGAATTTTAAAAGAGAGATAAAAACATTATTCTTTATTATAACTTTTTCAATTGGATTAGTTATTTTTAAAAGGACTTGCCCAAATGCTTGATTAATATCTAACATTAGTGTAACAACCACCCCAGGAGATTTTTAAGGTTAATTTTATTTTCTTTTTTATATTTGGTTTTATGGTAAGAAAACTGTGGCTCAATGAAGTATTGTGATGTTTTCCATGGTTATGTAGCTTGTAATACTGAAAACATGAACAGTGATTTTAAAATAGAAAAATGGAAAAATAAACAGGAGTAAAGAGCAGAGCAAATGATTCTTTTGTGTTTCTAATTGTTTTATATAAAGATTCATTTGAGATCACAATGGTTCTAACATGACCATCCCTAGAAGTTTCAAAATGAATTAACTTCATCTTCAGAAAATGTAGATATGAAATTGAGTTAAGGAGCACTATCTCCAGAATAGTCCTGAACAGTATCTCCATGGAGTTCTGACTTCTATATAAGAAGAGACAGTGTAATAATTGGAGTTGCCCAGCAATAAAATAAATATGAATACTTCTTCAGAAGATAGAGTTCATGCATGAGATATGCCCATCTGTCAAGGAATTCGTAGACATCACCTTAGCACTGAACAGAAGTTTTATCTAAATCTACTTCTCTACTAGTACCTGTTTTATACAGGTCCACTAAATAAGGTAAATTTAATAATACATAATACTTTGAAACATGAATAAGTAAAATATTATCATTGTAATTATTAGTCTTGCAATATACTTTTTATAAGAAGATCTAAAAAATGTTTAAGAGAGTAAAAAAATGTGCAGGTAATAAAGATGGATGAACACATCATCAGAACATGTGTTGGGTTACAAAAAAGTAAGATAAATAATAAACATCAAATAAAGTACAAGAAAAAATAAAGCATATACATTTTTACAATGAAAAAAAATACGTATATTAATTGTCCTATTAAAGTCAGAAATGTTTTAATCGAATCAAATAGAATGAAATCCTAGCAATATGTTTTTAGAAGAATCCTTCTAGAAACAAAATAATAGTCTATAAAATGATAAGCAGATAGATACCTGATTGATAAAAATAAAGAGAAGAAGTAAATGCATACAACTATCTGAAATTAAAAGCAACAAAGATGGCCCTAGCTGGTTTGGCTCAGCAGATAGAGTGTTAGCCTGGGGACTGAAGATTTCTAGGTTTGATTCTGGTCAAGGGCACATGCCCTGGTTGCTGGCTTGGTCCCCAGTGGGGGGCGTGCAGAAGGCAGCCAATCAATGATTCTCTCTCATCACTGATGTTTCTATCTCTCTTTCTCTCCCTCCCCCTTCCTCTCTGAAATCAATAAAATATATATGTTTTTAAAAAGCAACAAAGATGAAAAATATATGCTATAGGATGATGAAAAAGCATCAAAGAAGTAAAGGATGTGCCATAAATCTGAGTGCATTAAGTAATCAAATGACAAAGTAAGAATATATTCATAATACAGGATAGAAGTCTAAAAATAAAATTATGTGGGAGATCTTTCAGAATTGGACACATTCTAAAAGGCAAAAAATATAAGGATATTCAGGAATTTAGAAAATTAAAAATGAACTTAAGATAAGAGTTACATTTCTCACAGAGCACACATATACCCATGAAAAATCATTTGACATAAATTTGCTGCAAAGAAAACCTTTAAAAAATTCTAAAAACTATAATTCTTTTTGGGCATATTATTTACCTTAATTCAATCAATTAGAAATTAATAATAGGGCCAAATTAATCTATTCCCAAGTAACTTTGAATCACAGAGTAATGAAGTTGAATCTGGAATGCATTGAATAGTAGAACACATAACAGTGAAACTTTTGTAATACAGTGGAACTCATGTTCAGCTACAAAACTTATAACAGTTGCAGTTCACATATAGTTTACATAGAAATGTAGATCTTTTAATAAATTAAAAACATAAACATTAAATATGAAGAGGAAATTATCTACACTAATAAAAGAGAAATATGTAAATTGATCATGCCTCCACAACACCCACCAGCCAATCAGGAGGGAGTATGCAAATTAGCAGGACAAAGATGGTGGCAGCCCCACCCCCAAATGCTCCAGGCAGGGCAAGATGCCTGCTATGAGAGGGAGGGCAGGGGGTGTAGGGAGCTACAGGAGCAGCGGAAGCGAAGCCTGCAGACTCCGGCCAGAGTCAGGGGAGACTCTGGCCAGAGCAAAGACTGAGGCCAGAGCAAAGGCCTGGGTCCCGGCAGCCAGGTGAAGGAAGGCCTATTACACAAATCTTTGCGCAATGGGCCTCTAGTTTAATATAAAAGAAGAAAATAACCAAATAGAGAACATAAAAAGAGGAAAACATAAATTTTTGATGTATGCATCTGAAAAACTATTTTCACATTATCATATCTGCAAATATTAATTATGAAACAAATTCATCACAACTGACAGCAAGTTGAAATTTGTGACATCTGGCTAAATTAAATATTTCGAAAGCAGCCTGATGATGTCCCTAGACTCAGATCAGACAAAGTATCCAGCCGTGGAGCATCTGGCCAGGCAGCTGTAGAGTACGCCTGTGAGTGGGAATGAGCACCGGCTTCACTCAGAAACTAAAGAGCAGGCTGCCAAAGGGAAGGGCCTTTGATAAAGCCGACAGTGGACAGGAACAATACCAGTTTAATATAGAGATTAGCCCAGGCACGTGTCATTTTGTCTCAATTACAAAAGTCAAATCTGCAAAGAGGGAAGTCATATCAGACTTTAACAGAGGGTTGCGATTGTTGAATGTTTAGTTCAGAAACATTTGGACATACTGGCATATTTGTAACCTCTCTGGACAGGAGATAATGGGAAATAAAGGAGGGCTAGTTTCTTCTATACCTGCAGTTACGGAGAAGAGACCGCCCACTAACAAGTTCATTTCTGCAAATCAAACAGCTTACAACTCCTGATTTTATGACTGACACGGACGGGAAAGGAACCGGACAGGTGGTGATAACTCACATGGAGCAGCGTTTTTCTTGCACTTTCCCTCCGCTCCCTTCTTGTACAAAGAGGAACTTTTTTTTCTTTTCCTTATTGAACTCACAGTTCATAAAACTCAACATTATCCTTAAATTATTAAAAGTAAAATAAGACTGAGAAAATCGCCAACGTTAATATTTCAGGAAGAGAATGAAGAGCCCCATACTAAACCACAGTCTGCTGTCCACTGTGGCCCTTCAGCTTCATAACGAACATCTAGAAAGGAGTATAGTAAAGCAATGTAATAGATACTTCATAGAACCAGATGGATGAGGAACAACACCATTTTAGATATGAAAATATTTTTCATTTCTAATTGGGAACAAATGCCTATAAGAATCATTGAGTTCACCTCGCTTCTCCAGTAGTGTGATCCCCAGGGAAAACTTAAACATGGAAAAGGGAGCCACATCACTGTGGTAGAAACACTGTGTGGAGTAATTAAAAGGAATTATGATAACCTGATTGATACACAAAACATTAACAGGAAATTAATAATATGTAATCATGAGATGATCAGATAAAGATACTCATGTCAGATTTCAGCATACATTTTAGGAGGTTAGAAAGCAGAAAAAAAAATGGCTAGGATCTAAAATATAGGACCTATTTTTCTTGATGGTATTCCTTCCTCACACTATACAAATCTCAAAAGGTTCTTAAAGTGTGGAGCCAGTTCCAGCAGCCTCAAAAATTATATAATTGTTTTATAACCTACGTAGTAAGTTGATGACTAAGTTTTACCCTTAGAAAGTAAAAACCACTATTTATTAATTGCCCATATCCCGACATATATTTTGTAGGTTCATCTACACATTAATGCAGAAAGATTGTTGTTACCATTTCCTTTTAAAAATGAGGAAACTGTGGCCAGAGATTAAGTAACTTGTCTAATCTCTTAGCACAAAGTAGTTAATCTTAGAAAATAACTATCTTTCTGTCTTGAAAATCCATGTTTCCATCATGCCTATGACATAGGGCCTTTGACAAAGGATTCTAAAAATTATTATTTCTACCTAAAGCTATGTCTATAGATTATTCAAGCTACCTATCAATGTCTTTTAACTAATTTCCCTATTGCTTTTAATACTTCCTTTCAATTAATCTTTGAAATAGCATTCTTTTCTTCTGCATCCTTTAATTTTCTTGAAGGTTATTTAGTTTCTTAACTTTACTCACAAATTTTTATGAAAGTTTTTGAGAGAGAGAAAGAGAGAGAGAGAAAGAGAGATTATGGCTAAATCTGAGTATTAGATCTACTGCCCAGTATTTACAAAACATCTCTCTGCCATATATTTTCTAATATATTATGTTTAAAAAAATCTCATGTTAAAGTACAGGTATATTTTTATAATACAATATATTCAATATATTTAAAATATTTTTTGTCTTTCTACAATATATGTTCTATTAACTCAGCCTATATATGGAGATTAATTTACATATTATTTTTATTTTCTTAAAGCAAGTATATATTTGATATTGTACATTTTAAATAGCAAAAATAAGTTTCTGAAAAAGTTTACTACCTTAAAGAATGAGTACTGAATCACTATCATGATTCTAAGTCCCTTTAAGCCCCAGTTGGATTATTATTAATTAAGGTGGACAAATAAAATTGGTCTAAAAGTTAATCCACTGAAATACATATGTCAGTAAAACAAACATTTGCCTTTGATTCATTCTGGCCCATTATTTACCTAAGGAAATCATTAACTTATTCTTTCTTCTTTAAGTATTACTTAATTTTTATAATATTATACTTTCTTGAATACAATGAAAATTGTAGTAGTTAATAACTTAGATTCCACAGGAAAAAAAATTAAAGGAGAATTATAAATTAGATAACTCATGGTGCTTAAATAATTACCCACATTAGAAAATGAGAATTCATTTCTTGTTCCTCTTACCTTAAGATTAATTACTGCTTTCTGCATCCTCGTGATCAAATTCATTCTATAGTTTATCTTCTTAAAGTAAATTAAACTATTTCTCATGCCTCCAGCCAACAGCTATCCAGTCACATGAGCAGATTTAATCAGTTAACAGTGTCCCCACCTGAGGGACAACTGGATTTACAGGATCTGCACATCTTTCTTGTATTTTGTCTCAATTGGAATTCAAAGCAAAGAGCCTTGTATCCTGACTGTGAAAGCATCAACATCATTGAGTAATCCACAATGAATATCCACTGCAACTGGTGTTCTAATTTAGAGCTGGGTGCCATTCTTCATTTAACAATAGGGGAGGGTTATTTTGATCCAGTTAAATTTCATCATTCACTTCCTGATATATGTTAGTCATGATCAATCCTGCCCAAATTCTATAGTTCAGCAATTATTTTCTTCCTATTTTCTCTTTTATTTGTCCATCCTTATTATATCAATAGACTAAATCACAGCTAATTGAATGTGCTTCAGTACGAGCTTTCATATTCAGTGGATCAGAAATGTGTAATAGAGAAACTGAAATTAACTGCTTTAAGAATGCAAAGCAGAAAGGCAGCTGCAAGCATTTTTGTAGAGATATGTAAGCTGTTTCACATACTTTGCAGATGCTTACATTGCTGTCATTACTTTGAGAGGATCGACTTAAAACAATCTCAATAAATAAATATATAATAATGTGCTGCATTGAACTTGCATTTAAGAAATATTCTAATATACAGCCCAAAGATAGCTGAAGGGCAACATAAAGATTTAACAAAGGAACAAGAATAAATTGCACTTTGCATCTCCTTAAGATATACTAGTAAGGTATTTCACAAAGGTGCATTTTCCACATATTTGAAGGTTAATCTTTCAACTCCTAAAACTGTTTTTTCTAGTAAAAATTATTTAGCTTTATCCTGATTTAAAGGATCCCAGTATAGAAATGCACAACACGTAAGAGAAAGGATTCAACTTTACCGAAGGTCAGGTCTTTGGAAAGAAAACAGAAATGCTAGGCTGAGAAACAGTGTGTCCCAATAGATTTTGGGGGTGGGGGTGGGGGTGGGGGTGGGGAGTTGAGCTAGCAAAGAGATTGTAAAATTCAATGTCTTCTAATCTTAAGATGGGACACTATGAACCTAAGAAATACGGAGTTCAAAGGAACTATGAGAATTTCTCTTATTCTTTTTGTTTGTGAGATTCTTGTGTTAAGCTTAAAGAAAATTAATTTTGAGAAGTCTATTTATTAGGTTTCATCAGGGTCATAAAGAGTGATCTGCATTATCCATACAGCCACAACTAATATTCAATAATCTGAGCTTAAAAGCAGTAAAATGAATGAAAGTGTTTTCTTAGGAATATCAAGTCTAAGAATGTATATTAAACAAATAAGCTGCTAAATCCATCCAGTCCATTTCATTGCTCATTAAGATGAACACACAGAGGTGCTATACCACATGTTGATTTAGAATGGGTAAGAATATCTTTAACAACCTATGTAGAGCCAAACTAAAATGGAGTCACTTATGTCAGGGACAAAATGGAAACTGATAATGTTGACTCATAAAAGGAAACTTAACCTAAAATTACAGGAATTTATAGCTTTCCTCAGAAATCAGCAGAGGACACCAGACAATCCCCAAACATCAACTCCATTCACGGCTTCTATGGACTCCTGTATTTCCCTGACTCAGGTGCCCTGATCCAAATAGGTAAGATCACCAGGCAACCAGTCATCTACAAAGCCAAATAACTTCAGCATTTATCTATGCAAGTCCCTTAGTCTGTGAGCAGTTCAGAGCTCATTGCTTCCATAGCCTTGAGTTTCCTGGCTTACAGGTTGAAAACCTTGCAATAAATGCATCTTTTTGCTTTGTTTTATTGAGTGTGCCCAGTTTGGTTTTTGACATTTACCTAAAGCCCAACAAGGCAATGTAGAAAACTAATGGGTGGATCTAAGTATTTTGCTGTTTTGTTCCCCCAAGTCTTATTTGTAAAAATTAAAAAAATTAAAATGCAGTATTAATTAATTTAACTACCTTTCAACAGGTACTCATGGGGGATCCCTATATGCTAGGCACTGTTCTAGGCTGGGATATAATTAGAAAATATTAATTTACACCTATTTCCAACTACTTTTTCAAGAGAACACAATGTGTTCGTAGGCATTAAACTTTAAGAATTCATCATATGTGTCAATGCTACATTTTTACTACTAAATTTAAAAAATAGTTATTATGGAAAATGCACACATTACTTCTCTGCAAGATAAGTTACCCAACCTACATTGCTGAGTATGTATCACTGACAAAAATACAAATTCAAATCTACAAGTGGATATGTTAACATCAAGTAGCAGAACTCAAAAATTAGACTGAATATGATATTCCACGAGCAATACAAGGCAATTTTAAAATGTGAATCACCCACAGTGAGTGAGTAATAGGTTATATCTAAAAATGTAATGACTAAATGACTAAAACTTGGAGAGAATGTGATCCAATAGCTGATTCATATATGCTGTGCTATAAAGTAGCTTATGAACAATATAAAGAAGTTTTTAGCAGTTCATGATAAAAATTGTAACTTAAGATACAACATTCTTGGAGGGAAAATTATTTTTTATCTGGAAATTTTATTCTGCTGATTTAAGCTAATGACTTTTTGATGTACTAACATCCTTTATAATACTATATAATAAAAGGGTAATTTGCAAATTGTACCCTGGACCAGGAGTTGGACCAGAGTTCGGCCAGGAGGCAGGGCTGGCCCGCCAACCACTGGGACCCCTCCCCCTGGCCAGTCCTGCCCCGATAGACCCCCTCAACCCTGATCGGGGGTGGGGCTGGCCAGCCAACCACCCACAGCCCCCTCCCCCTGGCCGGCCTGGCCTGATCAGCCCCGATTGGGGCCGGCCAGACCCCACCCATGCACAAATTCTTGCACCGGGCCCCTAGTGGTTAAATAAAAAGTTAGCAGTACTCTTTTGAACCCTTCATTTTGTTTCATTTTACTGAAAACCATTACTTTAGAGCAGGAGTCTGCAGACATTTCCTGAAAGGGCCAGCTAGTAAATATTTTAGGCTTTGCAGACCATATGGTCTTCATTGCAATTACTCCATTCAGCTGTAGTTTCACAAAAGGTGCCATAGACAATACCTATGGGCTAGTGACTGTATTCTGGTAAAACTTTATTTGAAAAATAGGCTGTGAGCTGGATGTGGCCCAGGGCCAAAGTTTTTCAACTTTTGCCTTAGAGCTCATTGGTGGTCTTTTGTATAAGCTTGGCTGGGGGATTATTCAAGAGCTTTGATGGCCATTCTGAGTCATCTGCTCTTGCTTCTCCCACTACATCAGCCTCCCTACCCATCAGAAAAGGAAGAAGATTTTTCCTGAAATGTAGAGAATGAAGTCACTTCATTCCTCTTGGTAAACCTCTGAGAAGCAATAGTGGGCCCAGTGTACATCCTCACTCAAATTCTTAATAAAATACATTAATTTACTTTTATTATTTAGCATTTATACTATGATCATGTTCAAAATGTATTGTGGAAACTTACAGAGGAAACCCTAATGCATATGAGGAATAAATAAATCTCCCAAAATAGGATGGATATATTAGTCTTCTTGGACATTAGATCTGAGCTTCCTGTCGACCATATTTAAAAAAGCACTATATTAGTGATTTAAACAGGAGGGTAAGTCAGAGTTACTCAGGAAACTTTAGACATATACATGCCTAGGACAAGCTTATCTGAAATCTGGTGCAGCAAGCTGGTAGGGAGCCCCAGCTGTGTTTTGAGCCCTTGAGATAACCTGTCTTCATGGTGTGTAGAGTCTAATGCAGAACTTCTTACAGGAGGTATTACTGCCATTTTTGGCAGGACAGCAACCTCTCTTCAGAATTTTCCCCATCCAATGAGGAATATAGGATCTTTGTCCCTGAGCATTTTATACCTATAGTGCCTCCTCATCATTATTACATTAAAAAGGCTTCTATATATTTCTAATGAGATATCAGGTGTGGACTATTGATCTAATGAATACAAAGAGAGCTACATTATGGACTGTGTCCCCACAGAGTTTGTGGTACATTTAATATCAAGCAGAGGATATAGCATTAGCAAGACCCAAAGGTGAGACCAACATGGATTTGTCTGAAGATTATAATCAGTTAGATTTTTATTGATGAAAAAGTATGAAATAGGGAAAAATGAGTGCTAGGGCTAACTAGGTCAAAAGGGTTAGACTATGGAAGCCTTTGTATGACTGTTTTTGGACTCCAGGTATTTGACCTTTGACCTGATGGCATTTGAGAATCATAGGAGAGAGGGAAAGAGCGGAAGGGAAAGAGAGAGAGAGTTTGGAACTGACAACTTGTAAGAATTGTAAGCAGGGAAGCATCATTGTCAAACTATTTCTAGATAATACTCTGACAGAAGCATGGAGGATATGTGCAAATGAGAGACTCAAGTCAGGGAAAACTGCTCCAGTGAAGCAGCACAGATGGAGAGGACAGGAGGGATTCAAGACTCAAGGTTCAAAGTTGTAAGCCTTGGTTCTAGGGCATGAAGGAATTTTGAAGAATCAAGGGTGGCTTCTTGATTTCTAAAACTTGTGCAAGGAGTATACCAATGTACCACTCACTGAGGAAAACATAGAGAAGTGGAAAGGGCATGGGGAAAGAAATGAGTTTAGGCTTTTTGAAACCACAGATAGAGATTATCAATATGAGTTTTAGAGTTAGACTTGGGTTTGAATTATGGCTCTCCAGCCCACAAGCTATCTGATCTTAGACAAATTGCCACAGTCCTTCAAAGTCATAATGACTGAAAAGAATATGGAGTGAGCAACAAATTCACCACATCTTTCTTTTTGTCTGAACTAACTCAGTGCCTTTAATAGCTTCTATGTTCTTTCAGAGAATGTTTCCAGAATCCTACTCTCACACATCCAAATGATTTTATTTCCCTGGGGTATTTTCTACCTTCCTGGTACCGGTTGTAGTCTCCTTCCTCAATGCATTGGTCTGAGCTGTTGGAGCGCCTCTACCTGGCATGGTCTGGCTTTACCGTAGGGGGCCTTCTTTTTTACCTCCTTATGATTCATAACCTAAAGACCAAAAGCGAAGCAAGTCTAGCTCTATGTACTGCTTAAACTATCAGACCTGAGGCTGCATGTTGTGTTATTCAAGAAATATTTTTCCTATACTGAAAAAATGTTTATATACTCAGAATAAAAAAGTTAATTGGCTATTTTTTCTATATTAATTGCGATAACAATAGCTACTATTTATGAACTGCTTTCTATCTGACATGCAGTGGGTTAGGTCCTTTAAATATGTTATTTAAACTTCAAAATAAATTCGTGGGAATATTTGTTATGCACTCCATTCAGAAGTAGTTGAGAGCCATGTCTAGAGAGATATCACTAGCTTATTTCTTCTCTGCAGCTCTTCCTCTGCAATGCTCACCTACTTTCCAAACAAACTCCAGTCTAAGAGAATTGAAAGGATTATATCTTCCCTTACTCGACTGAACACAGCAACAACTAGACTAACTTCTTTCACAGCAGTAACCAAATTCTCTTCATTTTTATATCTCTGGACTCCTGCACACAGCCTAACACATTGATGATCAATGAACATTTGTTGAATGGATGGCTGAATTATCATAAATGACTCCAGAATACATCTGCCTAGAATCCACTCAGGTGTCAAAAAAGATTACTTAAGTCCCAACTCAAAATCAGATGACTGACCATGCATTTGTAGAGGCTAAATTTATTGCATGCCACTGACAGAGAGTGACAATTAGTGAAAATAATTATCTATGAGCCAAACAAAAGAGTTAAGCATTTTGTAACTAAAATTTACCAAGATAAAAAATAACAGGTCACAAAATCACTACCTCTACACACACCCACATCCACACACACACACACACACACACACACACACACATATACCAATTTTCTATAATTTAACATGTAGGTATATTTTAAAGATGCCAGAAACATAAATACTAGCTTATATTCCCATAACCTGAAACTATAAATCAGGGTAGTCCTAGGCAAGAAGCCTAGGGTAGGATTCTTCATAATGCCTAAAAGTCATTTGCTGGGTTTTGTTTTCCATTTTTGCTCATTTTCATTTAAATAGATGCAGGGATTTGTGTCTG
This sequence comes from Plecotus auritus, assembly GCF_963455305.1. Taxonomy (NCBI): domain Eukaryota; kingdom Metazoa; phylum Chordata; class Mammalia; order Chiroptera; family Vespertilionidae; genus Plecotus; species Plecotus auritus. The sequence goes on from NC_137771.1 coordinate 192,853,229, forward strand.
GTGGCACACTCAGTATATATAGCCAATAGACAAAAGCCTAGTGCTTTTATTCAAATGATAAAGGCATTTAAAAAAGGATATCTAATGGGGAATATGTGTGAATGACGTCAAGGCTAATTTTGTTGTACAAATAGCATTATTTGAATAACTTTGTAAAACTATCACAAGGCTAATATATAAAGAATACTGTACTGGAGATTAATAAGAGATTAGAAAGAATTTAGAAACTTTTTTGTGAATTAAGCAGATTTCCTTCCCCATTGTGGTTGTGCTCATCAGTAGTTGAAGTCCTGATAGAACTAAAAGGCTGACCTTCCTCCTAGTAAAAGAGAACTGCTCCTGGCTGAACTAAGATTTTTTCCTGCCTTCAGACTCCAATGGAGACATTGACTCTTCCTGGGTCTCAAACCTGCTGGTGTTTGGACAAGAATTACACAGTCTGTACTCCTGAGTCTCCAGCGTGCCAACTCACCATACAGGTATTTGGACCTTGACACTTTTCATCCTCAAATATCATGTGAGCTAGTCCCTTTTAATATATATATATATTTTAGAGGCCTGGTGCATGAATTCATGCACCAGTGGGGTCCCTCGGCCTGGCCTGTGGATGGGGCTGAAACCAGCTCTCCGATATGGCCCAAAGGGGGTCCCAGATTGTGAGAGGGCACAGGGCAGGCTGAGGGACCCCACCGGTGCATAACCAGGGCTGGGGAGGGACACTGGAGGTTGGCCAGCCAGGGAGGGACTGCTGGAGGGCTCAAGGGTGTGTCTGGACCATCTCACTCAGTCCTGATAGGCTGGACCCCAGCAGCAAGCTTAACTACTGGTCAGAGAGTCTTCTCCCTGGTGGTCAATGCACAACATAGCAACTGGCTGACTGGTCGACTGTCTTCCCCCTGGTGGTCAGTGCATGTCATAGCAACTGGTCAACCAGTCAACTGTCTGCCCCCGGTGGTCAGTGCATGTCATAGTAAATGGTTAAGCAGCCTTAGCATATCATTAGCATATTACGCTTTGATTGGTTGAATGGACGACTGGAACTTGAAGATAAAACATAGAAAATTAAAAAAAAATTATATCAATTATTGGCTTTTCTTAAGTCAATTTCCTCCCCTTACACTGACACATGAGTAAATCACACTATCAGAGTGAATATGAAATCGGTCACAAAGCCTCCCCCTAGAAATAAGAAGTTAATTCTTTAAGAAGCTCAAATACTTTCTATTTTAAAAGAAGAAAGTAAAGGAGATGAGCTTTTGGTCTTTATTTTTTTTAACAATTCAAAAGGTTTGATAATGCCATTTTAAATTTGACAAGGAATGAGATTTCCCTATTGCAACATTCCTAAGCATTATGTACAATGTACCTATTGTAACATATGGTAAGGACATACTATACTGGTTTTTTTTTTTTAAAAAAAATCAATAACCAATCTCCCTAGGAAAAAAATGCCCTTGTTTATTAGACTTGACTATACAATTGAAATGTTTTGTAAGATTTTAAAATATGACCCATGACCTCTTGTAGAACTGGTGTTTTTATTATTTTAATTTAGGAGATTTATCCCCCTTTTCTGTTAACAAACATCATTTATTCTATCAGGTGAAAGAATTGGATTCTTAAAATCTTCCAAGAACAGGCATTGCAAAATGGTTGTGAATTCTAAGTCATTACAGAAATTTTAAGAGAAAAAGAAAGCAATTTGTTGAGTTGATAAGCTAACTAATTAAGGAGTCAGCTTCTCTTATCGGGTCCCCACATAAATAACCTTGGGTTCTTTTAAGTGATACACTAATTAATGCATGTAATAAGTATAAGAATATTTTCCTTTTCAAGTGGAAAACAGAATGCAATAGTATAAAAAATATATTGAAAAGTACCCTTTCCATCCCTGGAAGTATTTAGCTTCCAGGTGCTGCATGTTTCATGACTATATTCTCCATCTCTATTCAAACTCTAGAAGCAGGACCACAAGTGTCAGTGAACATTATCCTTATACACATATCCTCTAACACACATATGCACAGCAGAACAAAAACAAGTTAAACATGCAAAAATCATAGTAAAAAGAGGGGGAATCCTTTACTATCTTCTTTCCCATTTTCAAGGCATTCTACTTGTGTTTATTTATGTTTCTTCCATAAATGAAACTAATTTGGGGGGAAGAAGTCCATTTTGTTTCAGGATGTACATGAGTTGTTTGATTGAAAAGATAAATTAAAATGATTTTTTTTCTATTTTTAAAGGATATTTATAGACTATTTTGCTAGTCTCTCTTTCTTAAGTGTGTTTCCTTGAGAACATAGTGAATCCGAGTCCTTCCTTAAGGAAGATTAGAACCTTTGAGATAGAGATAAATCTCTCTAGAGATTAATCCTAGACTCTAATGAACAATGTAGAAACACGTCCAATGTGACAACAAATGAGCATCAGATGTGTTAAACATACTCTCAGAATTAGCTCAGGGGTCTCTAATGAGATGTCCAGAAGCTAACAAGGTGCAGACCCATCTCCCTCAAGCAAATATGAGAAGTTACTGCTTTTTCTTCCACTCTGCTGTATCAAATGTGTGAGACTTTGTCCTATGGAGTAAATTTTGTGCTAATTTACATATATTGCAACTAGCATCTCCCATACTTTTCACTGAAATGCCACAACCTGCCTAATCTTAGTCTCTCATTATTTTCTAGCAGGGTGCATATGACTTTTTCCAAATTCAGCTTACCATTAATGTGTAATGCAGAGGAGTTAAGATATTAATCATTCAGCCTTTTTTCCTGAGTATATAAATTTCTTCATAACATCTTTAAGGGTTTTATGTATTCCAGTAAGGTGAGGGGGATGGGGGAAGACACTGCCCTTCACCTTGTTCTTTTCAAAGTAGATATTAAAAAGTAGAAAATATTTTCAAGGTTGTAAATGGAGGTAACAGTTAAATGGAGAAAATGAAAAATCAAGATAAAATTGAATTAGAAAGGGGTAATAAAGTGGAGTGCTAGTGGAAGACTAAGAAGACACAAAGATTCCTCTGTTTTCCAGTTCCAGGAAGATCAGATGCCTGCCAAGAAATGAATAGATGACTGTAAGTGCTGTTTCCCAGGACCCTCTCTAAAGATAACATTTACAAGTATCTAAAATGAAGACGTGAAAACAAAGATAACCTTCTAGTTTACTCCATCAAGAAAAAAGCATGAAAAAATTTTATTCCCCACAATTTCTTAATAAATTTGCATGGCTTTTATTGCTTCTAAAATTCTAGGAAAGTGCTTATTTATTCAGAGATTAATTCCCATAAGCATTGGTTTTGATATTTGAGTGCAGCTTGTGGTGTACACATTTATTTATAAAACTAAAATATAGAGGATCTGATTTAGAGATTGTAAATTTCAGGAACATTTTTTATCAGGTTGGCCTTCCTGACAATATCACTCTAGATCACTTTTCTACCTCCAAATTTCATGAAGTAATAAAATATTATGCAATATCTTCTGCCATAAAAATAAAAAAACCCAGATGGTTTGAACTAGGAATTAAAGTATGCGGTTTTGAGAAGACATAATATATGGTTTTATGCATAGAATATATTCAAGCAACAGATTTACTATGTTTAACAGATTTAACCCAAATGGGAAGGTTTAAATTTTAAAAAACTCTCATGCTTTTAATTAAAGGTATATTTTCAATCAAAAACATCAATACTTTACATATTAATCTAAAATACAAACTGATGTTAAAATCCACATCAAGGAGGTTTAGCTTTCAGGCAGAATTATAAGCAGCACATTTTTTTAGATGGTAAGATGGCGTTCTTTTCCTAGAGCTGTTGCTGGAATATTATAGTAATTTTGGTGAGTACATTGGCAATGATAAGGATAAATTTCTGCAGTTAGCTAAAATAAAATATCCACTTGCCCTAGGGTGTCGTATAAAATGAATCCAAGTTTGAGAGTTCCTTTTGTGTATGACTTGTCACTGTCAATGTGAATTACTTGAGGGACTATGTCTGGTGATCTATCTACTTGTATGAGCAAAATAAAGCTCTAGCTGCAACTGGTAGATTTATTCCTTATTGAAGAGTTGAACTCTTCTGAGATGAAGGACACACAGTGTGAACTTCCGTAAGAGGAAGAAAATGCACCTTCATTTCATCTGTAATGTAGAACTGTTGCATCAAATAACACAACAAAAAATAGGATCTTACCTTTGGAGAAGTGACATTGTAAGATGACAGCTCCTACCTCATAGATAACTATTATATGAGTTTTCCTGGATATAGTCATGGAATTGTTGCAACTTAGAATAGAAAGAAAGCATTCGTTTTTCAGAACTGGATTCCAATCCTCCAGTCACAGTTCTGCCAACTATTAAAGTGTATAATTGCAAAATAATTAATCACAGAGGGCCTCAGTTTGCCTATGTATACAGAGAATATAATACATTAAAAAGTGGATTGTGAAAATGATTGAATTTAAATGCAGTCAAATAAGTATATCATTTGGTAGACCACAAAGTCACCTTCTCATCAGAACAGGTACTTAAATTAGACTTTTAAAAACAACGCTTGGCTGACTCCCATGGCTCAGTGGTTGAGCATTGACCTATGAACCAAGAGGTCACAGTTTGACCCCAGGTCAGGCACATGCCTGGGTTACAGGCTAGATACCCAGTGTGGGGCATGCAGAAGGCAGTTGATCAATGATTTTCTCTCATCATTGATGTTTCTCTCTCTCTCTCCCTCTCCTTTCCTATCTGAAATCAATTTAAAACATTTTTTTAAAAAGCAACACTATTAAACAAAAAAAGGAGAGGTAGCAGGCTGCAAATTTTAAAAAATGGCATATGTGGACAAGTTTCTATTTTCAAAATGACTCTGGTCAGGGTTTAGCTAGTTATACACGAGCTGAGATTCCTCTTATTTCTTGAACTTTAGCAAAATACATAAGATAGTTAGATCCAGCTACTCAGTCAGTCAATAGGACACAGTTTTAGAGCTAAGAATAGAGGCAGGTTTGAAATTTCTCTCTATTATATTAAACAGATGCATTCATTGGTTATTAAGTTATTCAAGAGATAATTTTTGAGAAACACCTAGCATGCATCAAGGACAAAAAATTGTATCTTCAGCTTTTCAGTATTAAAAGTTGAAGATATAATAGCTGGAAAAAAAAAACATATTTCCCTTGTGAATTTTTCATCTAGTAGGTCACATTCTAAATAAATTATACAAATACATAGAATTATAAACAGTGATATTTTTAAAACAAAGTGGTTATTTACCTACAAGGCCTAACATATTACAGTATTTGGGGTCAGAGAAGCATTATCTAAAAAAGTAATACTATGTGATCTGAAGGTTAAATAGATTTGTATAGATAAAAGAGTAGGAGGAAGAAGATTCAGGTAGAAAAAGCTCAAATGAATAAATGTTCTGAGGTAGAAAAATAAATGGCATTATTTTAAAAACTAAAAAAAAGTGATAGCTAAGAAAAGTAGTACAAGATAAGTTATGCAAATGTCAGATTACGAAGGGATTTGTAATACTTAGCATTTTGGTCTTTATGTCAGTGGAGAATGTCTTTATGTAAATGAGAACCATTGGAGAGTTTTAAGCATGGATTTATATGATCTAATGTGAGTAAGAAAAAGATCACTTTATTGAGTGAAAGGGAGATTGAGAAGGAAGAAGACTGGATAAAGATACTTTGTATCTGGAAATATGGACATTTTACTAAATTAATATATTGGATTCCAATTCTTTATTTCTTGATAGGATGAACTATACGGTAACATAGTGCTTGTATATGCTACATTACCATGTCTATGTCTTTCATCCCTCTTCATCTTATCACAGCAGCATTTTATCATCTCACATCATCTTAAATGCTGTTGTGTTGTTTTTTTTTTTTACCAATTGAAGGCAAGACCCTCCACTGGCAAAAGGTGACAACTCAATTGATTGCAATATTGGCTTTATTAAAGTGGCCTGGGACTGAACCCACAATATCTCTGAAGCATACCTTCATACATAGGGTTGTTTGATATCATAAGGAGGTATAAAGTTTTTAAAAGTTATCAACTCCTACACTTAAGATTGCTATTTTCACACTGATACAAACACATACAGGTAGAAATAAAGAAGAGTGATCATTTGGTAGTCACAGAGATGAGGACTTTTTACTTACAAATCTCCCCTCACTCCCACCCCAACCATAATACTGATGACCAATCAGGTTGGTCCAGGCTGGCATGGTTCCAGGTGGAATATTGGGGTGTTACTGGGTCTGTTATGGCCTGAGGTTCCATGGAGATCAGTCAGTCCCTATGCAGATGATCCATGGAGGGGTCCTCTGTGGAAGTGAACTTTGGACCCCTCCTTGGGAAGCTGGGTGAGGTGGTGGTGGAGCTGCTGACCAATGGCCTGAGTTCATGCCTTCCTGATCTCCTCCTCCAGTGGGAGAAATTCACCTGTCAACCTATCATCAGCTTCTTGGTGGGTCTTACCTTTATAGTCAGACTTGTGTGGTCTGATCAGAGTGGACTTTATGAAAGTCGTGAAGCACACCTGGCTGAAACAATGGCCGCACCGATTGAGAAGAAATGCCAACTCACTGACAAGTTGAGTGCAACCAGAGAAGGGTATGTGGGGACCAAGTCATCCTTAGACCATGCAGGTATGAGAAAGAGTCATTACATATATCCAGCCTTAGTGATGCTTACAGAGAGGTCACTGTGACCTAGTAACAAGATCCTGAGGCAGGAAATTACTTGCCTTGTTCAAGCTAAAGAGAGATCTAAGCACTCACATGGCAAGAAGTAGAGATGGTGGAGATGCTAAAGATGCTCAAGTCCCTGAAAGGTTGTGAAACTTCACTTCACAACTGATTTTCCAAACCTGCCAGGAGACCAAAGGCCAAGCCCTGATGGTCCCCTCCTCAGGAGAGGACTAGGTATTAAAACAGCCCTGTTCCCTCCTCTCCATTCAGGCCTCGCCTGATTGCACACTCTCACCTCCACCTCCACCTGAAAACCCCTGAGACCAGTGGATGCAGTAGAGCCCTCTCCCTGGGTGGGGGTTCATCCTCTTCTACATGCCATATACAGCAGTCAGGTCCTACATGGAAGATCCTTCCAAGTGTAAAGAACATGAGGCTTGTTGCAACACACCACGAAAGGGGGGCCTCTCTGTAGTCACAGAATATTTAGATTCTCAGCAGCAATGAAAGAGATGCATCTTGTCTCAAACTGAATCAATCATCAGACTACATGTTTCAGATCTTTGTGAGCATTATATTAACCTTCTAAGTGAACATTTATATTTTATTCTCTCCTTAAATTATTCTATTTTAATTATAAATTGTGTTTGGCTTTGAAATAAAGAACTTTAATTGTCAAAAAATATTAAATTTTCTCCTGCATTGGTTTGTAAATCTGCAGGCTTGTCATAATCTTATGGATCTCAAAAGAGAGAGAATAAATAAGGAACTTCATCTTGGATGATCATCTCATAATAAAATTTATTATCTGTGTCAGATATTTTATTCAAAATATAGGCACTTTTTGACACAGGAGAGTTATAATATTATTTGATATGATCAAATTAAACACAAATTTGAATGTGTAGTAAAATATGTGGCAAATATATGAGAATATATCGTCTTTAGTAGTTGTATACACTTGGTCTTTGAGTGAGCATACTGGAAGACTTATTTTGCACAGTCATAAATATATTTTTTTGCGGAAGTGCCCAGGATGCAAACATCTGTTGGTTAGAATTAGGCCCAGCCACTAGCCGTTAGAGTACCTTAGCACCTCCAGAACTGAGGGTGAGAATGGGATGGGAAGGTGTGGTGAGCTGGTAAATAAGAGGCTTAGTCAACTTTGTTTGAATGCACTATTGAGGTTGGAAGATGAAAGAAGTCAATGTTATGTTAATGTAAACTTAATTTCCTCATTACTCTTAATTTGTAATCTTTATTTTTAGAGTTCTATTTTTATTTACTACAATTAGAGTAGTGCTATTTGAAATTTTCCACATTTGCTTAGTCATTTTTACCTGATTTGCCCCAAATGCCTTTTTGCTAAAAGCTGCTGAAAGCTATAGGGCTAAAGGATGCCTCTGCAAAGGGAACCTCAGAAACCTTGCTAGGGAAATAATTTTTTAAATTATACCATAAAGAGAAATGGAGACCCTGTTAGTTAAATAAACACAATGATGAATTAATTCATTTTTTTTCAAATGATAGATATAAAATACTTCATGATAAATCTGTTTTTATGTTTTTCCTTATGTTTACTTGTTTTATAAAAATAGCTAATGAATACTAATATTTGTAATATATGATGTCCATATAAAAGTAAATTTTTCATGTGGATGCATTTTTATAGAAATTCATTACTTTTGACAACAGAAACAGAAGCGACACACACACACACACACACACACACATTGGAATGTTTCACATCATGTAAGTGGCATACTAACTTCTTCCACTGGACATCAGAGTTGTATAAATTCTAGAAAATCATGGCTGAGTTTTCATATTATCATTATTATACTCTTAAATTTTCTTATAATTATTATTATTAATAACTAGAGGCCAGGTGCATGAAATTTATGCATGGGGGTGTGTGTCTCTCAGCCCAGCCTGCACCCTCTCTAATCTGGGACCCCTCAAGGGATGTCCGACTGCCCGTTTAGGCCCGACCCCGGTAGGCTTGATCGCCCCCAACTGCCCTCCCCTGCAGGCCATCCCTGGGATAAGGCCTAAACGGGTAGTCGGACATCCCTCTCACAATCCAGGACTGCTGGCTCCCAACTGCTCACCTGCTTGCCTTCCTGATTGCCCCTAACCACTTCTGCCTGCCAGCCTGATCACCCCCTAACCACTCTCCTGCCAGCCTGCTTGATGTCTAACTGCTCCCCTGCCAGCCCAATTGCCCCTAACTGCCCTCCCCTGCTGGCCTGAGTCCCCCCAACTGCACTCCCCTGCCAACCTGGTTACCCCTAACTGCCCTCCCCTGCCAGCCTCATTGCCCCTAACTGCTTTCCCCTGCTGGTCTGCCCCCCCAACTGCCCTCCCCTGCAGGCCTGGGTCCCCCCAAACTGCCCTCCCCTGCAGGGCTGGTCCCCCACAACTGCCCTCCCCTGCCAGCCTGGTCACCCCTAAGTGCCCTCCCCTGCCAGCCCCTGGTCACCCCTAATTGCCCTCCCCTGCTGGCCTGGTCCCTCCCAACTGCCCTCCCTTGCCAACCCGGTCACCCCTAACTGCCCTCCCCTGCAGGCCTCATTGCCCCTAATTGCTTTCCCCTGCTGGTATGGTACAGCCCCCCCCCAACAACTGCCCTCCCCTGCAGACCTGGGTCCCCCCAAACTGCCCTCCCCTGTAGGCCTAATCCCCCACACTGCCTCCCCTGCAGGCCTGGTCTCCCCCAACTGCCCTCCCCTGCAGGCCTGGTCCCCCCCAACTGCCATCCCCTACTGGCCATCTTGTAGCAACTATCTTGTGTCCACATGGGGGCAGCCATCTTTGACCACATGGGGGCAGCCATCTTGTGTGTTGGAGTGACAGTCAATTTGCATATTACTCTTTTATTAGAGAGGATAGAGGCCTGGTGCATGGGTGGGGGCTGGCTGGTTTGCCCTGAAGGGTGTCCCGGATCAGGGTGGGGGTTCCCTTGGGGCATGAGGCGTCCTGGGTGAGGGGCCTGTGGTGGTTTGCAGGCCGGCCACACCCCCTGGCGACCCAAGCATAGGCTAGAAGCAGGTATCTGGGATTTATTTATCTTCTATAATTGAAACTTTGTAGCCTTGAGCTGAGGCCAGGGCAGGCCAGGGTGGGGGAAGCTTAGCTTCCTCCAGCGCCATTGCCAGGGGCAACCCAAGCCTCCTGTTTGCTCCAGCTCCATGGCCGCCACCATCTTGGTTGGGTTAATTTGTATACTCGCTCCTGATTGGCTGGTGGGCGTGGCTTGTGGGTGTATCGGAGGTATGGTCAATTTGCATGTTTCTCTTTTATTAGATAGGATGCTAAGTAAAAGAGTGCGAATATATTTTCTTGAAAATCTAGAGACAGTACTTAGAATTTTCATGTGTTTCCCTATTTGATCTTTGTATTTTAGGAACAAAATATGTCATGATTTTACATTGGTTAAATTTTGAGCTTATACTAATATTCATTAAGATGCCATTTGGGTAGAGGTTCATATATAAGGTGAGTGTCCTCTAGACACTTGACTTCCATCTGGCTAAAATTTGTCATAATATACTGATTTTGTTAAAAGTATACATTCTACTTCTGTCAGCCAGAAAGTGATTGTAAAAACTGCACAAATTTTTGATATCTATATAGTAAATGTTGACACCTGAGATATAAATCACATGACTGGCACAGCTGTACACAGTGGCTCAGGGAAATGAACTCCACAATTGTGTATAAATGTAAAGGTCATGTGAGATTCTAGTATTTTTGGAAATATACAAGAAAAAATATATTTAATTTTTGAGAATTTTAAGATCTTCCTAATAAAGATGAAAAAAAGTAAACTAGTTCTTCTATATGAATATAAATTCTTTATCAAGCTATTTGGAATGACATTCTCAGAAAATTGCCTGAGTTTTCTCTTTATACAGCTTCAATCAGTAAATACATGTTTGCACATAATGAGATTGGAATCTGACCTTTAATTTTCACATTTTATTTCTACCACCATGACACTCAGGCTGCTTTCTCATACCAGATTAACTTCCAGTGCTAACATATCTTTACTGCCACCATTTCAGAAGGTAATCTATAGCCAGTATAAAGTACATGAGCAGCAATCAGACAAGAAGAAAAAATAAAAGGCATCCAAATTGGAAAAGAAGAAGTAAAACTGTCATTATTCGCAGATAACATGATATTGTACATAGAAAACCCTAAGGACTCTATAAAAAAACTACTAGACTTAATAAATGAATTCTGCAATGTAACAGGATACAAAATTAGCACCCAGAAATCTATGGCTTTTCTATACACCAACTGGAGGCCCAGGGCACAAATTCATGCACAGATGGTGTCCCTAGGCCTGGCTGACGGTCGCTGGGCTAGGTGCGGAAGGAATGGACATTGGATGCTGACGTGGTTCCCCACCTCCCCCCCTCTTCTTTCCCTCACTGCTGCACTGCCACCGCACTGGGTAGGTGGCGGGCCAATTGGGGCCTGCTGGCCAGGAGGAGGGATGGGGTGCGGGAGGTTGGCCACCAGCGCAGAGGAGGAAGCCAGCCCTTGGCCCCATTGGGACAGGGGTCGTGTCTGCTGCCACCAACCCCTGGCTCCCCATCCCAGCCCAGGGCCTGAAGGCCTCAGTGGGGTTGGGAGAGGAGGCGAAGGTCGCTGGGTGGGGTACAAAAGAAACGGAGGCCAGACGCCAGTGCCACCTTTGGTGCCCCGCCACTGTATGGTTCCCTGCCTCCCCCCTCCTTCTTCCCTCACCTCACCACCACGTGGTGGGCGGGCAGTAGGCCAGTTGGGGCCTGCTGGCAGCGGGGAGGGACGGGGGGAGGAACCACAGGAGGTTGGCCAGCCAGGGGGAGGGACCAGGGGCGGTTGGCCAGCCATGGGAGGTTGGCTATGGGAGCACACTGACCACCAGGGAACAGCTCCTACATTGAGCTTCTGTCCCCTGGTGGTCAGTGCACGTCATAACAGCTGGTCAACTGGTTGTTCCAGTCATTCTGGTCGTAATGGTCGCTTAGGCTTTTATATATATATAGATACTTAAAAGTAAAATATCAGTTTCTTACCTAAAATCAGATAAATAACCAAAGAGAACTGATGAAGTAATTTATAGCATTAAGTTTGTATGGACCTAGAATTACAGATGAAATAATCCCATTTGATATGAGAAATGGAATGCACGTTAATATAATTTTTTAGTTTTCCCAGATACATTCTCTACATTTAAAAATTAATACTTTAAACTGTTTTGTGGAATAGAGAGAGCTATACCTGGGATGATATAACAGAAGTAGGCCTCTCAACCCTCAATAAGTATCTGATGTCAAATGCAGCAGGTTCAATGCATTATACATTTATGTGATCAAGTAAATTGCTAGAAGCAATTTGACATTAAGATGATAAACATGGTTATTAACAGAAATCATGGTCTACGATAATCAGATTCAATAAGCTAATTAATCTTAGCTCTGTCACAAAGATTCCTTGAAACTGGAGTAACATAAAGCTTAAGTAGCTCATTTCAAATGACTTGGACACCCATAACCTGTAATAAATATAAGATGGACAAGGCCATGACATCTAGCCTTCAATCCTCTCTCCCTTTTAGAGTCTATTCAGGGAATCTGCACAGGAGTGCATTCTTAAACCACTTCCTTTTCAGGCAATCAGAATCATGAAATTATCAAAAACACTGATTATTATTATAGAATGAAATATAACCAATTTTGACTCTACTAAAGTTGCAAATGACTTCACAAAAACAAGAAAAAAATCCAAGTCTGGGCCTCATTAAAATAGTCTTTGCAGACCTTGCTAAGATTATAGCAGTGAGCTGTGGCAGCGTTCTTTCCATAATACCAATGGAGTCCAAACATGTCAGGATTTTATTAGCCAGATTAGCATAGACACTGGTCAACTTTGCAAATGGAAAGAATTCATCCACTCTCAGAATCCTCTAATACACTAAGCATTCATACTTTACACAATTTGATTGAAATATGTTAACGAATTTTCTTAATACACACATATGGCCTTTGATTTTTCTTTTTAATAAAGACAAATATGAAACTGATACATTCCTGGAATAGACTTTTTAAAAAAGTATAGAATTTGCCATAAATTGAATGAAAAGGTCCAACAACTTACCATCTCTTACTAGAAGTTAATTAAGTGAGCTCATAAATGCCAAGCTCTCTGTTTTCAGAAAGAACACATTTCTTAGTCTTTTAAATGAAAAAAAAAAAAAAAAAAAAAGCACACCACATTACTAATGTATAATGACATTGGGCCTTCTTATGTTTTGTTTGCAAGTTTTTTTGTTTGTTTTTTTAACGGGGTCTAAAGAGAAAGGTAGATAGCTAGTATAACAACATATATTAAACATAGCTCCATACCTTGAGTGAAATGTCAAAGATTAAGATATATTTTTAATTCTTAAAATGTATACACACACACACACACACACACACACACACATATATATATAGACATCATAAACATTATATAAAACATTAAGTATTCTAAAAGTTCTAGAAGCTGACTGGGACAACTATCTTTGGAAGCCTTTCCTAGTATTTAATGAGCTTTATTTTTTAAAATGATTTATGTGTAACATAAATATATTTTGCTACAATTTAAGCCCATGTTTTAGATCTTTAACCTCTGAAAGACTGAAACAGATCCTAATTTTATGACACATGAAAACTCTTTTATGTGCTTAAAGACTATTTTAAACTTTTTCCTCGTGAGCCTTCTTTTGTTCAGATTAAATAACTCCCAATTAAATAAATCACATTTTCCTGATCCACCAAATGCTGCTATTTATATTCCTTGATTTCTTCTACCCATTATAAATTAACATAAATCAAACTGAACCTAATATTCCACTAATAATGCTATTTTTCCACATTTGCATATCTTTCTCTTGCAAAGATTAACCCAGTGAATTTTTGCTTGTTTATTTTTAATGATATTGTTCTGCTATCTCCTGGTTTTGCTGCTCTTAGGCCAAACTATTCATATTCCCCTGTAACTGTGAAATTTCTCTGGGATTCTGAGACATCAAAGCAGCAAGGGAATATAATTAAATAGGATCCCCACCTGGAAAAAAAAAATGTGTGCTCCTACTCATTAAGATCTACTTCTCTCAGATGTGTATTTTTACAGTGTTTTATTTTTTTAAAAAAATCACGGATGCTTCCTCCAGATACGTTTCTAATAGACCTAGTTAGTGCAATAAAATAAATGGGTCATTTTCAACCCGTTAATTAGAAACTATCATTTCTGTGAGGATTTTGTTAACAGCCAACATAAATCTTTTAAACACCGGAAGTTGTTCACAGCAGCCCAGCGGGCACTTCTCACTTTTCCATTAGACATCCATATGCATCCATCAACTCATTACAGTATTCCACATATCTGTCAACCTTTGCCAAGCTATCACATACAAGCATGCACCCTAAGACGATGCTTATGAAATATTCATAAACATTTTCAAGTTACAAATTCTTCTCATTCAAGATCAGATTTAATGGCAACACTCTCCCGAAGAAGTTAATGAGAAAGCTTCTCTCTTAACAAATGAGCTTAGACATGCCAAGCGCCCTACGATTTCACCAGGTATTCTGGTCCGAAACAAATTGAACACCAATTCAGGTTTACCTTTCTTTCTTTTCTTAGGTGCCTAAGGCTATGTCTTCCTGATTGTCAATAATCTGATAAAAATATAAAAATTCAGTCAATGTGCATGAAGAGGAATTTAACTCTAATGACTGTATCGAACCCACTGGTTGATTTTTTTACCATATTTTGCATGGAAAATACTATGTGATATATATATATATATCTTAAATCAAGTCAGATTTAAACAGCTAAGTTTGTAAGTCTGAATCCTCTGATTAGTAAGCTCAATTGACTAAAGGCAGAAGCTTACTGAAAGACACCACCATAAATGGAAAATCTTGTTCAAATGGAAAGCATGTCTTGTAACCACTCAAACAGCTCCCATGGGAGGGAGGACAGACTATATTCCATTGAGTAGAATTTTCGGATACCTGTTGAGAATCCTGGTAAGTCCACCCTCACTCTCCTGCCCCCCACCTCTACCACACACACTTTTTTATTTTGAAAGTTTTTATTTTATTTATTTTTTAAAATACGTTTTTATTGCCCTAGCTGGTTTGGCTCAGTGGATAGAGCATCGGACTGTGGACTGAAGGGTCCCAGGTTCGATTCCGGCCAAGGGCACATGCCTGGGTTGCAGGCTCACTCCCCAGTAGGGGATGTGCAGGAGACAGCCAATCAATGATTCTCTCACATCATTGATATTTCTACCTCTCTCTCCCTCTCCCTTCCTCTCTGAAATCAATAAAAAAATATATTTTTTAAAATACTTTTTTATTGATTTTAGAGAGGAAGGGAGAGGGGCAGAGAGATAGAAACATCAATGAGGAGAGGATATCATTGGTTGCCTACCTCCTACACACCCCCACTCAGGACTGAGCCCCCAACCCTGGCATGTGCCCTGACCAGGAATTGAATGGTGACCTCCTCGTTCTCGGGTTGACACTCAATCACTGAGCCACACCTGCCAGGCTGAAAATTTTTATTTTTATTTTATTTTATTTTTTTTAATATATTTTATTGATATTTTACAGAGAGGAAGGGAGAGGGATAGAGAGCTAGAAACATCGATGAGAGAGAAACATCGATCAGCTGCCTCCTGCACACCTCCCACTGGGGATGTGCCTGCAACCAAGGTACATGCCCTTGACCGGAATCGAACCTGGGACCCTTCAGTCCGAAGGCCGACGCTCCATCCACTAAGCCAAACCGGTTTCGGCTGAAAATTTTTATTTTTAAGATGTCAATAGAATTGAAATTATAGTATGATTAACATTCATATGCTAATCACCTGGCTCCTACAGATGTTATTTTTCTTCCACATTTGCTTTATCTTCCATGGGTAGGTTTTTCATTCTAAACCATTTGAGAGTAATCTGAAAAAAAAAAAACTATTTGTGCAGTTGTTAAGAACCATGATCGAAGGCACAGTGCTACTAATGTTTAAGAGAAGCCAACTGAAAGTAAAAGTTTCTTCATAAACACATATAAATTAAGGAGCTGTAGGGATCAGAAAGGGTTTAGAATAACAGTGTTATCTCTCCTATGTAATACATGTATGACCTCGAGTAAGACAAACTCTCAGAGACTTAGCTACTCACTGTAGATCAGTGACCATCTCTACATCACAGTGATTTTGCAAGATTATGAGTGTTTACATGAAATAATGTATCAGATATTATTCAGATAACAATGTTTTAAAAAATCTCCAGTGAAAATAAAAAGGTTCCTTTATCATCATTATAACACAACAGTAATAATGAACATTTACTGAGCATTTATGGAAAGTGAGATGATATAAAAACAACACTATCATACTGGTTTTACAAGGAAGAAAATTAAGTCATAGAGGTTAAAAGGCTGGATGACTGACTCCTAGTGATTGGGTGGTTGAGTTGGAATTCAAACCCTATATAACTGATCAGATTCTATACTTGAGCCATGGGATGTGAGGTAAAGAGTAAATGTTGTCAGCTGGGTAACTTGCCAACTTAAGCAGAGTATTCATAAAATATCTGCTTTTCAGTAGTATTTCAGCCCATTGATTTTCCTATTCCAAAGATACTAAATTGTTATTATCTTATCAATTACCTTTCATTAAAATATTTATAAATTGTAGTATGTATAGTATCCGAGTTCTTGCTCCATAGCCATGTGGGCCATGGCTGTGCAGACTTCACATGTAGGGAGCTGGACTGAACTGGACTTTAATATGGAGCAAAAACTATGGACAGTGGCCTTTATTCTAGCCCTGCTGAAGACAAGATTGGCCTTTTTCCATGGCAGCAAGGACAGAAATGAAACCTTGGAGGGTAACCCCCTTAATTTTACACCACCAATAAAGCTTTCCATGAAACTCCTTTTTCTCATGGGGGCCTCAGGATAGTCATTCCCTCGACATACAACAACTCCACTTCCACCGATAACATAGTGACATTTTATCAATTTCCCACTGAATATAAAAAGTAGTAAATTTTTAATTTCTAGCATTTAATAAATACAATTTAAGCCAGAGAGACTATTCCCAAAACCTCTCAAATCACCAAACATGGTCCCATACACAACTTGTGAAGTGTCATCTGCATGCATGCATTTCCCAGTTTTAGGAAAATAGACTTTAGAACTGTACTTTCTAACCAATCAGAATTTTAAAGAAGCTCAAATTAATTGCAGAAAAAAATCCTTTTCTGGTTTATCAGTTGCCTGATCTGTATGCTAACTTATTTTGAAAATAGATTGTATCTACCTGTTTTGTAATCAAAGCACAAAGATTATGAAGCCAGGCAAAAAGAAAGAAAAAAATATATATTTAGTAAATCACACTAGGAGTTTTTTTAATCCCAAGGAAAACATTCTTATATATCTTTTGCAAATCATCATATGAAATATGCCATGTGTAGTCGTGTTTCACTTCAGGTTGTTCTGCCATTTTTTTCACACTTATTTGATTCTGATTGCACAATAAAACACTTTGTCATTTAGCTTTGTTGTCTACAACTGACAAACAATAAAGAATCCAGAATACTGCAGACTATTTTGAAAATATTGGAAATTAAATGATTTCATTAGTGATCCTATCAATAAATCATTTGGTCCACTCAGAATCATTCCCTGAAGTTACCAATATATCTGTTTTACTTCAAAATAGACTGCTGTTTTCAAAACATGCTGAAAGCAATTACTACAAATATTGAAGCAGACTATGTCAGCAAATATACCACAGAAAGCCAATGTAGGCTGATTTGCTTCATTGTATTTAATACACAGTGGGAGGGAAATTGGTTTATAGTAGTTCATATGGAAAATAATAGAATATTTAATAAATAATAATATAATAATAAACTATGTTTCTTTTACTCACAACTATAACCCTCCTGCTGACCCACCCTGTATTATAAATTTAATAAAATAAAAATTTAAATGAGGCATTCCACACATGTGTGAAAGGTTCAGATAGCCCCCTATGGCAGTCACATAACATTTCTCAGAAGAAAGGATCTGAAGTGGGTAGAACAACACTTGACTATCTGTAATATAAAAGTAATTTGGGGACAGGTCAATTACTCTGCTAAATATCACAATTTCTTTTTATTTACCAGTTCTAATAAAATGTTAAAATTGTCCTTTTCTTAAGAGAATCAAAAATAAAATTTATATTATATAACAGATGTTTCAATAGCCGTAATACTATAACCAAGTTATACTATTGTTTAATTACAGATATGCTGTTATTTAAAGGCCAATAAGTGTATTAGAACAGGCATGTATTGGAACAATGGCAACTAAGCAAGGCATGCTAGAACTGTAAGGGCTTCTCCTGAATTTTATTCAATAACTCATTTTATATATGACTAGAGGGCTGGTGCGCAAAATCGTGCACAGATAAGGTCCCTAGGCCTGGCCAGAAATCAGGGCCAATTGGGGCCTTCTGGCAGCCAGCAGGGGCCTTCCTTCCCCAGCTGCCCACCCCCCCAGTTGCTAGCTGCCAGCCAGGGCCTTCCTTCCCCCGCTGCCGGCTGCCGGCTGGGGCCTTCCTTCATTCCATGCTGCCCCCAGGTGGTCAGTGCACATCATAGTGAGCGATTGAACTCCTGGTCTACCCTTCGAACTCCTGAGGGGCCACTTTGCATATTAGCCTTATATATTTTGATAGATAACATTTATCCTGAGATTGCTTGAAGTTGTCTTTGTATGAGAATTACAAAAGAAGTTTCATATAGGTAATCAAAGTACTTATGAAAAACAATCATGTGCTTTACTAATAGGTAGGGCCAGCAATTTTAAGAACCTAATAGATTTAGATTCACATAAAAAGAAAATTATAACTGAAAATTAAAGAATAAACATGATTTTGTTTGAATAATCTGCTGATAGTTTTTCTGTGATTGTGAATAATAGTTAAAATTAAGTCTTCTATTATACTATGGATATTTCTGGAATTATATAGACTTTTTAATCTTTCTAAATTTTCCAATAGAAAATTGACTTAAAATATGGAATTATTCTAATGATGATTGCAGTTATTCTTATTGTGAGAGTTTTAAAATTTAGAGATTAGGTGACTGTAATGTTCAAATTATAAAGTTATTATTAAAGAAATATATTATATTAAACTAGAGGCCTGGTGCACAAAATTCGTGCATGGGGGGGAGGGGGTGTCCCTCAGGCCAGCCTGCACCCTCTCCAATCTGGGACCCCTTGAGGGATGTCCAAATGCCCATTTAGGCCTGATTCTGCCTAAACGGGCAGTCGGACATCCCTCTCACAATCAAGGACTGCTGGCTCCCAACTGCTCGCCTGCCTGCCTTCCTGATTGCCCCTAACTGCTTCTGCCTGCCAGCCTGATCACCTCCTAACCACTCCCTTGACAGCCTGATTAATGCCTAACTGTTCCCCTGCCAGCCTGTTTGCCCCTAACTGCCCTCCCCTGCAGGCCTGGTCACCCCTAACTACCCTCCCCTGCAGACCTGGTCACCCCTAACTGCCCTCCCCTGCAGGGTTGATCGCCCCCAACTGCCCTCCCTTGCAGTCCTGGTCCCTCCCAACTGCCCTCCCCTGCTGGCCATCTTGTGGTGGCCATCTTGTGTCCACATGGGGGCAGCCATCTTTGACCACATGGGGGCAGCAATCTTGTGTGTTGGAGTGATGGTCAATCTGCATATTACTCTTTTATTAGATAGGATAGAGGCCTGGTGCATGGGTGGGGGCCAGCTGGTTTGCCCTGAAAGGTGTCCCGGATCAGGGTGGGGGTTCCCTTGGGGCATAGGGAGGCCTGGGCGAGGGGCCTGTGGTGGTTTGCAGGCCGGCCACGCCCCCTGGCGACCCAAACAAGCAGAGGCTCTGGTATATGGGATTTATTTATCTTCTACAATTGAAACTTTGTAGACTGGAGCAGAGCCAAGCCTTCTGCTCACTCCGTGGCGGCAGCCATTTCTGTTGGGATTTATTTATCTTCTATAATTGAAACTTTGTAGCCTGGAGTGCAGGCCTGGGCCAGCCAGGGTGTGCGGAAAGCTTGGCTTCCTCCATCGCCAGGGAAACCCAAGCCTCCCTCCTGCTCTCTCTGTGGCCACAGCCATCTTGGTTGGGTTTATTTGCATATTCACTCCTGATTGGCTGGTAGGTGTGGCTGGTGGGAGTGGCTGGTGGGTGTCGCGGAGTGATGGTTAATTTGCATATTACTCTTTTATTAGATAGGATGAAATTTTTAGGTGTTACCTAAAATTCAGTGCAAGAGAAAATATACAAAATTGAGCTAAAGATTTAATAAAATTTGGAAATGTAAATCTAGTAAATAAAAGCAGCTTTTTTTTTACCTGTAATAGAAAGCCTTTTTTCAAGTGACATATTACTAAAAATATGAAACCTTTATTTTGAACTATATAACGGGCTATAAAACCTGTCTAATTTCTTTTGCATAAAACAGTAAATACATATTTTCAGTTAAAAAGAAATTTAATGACTATTTATGAGAATAGATTAACTTGTATGTTAATTATTAGTAAAACTAGGGGCCTAGCACGTGAAATCACACGAGACCCAGGACCCAGAGTCCCGCGGCTTGGCGGGACCCAGAAAGAGTCCTATGTACGCTGCTGCCGCCATCCCAGGAGGCAGAACCCAGAAAAAGTCCTGCCACCACCACCGCCCCCGTGGGAGGCGGGACCCAGAAACCCGCCTGCCACCCCAGCGGGACTCAGAAACCCACCTGTGCCTCCTATCAAGTCCTCCTGAGTCAAGTCCCCGCCCACCCATGTGCACAGCCTCCTGCTGAAAGGTCATTACGGTGTGATGGCGTGATGACCACAGGCTTTTTATATAATAGATAATACTTTGATGAGTGTATATTATTTTCAAAATTCAAGTGAGAATATTTTAAGCTTACTTAGCTATATTATGTTTATATAGCTTATCAAAGGTTAATTTGTTATAAAAAATTTAAAATCTATTGAATTTGAAATCAGATACAATATATTGTGCAGCTGCAATCTTAATTACATAAATTGTAGGGAGAGGTACTTTTCTTCAGGTATTAATTGTTTAATGATGTTTCTTTCCAGAAGTAATTTAACTTGTCTCCCTGTATTTTATAGCAACAACAGATTCCTAAAGTACAAGCTGCTGCTTAGGACTCCTTGTCGATGTGCTCCTGAACAAGATAAAAATTAATCTATTTTTATCATAAGACCCTGAATGGAAAAAAAAGAAAGAGAACTTAGAGTCATATAGCTACTGATTAATAATTAGACACCAAGTGAACTCTTTTTAAAACGTGTTAATGTAGAGCCAAGACTTATTTACTTTAACTTATTTTTCTCTTTTAACATTCATCACTCTATATAATATTAGTGCAGATGTGAAAGGAATTATGCAAAATTTCACAGTGAGCTTTAGGAAAGGATATTCTAAATTCAAATGTAAGAAAATTTTAAACTAAAATTTCAACACCATAATCATTCCTGAAATAATCCCAATCCTTGACTGAAGTACTCCTTTCCTTCCCTCTATCCCTCCTTTTCTCTCATGTTCTGTCTTCTGTTTCTCTTTCTTTTTTGTTTTTCTTCACTTATGCTATAAACTTTAGTTAGGAGAAACAAAACGCTTGGCACCATTTTTTCGTGGTGCCAGAATTGCATAAATACATGGGGATTATTTATGCTGACTATGTATAAGTAAAAATCAACCTTTCTAATAGATGATGACACTTGTTATGACTTCATAACATTCGAGTGGTCAGTAAATGTTATTAAATTATGTTATTATGTAGGTATACTCAAAGCGTGGTATTTATTTTTCTTTAAGTAGCACCATTTATTCTAATTTGTGAGAAACAATTTATTCAGAAGGATAAAAGCCTAACAGTTGTTTCTTACTTCTCATTTTCCTCCAAGCTCTTCCAAAATGCCTACCTATATAAGCATGCTATGGATTTAAGTGGTGGTTAGGTAAATAATACACTATCCAAATAATATACAATAGATATTTAATATAAATAATATATAACGAATGTATGCAAAACTGCTTCATTAGTAGAAAACTATATTTGGGTTCCTGGATCATTAAAATTGCAATTATAAGGATAAAAATATATGTAAGGAAAATACAAAAATCTGCTAAGATTTACTAATGTTTTACTATATAACAGTGAGTACTAGGAAGATGTTTATGTTATTTCATTTATAAAAATGGCAATAGCATTTGTGAATTTTTGTGTGTAATTTCACCATGCCCAAAGTCATGGACATGTATTCATTGTAACTTCAATACATACAAATTCCACCCGTACGAGATAGGGGACTGATAAGTAGTGTGGACACAGACAATGGCCTAATCTTCACATTTCACTGGGATTTACTTGATGTCTAGCTGTCATGGAGTACACAGTGATTTTTTGTTATTATTGATTTTTTTTGTGTGAAAATGGCTTTAAGAAGAAAGCCAAATGCTTTTATTGCATTTTATAAAATAAATTCCATACTAGAGTGCTATTCAGCAAGTTGGGAATGTGTGAGGATTGTAGAATCTCTTTTACTGTGTCTCAGACTGTCACTGAGAGAAACCTACCTGAATCCATTATGACATGTAAGAGAATATTCTGTCTTAAAGCTTACAGAATTAAAGCACTTTCTCATAAAATAAACTGCTATAAATGCAAAGTTAAAATAAAGCCTTCCCTCTAAGGTTGAAGCGTAAGGGACTAGTCCAAGCTAGTCTGGAGACTTGGTTGGCTCTTCCCTGCAGCATGTATCTAAAAGCCATGTGCCTTTCACAGTCCCAGCTACACAATGTGGAGACTTTCTCATGAACCCCCTTCCTGGAGACTAAGTTAATGTGTACACAGTAGTTACAAGGGATCTCCTCCGTCTTGGGTGTAGACTATTTTTTCTACTTATTTAAGAGAGAATTTAATACCGCATTATGCTTCCTTTTTGCTCTTCCTGCCTCAGATTCAGAGATTCCCTACCAAATTCATTTTTGAACAGTGACTTAGAAACAAACTACTGCACAGCTAAAATAACATTAACTGTTCTCTTTACTCATTTTGCTGCATGTTCCCAGTTGAGATGCTCATTTAGAATCATGATTCATAGTTGTGATTCACATAGAAGTCAATCCGTCCTCTGCCTTTTCAACTAACTGTGTTACTGAACTCCCTGACTTTCAAATTTCAGCCCCAGAATATATTTGACGTACAGGTGAAGTAAGCTTGGCTGTAATTATGCTGTATAAGCTTGTCTCATCCATGTTTTATTTCTCTTTACTTTGTGAATATGTATTAATAGCTACACTACCAGTTATTCTCCCAAATCTCTGGGAGAATCCACAGAAAACAGAATGAAAGGTTAAAGAAAGGATGCCTTGATTCCTCTGCCTAGAGAATAATGCCAAGTTGTGACAAGGCTCTCTGTCTGGAGGGGGGATTCTGCATAGAACTCTTTGTTAAATCTGTTCATAGGCCTATAAGGAAGATAATCGGGGAAAACACACCAGGTCCTCAATGACTTTGTCCTAGTCTAGATAAATCACTAATTCACTACATTATAGATATGGCCAAGGATTTCACAAAATATTCTTTGGAGCAGTCGAATACAAATAAAAAGAAATTTTCTTTTTCTTAACCCATTAGCTACTGGTAGGAATTTTGACTATTTAGCCCATAAGTGTCATTAAAACAAAATTTTAAATGCCTTATGTTTATGTTTACTTTATTTTTGAAGGCCGTTTTTTTTTTTTTGTTGTTCTTGTTGTTGTTGTTTTACAAAATAGTATATGCACAACTATTGCAGACCATTTAGAAATTCAGGAAATATAAAGCAGTAGAAATTATTCATATTTCTAAGGACCCAATTTATATAATTGGCCCCTGCCCATTAACACCATATTAGCCATTATCACTGGTAGGTTGAACAGACAAACTTCACGGAATGTACCCAGGACAATGTTACTTTGTTCCCCACGTCCTTTTAATCCATGTCTAGAGAGGAACATTCTTTCCTAAACACTTAGAGGAAAACATCTGATTATCCAATATAATAACAAGGTAATATGCAAAATGACCAAATGGTGGAACAACTGGTCGCTATGATGCGCACTGACCACCAGGAGGCAGATGCTCAACTCAGGAGCCTCCCCCTGTTGGTCAGTGCGCTCCCACAGGGAGAGTGCCACTCAACCAGAAGCCAGAAGCCTGGCGAGCTCAGTAGTGGTGGCAGGAACCTCTCCCATATCTGAGGCAGCACTAAGGAACAGCAAGCTGAGCAGTGAGGAGTAGCGAGCAGGTGGGCAGTAATGAGCAAAGGCTCCCAGACTGCCTCTGAGGGGTCCCAGACTGTGAGAGGGCACAGGCTGGGCTGAGGGACCCACACCAAGTGCACAAATTTTCATGCACTGGGCCACTAGTCTACACTAATAAAAGAGAAACATGCAAATTGACCGTACCTCTGCTATGCCCACCAGCCACACCCACCAGCCAATCAGAAGCGAGTATGCAAATTAACCCAACCAAGATGGCTGTGGCCATGGAGCGAGCAGGAGGCTTGGGTTTCCCCAGCAATGGAGGAAGCCAAGCTTCCCGCCTGCCCTGGCAGGCCCTGGCCTCCGCTCAAGGTTACAAAGTTTCAATCATAGAAGATAAATAAATCCCAACAAAGATGGTGGCAGCCATGGAGTTGGAGAGAGCAGGAGGCTTGGGTTGCCCCCAGTGATAGAGGAAGCCAAGCTTCCCGCCCAGCCTGACCTCCACTCAAGGCTACAAATTTCAATTATAGAAGATAAATAAATCCCAGATCCAAGTGCCTCCGCTTGGGTCGCCGGGGGGCATGGCTGGCCTGCAAACCACCACAGGCCCCTCACCCAGGCTGCCCCATACCCCAAAAGAACCCTCATCCTGATCCGGGACACACTTCAGGGCAAACCAGCCAGAGCCCACCCATGCACCAGGCCTCCATCCTATCTAATAAAAGAGTAATATGCAAATTGACCATCACTCCAACACACAAGATGGCTTCCCCCATGTGATCAAAGATGGCTGCCCCCATGTGGACACAAGATGGCCACCACAAGATGGCCAGCAGGGGAGGGCAGTTGGGAGGGACCAGGTCTGCAAGGGAGGGCAGTTTGGGGTGATCAAGCCTGCAGGGGAGGGCAGTTAGGGGTGACCAGGCTGGCAGAGGAGGGAAGTTGAGGGTGACTGGGCCTGCAGGGAAGGGCAGTTGGGGAGGACACAGGCCTGCAGAGGAGGGCAGTTGGGGGGGACCAGGTCTGCAGGGGAGGGCAATTAGGGGTGACCAGGCCTGCAGGAGAGGGTAGTTAGGGGCAATTAGGCTGGCACAGGAGCAGTTAGGCATCAATCAGGCTTTCAGGGGAGTCGTTAGGGGGTGATCAGGCTGGCAGGCAGAAGTGGTTAGGGGCAATCAGGAAGGCAGGCAAGTGAGCAGTTGAGAGCCAGCAGTCCTGGATTGTGAGAGGGATGTCCGACTGCCTGGTAGGATCGGGCCTAAACGGGCAGTCGGACATCCCTCGAGGGGTCCCAGATTGGAGAGGGTGCAGACTGGGCTGAGGAACACACCCCCTGAGCACGAATTTCGTGCACCAGGCCTCTAGTTGGTAATAAAAAAGTTGAATTTAAGCCAATTGTCATAAGTAATTAATTAGAATGCCTAGTTCTGATACCATGATCAAAATTCTACCCTTGGTTTTAAGTTCATCTTCTTACCCCTCCACCAGATCAGGTCTGCTATTGGAGAAGGAGTGAACTATGTTTTATTTTCTTCACCACTGACTAATGATACTCACCTGAAAATTAAAAATAACCATAGTCCCTACATCAATAATACTGTTATTGTAAGGATTAATGTGATAATACATAAAAAGTACTTAGCAAAATATCTAGCTCGTTACCATGGGAAACAAACATGCATTTTCTGCTCTCAACTCTGGCTCACAAACCAATCCCAACACATACAACATTTGTTAGATACTAAGCAAATGTGTCTCTTACCTTTAGGATTCTCAGGTAAGTCAGATACCAGTCTACTATGCCTCTCATACTGCAGAGTATATTCATTAAACCCTCCATGTGGTTCCACTGAAGGCTCAAGTAACTAGGTTTCCAATGGAACTTAAATTTCTCCAAAATTACTATTCAAAAAATCCTTTCCCCCAAATCTTCAAACCTTTTCTACCCCATATAAAAGTAAGGGGTTTAATAATTGTCTAACATGTTTTCAACTGTTTCATTTGAAATATTGGTGTTGGGTAGCTCATTTTGAAAGATCTATTCTTTTATATATTAAAATCTCAGTTAAAAACTCCAATTTAACATCTTTCCTTCCTTCCTTCCTTCCTTCCTTCCTTCCTTCCTTCCTTCCTTCCTTCCTTCCTTTTTTTTTTAATCTATCTATCTATCTATCTATCTATCTATCTATCTATCTATCTATCTATGTATCTATCTATCTATCATCTATCTACTTACCTGTCTAACTACACCATACACACACCTATACATACACATTAAAGACTCAGGATATGAAGTGACACTGAAAGGATGTAAATCTTTGTTGATTCATGTAAGTAGCTGTTCACCTTTGAGCTAGTCACTTATTCTTTTTCTGCCTTAGTTACCACTCTACCTCAAAAGCAGTTACTGTGAAGATTAATGTGATAACACATAAAAGGTCTGTAGAATAATATGCAGCTCATATTACTAACAATATTACACTAACAATAAGAATAACATAAGTATTATTATAAATGTCCTCTTTATAACTTATTTGTTCAATTTATGAGAATTTCCACCCACATCATTATTCTTCTTTGCATTGTAATTATTGTACAGTATTTAGCTGTACAAATGTAACATAAATTTCAATACTTAGCTGGACATATATGTTATTTCTAATATTCTGTCACATCACTGGTCATCATTGTGTTTATCAACTCTGTTTTATTCCCCTTTAGAATATATTGATTGAACTGGAATTACTGGATCAAAATGTGATTATTTTAAAGCATTTAGTACATGTTGACAAATTATCCTGCAAAAATTTATAGCACTGTACACTATATTTTCATGACCATCTTAAAATTCTGGACAGTTATATACTATCACACACTGATTTAGGTGTAAGGGCATCCTTGGAAGATAATGAAAAACAGGCACAGTATGTTCTCTTGTCTCCTTACAAAGTATGCTAACAGATTTCTGAAACTTTTTCAGACCTGGCAATTAACACAGCTCATCTAGGGTTGGATGAAGATAAATCCAATATATCTTCAGAACCTGAGAGTTCCAGTGATATAACTATACTGACCATTCTTTTTAATAGTAAAAGAAAATTAAGTACAAATGAGCAGTTGTGGCTGTCTATAATGGTGGCTCATTATGTGATATTTAGATCAAACTGCTTTAATTATGTAAATGCATCTAGTGGATAAGTGTTAATAAACTTCTATTTAAATAAATAAGTCAAGAATCTGCTTCTCTTATGCATATTACCGTTCAATTAAATTCCTGAGCAGTCAGTAACTGTGAAGTTATACAGTTGACAAAATCAATCACTAAGGAGAATAAATCAGCCAGATACTAGTCTAACATAAAGAATAAAGCAATTAGTCAGTTTTGTCAATAGATTAAAAGTTTCACTATGTCATAAGAGGAGGATGCCATTGTTCTCATTTTTAGTATTCCACATAGGTATTATTATGAAATGTATGCCAATTTTATCAAGGTCTCACAAACTCACTAATGTTTGGCTTACAGTATCTTCTGTATTAAGTAATAAGGGTAACAACCTCTTTTTCTTTAAAATTTTAATTTAAAATGTTCTGTTTTAGCCAAAACCGGTTTGGCTCAGTGGATAGAGCGTCGGCCTGCGGACTGAAGGGTCCCGGGTTCGATTCCGGTCAAGGGCATGTACCTTGGTTGCGGGCACATCCCCAGTGGGAGGTGTGCAGGAGGCAGCTGATCGATGTTTCTCTCTCATCGATGTTTCTAGCTCTCTATCCCTCTCCCTTCCTCTCTGTAAAATATCAATAAAATATATTAAAAATAAATAAATAAATAAATAAATAAAATGTTCTGTTTTGGAAAAGTTATCTTGCTGTGACACTCTCTGCCTCTTTGTGCCCCCCTCTTTTACACACACACATACACACACACACATGCACACACACACACGAAACACACTCACTTCACAACCACAGAGGCATATAACTGCAATAAAGCAAAAGAAAATATTCATCCCACTACCAAAAAATAACCATTGGACCAACCTTATAAAGTAGTGGCAATTTTCCTAATTTCAGGAGTGCAATCTGGTTTGTTATATTTCTCATATTTTTTATCCTTTTTAAATCATCTGCATTTCCATAACTCACATCAATGATTTCAGCCTGAAAGAGAAGGAAAAGAAAAACACACAAAGAAAAATAAAGCCTTGTTGGAGGAATGATAGAAAATCCATTTGGTATGACAAAATCATTCCTAGAATGTGAAATGGTCAAGGAGAATCAATTCATTCTCTTCCCCTGTCCCAATAACCACAATCCTGCCCTTTCTACTTCTTTCAGGTACAATGACTCTTGTGGTCACTTGAGAAGATGTTTGAGGGTCATGTTTGCTTGGTCATCTCCCTTCTCATGAAGTTACAGACCACCATGTTTATTACATTCTAGATTTCTATTTCTGGAATTTGAATCATTTTTATAAAACAATGCAATTAATTTCCTTAAGGTTCAACTACAGTCATACCATTCTCAGGCTTAAAAACAATTCAAAGACCCTGTACTGTTATCCAAATTGAGTACAAAGTGCACCATGCATAGCTGTTCATGTTGAGCATGTAACCCAGGTGTGAATAATAACCCCTTGAGTTGTGAAGGACAAAACCTATACTCCCACCTGTGTCAATCTGGCATTCAAGGACTTTAGAATATGGTTCCAAACTACTACTATTTCTGTCATAGTCCCCACTACCCCAGACAGTTATACTCTACATCAGTATTTCTCATTTTTAAAAGTCCCTGTTATTAACATAAAAATGACATGACTTTCTGAAGATCCTAATGGGCATCCTCTGACACAGTTGTCCTTTCTTACTCCTTGAAAAGTACTGCACTGAGGTTTTCTCAAACACATATTCCTATGAGCCAATATGATATATTTCGTCTCTACTTTCTATAATTTCCATTATAAAAATAGTTGTAATGCTTTTCACTGGAAAAATATTACAACACAAAATGTGCTGTTTCAATCTCCAGCATATCTACATGGAAGTGTTGATAAGGACTTAGTGGGGCCAAGCAGTGAAAGTGGGAAGAAAGACGATCCAGATCTTGAAATGCCCACCGTTGTCTATTGGAGCTAATGTACTTCAACCAGTTTTTGAAAGGGGCTTCCATAGAAATCTCACTTCAGGAAATAATTCTGTCTTTAGAAGGACATATGGCTACCACCAAGAGACTGGTAAGTATGTTAGAAGAAATATTTCTAGCATAGAGTATTTCCTTAGCAATTAATTCATATTCATTTATAAGAACTTTACTAAATACATTAAAACTCATTTCAAATGTTATCTGTCTGCTGAATTGTATTTCTCTGATGCTCAATTCTAATTTGAATCCAAGTTTCTGTCTCTCTTAACAACCCCCCAGGACCCATAAACTTATCTATGTTTCATTTTCTAGTACAGTGAAATTTTCTTAGTGATGGGTCCATCGCGTGCCCATTCTCACCCAGGTACCCTGCATACACTGTTGACTTATCTGTCTTAACTTAAAATGATTGCACCTTATAACATATCTCTGAAAAGTAAAGCTGTACTTTCAAATGGGTTTGCCAAGAAAAACTAATTGTTAAACAAACTTGTCAGAATATTTTTATTATAATTTTGTTTCAATAAAAATGTGATTAAATCAGTGTTTTAAAAATACCAATTTTGAGTTTGCTGATGCCATTATGATATGCATAACTGTTGATTTAAGAATTTAAAGACTTGATTAAATAAATGATCACATAATATTAATACTCACATTGAAAAATGAGATAATTCATAGTTTCCATTTCAAATTTCTAAGCTACCTATTAATTATTTGTGATTCACTGAGAGCATCTTAAAACATGGCTATCACTCAATTGGTTACATTAAAGAACATATTTTTCTTATTTAAGAGAGTTTGAGGGGAAATCATATTGGTCTGAGAGGGTGTAGACCAGTCTGTGACTTTTTTGTTGTGTACCTACCAGAAAGGTATGGCAGCTACAAAAATACAAATTCTGTAAAAGATATTTAATTATTGGAAAATAGCAATAACGTGCATCAACAATGGCAGTTTCAATTAAATAATTTTTCAACTCACCTTCTACAAAGAGCACATGTCAACAGATTAAAGCATTTTAATATAATAGGGTTGTTATTTTTCACAAAAATATGCCTCAATACAAGCATTATTATATTAGTAATTTTGGCTTATGCACTTTGAGGCTATTCATTAAAAATCAGTAATTACAGAAGTCTCAATGTTCTGAAGGTTTGACAGGTGATAATAAAAATGTATTTATTACTTTCAAAGGAACCAGGTCTTTTCTAAATGTCTTTCCTATTTACCTTCAGGCAAGCTGAAAATCACAGCTGCAAGAAAGCACACTGAATTTTTTTTAGACACAAATCAATACACAATGATATGATAAAATGCCAAGCCATTTCTCTCCACACATTCAAGCTGCAGCAATGCACCTCTTCCTACTGTATGTATCCTGTCTCTCTAGAAAATTGTTCACTCGACTGGTTAGACTACGATGATTAATTTACATGCAAGTATTAAGAATGAGGTCACATCCAACTATTCTCTTTGGGGAATATCAAATGAGCAGGAACCTCATTACCTGTCTAACTATTTACTCCATGTGTACCCATTGTTCTATTGTGGACTTCATTGACACATAGTCAAAGAGTACTGAGAGATACAGAGCAAAATGGAACTAGTTCTGTTTTGTTTTAAATGTTTTTTTTTTACCAAAGTAAAATATGAAAAACTCCCCACATTAAATTTGTTTAAATAATATGTTAAATTTCAAACTGAGAACAAATAAAGCAACAGCAACAATTCAGACAGAAAATCAAATATTTTATACTTGCTAAAAAAAAAAAAAGTATTGAGATGACAACAGACAGGAAGATTGGCACACTTTAGAAAGAAACAGTAAACATTAAAATACAAACAATTATCTTCTACCTATGATAAAATATATGATTAGAAGGAATCATAAACCAGACGATTTTAAACATGACTAAAAATAAAAATATTAAAAATATTAAAAAGTGATTCTACTATGTTGATGGTTCTGTTACCATTGTAACTGGCTAGTTAATATATATATATATATATATATATATATACACATATATATATGTATATATGTGTATATATATATATATATATATATATGTAATATTTTTCCAGTGAAAAGCATTACAACTAGACTTCAGTAAAATATATTTTATATATATATATATACACATATATATGTATATATGTATATATATATATATATATATATATATATATATATATATATATTTTATTGATTTTTTTACAGAGAGGAAGGAAGAGGGATAGAGAGTTAGAAACATCGATCAGCTGCCTCCTGCACACTCCCTACTGGGTATGTGCCTGCAACCAAGGTACATGCTCTTGACCGGAATTGAACCTGGGACCCTTGAGTCCACAGGCCGATGCTCCATCCACTGAGCAAAACTGGTTAGGGCCTGACTAGTTAATATTAAAATAGGAAGAGAGCAAAGGGGAGGCCAGACATTATAAGCCTAGTCCTCTGGGCAGCTTCAGCAGGAAGCTGCAGTTTCACACTCCCCACAGAGAAGCACAGACCCATTCCCTGAAGATGACTGGGGGAAGGGACCCAACAAGGGGGAAGATGGACACATGTACAGTAAAGTTGGGTGATGTAGTCTAGCCTGGGGAACAAAGATAATTGGCGAGGGCGTGGAGCCACTGCAAACACAGGAAATCCAGAAGGATTCATTGGTTAAGCTCCCAGTTAATATTCCCAGACAAAGGAGTTCTCTCTCTCTTGTTCCTCTTGTGCTCCTGTTTCTCCCTTGCTCCTTGACCCACACTAGCCTGCCAAGTGGCCCTAGAAGCTGCATGGTCCTTGGCTATGCAGATGCTACATGCAATGGGCTGGGAACACAAGCTCACATGGCCAGACACTGGACTGGACTAGACTTCAGTATAGCGCAGAAACTCTTGGGAGTGGTTTTAATCCTAGCTCTGCTGAAGACAAAAGTACCCTTAATATTACATCATCAATAAAATTTTCCACAATAATTCATCCTCCTGGAGGGAGGGGACTTAGGAAATTCTTATTCCTGTGGCATCCCAAGAACCCCACTTCTACCAGGAACAGGTGGGGACACAGGGGATACCACACCTATAACAGTTCTGTGGTTCTATATAAAAATGGAGAAGTACCCCAAGCAGAAGCAATAGAAGACAGAAATGAATAAATTATTTCCTGTAATCAGCTAAGAACAATCATAGAAAATAACCAGATCAGAGAAGTGTCTCTGGGGACATCCACCTGTGGGTGGCCTGGGCTCCACACTGAGGAATAATCCAGTGCCATGTTTCTCTTCTACCTTGAAGTCGCAAAATTTATTCATGCTTAGGAAATGATACATGCTTTGAAAATTTTCAGACTTGACATTTTCAACCAAATCAATCACTCTGAATCCTTCTAGTTCCTCTCTAAGAGAATTTCTGAATGTACAGAATGTTTGAAAAGCCTGCTTTGACTAAAACAGTAATTTTCTCCTCAAAATTAGAAATGGTAAACTCAAGCAGTTCTCCTACTGACAAAATACATTATCAGAAGTACCATTCATCTCAATATAAGTTTTACTTTAGAAATTTACTACTATCTTATATAATTTAGCTTTTGAATCATCTTTAAATTAAAGTGCTTATGGTTATTAAAAATGTGAAAATTCAAAATGATCTCTGATGTTTATCTTTATCCTTTCTAAATAGCATGAGTATATTAGTACTTATGAAAAGTTCAATATTCAGAGATTGTTAGAATTTTATTAGTACTTCAATTTCAAGTTCATGCAAGGGCTTTTCATCATGGGCATTATTAGGAAAACCACAATGCATTGAATCATAAAAACCATTGCTGCTTCCTTCCCTGCCCCCATGGGCAGACATCACTAATCAATCATAGTTCCTCTATCAATCAAACTGCTTCTCTAAACATTATTCTAGCTAATCAAGGTCAATTAAATAGAGATTGGCATAAGGAGTGTACTATATAAAATATTTAATAGTTTAATATTAAATAATTATTCATTTGAATAACTAATATTTAAACTAATATTTAATCATTTAAATTATTTAATAACTGAAGCAGCACAAGTACTATCAGTTAAAATGGACTCCTAAGCAATCAGAAGGGACATCACTAGTATGGGAAACTAGTATATGACAAATGAATTCAGCAATAAAGATGAGAAACGCAATACATTTTGCTATGTTTGGTTTAAGCAATCATACTTATCACTTTTTTCCTTTAATAAAGACTTGATCATGGTGTATGATCTTTCTGATGTACTGCTGGATTCGATTTGCTAGAATTTTGTTGAGGATTTTGGCATCTATATTCATGAGGGATATTGGCCTGTAATTCTCTTTCATTGTGTTATCTTTATCTGGTTTTGGTATTAGGGTGATGCTGGCTTCATAGAAGGAGCTTGGAAGTGTTCCTTCCTCTTGAATTTTCTGGAATAGTCTGAGGAGGATAGGTTTTAGTTCTTCCTTGAATGTTTGGTAAAACTCCCCTGTGAAGCCATCTGGCCCGGGGCTTTTGTTTGCTGAGAGCTTTTGATGACTACTTCAATTTCTTCCATAGTTATCAGCCTATTGAGATTTTTAGAATCTTCCTGAGTGAGTTTTGGAAGGTTGTATTTTTCTAGGAATGTGTCCATTTCCTCCAGGTTGTGTAGCTTGTTAGAATAGAGTTGTTCATAGTATTTTTTAACAATCCTTTGTATTTTTGTGGGGTCTGTTGTTATTTCACCTCTTTCATTTCTGATTTTGTTTATTTGGGTCCTCTCTCTTTGCTTCTTGGTGAGCCTGGCTAGAGGTTCATCAATCTTGTTTATCCTTTCGAAGAACCAGCTCTTGGTTTTGTTGATCTTTTGTATTGTTTTTTTGGTCTCTGTGTCATTCATTTCTGCTCTGATCTTTATTATGTCCTTCCTTCTGCTCACTGTGGGCTTTTCTTGTTGCTCTCTTTCTAATTCTTTGAGTTAGATGATTTATTAGCATTTTTTCTTGTTTTTTTGAGGTAGGCCTGTAGAGCTATAAACTTCCCTTTCAGGGCTGCTTTCATTGTGTCCCATAGCATTTGCATTGTTGTGTTTTTATTGTCATTAGTCTCCAGGATGTTTTTAATTTCTTCTTTGATCTCCTTGATCACCCAATCATTGTTTAATAGCATGCTATTCAGCTTCCAAGTGTTTGAATTTTTTGGAATGTTTTTATTATAGTTTATTTCTAATATTATGCCACTGTGGTCTGAGAAAATGCTTGATATGATTTCAATCTTTTTGAATTTGGTGAGACTTTGCTTGTGACCCAGTATGTGGTCTATTTTTGAAAATATCCCATGTGCATTTGATAAGAACATATATTCCATGGCTTTGGGGTGAAATGCTCTGAAGATGTCAATTAGGTCCATCTGATCTAGTGCGTCATTTAGAATTGCTGTTTCTTTGCTGATTTTTTGTCTAGATGATTTATCCATTGATGTCAGTGGTGTATTAAAGTCTCCTACTATGATTGTATTGTTGTCAATCTCTCCCTTGATATCTTCCAGGAGTTTTTTTTTATGTATTTGGGTGCTCCTGCATTGAGTGCATATATGTTTACCAGAGTTATATCTTCTTGTTGAATTGCTCCCTTTAGTATTATTAGTGGCCTTCCTTATCTCTTGTTATGGCCTTTACTTTGAGGTCTATTTTATCAGATAAAAGTATCGCAACCCGAGCTTTTTTCTCATTTCCATTTGCCTGAAAAATGTTTTTCCATCCCTTCACTCTCAGTCTGTGTGAATCCTTTGCTCTGAGGTGGGTCTCTTGTAGACAGCAAATATATGGGTCATGTTTTCTTATCCAATTGAATTGCCATGGCCTAGAGCAAAGAATATCCTTACACGATATTATTCTACAATGTCATTATAATTTTAGATATTTTACAACAGCATATTGTACAATTATCCCAAACAAACTTATAAACTAATTCTTTGAATGTTTGGCAGCAATTTTTAAAAAAAGGACATGAAAGGATTTAATCCCTTTCAGAAGGAATTAAGGCGCTGGGAAGGCACTTGAGCATTCTATATTGGCCCCTCTTGCCTTTTGTGCCAAGAGGGGCCATCTTCTCATAATCCAATTGCCCTCAGCTGTTGCCTGAGCTTTCTGTTCATGCTGAGCTTGAAGCCTTGTGGTGGCTGGCACCATGGATCTGTCTCTCGCCCAATCGTGTGAGCTGGGCCCTCCCTGGAAAAGAAACTGAGTTCCCCAAGATATATGATCAGTGCTGGGGCCCCGCCAGCAGGCCAGGGGATCCCAAGGCAGGTGCTGGGCCTGGAGGCCATGGGGGCATAGGCTACCAAGGAGACAGAACTGAACCTCACATCACCCTGCTTGGCCCCGGAGGATGACTGGTTAGCCAGAGACGGGTAAGATTCCTCAGGGAAGGAACAACCTAAGACAGACACAGTCGCAGAGGGGCCATCAGGAGAGAACTTGGGGATCAACAGAGGTGGGGCACAGACCCTCACCCCCCCAACCTTGCAGGGGCCTGAACCCTCACCCCGTGTGAGGAAGGTCTCTTGCCCCCATGGCTGCTTTGCTTCCCACGCACAGCTCAGATCGAGATACAGGTGACAGACAGTGACTTGGCCCAGCTCAGATTGGGACCCAGGTAACAGACAGAGACTTGGCCGACAGCAGCTGCCCTATATTTAAATCCAGCCTAGCACCAGGAATGCTCAGGGCCTACTCAAGAATGCAAATAATCCTTTCCACTAATATTTACAGGGCAAACTAAGATTGTTGGTAGAGTATTAAATTTGACAGTAAAATAATAATCAAGTTTTCAGATTAATTTAAATAGGCTAATTGAAATAAGTGAATATTCAAGAAAATTTAATTGTACTGGACAAAAAGCTGTTCCTAAAGTGGTAACTAAAATTTCTATTGGTAGTTCATCTCATGGTAAAATTACTGAACATGCAATGAAACTAAAGCAGTCATATTTTTGTGCAAAAAATTAAAATTTAAAGTTATCAAGACTGCATTATAAAATTTACAAAAGCCTCCATTAATCAAAAAAAGGGGGGATAGTAGGGTAATATCATGTAAGGAAAAATATCCTATAAGTAAATTACATCTAGAAAATTTTTACTTTACAAAATTAATTTTCATTTGTAATGCTAACAGCAAGACACCCATGAAAAACACACATGGTGTCTAAATAAGACAAAGGAAAATCGTTTGGGCAAAAATAAAAAGGATCCCAAATCAATTATTTAGAAAAGATTCCTTTATTAACTTTTGGTCGAGAATATGTTTGTATATTTTCAGAAAACAACTCCAAGACCATGTGGATTCCTGCAACAGAGAGGAATTGACAGGTCTGCTCCAACCAGGAAGACAAGAGGAGAAACAGCCCAGAGATGGAAGACGCTAATGACGCCTTCCTTACCAAGCTAGCAGTCAGCAGCTGTGCAACGCAGCAGGTGGCCTAGGACCAAACCAGAGAGGGTCAGACCTGCATTGCCACCATGTGCCCACCACCCAAATGTCATTGCTGACATGTACACATAAGGAACGGTTTGACATTGAAACGGGGACTCAGAACTGTTGGACATTGAAATTGGGACTCAAACATTTTTTGTTATTATATGTTTATTTCTAGTCTGCAGAGGCAAGATTTTTTAAAGGAAAGAAATGGGGAAAAAATAGATACAGAGGCAAAGAAGCATTGAACAGACTGTCAAACTACAGAGGGAAGGCAGGGGAGGTTGGGGAGGCGGGCTGTAAGAGATCAACTGAAGGACTTGTATGCATGCATATAAGCATAACCAATGGATACAAAACATTGCGGGGGGAGCAGGTAAAGCCATGTACTGGCGGGTAGGGGAGGCTGGGGGGAGGTCAATGGGGAAAAAAAAAGGAGACATGTACTAATATTTGTAATACTTCAAACAATTAAAAAAAAGACAAAAAAAAAACCTTGAAAAAATATTTGCTACAATGATATACTAAATACAGTGTTTTGACATACAGTAATTATGTAAGATATTTGCATTTTTTAAAAATAATATAACATGCACACATCCATTTAAAAGATAATAAAATTAAGTTAAAAGTGTAATGTAGAGATTTAACCTAAGTGAAGTACAGTTCTCTCAGGATTACATTTCCATATTTTAAGTTTATTGTCTCCAAAGTCAATAGACAAAGTTAGAAAACACAAATTATCAGTAAGAAAAAATAATTTTAAGCTGCCCCAGATTTAACAAATAGGCCCTTACAAAATATTTAGATACTCATTTGCATTATTTGGCCAACATATTGAAAGTAACAATCAGCCAGAGTATATTTCCCTTCTACCCACTTATATTGAACAGTCATATTAAAAGTTAAAACTACATATCTTAAAAAGGAAATCATTAAATATATGTATAGAAGTAGGAAAATACATAGTAAAAAAACAAAAATTAAGGAAGTCCAAGAAAAAGAGGGTATTAAAGAGAAAACTTTGTTATTTTCTAACCACATGGGTCAGTTTATATTTTAGTTTCTGAAGGTATGTAGGAAAATTAGTTACAAAAACTGGCTTTATATTGTGTTTACTTTCTCTTGATGAGATATCAACAATAAAAAGTCAATAAAGACAGTGACAGTTCAGAAGATTCCAGTTATGCTATGCCCTAAATAAAATATGAACAGTAGTTTAGAGGTATGGGGAATCATTCTGATAAGAAAGTCATGGAAGACATTGCTGAGGAGATCGCATCTAAATGATGAGAACCATGAACTGACCTCGGTGAACCTTTCGGCAGAGGTAAGTACAAACTCTGATAGAATAAAAACCTCTGCAAATGAAATAAAGACATCAAATATGTTAAGGTGTAAAACATGACTTCTGAATTTTGAAAGAGGAAGTGGGGTGGGCATTAGATAAGGATGGATTTTCAGGGAATGTGTCAATGAAGGAAGGAGCAACTTCCAGGTGGTACTCAACAGTTAGAAGGAACAGTTGAGATGTACAGCTGAGAGAGGTAATAGTATGTTGGTTAGTTAGTCAGATTTTACCGAAATGAGACTGTATGCAATAGGAAGGTTTGTAGACTAAAAAGATTTAGCCTCATTAGTTCTATAAATCCTAGAAACAAAAGAATTATATAGAAACTGGATTTAGATTATTCTTTCTCAAAGTGAGAATGGATGAAATAAATTAGTGTAAAAGTGATTAATCCTACTCTATTTACATTTTCACCACCAACAAGTGATGATGAGAGTGTCTGTAAATTTACCACCATTCCCATGCTTAACCTATTTATTCTGTTTTGCTATAGTAAACCAAGAATAAAACTCTTAAAAAAAAAAACAATAACAACAGCAGCTCTGATTAATTGCTCCAGAACTAAGCATCCTGAGAGAACTAAATCATCTCCCCTGGGGTTAGATTGGAGAGCAATGGGGAAATAGGGTCATTGTCTTGAAAGTCTAAGCAGAGAGCTGATAGACCACTTCCAGGTGCTTGAGGACAAAGAAGGAAGCTCAGTAGATAATTTCTGCAAAATGTTCCAGGAGGTCGAAGTATCTCAGAAAAGTATGTGCATGGGTTGGCAAAGTAGGTTTACAGTTGTGAGGATATGAAACACATTTTATTCTTGTATTATTATTAATTATTGTATTATTTATTTGTAAAAACTATGAAACTACTTTTGCCCACCCCTGTATCTGATATAATCTGAGTAAATTCTTGATCTTCCATTAGATTTGTCTGTAAGGTAAACTCTGACCAGGGAACTTCCCCTTTCAGGAAATAAACAAACAAACAAACAAAAAAAAAACAGAAGGAAATCCCCTGCCACTTACCATTCAATTATTGATTTAAAATAAAAAAGAATAGTTTAATGAATTTTAGAGAGAGAGAAATGGAGAAGAGGGAAACATCGATGTAAGAGTGTAATATATAGGTGAGCTGCATCCTGCACGTCCGTTACTGGGGATCCAACCAGCAATCCAAGTGCCTGACCAGGAATCAAACCAGCAACTGTGTGGTGCCTGGGATGATGCCCAACCAACTGAGCCACACCAGCCAGGGCCCAGTTATTGATTTTTTTAGTTGCCTCTGTGACTTTGGATGGAAGGTGTATGGGATTTGAAGTGGAATGAGTGCATTCTCACTTTCTACCCAATGGCATTGTTCTTGGCACTGTCCAACCCACCTAATATTGTAGCCATGCTGTAATTGGCATACAAGTCTTATGCGATGTTCTCTCTCTCTCTCTCTCTCTCTCTCTCTCTCTCTCTCTCTCTCTCTCTCTCTCTTCCTCTCTAAAATAAATAACAATTTATTTAAAAAAAAACTGAAATAGTTATGCATTTGACTATGGGTTGAAGATTTTTTCTTAGGGGAAAATGAATGTGGAAAGAGTGAAGTAATAGAGGAGGGTAGGAAGTGAGGAACTGCAGGAGGAGATAAAGGCAAGAGGAAGATCACAGGAAACCCCAACTGTTAGAAAATTGGAAATTGACTAGAAAGCATTTGAGTCTGTGAAAAAAAATATGTCCATATTTGTTTTAATTCAACTGTCTTTGCTATAAAACCCTTTATTTTATATGCTTTTGTTCTCTTTTTTAAAGATGGACTTTTTAAATATATCTTTATTGATTTCAGAGAGGAAGGGAGAGGGATAGAGAGTTAGAAATATTTATGAGAGAGAAACATCGATCAGCTGTCTCCTGCACACCCCCTACTGGGGATGTGCCCACAACCAAGGTACATGCCCTTGACTAGAATCGAACCTGGGACGCTTCAGTCTGCAGGCCGACGCTGTTCTCTTTCACACGTAAAAAATGTAACCTTTCTCACAAATATTTAACTATGAATAATATGTTGTGTTAGATCACTTCTTTATTTGTAAATGCTTCTGTCTAAATTTTAAATACTGGAAAAATGTGTATGTAAATATATAAAATATATGGCAACTAGTCCCATGGTTATTATCCTCAAATTAGCAGAAGTTATGAATGTGTATTTGTATGTCTATGTATATGTGCAAGTGTGTATTATGAGAATGATTAAATTAGACACGATTGATGACATGAAATAAAAGGAAAAGAATATCAATACTAAACTGTGCATGTCCTCTGTGGCACACATTTTACTATGGAGATTGTATAATGGAGTCAATCATTTCAGTATATCTTTAGAACATTCATATTCAGTAGACATATCTGTCTATTATTTAGATAAGGAAACTAAAGTTTAGGATTTTTAAATAACTTGCTCATGTTTTAAGTTAGCAGTATTGAGCCATGGAGTTTTGTAATTGTTTACCTGACTGCCAGTTTCTTCCATTAGACCTCCAACTACATATGGGCAATGGCCAAAGCTTTCTTTTTAACCACTTTGTCCCCTGTGATTGGCATCCAAAAGGCACTCAGTGTGTATTTGCTGAATGTTGATGGCTTCCTGCTATATTAGGGAGACCCAGCTGGCTAAGTTCTATATTAATCAGTTAATCTTTCCATATCAAATTAAAATATATAGGAAAATATTAATCACAGGACACTTTACTTAATAAATGATATTCAACTTATTAAGGCAAAGATATTGAAGGAGTTGCTAATTCATTCCAGAGAATTCTTCCCGGAGACAGTGAAAGTAATATGATAGAATTCTGCCTTTTAAAATAATCTATCTTAGTGTATCAAAATAGTGCATAAACCTAAGGATCAACTTTTGCACAGATCTCTCTAGTTCTGAAGGGAGGTAAATCTTACATGCAAACTACATATTTAAATGCTGGCATTTTATGGAAATTAAAATATAAATTAAATCTGCTAGAAAAGTTACATTACCACTTAGTTTTATAAGTGGTATGCTTTAAATCATATCAAAAGTAAAAATAAAAAGGCTGACCTAGACTTTTCTGTCAAATTACACTTAATTATGGAGATTCAGAAATTTTACCAGTAACTTTAGTCAAATTAGAACTCTCCAGTCAAACACTTTCTCACTAAAATGTCCATTATTTGTTTTAATTCACCTATCTTTGCTTTAAAACTTTTATTTTATATGCTTTTGTCCACTTTCCCTGTAACCTTTCTCACAAATATTTAACTATGACAATATGTTGTGATAGATCACTTGTTTATTTGTAAATGCTTCTGTCTAAATTTTAAATACTGGAAAAAATATATATGTACATATATAGCCTGAGTGGCCAGATTATTATGATCTCTGAACGCATAATAATCTGGCCACTCAGTGTATATCCTATGTAATAAAAGGCTAATATGCAAATTTTCCCCTCGACCAGGAGTTTGACTAGCAGGCAGGCCGGCCAACCGCCCATGTCCCCTCCTCCTGGCCAGACTGGCTAGACCCCACCCATGCACGAATTCATGCACCGGGCCTCCAATATATATATATACACACACACACACACACACACACTGAGTGGCCAGATTATTATGCATTCAGAGATAATAATAATCTGGCCACTCAGTGTGTGTGTATATATATATATATATATATATATATATATATATATATATATATATATAATATGTGGCAACTAGTCCCATGGTTATTATCCTCAAATTAGCAGAAGTTATGAAATTGTTTTGTTAATTCAGTGCACAAAGCTCATGATATCAGGAATAGATGGGATTTGGGCAAATGTATTATATGTAATTTTAAAAAAATAATAACTTTTATGCAATTGTGTTCACAGCTATTTATCTCACAATTTTTCTTTTTTTTAAAATATATTTTATTGATTTTTTACAGAGAGGAAGGAAGAGGGATAGAGTTAGAAACATCGATGAGAGAGAAACATCAATCAGCTGCCTCTTGCACACCTCCTACTGGGGATGTGCCCGCAACCAAGTTACGTGCCCTTGACCGGAATCGAACCTGGGACCCTTCAGTCCGCAGGCTGACGCTCTATCCACTGAGCCAAACCGGTTTTGGCTCACAATTTTTCATTGTTGATCAAAAGATAGATCCCAAGAGAAGAAAAGGGAGACAAAAAAAAAAAAGCAAAAAGCAGCTCCAAGCTTACATCTTCTTTTGGTGAGACAGTAGCTTAATCTTCATACTCATACAATTCTGTTCCACTCCTTTACCTTCTGATATCTTTTATCTACAACAGGAATCCTTCAGAGCCAAATGCATGTAGTTTTGCCTTTTGCCATAACACTGATACGTTTGTTTTTGTTTAAGAATATTAAAAATAAAACAGGAAGACAAAGTTTTCCTAGCCATGAGAAAATAGACATCTGACTGCAGGTTATTAAAAGATTCCATGCAGTGATTATATTTTTATACTTTAAGACATGTTAACAAATTATTTGATGATGTTCAGATTTCATATGTTAAACTATGTCTTGATATTTTACACAACAAAGATAACACTGTTCCTCAGGACCAACTTGACAGAATTTGTAATTCTGCATTAAAAAATAAAATACTCTGCCCTGGATGGATTGCTAAGTGGTTAGAGTGTCAGCCCACAGACCAAAGGGTCTTGGGTTTGGTTCCCAAGTCAAGGGCAGTATCTCAGTTGCAGGCTCCATCCCCAGCCCTGGTCCAGGCTGGAGGCAAGCAGTCAATGTGTCATGTGTCTCTCTTACATGGATGTTTTGCTCTCTCGCTCTCGCTCTCTCTCTCTACCTAACTCTATCTCTATCTTTGTCTCTATCTTTGTCTCTATCTCTATCTCTATCTCTATCATCTCTATCTCTATCTCTATCTCTATCTCTATCTCTATCTCTATCTCTATCTCTATCTCTATCTCTATCTCTCCATGCCTCTCCCTCCTCTCCACTGTCTCTAAAAAAATCAATGGAAAAAAATATCCTCGGGTGAGGATTTAAAAATAATAATTTAAAAAATTAAAAACTAAAATACTTTATTCTTAGTTTCTTTGATTTTTAGTTTTTAATTTAAAATATGATCAGGGATTTATTTATTTACTCAGATTATTTACTCAGATTCGTGCACATTGAAAGGAAATTAATTAGAAGGTGGCTGGCGGGGCAGTACGGGGGAGATGGGCCTGACAGGCCTTGGAGCCAACCTCCCACTGCCAAGTCACCACAGCTCAAGCAGCTCCTGCAACCCTGGTGGTCAGTGCACATCATACCCACCGGTTGGTTGGCCAGTCAGACGGTCACTTAGCCTTTTGTATATATAGATACTATCACAGCATTTTCCTCCTTGATGATTGATATTTGTCATGTTAAACAGAATACAAGACCATTATAATCAGACAACAGGGTAAAAGTTTGTGCTTCCAAATCTTATGATGGATAGTTCTGATATTTTCCTAATCTATCCCACTTGAATGTGTCTACTTTATGCCACATAATAATAATAATAACATTTATAGAGTGTTTTCCAAGTGCCAGGCACTTTATGTGATTTTTATAATTTCTTTCCCACAACAACCACTTGGGATACTAGTATGTTTTCTCTTATGAAAATAAGAACATGAACGCTTACAGAATTGAAGTGGCCAACCCACAGTTTGCACCTGATAAAGAAGGGTGCTAGCCTGCATTCTCTGAGGAATGGGTAGTGATAAATGTGTTGATAACAATATTTTAAGCACAGTTAATGAGTTGGTGAAAATAAATTTCTACACAAAATTGCATTATTGGGTTTGTCTTTCAGACAC
This sequence comes from Plecotus auritus, assembly GCF_963455305.1. Classification (NCBI taxonomy): domain Eukaryota; kingdom Metazoa; phylum Chordata; class Mammalia; order Chiroptera; family Vespertilionidae; genus Plecotus; species Plecotus auritus. Next base: position 192,897,077 of record NC_137771.1, read on the forward strand.
AAAAAAAATACTTAATAGAAAGAACACTCTAAAACCCATAAAATGTATTGGAATAAAAACAAATCCCCTGTTCAAAACTAAAAACATGGCTGACCCAACCTGACCAATCCATATTAAATATTAATTGTTCCCTTTGCTTTCTGCATCTGTGGGGGTTTCACAGAGGGCACAAGAAATAATTGCACAGGGATTACAAGAAGTCATATATTCTATTTGTAAAACTGACTAGACATTGTCAACACTCACTACCAATGTCTTTAACAGTATGATGATATTATAGTGGATATTTACCTTTTAATAAAAATATAAATTACTGTTTATTCCCCAAAGCTAACCTCACTCATGCTAAATTATTTATGTATCCATTTTAATATGTATTTTGCATCTGACAGGACAACTCTCCTTAGGACCCTTTCTCTGACCCACCTGTCATGATGATGGGGTAAACAATGTCACCTTTCCAGTGCACAATGAATTACAAAGAAGTTGCAAAGTACACCATCCATCATGCTGGCACTGTGCCGGTTTTCCAAGTAGATCTCAGATATCACAAATGCTGTTTAGACTGTTACCAAAAAGCAAAAATTGGAAGCTTATCCAAAACAGTCACATGATGAATGGACATGACAGCTCTTCAAAGAAAAGGGGCACTACTCTTCTACAAATAACCTTGTCAAAAGCAAAGTAGTGGGGAGCTTTGCTGGCAGTCAAACTAGAATAATTTAGAAACTTGTTAATGGATCTGCCTGATAGAAATTCATGCAAACACAATGTACTCAAAATAAAAAATTAGGTATGCCTGAATCAGCAGCAGCAACCTCTCAAGCTTGATTTGAATTAGGAAATGATCTGAAGGGATGCAGAAAAATTACTAGTGTTCTATTAATTAGAATATGTGAGTATCAATAATACATCTGTCTAAAACATGTACATAAAATATGCAAGTATTCCATATGTATGTAAAACAGTTACCTATAAATTGCTTTGCTTTTGAAAATCATAATACAACTAGAGCTTTAAAAATCCATATAAATACCTTATTAGATCCTTTATTGAATAGCTATTTAAATGTGTTTTTAATTGATATCAGAAAGAAGAAGGGAGAGGGAAGAGAGATAGAAACATTAATGATGAGAAATAATTATTGATCAGCTGCCTCCTGCATGCCCCTACTGGGGATCAAGCCTGCAACCCAGACACGTGCCCTGTCGGGAATGGAACAGAGACCTGATTCCTAGGTCGATGCTCAACCACTGAGCAACACCATCCAGGCTAAATATTTCATATATTAACCAGAGTTAATCAGAAGTTAGATTCTTAAAAATCTGTGGCAATAATTAACAACAATCAGAAACATAACATTATTTCATTTGTATTAAATGAAGCAATCTACTGGTTTATAAAATACTAAATGTACTCATTAAATTGATATTTTTACATGGAAACAGACCACTTGCTATTTAAGAAAACTAGTGACCAGTTATATATTGTATCTAACTGGCAAACTGTCTTTACTACGGCCTCGGCTCTGTCCTCCAAGATTTATATATATTAGTCAATTTGATTCTCAAAGCAACCTTATGATATTGGAAATATGATTAGCCACATTACAGAGTTGAGGAAGTAGCCCTAGAGCTGAGATTGAAACCAGTCCATGTGGCTCTAGAAGCCATGTACTTAACTTCAATGCCAAAAAACCACAAAAAGTAACCCAGAAAATAACAAAGCAATAATCCACAGCTGGCCTTCTAGCTCAGGTGTTTTCCATTAAGAAAGTGGAAGTACTGAATTTCAAATCTTATAAGTGTAAATAATCACATCAATTTTCCACTGCCTCCATCTCTATTCTTTCTGTCCATAGCAACCTATTAAAATCTGCCTTTCAAAAACAAGGAATGAAATGAACATGTACTGTATGTATTAAGGGAAATGTGAATGACTCAGTCACATGTTCAACACTTTTGAATTAAATTCTTCTAACGTGTTTTCACTTTCCAAATATGACAAGTCAAGAGCCAGGCAATCCAAATCTTCCTTTTTCTTCCCTGGCATCTCCACACTGAGGACATTTAACGGTTACTTTTGTATGTTGCATCTTGCCAGTTAGTTCAATTTAGATGAAAGCTGCTGTTTTCTAATTCTATTTCACTGTAAATGACAGAGACAAATGGTCATATTACCTCGAGAGTTCCGTTGGCAGAATAGGCTGCGTATGAGGAGAGCAGATCTTGGCTGCTGTGTGTTCTGGCTTCTCCACTGCAAGGCTGGCTGTTAGGATGAAAGCATTGGCCACTGCTGCTCAGCGTCACAGAGCTGGGAGAAGGGCCTGGCAGATTCAGCAGCACAGAATAATCTACAAACTGCACATCTTCTAGGCCCAGAGAAGTCCACTGAGCCTTAATCGTCTTTGAAATTTCTGTGTCATCTTCGCTTTTGGAGAGTTGCATCAAATTTCTGAAAGAAATTTAAAAAGCACATTATAAAAAAATAAGAAAATCTTTATTCTTTTTAGTTGTGACTGTTTCATATATCGACAATTATTAATAGCTTTGGATAGGAAAGATGAATGAGATGGGTCACTACACAAGAAACTCCCGGTTAGGTAGAGGTGATGAGCTTGCATAGAAATTGCACTAAATCAAAACAGAATGAATTAAGTCCTTAAGAATTAATAAAGCACTGTGGGACTGAAGAGAAGAGAGTGATTAATTCCAACTAATTCTTTTATTTATTCTGATCATTCTATGGACATCAACACAATCCATTTAAAACTCAGTTCAAAAATTAGGACTCATACTGGTTGAGACAGTTCTGTATTACTGTTACTGTTATTTCACACTAGAGGCCCAGTGCATGAAATTCATGCATGGGTAGGGTCCCTAGGCCTGGCTGGCGATAGGGCCAATCAGGGCCTTCTGGCTGCCAGCCAGGGCCGGCCTTCCTTCTGGCTGCTGACTGGGGCCTTCCTTCGTTCCACACCACCCCATGCATGGTGGTCAGCACACATCATAGTGAGCGATCGGGCTCCCGGTCGAATTCCCATGGGGACAATTTGCATATTAGGCTATATATATATATATGTATATATATATATATATATAGCTATGTGATTAATATATAGCTGTTGCTATTGCAAATGATAGAGACAGAACTCTTTTGATACAAATTACATGCCAAATGGCATGATGCTATGATCACAATGATATGCAATAAAATCAATATATCATGGTCAAACCAACCACAGCTTCTCAAACCAATATGAAATTTTTTATGTGTGTATGCTGAAATCTATATATTTATTTCTATAGCTACCCAATAATCCATAGTGATACTATATATTTTTGCTTATTATATTCTAGAAAAGAATCTGTTAAAAATATGTGTAGAACCTAGAACAGAGTCAGACAGGGAAATTAATAGATAATAATCCAATAAAGTTTTGTTTTGTTTTATGATGGAATTCATAAGATCACCATTTTACCCCCATATATATATATATATATATATATATATATATATATATATGTGTGTGTGTGTATTTATATGTGTATCTATATATGTATATATATACATATATATCCTCTTATGAGAATTTTATTGCTATCCAAACTATTACCTAAGTGAATATTTGATAATCGTTATTTTTGCTCATCCATTATTTTTTTTCTCATTCATACTTGTTACTTTTTGGACCCTGTTTATTCAAGAAAACCAAAATAAAATACTTCCAAAAATGGAATAAAAGTACACACAATGAAAAAAAATACATACAATAGTAAAGGAAGGCATTGCTGGTGACAAAATGTAGGTCTATTGACACAGCTTAAAAGGAAGATGTAATAATATACAATGTCCCAGCTGTTTTCTATCTTTTTAAGTGCTATTCTATTCTTTTTTTTTAATATCTAGTTTGATCAATCATCAATAGCATGTAAATTTTATGGAAGAGGTGATTAAAGAATTCTATTGTTTTTATTTTTATTCTGAATAAGACTAGCGGTCTGTATCCTATTCCGTTTTTGTTTTTGTTTTTTGGGGGGGTGAGAATTTTGGAGGTATAATGGACAAATGAAATTATATATATTTAAAGTTTAAAACACGATGACCTGATATACATCTATATTATAAAATTATTATCACAATCAAATTAACACATCCATTAGCTCACATAGTTACCTTTGAGTGTATGTTTGTGTGTGTATTGTGTGTGTTGAGGACACATAAATTTAAGTATACAGCACAGTATATTAACTATAGTCACCATGCTGTACATCAGATCTTCAGAACATATTCATCTTATAACTGAAGATTTGTACCTTCTGACCAAGATCACTCCATTTCCTATAGCCCCCAATCCCTGGCAACGAAAATTCTACTCTGTTTCTATAAGTTTAACTTTTTTTTTTTTTTTAGATTCTACATGTATGTGATATTGCAGTATCTGTGTTTATTGGTCTGGCTTAATGAATCAATGCATTTATCATAGTGCCCTCAAAATTAAATTTATATTGTTGTAAATTGCATCCTCTTCACTAAAACTGAATAATATTCCATTTTTTATGCCCCACTTTTCTTTATCCATTCATTCTATATAATAAAAGGCTAATAAGCAAATCTACTGAACTGCGGAACGACTGGTCTCTATGATGACCACCAGGGGGCAAATGCTCAATGCAGGGGCTGCTCCCTGGTGGTCAGTGCACTCCCACAGGGGGAGCACTACTCAGCCAGAAGCCAAACTCATGGCTGGCGAGCAAAGGGGCGGTGGCGGGAGCCTCTCCCGCCTCCACAGCAGTGCTAAGGATGTCCAACTACCAGCTTAGGCCCACTCCCACTGGGGAGTGGGCCTAAGCCATCAGTCTGACATCCCCCAAGAGCTCCCAGACTGTGAGAGGGTGCAGGCTGGGCTGAGGGATCCCCCCCACCCCGAGTTCATGAATTTCATGCACTGGGCCTCTATTTAGATTATAAACGCTTAGCTTGATTTCATACTTTGGCTAGTAATTCCCAGTATAAAGATAACACAGCATATTATTAATAGTAGAGGCCCGATGCACGGAATTCATGCAAGGGACTTGGCCCTTGCAGCCGTGGCAGTTTGCCTCAGCCCTTGCAGCCCCAGCTTCGTCCAGAAGGTTGTCCGGAAGGTCGTTTGGCTGTCCAGTCTAATTAGCATATTATGCTTTTATTATTATAGATATTATGTATGCAACTATATGATATGTCTTCTATGTATCAATTTTATTCATTTTGAATATATACCCAAAAGTGGTATTGCTGAATCATATGGTAGTTCTGAGTAGTTTTTTTAATTGTTTGAGGAAACTCCATACTGTTTTCCATAAAGACTATACTAGTTTACATCCCCACCAACAGTTTAAAAAAAGTTACCTTTCCTTCACATCCTTGCTGGCTTTTGCTATATCTTGTTTAATTGCTAACCCATATGAGGTGATAGCTCATAGTTTTGCTTTGTATTCCATGATGATTCATGAGACTGAGCATCTTTCATGTATCTGTTGGTCATTTGTACATCTTCATTGGAGAAATGTCTATTCAGGTCTTTGTCCGTTTTTAAATTGGGCTATTTGTGGACTTTTTGCTATTGAATTGTATGAGTTCCTTATGTATTTTAGATATTGAAGCCCTTATCAAATATATGGTGTGTAAATATCTTCTCCCATTGCATAGGTTACCTTTTCGTTGATTGTTTCCTTTGCTGTACAAAAGTGTTTTACTTTGATATAGTCCCACTTGTCAATTTTCGTTTTGTTCCATATGCTTTGGTTGTCATATCCAAAAAACCATTGCAAGACCAATGTCAAAAAGTATTCCCTTTTGTTTTGTTTTCTTCTAGAAGTATTTCAGTTTACATTTAGGTCTATAATTCATCTTGAGGTTTTTTGTGAACAAGGTAAAATAGGAGTCCAATTCTATTCTTTTGCATATAGATATCCAGTTTTTCTCCACAATTATGTGTTCTTGGCACCTTTGTCAAAAGGAATAGACCATCTATGCATGGGCTTATTTCTGGGCTTTCTATTATGTTTCATTGATTCTGTTTCACCACTCATTGGATTGGTTTCACTGATAACTTTATATCAAACAGATCATTATTCTGTTTTTATACCAATACCACAATGTTTTATTACTATAGCCTTATAATATAGTTTAAAAGCAAAATGTATGATGCTCCCAGCTTTGTTCTTTTATTTAAAGATGGCATTGGTTATTCAAGATATTTGTGGTTTCTTACAAAGTTTAGGTTTGTTCTATATCTGTAAAAAAAATATGTGTTTGGAAGTTTTATAAGGATTCCATTAAATCTGTAGATTACTTTGTATAACATGAATATTTTAACAATATTAATTCTTCTAATTCAAAACAGAATATATTATTTATATATATTTCAATTTTTCCCATCAATGTTTACAGTTTTCTGTGTACAAGTCTTTCACTCCCTTGGTTAAATTTATCTCTAAGTATTTTATTATTTTTAATGTCATTGTAAGTAGGATTCTATTTTTTTAAAAAAATCAATATAGTTAGCTGTGCTTAGAAACTCAACTAATTTTTATGTTGGTTTTATATCTTGCAACTTTACTAAATTCATTTATAAGTTCTCATATTTTTTTAAATTGAAGCTTTATGGTATTCTGTATATAAGATCATGTCATGTGCAAACTGAAAAATTTTCCTTCTTCCTGTACTATATGGATCACTTTTATTTCTTTTTCTTGACTAATTCCTCTGGCTAGAACTTGTGCAGAGAGCGTGGGCATCCTGTGTCTTGTTCTTGATCTTAGAGGAAAACTTTTAGCTCTTTGCTGTTAAGTATGATGTGAGCTGTTGGCTTTTAAGATATATCATTTATTATTACTTATTCTATATTATTTATATTTCTTCATCTACTGAGATGATGTTGACACTTTATTGTGTTCATGTGTTGTATAACATTTATTGATTTGCATATTTTAACCATCCTTGTATACCAGGGATAAATAATTGATCCTTTTTAACATGAAGTTGAATTCTGTCTAGTATTTCATTGATGAGGATTATATCTAGGTTCATCCAAGATATTGGACTCTAATTTTCCTTTCTTATTCTTTTTTTTTTTTTTTAATCTTTACCTGAGGATATTTTTCCATGGATTTTAGAGAGAGTGGAAGAGAGAGGGAAAGACAGAGAGAAATATCAATGTGAGAGAAACACAGAGAGAAATATCGATGTAAAAGAAACACATTGATGGGTTGCCTCCGGCACACTCTCTGACCAGGGCCTGGGTCCAGGAGGAGCATGCAAGCAAGGTATGTGCCCTTGACTGGAATTGAACCGGGGACCCTTCAGTCTGCAGGCCGATGCTCTATCCACTGAGCCAAAACTGACTAGGGCCCTTTCTTGTTGTATTCTTATCTGGATTTGGTATCAGGGTGATGCAGGTCTCATAAAACTATTTTCTTTTTGAAAAGTTTGAGAAGAAATGTTTGGTAGAATTCACCAGTAAAAACAATCTGGCCCTGGGTTTTCTTTGTTGGCAATGTTTTTTATTATTGATTCAGTCTTCTTTCTAGCTGTAGGTCTCTTCAGATTTTCTATTTCCTCATGATTCACCCAAGGTAGGTTGCATGTTTTTCAAAATTTATCCATTTCTTCTATGTTGTCCACTTTGTAGGAATAATTGTACATAGAAGTCTCTTACATTCCTTTTTATTTTTGTAATGTCTTGCTTTATTTCTGATGTTGAGCCTTTTTTTATTTTTCATCTATCTAAAGGTTTGCCAATTTTATCTTTTTTAAAAAAAGCTCTTAGTTTCATTTATCTTTTCTATTCTTTTTCTATTTTATTTTATTTATTTCTGCTCTGATATTTATTTCCTCACTTTTGTTAACTTTGGGCTTACTTTATTCTTCTTTTTCTAGTTTCTTGAAGTGTAAAGTTAGGTTTCTTATTTGAGTTATTTTTTCCTACATTTTGTATAAACTTCCCCTTAAAACTATTTTTGCTCCATAAGTTTTGATATGTTCTGTTTATATTTTTTGTTTTGTTTTTCTCAAGGTATTTTTCATTTTCCTTATGATTTTTTTCATGACATACTGGATGTTCAGCAGTTTAATTTCTACATATTGTTTAATTTTCTAGCTTTCTTTTGGCTATTGGTTTCTAGTTTCAAAACACTACAGTCAGAAAAGGTGTTTGATATAATCTAAAAATTCTTAAATTTGTAAAGACTTACTTTGTGACCTAACATCTGCTCTATCCCAGAGGTGTTCCATGTATGCCAGAGAAAAATGAGCTCACTGCTCTTAGGCAGAATGTCCTATATATGTCTGTTAGGTCCATTTGGCCAAAGTGTAGTTCACATCCAATATTCCCTCATTGATTTTCTGTCTGGATGATAGATCCATTGTTTAAAGTGGGGTACTGAAGTCACATACACTTACTGCATTGATATCTGTTTCTGCCTTCAGATCTGTTAATATTTGCTTAATACAGAAACTTCAATTTTGGGTGTACTACTATATATATCTACAATCATTATAATCTGTTGATGAATTGACCCCTTGATAAGTATAATGACATTTTTGTCTCTTGACAGTTTTGGACATGCATCTATTTTGTCTGTTATAAGATTGCTAGGTTCCTCAGTGGCAAAGGCTATGGGTATACACAGTACTGCTGGCAGGATTGCTGGGGTCATTAGTAGCAAAGGCTCCTGGAGAAATCCTGCCGTTCTTTCTTCAAAGGGTATGTTGTAGCCTAGGGAATCCCTCTTGGTGCCTGGTCTCATCCCCTCCTTTATTAAAAATAGATTTACTATACATGTATGTGTATGTCCTTAACAATTCATTACTTCACTTTGTGAGTTTGAACCCTACTATAATTGGTATCTTATATTATAGTAGAGCCAGTGCATGAAATTCATGTACGGGGGTGGAGGGGTTGTCCCTCAGCCCAGCCTGCACCCTCTCCAATCTGAGACCCCTCGAGGGATGTCCAACTGCCCATTTAGGCCCGATCCCACCAGGATCAGGCCTAAACGGGCCGTCGGACATCCCTCTCACAATCCAGGACTGCTGGCTACCAACTGCTCACCTCCCTGCCTTCCTGATTGTCCCTAACCACTTCTGCCTGCCAGCCTGACCACCCCCTAACAACTCCCCTGCTAGCCTGTTTGCCCCTAACTGCCCTCCCCTGCAGGCCTGGTTCCCCCCAACTTCCCTCCTCTGCCGGCCCGGTCACCCCTAACTGCCCTCCCCTGTAGGCCTGATTGCTCCCAACTGCCCTCCCTTGCAGACCTGGTCCCTCCCAACTGCCCTCCCCTGCTGGCCATCTTGTGATGGCCATCTTGTGTCCACATGGGGTCAGCCATCTTTGACCACCTGGGGGCAGCCATCTTGTATGTTGGAGTGATGGTCAATTTGCATATTACTGTTTTATTAGATAGGATAGAAGCCTGGTGCATGGGTGGGGACCAGCTGGTTTGCCCTGAAGTGTATCCTGGATCAGGGTGGGGGTTCCCTTGGGGCGTGGGATGGCCTGGGTGAGGGGCCTGTGGTGGTTTGCAGACTGGCCACACCCCCCAGCGACCCAAGCAGAGGTCCTGGGATCTGGGATTTATTTATCTTCTATAATTGAAATTTTGTAGCCTTGAGCGGAGCCAAGCCTCCTGCTTGCTCAGTGGCCACAGCCATTTTTGTTAGGATTTATTTATCTTCTATAATTGAAACATTGTAGCCTGAGTGGAGTCCAGTGCCAGCCAGGATGTGTGTGAAGCTTGGCTTCCTCCATTGCCAGGGAAACCCAAGCTTCCTGCTTGCTCCGTGGCCATAGCCATCTTGGTTGGGTTAATTTGCATACTTGCTCCTGATTGGCTGGTGGGCGTGGCTTGTGGTGTAGCGGAGGTATGGTCAATTTGCATATTACTCTTTTATAGATGGGACTGGAGACCCAATGCATGAAATTTGTGCAAGAGTGGGCCTTCCTTCCCCTGGCTGCAGGAACTGTCTTCCCTTTGGCACCTGGGACCTAGGCCTCTGCCTCTGCCTCTGCCTCCACCCACCACTGCTTGGTCTGGTCTAATTAGCATATTATGCTTTTATTATTATAGATTATTATAGATGTGAAAGTGTCAATCTATGAGAGCAATGTCATCTATTAGAAATGCCTGGGGGCACTCACCTGAGCCCCAAGAGTTTCCCACTGACATCTCTCCTTTCCAAACCAATGTTAGGGCTGGACCAACTCTTTTGGTACTTACTATGATTGCAAGCCTTCAGCCATGACAATTAGGAAACTTTGAAGAAAACATGTTCATCACTTATAGGCCCTAAAGTGTATAAGATGTAATAGGGGGGCACACAGTGAAGTCATGGGGAGAAGAGATAGAGAGAAGATGAGAGAGAAAAAGAGAGAGAGAGAGAGAGGGCCCAGATGAACAGGTTTAAGGTTCTGCTTTTATTGGGGTTGAGGGTGGGCACCTAAAGTTTTACTGGCTCACTCTTTATTGTTGAATTTAAAACTTAACAGCAGGAATGGAAAGTACAGAATGAGAAAAAACAAGTAGCCCAAGTGGTCAATTATCAAAGTTAACCAAGATCTCTACAATGAATGCACTCCAGTGGGGGAGGCTGCCTGGCTCTTTATCTAGTGTGTGGCTGGTGATGTGTTTTTATTACAGATTGCCTTCTTTAAAGCAGATGCCTCTTTAAAATGGATGACTCAGCAATCAAAGCTTAAATCAGGCACTTTGGTCCCAAAAAGAAAAGCCACGTTCAGGGTTTATACTGCACTAGAGGCCCGGTGCACAAAATTTGTGCACAGGGGTGTGTGTCCCTCAGCTCAGCCTGCACCCTCTCCAATCTGGGACCCCTCAAGGAATGTACAACTGCCCGTTTAAGACCAACCCCGGTGGGATAGGGCTTAAATGGGCAGTCAGACATCCCTCTCACAATCCAGGACTGCTGGCTCCCAACTGCTCGCCTGCCTGCCTTCCTGATTGCCCATAACCACTTCTGCCTGCCAGCCTGATCACCCCCTAACCACTCCCCTGCCAGCCTGATTGATGCCTAACTGCTCCCTTGCCAGCCTGATTGCCCCTAACTGCCTTCCCCTGCAGGCCTTGTCCCCCCCAACTTCCCTCCCCTGCAGGCCTTCTTGTGGCGGCCATCTTGTGTCCACATGGGGGCAGGATCTTTGACCACATGGGGGCAGCCATCTTGTGTGTTGGGGTGACAGTCAATTTGCATATTACTCTTTTATTATATAGGATAGAGGCCTGGTGCATGGGTGGGGGCCAGCTGGTTTGCCCTGAAGGGTGTCCCGGATAAGGGTGGGGGTTCCCTGGGGCGTGGGGTGGCCTGGGTGAGGGGCCTGTGGTGGTTTGCCGGCCGGCCACGCCCCCTGGCAACCCAAGCGGAGGCCCTGGTATCTGGGGTTTATTTATCTTCTACAATTGAAACTTTGTAGCCTGGAGCGGAGCCAAGCCTTCTGCTTGCTCCGTGGTGGCAGCCATTTCTGTTGGGATTTATGTATCTTCTTTAATTGAAACTTTGTAGCCTTAACTGGAGGCCTGGGCCGGCCAGGGTGTGTGGAAAGCTTGGCTTCCTCCATCACAGCGGGCAACCCTAGCCTCCTGCTCTTTCCAGCTCCAAGGCTGCCGCCATTTCTGTTTGGGTTTATGTATCTTCTGTCATTGAAACTTTGTAGCCTTGAGTGGAGGCCTAGGCCGGCAAGGGCAGGCAGAAAGCTTGGCTTCCTCCATTGCCGGGGAAACCAAAGCCTCCCACCTGCTCTCTGTGGCCATAGCCATCTTGGTTGGGTTTATTTGCATATTCGCTCCTGATTGGCTGGTGGGTGTGGCTTGTGGGCATGGCTTGTGGGTGTAGCAGAGTGATGGTTAATTTGCATATTACTCTTTTATTAGATAGGTTTTTTTCAGCTTTATTGATATACTAGAGGCCCGGTGCATGAAATTCGTGCACAGGTGGGGGGTGTCCCTCAGCCTGATCTGCACCCACTCCAATCCGGGAGCCCTCAGGGGATGTCCTACTGATGGCTTAGGCCCGCTCCCTGTGGTTCTCTGCTCTCTGCGGGTTCTGCCTGCTCCACACTGTGGCAACGGCCAAGCATGCCATTGTGGGATTTGCCTGTGGGCCATGCTTCCCTGCTCCCAGGTTGCCGTGGTGATGGCCAAGCTGGCCATGCTGGGAGCTGCCTCCTCCCTGTTGTCAGTGTCCACGGAGGCAATGAGTTTAATTTGCATGCTTGCTCCTGATTGGCTGGTGGGCGTTGTGAAGTGATGGTCAATTTGCATATTTCTCTTTTATTACTGTAGATATTTGACATGTAACATTATGTACTTTTAAAGTGTACAACATGTTGACTTGATACACTTATACGCTGCAAAATGATTACCACCGCAGTGTTAGTGAACATCTCCAACACATCACATAACTATCATTTCTTTTTTGTGGTGAAAACTTTAAGGTCTACTCTCTTAGCAACTTATAGGATGGTGGTTATAATTAATTTATGTATTCTTTTGTGACCCATTTTCGTTTTTTGTTTGTTTTTTTTTTTTTTTCACCTAGTATTGGGTTTCTGAGAGTCTTTCAGGTTTCAGATTATTTAATAAGGTATGGTAGAGGAAAATTGCATTGTATTCTAAATATCAGGTTAAAGATGTTCCTCTCATTCTTATTTTGATAAGAAGTTTTATGATGAATGAGTATTGAATTTTATCAGAAATTCTGATGCATTTAATCAGATAATCACATTATCCTTTTTTTTTAATATGATGGATTACATTAATCAATTTAATTCACATTCACTCAGACTTGTGTTCCTAAGATTATTTCTGGTTAGTAGAATGCATTATGATTTTAGCTATTATGTAATTTAGGTTGCCAACATTTTGTTTGCTGTTTTCATGACTATTTTTATAAGTAAAGTTGGTATGCAATGCTTTTCAGGCATCATTTCCGTCTAATTTGGTCTGAAGTTATACAAACCTCATAAAATGAATAGAGTGTTCCATCTCTTGATCTGTTCTCTGAGGGAACTTGAATAGGATTACAATTTTTTTGAAAGATAGAAATTATTCCTAAACTAAAAGTTGTTTATACTTCATGTTCTTTTCATAGAAGAACTATGAATGCTGATTCAATGTTTCAATGACAGAAGAATTGCATTATTTCTTCTTTGAATCACAGCTCTTTGACTGCTCCCTATGCCACCTGCTATTAATCCTCAAAGTCGTAGGTCTCTGATTCCATCACTTGCCACAGCAATTCCTTAAGTTTCGGTTCCCTTGTTGATTTCTTTACTAACTTGTCAGCCCGGGAGAGTGATGTTTTGGGGGAGATTTATTATCATGCACATAGCACCTTTCGTTTTTTCAGAATATTTATTTTAAAATAATACCAGGTAAATTAATAATAATAATAATAATAATAATAATACCAGAAAATAAATACACTGCCGAAACCGGTTTGGCTCAGTGGATAGAGCATCGGCCTGCGGACTGAAGGGTCCCGGGTTCGATTCCGGTCAAGGGCACATACCTTGGTTGTGGGCACATCCCCAGTAGGGGGTGTGCAGGAGGCAGCTGATCGATGTTTCTCTCTCATCGATGTTTCTAGCTCTCTATCCCTCTCCCTTCATCTCTGTAAAATATCAATAAAATATATTAAATAAATAAATACACTAACTTGAGCACCTAACTCATGTGTAAGACATGATTTCTTTGTAAGTATTGATTTCAATTCCACTAAGTCCAAGAAGGGAAACTCTGAAACAGCAACTAAGAATAATGAACCAAGTGCCTGCATCTTCATAGACTTGTAATACAGAAATTTGTTCAAAATGCATTGATCTGATATCATTTTTCACATTATCTCTACCTGATAGAGAGTATATAAATCATGTATATTATGGTGGTTGACTAGTTTTAAGGGAATATGTGAACACCTTTTTAGTAATTTAAAGAGATTAATTTTAACAAAATATTTAGATGTCAAGTTTGATATACAAATGGTTATAAAAATACTAGCCTCTCAAAATGATAGAAAAAACATTTATTCTTAATAAATATTGCCTAACATTCCAAATAATAAATAAATACCTGTTCAAGTCCAGTCTTCCTAAGATTACCTTTTAATGTTGCTGCCTTTAAAACAGTATTTTAAATTATCAAATTGTTTATACCAATTTTGATGCTCCACCACACCCCAGAAAAAATTAAAAATTAAAGAGGCCATGTGAGTTCTATGTTCTGAAATTATGCAACCTTTGACTCTAAATTGTTTTAAATAAATCAACAGTCATTTTTAAAAAGGCTCATTGATACAAATGGTTTGGTCAAGAGATTCTATTCATTAGTTATTTAAAATAACTTAGAATGTTAAAATGCCTAGATTTTATTAAGAATTTCCAGTTTTCTGAAAAAATTTCTCCACAGTAAATACTTTGGTATTTTATGGTGAACAACAGTTCTGTTCTAATTAGACAGTTTTGCTATATTCAGAGAGAAATGTTATTAAGTAATTAAATGCAATATAATCTCAAATTACTAATCTCACAGAAAGCTACAAAATTAGAAGTGTATTGCCTAAATCACAAGGTATTCATTTGACAAAAATTTTACTCTGCCTTAATTTTTAAAACCCGAGTGTCCATGAGCCAGGATTTTGGCAGTCAGCATAATGAAGTCACGCCTGAGAACCGAATTTGGAAGGAAGTTTGGTATTAGTGTTCTGTTGGCCAGGCAATACTGGAAATGGGAGAATTTGGGCTTTGGTAGACAGGACAGAAAATTCTGTCTATATCAATGTTCAACACCTGCTCCTGGATGAGCCACAGTGCAACACTGATGTTAGAATTGAAGGAAGCGATGCATGTTGTATTCCTAGTATCAGGAGAATGCCAAGATTATTCCATAAATAATTAGAAAAATAACACATCTAAAGAAACATACTAACACTACACAGATAAAACAAAAGCACATTCACTGATCTCCACTGAGATTTTCTTATGTGCGTGTGCAATAACACACACACACAGTGTGGGTTGATATTTCTTATATATTAAAAAGGCAAAAGTTTCCTTAAGGTTGCTGTATGAGTTGGTATCCAAAGTAGTAAAATTGTGAGCAAAGTACTATGTGTATGTAGTGACTTTAAAGCCTATATAGCATGAGCTATATTTTATCTCTTAATTATGCTTTGGAAAGATTAAGACTAAAATGCATGGTACAATGGTATCAAAGAATAGCAAGAAATCAAAAGATAAGGAGGGAAAGGCAGAATTCTCTCACCCTCCCTGTCAGCCAACCACAAATGCCCATTGCCAAGTTAAAGCATGATCCACTACTTTTTAACTTCTCACATAATTCTGTCTGTTGTATATTGACATTTTGCTACAGGGACTGAAAATATTGAGCATAGTCATCACATTAAAAAAACCCGCACCTAACTATTACAATTTTAAAGATAATGAAAATGAAGGTTAAATAATGCAATAAAGATGTAAAATACCCCAGATTAAATAGGGCAGATTTCTACTATACTACACTGCTGTTTAGAAGAAATAGATAGGCTCCCAAACTTAGATGCTTCCCAAAAAAGCAATATAAATGTTGAATGTTAGAAAGCACAGTATCTGGGTAAAATAATTAAGTCAAGTGGTATGAAGTTGCAGGAAAGATATCTGCATTGCTCATGAAAAAAACAATAGAGGGAAATCAAAGTAACTATTTCAAAAATACCATCATCCAAATTTTAACATTTGGGAGCCATCTGAATAAGAAAAAGAAAAAAACTGCTTATTGTATATTTCATTCTTAAAAAACTAGCAGAGCCCTGACCGGTTTGGCTTAGTGGATGGAGCATCTGCCTGCAGACTGAAGGGTCCCGGGTTCAATTCCGGTCAAGGGCATGTACCTGGGTTGCGGGCACATCCCCAGTGGGAGGTGTGCAGGAGGCAGCTGATAGATGTTTCTAACTATCTATCCTCTCCCTTTCCTCTCTGTAAGAAATCAATAAAATATATTAAAAAAAAAAACTAGCAGAGAATAGATTTTCTGAAAGAGATCTTAATACCCTCTCTCTGTGATTAATGACAACATGGTACATAGTTGTGTGCTTTACAAGTTATGGAAGGCATGCTGATGGGCTTGGTGACCTCCAACTAAGTCCCAAGCATAAAACTCAAACTTTAATTTAGTTGATATTTCTTTCAACTTATTTTATATAAGTAGCAAAATAAGCTTGATTAAAATAAGGACACAAAGAAATAACATAAATTTTGAACATATCTGTTGCTATGTGAACCATTAAAAAAAAAGTGTCCAGTGGTACCTCTGTATGTTTCACCCTTATACATATTTGTATAGGACATAATTTCATCTCTGGTTAATATTGAGTGAATTGCAAGGAAAAAAACAGTAGTAGTAGTAGTAGTACCTCATGATAAAATATTTAAAAATATATTTTAGAAAGAAGAAATATGACTGAATAAAATACAGGTTACCCAGGCATGGATTTACAGAATGTTCCAGTCCTACACAAGATACTACACTTACTGTTAATAGGAGCTGGCTTTTGAGACTCTCTTTATCTCTGTTTTTCAATAATAGTTGTGAAAGGTCACTTTTTGGGTTAAGTCACTTTAACTTATCTAAACTAAATCTTAAAACAGATTTACAAAAAGGACATTTAGTCCAATCAGTGAGACATGACAAGTTTTCTATTTCATCTGCTTGGCTGTCTAATGCAATGACATAAATTTAGATGGTACCAAAATCTATAGGGAGTTGGGACTTAAAGAATGTGGACCAAAAAGGGGTCAGATACTAAACCTGACAAGCTCCGGGGAGGCCTGCATGGTCTGAAATTAAAACTTCCTAACTAAAAGCAAGTCATGGCGATAGTCCTTTCCCTGGCCAGTGTCTTCCTCAACCAAGGTCAATCTTTATCTTAACTGAGCCCATCTATGGCCTTTTTGCATCTACCATGACATACACTTGGGATGTCAGAACAATCCTCTCTTTTCTAAACCCCTCAGGCACAATCTCCCATCACAACACAAGACCACAGAACCCCTCATTGTTATCTTGTTCTCTCACATACCACCTATATGTGCTGTAAATGTTAATTGTTAACTATTCTACTAGTATACCCACCAATGTAAAAAAGTATGCTTATTCATTTTACGTTTTATCTAGTCTCAGAGATTTCTCCACTTCCCTTTCTCCTACCTCCCTAACCAATCACTAATGATTTAGTGTAATCCCCCCATATCTTTTCCTTTTGATTCTGATGTGCAACCTAAGTAGTAATACTGCCATTTTCTGGAGCATTTTCGAAATCCCTTGAGATTTTACATCCTGCCAATTGTCATCAGTTTGGCTCAAATAAACTCATAAAAATTCTCTACAGGTTTGGATGTTTCTGACATCAATAGGAGCCACTACTCCATGAAGCAATGTTCCTTCAGGTAACTGAAAGATTAGTAGGTAAATATTGGGAGAAACATTTTCTACTTCAATAAAATTAGCACAAAAATGACAGATCTCTGTCATACTTCAGCACAGTTTACTAATGTTAAAAAATAAACTTTTAAAGGACAAGTAGTAAGTCTTACCACTTTTAACACATCCTAAACTCTGATTACAGTCTTGTGCCTAATAAATGGTAATTATAATAAACATTCAGCAAATACTGTTTATTAAATAAATATACCATTAAGATTATATTAAAATATAATTTTAACAGGATATATAGTTATTTTAGCTTATTTTTCAATATAGCAAATTAAATGAGTACTATTATAAGATTGACTAAAACAATGAAGGTAATTATATAGAATTGGGAGAATTAGTATATTCAAACATACATATATCATCCCTCTGTGACACTGAAAAATAGGTTAAGGCTATCTTCAGAACAATGGAGATAATATCTATCAGGACAATAACTGACACCAGTAAGAATGTAAATGTTATCCATCATTGTTCATCAACTCTACTTTCCTTCATGGGTAGACTCATTTCAGCACCCAAGAGTGAAATCTCTATTAAATCATACTCATTCAAGTTGCCTAACTCATGGGGAAACCAACTGTGAATATACCCAATTTTATGAAAATACATTGAAATCAATCTGTAGAGATGTCTGGGCATTGAAGTCACCACAGTATGGAAACCAAAATGCAAACGCTATGCTATAAAGATAGAAAACAGAATTTTGAAAAGGAAAACACATTTCACATTGTGATGTTTGAATAAGCTGTCATTTACGTGCTTTGTCACTATTGTATACATCAAGAAAATAAGAGGCTTGTTACTAGACAAGAAATGAGCAGCTTTGATGTTGGTGTATTTCTGAAATATACTATTCCTAGTGTGCCAGGACATAATCTACTGAACCTAATAAATAATCCAGGATACTTGGACAGCGAAGTGTCAGCAAAAGATTGGCAAGGGATAAGGGGTGGAGGTGGGTGGGTGGGGGTGAAATTGGATCTTTGGGAGGAGTAGGAAAGAGAGTGAAAAGATTCTGGATTTTGGATTCAGCAAAAGAGAGGCTTAAATTCCGGTTCTGCAAGCTAGATGACATTGTGCATATCACTATCTTTTGAGCCTCAGTTATAACACTGTATATGTTAAACAATAAGATTTTATGTTTTGTTTTATTTCTTATTTTTTTTTAGTAAATATGTTTAATATTGACACTGTTGCATATGTCCCCCAATTTCTCCCTTTCCCCACCTCCATCTACCCTCTGCCTCTCCCTCCCTTGACCTTCATCACACTATTGTCCCTGTCCATATGAATTTTTGAAAGCATTAAATGAGGTAACATGTATAGTGTTTAGAACAGTTTCTAGCACCGCCTAAATAATTTGTCTTGAGTAAACACTGCATCAGAATATACATATGAACTTACCCTTGATTCATGATTGGAAATATAAAGCCCTATTTGCCATCTTTTCCTACTTTCTTTTGAAAGAGTTCATGATATTTGAATATATTGACAGATGATATTTCAATGTGAAACACCAAATCAGTTTCATGAGAAACTATTTTTACTTGAAATTATTATGGATATATAAATTTTATCCATAAATTATGATAGATCAGATTTTAGTACTTAGGAGACATTTACCAAAAATAAGCAAAGTAGGACTTCAAGAAAATAATGTGACATGTTTATGATAATTAAATATTTAAGCTTTTGAGTAAAAATTTGGATTTTGAAAAATTTACATTTGTTATAATGAGCTATATAGGCTTCCGATTCATAAAAAAATGTTTCTAATGAGATCAGTAGTAATATGAATAAATGTGATTTTTAGAAACATTATATAATTTAATATGTCAACATTGGGAAGATATGCATTAGTGAAGCAGTATTTTCCAAACGAGCAATGTGTGGTACAAAATTATACACAGAAAAGAGACCCAATTATAATGTAAGATTGGTGCCCTGGTCAATGTTGCCCAGTTGGTTGGAGGGTACACTTGTGCACTATAGGGTCACAGATTTGATTCTTGGTCAAGGCACATACTCAGATTGAGGTTTGATCCTTGGTCTTCCGTTTACAGGAAGTAGCTGATCAATGTTTGTCTTTCGCATTCATGTTTCTCACTCTCTTTCCCTCTCCTTTCCTCTCTCTCTAAAATCAATTTTTTTTAAATGTAGGATTGCCATTTTATTTTAATACTAGGGGCCCAGTGCACAAATTCGTGCACCTTGAAAGAAACTGTGGGCTGTGAGGCTGCGGTGGGCACAGGGGCTGGTCTAGGCCCATCCCCCGCGCCCCCACCCGGCCCCTTCCACTGTGGCCTTGGTCCCCTGTCTGCTGGCAGCTGCACTCCCTCCGCTGCCGCTCCCACGTGCTGACAGCCCCGACCCCGCTCACACCCGCTGACTGTGCGGAGCAATTGGGGCTGGCACCAGCAGCGGGTGTGAGCGGGGCCAGCATTGTCAGCTGGTGCAAGCAGTGGCTGCTGCCCCAATTGCCCCTCAGGAACAGGGGGAAGTGGAGAAGCCCTCAAGGGTGGTGGGAAGTGGCAGCTACCGCTCGCACCAGATGATGGTGCTGAACAATCAGGGCCAGTGCTGGCACCAACAGTGGGTACGAGCTGTGGCTCTGGCACAGGCTGTGGGTGTGAGTGGGGCCGACGCCAGCAGCAGATGTGAGCACCTGTCAGGACCATGGCACCTGGGAGAAAGAATTTTCAGTAACCACCAGAGGTTCACCTCTATGACAGTGACTGGCGACCGCCTTGGTCTGGCATCCCCATTCACCTGCTCTACCATCCCACCGCAGCCAATCCCCTCCATGTTCCATGCTCTGCCACCTGCTGCCAATACCCACCATGTTTCACATGCCCCCTGGTGGTCAGCGCACATCATAGAAACCAGTTGTTCAGTTGTTCCGCCATTCGATCTATTTGCATATTAGGGTTTTATATATATAGACTAGAGGCCCGGTGCATGAGATTCTGTTAAGCTAACTGTGAGAAATAAATACCAACCAGGCAACTTCTGTTAATACCACCTTTAGTGTTACATTCCATGATGGCCAGCTGACTATTTATAGAGACTTTAAAATATATGTACATATTTCCAAATTAAGTCATGCTGTTTGGGAATACTTGAACTAATTTTTAGTCTGTGTAAAATTTACAGAATAAAACATTTAATGTGAGTCCGAAGCAAGAAAGTGGTACAAAGCAGAGTTTCTTTTTTGCCTGTTATTTCTGGGGGGAAAACAACAAACTGCCATGAGGACTGCATTGGGAATGAGCACATGCCATTGCTGAGAGAGACTTTCCTCAACATTTCATTCAAAGAACTGGTAAGTCCTTATTTTTATATTCTTCTACACCTGCCTCTGTAGGGTTTGGGTATATATGACTAACTGGGCTGTACTTAGCACGAGTCTACGCAGAGATAAAGCCAACAAAATTGTTCTGATTTTTAAAATTCAATTATGTTGTCAATATAATCTGAAAACAATAATATACAAAATACTTAGAGTATATGTGAATCAACATTTTTGATAGATTCCAGAGGTTGAAAACATGTTACCTTTCACCTGAATTTGGTATTCCCCGATCCTGTGTTTTGCTAACATTTACAATTAGGATTTTTAAAAAAATCTGTAATTTCTGCTTCTTTCCCCTACAATTTCTCTTCTGGTCTCATGTTTAAATTAAAGGTCTGACAATCACTGGTCTGGAATTCTTGCCTCTCAACACCGCAGCAATGAGAGAGGGCTTGCCCTTTTCAGGCAGCATGTGCTCTGCAGTTCTTTACGTACCTCCATGCCCAGCAGTCTAGCACTTAACTCCCTTGAATTGTTTTACATTATCCGGCTGGCCAAGTATGCTTTTTAGTTATTTGGCCCCTATTCTTCCATTATAGACTCTAGAAAGGTAGAAAGTTTAATCCACCTTCCCATGAATCTGTTGGAACTATTTGCATCTATCTTTAAATGAAGAGTATTTTTATACCCCCTTGAGGTCTCATTAAGCCTGAGGTATTCAACTTATTTCCTAAAAGCTAATGGAACCAGCAATTATGCTAAAGAAAACAACCACAGCAAAATTTAATTTTGTTTTAATATTAATGGCAGTGGTATATGTTAAGAGATGATGAAATTGGAAACCAGGGTATATAATTGGTCATCTTTTTTCTATGACTGCATTTATGCTATTACTTATCATAAGGAAAGTAAAAAAATAATTGTACATACCAAATCAGAATCCAGGCAGTACAATTGTGACAGATTATTGGCAGGCTGGAAAAGGCATTTAAGTTATCTTTGGAAAGGATGATTATAAATTGACACTAAAATTATTCATCCATTAAGGATCTACTGACATGTCATCATGTCATATAAATTAATAGAAAAGAAATAATTCTATTTAGAGATAATTCCATTTAGTCCTACATTTTTCTCCAGGAATATGTTTATTACCACCCAACCTGTCTGCCTGACTAAACTAATCCTTACAATATAACTTCTACCACATCTAAAAGGGTTATTTTAATCATAAAAAGAGTCAAGCCCTGAATTGATAGATTGTTTTAAAATTTTTCAGTGTAATGAGTGTTGGCTGGCCTCTATGGAAAGAAATGAAGAGCTAAATTATTGAATTAGGTAGATAGAGACAACAATATTACCTCCAAGAATGAGGGAGGTAACTGACTGAGATGACTTTTGACCCAGTGGTTAAGGGGCATTATTTGTAGAACTCCTAAAGCCAGGATTCTCAAAGGGACACTAAGAAAGCCATAGAAGTGGCCTGAGGGGTGGCAGTACTCTGGCGATGAGAACCCTAAGACTGGACAATGTGCAAACTCCAGATAGGCAGTCAATTGTCAGATACTTAGATAACAAGTAAATAAGACACCTGCAAAAGTTTATAATTCTGGTGAAGATCTATATTCCCTGGGCAAAGAATAAGAAACGCAAGGCAAAGTACCATGAGAAGGGCTGAGAGATGCATCAAAGAATATTTTTTTATTAGAGGAAAAGAGACCTAATATTAACAATGGAAACACAGCAAAATTTTCTTAGACACTTTCTGATTATTAATGACCTGGCACTAATAACAATGATAATTTATCAATATGCATATGAACCCTGAAAATTATTTGTACTGAAACATTAGAGATGAGGGAAAAGGTTCAGAAAAACTAAAGTAGAGACTCTCCTCTCTCATCTTAATAATAAGTAATTTCAGAGGCTGTGATGGTGATTTGACTACATGTAGATGCCAATGAACTTCAGCTGGGAAAGAAGGGAGCTGTGGTCACTGGGAGTCATTAAATGAGCTCGTATACAGGAAAGCAACTTATGTTATCTAAAGTAGCAATAAGCATGTAAACAATGACCAAACCTCATTAATTAGCAGTAATACATTGTCCTATTTGTGCAATGTAAAGTAGTCGCCACAAAAAAAACACGCGTTTATGTTTAAGGATCCATATTAAGGCACAAGAAAGTCTATATTACTGAATTGCAGGTCCTAATAGTGCTTAAATTATCTAGCATTGTGCACAAATGAAATCATACAGGGTATAGCAAAAGTGGGTTTATAGTTGTTCATATAGAAAATAATGCAATAATTAATATATAAAAATACAAGAATAAACTTCATGTTTCACGTGCTTACAACTCTAAACCTGCTGTTGCTCCACCCTACATCCTTAATTACATTTAATTTTGATATCTACATAGTTTAAAGTTGATAGATTAATAAGAATAAAAAAAGTGCCTCAATTTTTATGCTTAATAGTCTACTACCTCCCTATCAAACAAGAATATGTTTGTTGTCTCTTGAAGACTGGGTAAGAGAAAAATGGTTTCCTCATGACATCTGATGTTTACTCGTCAGGGGTCAGCCAAGGAAGACTGATGATGAGCAATACCTTCACCCACCCAAAGCTCCCACAGGACAGAAATCGATTTATCAAAACTAAATTTGTAACTGACATTTATACAAAACATGCAATTAATCTGAAGGTTTATAGCCTCTCAAGATAAATAACTGTCAGAAACCATCGTCTACTAAAAGAATGTTTTATCTGAAAGGCACAGATTATTCCCAGCTCTGCTGTGATAGCACAATGGCAGTGACTGGTTTCCAAAAGTGTGTCTACTTTCTATGATTTTTATGAAAACTATAAATTTAATACATCATTTGTTAGGCAAAAATGCTGTCAGATACATGACACGAATAAATATAACCTCTATACATAAGAGCAATGTCAATATTTCTTCCCAAAATGTCTTATTGTTTTAAAAAGTAATTTTAGTTACTTATATAAAATAGACATGCTGGCTCATATTGAGTATGTATGTCTTGTAAAGTACAATAATAAAGTTCTATATTGGCATTCTTCCCATTGCTTTTTAAAAACTATTACTTTTTAACTTTTTTATTTAATCTGAAGAGTTCTTCTTATGGTCCTTATGTATAGAGTTGTAAAATAGATGGGATATTCCACTTCATATGAGACAGAGAATGCAGGGGGCAATGCAGTGATGGGAATTAACAATGTGGCTCTAGAGACAAAATGTGTTCAAATCTCTATTATTCCACTTACTAATTAAATGACCTTGGGCATGTTATTAAAGCTCTTTAAGCCTCAGTTGCCTCACTGAAAAATAGAGATAACAGTGCATACATTCTTAAAAGTTGCTAAAATTAAATACAATGATCCCTATAAAGAATTTAGATCAGTGACTATCCATCACTCCCTGTCTTCTGTACACACTAAACTACATAAATGCATAGTACCTGTCTAGATTGTTCTTGCTCAGGTAATGAGTAGATATATAACATGCATAGGTCCCCATGCCTTAGATAGCTGTGAATATCCACTTGATTACAAAGTATCAATTAGCCAGTTTCCTGTGATTATCTAATCAGTGACTAGCAGCCATCATTAGCTTTTTTGTGACCTGACCCCTATAACCCTTGGGAGCTGAGGAAAAATTCCAGACATGGGAAGCAGGTATGTTGTTTTGATAACATGACATCCCCTACAATGACATAACATATTATTGCCCTTATTGTCTAGGACAAAGCCCCAAACCTATTCTTCAGTCTTTAGATTCATTCACAGCCTTCTTGCTACTTTCATCTCTAATTGGACCTACTGTACTACTCCCACCTGTGAGATGATTCAGAGGCAGCAACCACAATGTTTAAGAACTAGCGGCCTGGTGCACGAATCAGTGCACACTGAAAGGAAAGTAATTTAGAAGAAATATTTTAATATCGCTATTTTCCCTTTCTCTATAGTAGAAGTGTCAACCAAATTCACAATCAACAATGACAGATGAAAACACACACGTGTGATTGGCGCCAGTGAGAGCTTTATATGTACCGAGCATGCATCAGTCAATTTAGCCTTTTATATATATTGAATAAACTTACTTAATTAGACCTGCTTTCTGATTTAGCTAAACATTTTTCAACTCAGTGAAGCACCCCAACTTCTCTTTCAGGTAATTGTCAGCAACATAGAAGTAAATGTTAACACAAAGCATATTATTATTGTAGATCATGCAGAGAGAACAAAGGGTAAAATATTTAACCGCAGCAGTGTTTGACTATATTCTGTGCAGTGAGAAAACCTAAAGTCATTTTCAAGGTTTACCATTTCTGACTTCTTTTCGGTCGAGTCAAGTTTCTAAGCTTTCTAAATCTCCGTTTTCCAGCTATTGAAGAGAAAATAGGATTCCACCGAGTTTCCTATCTACCTATTCCAGGACTTCTGTGAGGATCAAATGAGATGAGGCATGGGAAAACGCTTCACAGACATTTGGTTACAGTGTGAAGTGTTTCTACCTGGTTATAAAGCAAGTCGTGTTCCTTGGCTGAAGAAACTGCAAGGAGGCTAGTTGCTAGGGAGAGGAAGCCGGGAGTTGCTACATGATGCCATTACCTGGACAGTTGGACACTTAGCATATTAGCCTTTTATTTCTATAGATAGGGATTGGACCCAGCCGGCATGGCTCAGTGGTTGAGCATCAACCTATGAATCAGGAGGTCATGGTTCTGATTCCAGGTCAGGGCATATGCCCTAGTTGTGGGCTTGATCTCCAGTGTGGGTCATGCAATAAATAGCCCATCAATGATTCTCTTTCATCATTGATGTTTCTATAGCTCTTTCCCTCTCCCTTCCTCTCTGAAATCAATAAAAAATATATTTAAAAAAAAAAGAATAGGGATTGGAATTGGGAACCAGCCTGACATAATTTCTCCTACTGTCCAGATTTGAGATTTTGGGAAAGTTATTTTAGCTTCTTTGAACCTCAGGTGTCTCATAGTGATTCTACTTTACATTGAGCTGCTGTTAAAATCAAAAGTACTATTTTGTAAACTGCTTACACAGTGCAGGCATACCATGAGCACTGAATACACAGTTTCTGAGTTAAGCTTGCACTTACTTCTCCCAGGCCTGCCCATCATCTGAGGCTGCACATTCACTGCCACTACCACTGCTTGCTCCTCACCCCTCACTGGCTCCAGGAAGCCATGGCTTCACAGGTCAGCCAACTCTAGGCAATCTGTCTTTCAAATGCTTGGCATCTGCTTTGTAAAGCGTTCCATGGACATCTATGGTTATTTAAATATTTCACCTAACTTTTAAGATCAGCAGCTCCTTTGCTATTTTCCTAAGTGTAGAAATAAACAGGCTTTTACATTTCTTCGATGGCAGCTCATTCTTGAAAAACTGACTTAAAATTACCCTCATAGCTGGTGATCGATAAATCAATGCTGAGTTAAGGGAGAGAGTAACCTGAAGGAGGGAAAGAAGAAAAAGAAAGAGGAAGAAAGAAGAAGGAAACAAGGGAGGAGGAAAAGGAAAGAAAGGAAGAAATTAATTTACAATAGATAGTTTTTCCTGATTACTGATGTGTGCCATTACTTATACCTGGGAATATATACTGTTTTACCCTTTGATTTCTCCAAGAAGACCTTGTATATTTTCAGAAGATTTGACTTTATTCTAGAATTAAACTATAACACCTTTTAAACATAATAGATACTTTAGTTTTGTTTTCTTTTATATGTTACACATTAATAGAATATAACTCTTTTTTTAATCTTACTATGGCATGGTTAATTAGCTCTTGTAGACAATGTGATTTTCAGTTAGTAGTTCCTTAATGTGTACATAGGTATCATACAAAAAATATTAGATATTGACTAATATTAAGGGGCATAGACACCAGATAGGAATCTTACTATTGGAAGTATTAGGTACAATTATAGATTCATGTGTTTCATCTGGTCTCCAATTACTATTATTTTTCAAGGGAGTGTAATAATAAAGTATCCCTTAAATTACTCTGTTAAAAAAAAAGAACTTTGAAACAGTTATCCCACAGATGTGTCTGAATAATGTAAAATATCCTAATTAAAAAAAAAAAGCCAACATGTGGCTATTTCATTATTTAAGCAAAAGGTTTTGGTGAGTGATTTCCCCTTTGCATCAGTATGTCTAGCAAAAAAAAAAAGAGAGAGAGAGAGAGAGAGGTCTGGCTATTCTTGAATTAGACATATATATATATATATATATATATATATATATATATATATATACACACACACACACACACATATATATATATATATATATATATATATATATATATATATATATATTTGTTAATGGACACACTATTTTCAGAACAAAACTTGAAAACTCAGAGTGCTTCCTTGTGCATAAGTTTTCTATTAAGAAATATAATTGCACATCAAAATGTGTTAATTTTACATTTAATTGTTGTTTGTTAGTTAAGAAACTCCCATAGCCCTAACCAGTTTGGCTCAGTGGATAGAGCATCGGCCTGTGGACTGAAGGGTCCCAGGTTTGATTCAGGTCAAGGGCATGTACCTTGGTTGTGGGAACATCCCCAGTAGGGGATGTGCAGGAGGCAGCTGATCAATGTTTCTCTCTCATTGATATTTCTAACTCTCTATCCCTCTCCCTTCCTTTCTGTAAAAAATCAATAAGATATATATATATATTAAAAAAAAAGAAAGAAAAAAGAAACTCCCATAGATTCAAACACAATGGGTTCACTCCAGAAAGCATGAGGCAATATATCCTAGGATATACTTTAATGACACTGTCATTTCAGGGAAAGTATGGCATACCAATTATTTTGTAACTAGAGGCCTAATGCATGAAAATTCATGTAAGAGTAGGCCTTCCTTCCCCCAGCTGCCAGCACCGGCTTCCTGTGGCACCTGGGACACAGGCTGCTTCCCTCCTCTGGCCTCCAGCAGGCACCCGGCACCTGGGCTGGCTTCCCTCGGGCCCTGGCTTCCTCAGAAAGGACATCTGGAATGATGTCTGGTCTAATTAGTATGTAACCCTTTTATTATTATAGACTAGAGGCCCGGTGCACGAAATTTGTGCATGGAGGTGTGTCCCTCAGCCCAGCCTGCACTCTCTCCAATCTGGGATCCCTCTCACAATCCAGGACTGCTGGCTCCCAACTGCTCGCCTGCCTGCCTTCCTGATTGCCCCTAACTGCTTCTGCCTGCCAGCCTGATCACCCCCTAACCACTCCCCTGTCAGCCTAATTGATGCCTAACTGCTCCCCTGCCAGCCTGTTTGCCCCTAACTGCCCTCTTCTGCAGGCCTGGTCACCCCTAACTGCCCTCCCCTGCAGGCCTGCCCCCCCCCGCCAACTGCTCTCCCCTGCAAGCCTGGGACCTCCCCAACTGCCCTTCCCTGCAGGCCCAGTTGCCCCCAACTTCCCTCCTCTGCCTGCCTGGTCACCCCTAACTGCTCGCCCTTGCAGACCTGGTCCTCCCAACTGCCCTCCCCTGCTGGCCATCTTGTGGCAGCCATCTTGAGTCCACATGGGGACAGCCATCTTTGACTACATGGGGGCAGCCATCTTGTGTGTTGGAATGATGGTCAATTTGCATATCAATCTTTTTATTAGATAGGATAAAGGTAATATGTAAATGTTTTGAACACAGGATTAAGTTGGTATTAAACAGAGACTATTTTCTAAAAGTAAGGTAAATAAAATATCTCTAAATAGAATATGCTAGATTCAATAGGCAATGCCAGCCTGAGATAAAAGAGATTATCACTGAGCTACTTCTCCTAGGATTTATTACTTATTTCCATCTGGAATGCCTTTTCCCCACAGTTGCACTATTGAAATTCTGCCCATCATTCAAGTTCCTGTTCCCCAAGAGCATCTTTGAGCATGTGCATCAAACATAATAAAGACTCTGGAGAATCGAGTTTATTTGGTGTTTTTCCAAGGCAGTTTTAATAGATTAAATTAAAATGTGTATCACTTTAGATTGAAGCATTCTCTCCCACCCCCAGCTTTACTAAAATAAATTGCTCAATTTTAAACATTTAATCCTTGGGCCTAATTAAGGGATTTCTATTCTGGTTTGAAAATAAAGGATGCTCAGAGCAAATGGGCCTTTTTGTTTAAAATGTTAGATTTAATTTACTGTGAATAAAATTTTACAACATGGAAAACATTAGGCCTTATTATTTAAACACTAGTCAAATAAATTATGGAAAATGCCAATAAATAAATAAATCCAGCTCAGTCTCTGTAATTAGAGTCATATTAAAGGTAGGTAAGTTGCAAAATAAATATTTCAATATTTCAACATTTGGAAATTTAAGGTATTTTAAAAGATATAGGCAGTATAGCAAAATAGAACACTGGATAGTAAACCCAATAGTAACCATGAACATAAGAGCTAATATTTTATTAATTTTATTACTTAATTTTAGATAAGTACATAAAATAATGTACAATTGGTCATAATTTATTGGGATTTATTATTTACTTTTCCATTTTTCATATTTTATTCTTTCTATTTTGCTTGTTTTAGCTTCTTCTTATTTACTCACATCACAGTATCTCAAATTTCATGTTAACAACCTATGTAATCCTTACACATAATATGAATATATAATTACACAAATAGGTATTCACAGTATTTTTTCCTAGAACACACAAATATGTATATACTAGAGGCCTGGTGCATGAAATTCATGCATGGAGGGGGCCCAGCCTGCACCCTCTATAATTGGGGACCCCTTAGGGGATGTCCAACTGTTGGGGGGCCTAAACCGGCAGTCAGCTGAACCCGGGATCGGGCCTAAACCGGCAGTCAGACATCCCTTTCGCAATCTGGGACCGCTGGCTCCTAACTGCTCACCTGCCTGCCTGCCTAATTGCCCCTAATTGCCTCTGCCTGCCAGCCTGATCACCCCTAACTGCCCTGCCCTGCCAGCCTGGTTACCCCTAACTGCCTCTGCCTGCCTGCCTGGTTGCCCCCAACTGCTCTCCCCTGCTGGCCTGATCTCGCCCCCAACTGCCCTCTTCTGCTGGCCAATTTGGTTCTGATTGGTTGGTTTCTATGCCAGTCAGTGTCAAAAGCTCCGCCTCCTAGGCAGCCATTGGCTCCTCACAGTTGACCCAGATTAGGTTCTGATTGGTCAGTGTCAATGCCAGTCGGCAACAGAAGCTCCGCCTCCTAGGCAGCCATTGGTCCTTCACAGCACCCATATTTGGTTCTGATTGGTCGGTTCCTATGCCAATCAATCAACATCAAAAGCTCCACCTCCTAGACAGCCATTGGTTCTTCACAGCACCTACATTTGGTTCTGATTGGTCGGTTCCTATGCCAGTCAGCGTCTCTGGGCCTCTCAATGGGGCCTGTTCAGGAAGGTGAGGCTGATCAGCAGCCCCGGTGGAGGTCTGGAGAGAAATGGAGGCAGGGCTGCTGGCCAGACTGGTCAAGAAAGAGAGGGCCAAGTGCTGATCAAAAGCTGCCACAGAGACAACAGATCAGTCCCTACTTCTCTCTTCAGGCGTTTCTTTGGCCCTGATTCACAGCCCCCTCAGCAGTCAGTGCTGGGGCACTGCGCCTGCAGCGGACTGACTTCTGGTTGGTCAAGCCTCAGTTGTTACTGGTCGTTACAACCCAGGGTTTTTATATATTAGGATATACAATCCTATGTGTAAACTGTTTTACAACAAATGAAATCAAATCAAAATATACATACTTTTCTATATCCTAATTATAATTAATTTAATCTGGAAATTCTTCCCTCATCTGAAATGTTTCTACTTACTAATTTTTTTATGATTGCATACTAATATTTTATACTTGGAGGTATATCACAGATGTTTAATTATTCTTTTATTGATGCTGATTAACTTTATTTTTAGCTTCTACTAATATGAAATTAACATCCTTGTACACATGTTTTTATATACTAAATTTATTTAACACACATTTCCTGAAGTGAAATTGCTGACTATAAATTTATCTCTGAATTTTCCTGAAAACAACAGAATTTAAGAACTATTTTCTCCCATTTATCAGCAATTAAGACTTGCCCTTTTGGAAATGCCCTATTCAATTTTTGGCCAATTTTCCTGTTTGGCTTTTTCTTGAAAATTTGATACAGCTCTCTGTACATTATAAAAATCTACCCTATCTCTGTCACTAACCGTGCAATTTTAAATATCTTTTATTATATTGTATAAAATTGAATATATTTTACTACATTTATAGAATTAAGTATGTTACTATTTCTTCAGTTGTTTCCATTTCCCTCATAAGTTAAGACTTGTTTCCTAACTACTATACGAAAAATAAAGAATGCTAGATTTATTTTAAATTGTTTCTAATTTTTTTGTGTCTTTCCACAAAATGTTTTATTGGGATCTGCAGAAACATCCTCAGATGTACCTCTTACCCCCTCCTCCACACCCTTCCTCCCATAATGTCTACTTCTTGGTCCTTAGAGCTTTCAGGAAATAGTCACTCATCCACAAAAGAAACTCTGGGGTTTTACACAACTGAGTTTACATTTAAAATAGTCCATCTGGTAATACTAAGTAGTCCACAGCCACAAAATAGAAAACCTTGCCGTTTTCAGATGTTGGGACATATAGATGTGTTAATCACTTATAAAAATACATTTTATATACTTTCTGTTAGAATTCCAAATTATTTCATGATAACTTGCCTGTTTTATAGTCATGCATTAACAAATTTTTCCATTCACCAGCAATTTTACATTTTACCTTTATTTTATTAAAAAAACTTATTTTTATAATCATCATTTACTAGATTGTCTAAGTCTATTCATAAAGTTTCTTTTATTGTTATTTTTTATCATTGATGTGCTATTTTTATCTGGGTTCCATTTTAGTGCTTTTTATGTGCATCTATAAGTAAACCTCCAAAATTATTATCCTGCTTCATAATTCCCTTGGCTTGTTCAGATATTTATTCTTCCATATAAAGTTTAGAATTTTTAAAATTAGTTTTAAAAAACCTGTTAGGATTCTAACTAAAGCTGCATTAAATTATAAATTTGATTTAGTAACATTTATCTGTTTGATATTAAGTCTTCCCATAAATGAAGACAAAAGTCTTTCCATTTGACCAAATCTTAATGTATATTCTTCAAAATATTTTACACTTAAAAAATAAATATGCCATTTTCATATTAAAATCATTAAGTATTCCATTTGGTTTTGTTCCTCTTGATAATTAAATATTATTCCAAGTATTGGTTTTAATTGCTTGTGTGGAGAAATGTAACTAGTTTTTCTTTATTATATATTCAGCTATTTTATCAAGCTCATTGTATTTTTAAATGGTGATTATTTCTTCTGTCATTAAATTTTTTAGTTTTCAGTTTTTATTCATTTTTAAAATTTTGTTTTAAAATAATTTTGTTTCTTATTTATATGTTGAATAGTCTTATTATATTTAAGTAGTTTCTTTTGGTTCTCATTTACCTTGAAATTTTATGAAGCTTGCTAAAACTAGCACTTACCTGTATTAGTGTCCCTGTACTGTATATTTTCCACAATTTTCAGTCCCTAGAGTCTCAAAACACTTTCCCTTTATCATGATACTGCTCTACAAAAATATTGTTCTTTTGTTAAGATGCTATATAAACCCGAATTATAAGCACTCCTTTCACTTACTCATCACTGAATACTCCCGCTTTTATTCATGAAGCAAGTGCTAATAAACTTCTGTTAGTTTTCTCTTATCGGTCTGTCTTTTGTCATTCCAATTTGCATGGCCCAACTGATGAACCGAAAATAGATAGAGGAAAAAATTGTTTTTCCTCCCCTGAACCTGGCAGATCCAATGGCAGTGGAGCCAGCAAAACAAGAGATGTTTGCCCTGGCTGGTTTGGCTCAGTGGATAGAGTGTCAGCCTGTGGACTGAAGAGTCCCGGGTTCAATTCTGGTCAGGGGCATGTACCTTGGTTGCGGGCACATCCCCAGTAGGGGGTGTGCAGGAGGCAGCTGATCGATGTTTCTCATCAATGTTTCTAACTCTCTATCCCTCTCCCTTCCTCTCTAAAAAAATCAATAAAATAGTTTTTAATTTTTTTTTAAAAAAAGAGGTGTTTGAACAGAAGCAATGAACCTTCACCTAGACTTTCAAAGAATTAACATACCCAAGGGGGGGCGGGGAATGCTGCCAGTTAA
This sequence comes from Plecotus auritus, assembly GCF_963455305.1. NCBI lineage: Eukaryota > Metazoa > Chordata > Mammalia > Chiroptera > Vespertilionidae > Plecotus > Plecotus auritus. The sequence goes on from NC_137771.1 coordinate 192,930,137, forward strand.
TAGCAGTAATACAAGCAGGTTGAGTTAGAAAGAAATAAGTATTGTTAAGATAGGGAGATTAATTTTACTGCACCTGAGGACACGTTGAATACTTGTAACTCCACCTAAAGAACTGTCAGATCAAAGACAATGACCAGACAAAAGAAACAGTCGTTATTTTGTTTCTCGGGAGATAAGTTGTCTGTTTTTGCTTCCTTTCCTTTAGCTTCTGTAACACTTAATATTTCTTTCCAATAAGAGTTTTTGTGTATATTCAGTTATATCCCCTTAAGTAAATCTTTTGTTCAAGTAATTGATTCTGTGGTTTCTAGTATATATCTTTGGCACCATCAGTTTCTTTTTCCTTTGAAGTCAAGTCCATCCTTTTATCAAATGAGGGACAAAATATCACTGCTTTGCCAGTATTTGAATGCTGGATCCCCATAGAGCAGCCCCGTTTTTATTTTTCTCTGTGTTTTTTCTCCTTTTCAGATATGTTTAAGAACGTGAATCTAAACATTGGGTAACAGGAAGATTAAATATGTCTCATCCAGCTTAATTTGCCTCCAAATCCCATTATTAAAGCATTAAATGAAGAAATACTCAAAGGAAAGCAGAAGAGAGAAAATGTGTGGATAAACAACTAGGAGATACAGATGTTGAGGAATTACAATTAAGCAGAAGGATGCCCCCAAGTTACAATGTGTTCTAATGTGCAATCACCTGAATTGCCAACCAAAATATACAAATGGGATGTTTTGCTTTATGAATGTTTAATCCTGAAAACCAGATGTGGGGAGCTGTTGTTGTGTAGTAAGAAGAAATTAAGACTCTCTGAATATCCAGAGTTATATCTTTGGAAACTAAAGCCAACTTGTAATATGTTGTTTGGTATTTCCCTCCACCTGTTTTTATATTTGTTTGTTTATCTACACTAATAAAAGAGAAACATGCAATTTGACTATCACTCTGCTACACTTACCAGCCAATCAGGAGTGAGTATGCAAATTAACTCAACAAAGATGGCAGTGGCCATGGAGCTGGAGCGAGAAGGAGGCTTGGGTTGCCCCCGGTGATGGAGGAAGCCAAGCTTCCCACCTGCCCTGGCCAACCCTGGCCTCCGCTCAAGGCTACAAAGTTTCAATTATAGAAGATAAATAAATCCCAGATACGTGCTTTCAGCCGGCCCTGTCCTCTACTCAAGGAGGCACTGGGAAAAAAAAAAGAAAAAGAGGAGGGGTTGGGAGCTTGTGTCGCCTGGGGGTGTGGCCAGCCTGCAAACAGGCCTCAGCCTCTCACCCAGGCTGGCCAGGCACCCCAATGGGGACCCCTACCCTGAAGAGGGTGTGGCCAGCCTGAAAACAGCCCTCATCCCCTCACCCAGGCTGGCCACACCCCCATGGCCTGATCCCTGTAAACGAGCAGTCAAACATCCCTCGAGGGGTCCCAGATTGGAGAGGGTGCAGGCTGGGCTGAGGGACACCACCCCCCCTGCACAAATTTCATGCACCGGGCCTCTAGTTATTAATAAAAACTATTTATGGTAAAATTCAAATTGTCTATTTTATATCTTTATCCACTTGTATAATTAACCTGCCATCAATTCCAAACCTTAAGTTTCCAGTAGTAGTTTCTGAAAACAAGGCTAATATTAAGGCTCAGCTTAATATAAATACCTTGAATTAATCAGACATAGGATTGACTTGCTCTACTAATTTAGCTATTCAACTATTCACTCATCATATTAATTGAGCTCTTTAGTATTATTCATTGTGTTGTGTTTGCAGATGCAGCATTATTTTAAAATATTTTTATTGATTTCAGAGAGGAAGAGAGAGAGAAACATCAAAGATGAGAAAGAATCATTGATCAGTTGCCTCCTGCACACCGCCTACTGAGGATGGAGCCTGAAACCCAGGCATGTGCCTTTGACCATAATCGAATCCAGGACCCTCAGTCTGCAGGCCAACGCTAAGCCAACCAGCTAAGGCGATGCAGCACTTTTAATAATAGTGTCTATCCCAATAATTCTTTTATTCTAATCCTTTAAATTTTTCCTTATTTTTCATCTTATTCTTTTTTATCACTGCATTATTATTTTTTATTTCTATGGTGATTTTCCTATGTTGTTTTCTTCATTTTGTCTATATTTCCCCAGTCTTCTCATCATACATTATTCATTGTTTTCTTCCCTATATATCAGAAGTTTCCCTTTCTTCTCTCACAGTCTTATTCATTTATTCTTTATACATGTTTTGCTACCCCTTCCTGCATATGTCAAGGAAAATCTCCCATTCACTAGTTTATCCACATACTCATTTATTTTCTAATATTTCTGTTCTGTTTCTATGTATATTTTCCATCATATATATGTGTGTGTGAAATATATATATATATATGTGTGTGTGTGTGTGTGTGTGTGTGTGTGTGTGCTTAAGTGCTCTGTAACTTCTATATTTTCTCATCTTTCCTCTTTTTAAACATGAACTGAGTATTTAAAATCTGTGTAGGTTTACTGGGTGTTAAAAGGGAGTTGACTGAGCTGATCACTAAACACCTACGAAAATATTTTTAATATATAATTTTGGAATATGCAGTTTTAGGCAGTAGGTTTTCTTTTATTCTCCTCTTATAATTCACTAGAGGCCCAGTGCATGAAAATTCATGCACTGGAGTGGGGGGCCCTCGTCCCGGCCTGCCCCCTCTCACAGTCCAGGAGTCCTCAGGGGCAGGATGCAACCTGGTGATCAGGGGAAGGCGACACCCCCATCACACCTCTGCTGCTGCCACTGCTGGCAGCGCAAGCCTCGGCTGGCCCTGGTTACCTGAGCCTCAGGCCAGCCCTGGGTGGCTGGGGGGCTGAGGGGACTGGGGAACTCCGGAGGCAGGCACGTGGAGCGGCCAGGCCCACCTGGGGGCGGGCCCGACCGTGCCGTGCTCCTGCCACCCCAGTGGGGCTGAGGGAACTGGGTGCCACCATCTTGTGACTGTGGGTGCCGCCATCTTTGAGGGTGTGGCAGTCAATTAGCATATCCCCTCCTTATTGGCTGTGGGTGCCACCATTTTGTGAGGGTGTGATGGTCAATTAGAATATTCCCTCATTATTAGATAGGATGGTAGAAAAATCACTCCTCTTATAAATTAGAGGAAAATTATCTCCTTGTTATTCTATATTTTATTGCTGGTATACCAATTACATTATACTCTTCATTTTTCACTTGAAGAGAGAATGGAGTTGTTTAAAGGAAAAAGAGAAACTGGTTAACTAAATGAGAAAGGATCGAATTATATTGGTCTCCTGCTGTGTCAATCATAATAGTTCTGAAATTAGGAACTTGCAGCATTCCTCAGGCTAAAATCAGGTTCATGTTTGGGTGCATTTGGAGCAGAACATTTTCAAACTTTCCAAGCCCACTGAGTCATTAAACATAATAAATGAAAAAGCTAAACTTAAGCAAAATTAGAAACAGCTTAACGAATGTAGTTTCAAGCAGGTTGATGGTGATAGCGTTTGGGAAAAGTGGGAGAAAATGGAGAGCCTTCAAGAAGATAAAAGCCATACCCTCTAAGCCAAATGCTCTGGACTTTGGAAAGCTGTGGTACAAAATCTTATCTACTTCTATGCTTACAGGTTTGTTTTTGGTGTACCTGTGTTATTTTCCCCATGGTCTCTGGGGAATAGCAACTTTCCTTCAAATGAGCTAAGAGGAAAAGCAATATTTTTTCACACACAGAATGAGATCTAGAGACTACAGTTCTGAAGCAGTGAGTCAAACGACCTTGGTCAGAGAACTAGGACATTTCTTAGAGAAATTGGGAGGAAAGCGAAAGCCTAGTAGAGAGGGCCATAGGTGATTAATGATCCATGCATGTATGGGGTAGCCTTTACCAACCATGTATTCATTAATTCATCCGTTCACTTAAGCTATACCCACTGAACACTTACATTGTGCTTGCAACTGTGCAATGGTATTACAATAGTAAATGAGGCACACATTCTTGACCTGGGGAGGTTTCAATCATCATTTATGTGTTATATGTAAAGAGGACATTGCAACCTCGCTCAGTATGAAAAATTTTGATATAAGAAAATGTGTTATCAAGATGTACTAACAGCATACTTCCTACATCACTTCAAGATTTGTGAAATTAAAAGTGTGAGAAAAATGGAAAAGATGAAGGATACAATACAAATATTCCAAAAATAAAAATCATTGTGTGAAATTTTCTTCCTAATACCTAAAATAACTACCTCACCCAAGAGAGCAGAGAGCAAAAAAAGTACAAGATGGTAATTAGGAAGAACAAAAATCATGGGAAGATACAGTATAAATACACATTATTTCTGGAAATATACAGTTAAGATAAAATATAAACAAACAATATCAACCTTGCAAGAATACTGTAAGAATAAACTTTATGACAATTGAAAGTAGTCAAACCCAGGTGGGAGGATGTTGCATAAAATTATTTAAAAAGAATTTACGGAACTGGGAACCTCATACACCACAAGTGACAGTATGAATTAATGTAACATATCTTGATAGCAATTTTGCATTATTCATAAGGTGAGTAGAAATATGTATATCCTTTGACCCAGCTATTGAATTTGTACTCCAAAAAGTGGACAAAGATGTTCACTGTAATATTATAATTAGCATATCCAATAATAAGGAAGTAATTAAGTAATGGAATCCTATGCTATGGATTTTTGATGCCTATAAATTTTGCAACACCATAGAAAACACTGAAAACACAGAAAAACAGTGAAATGTTAAGCAGAAATTATTTAACTTAATTATCTCTATCTCCTTCATGTATGAGTTTACGTATATATATAAGCACATTTATAGAGCAAGAATAAATGGAAAGGCTTCAGATGTTAATTTGGGGTTGGCTGATCCTAGCTGAAGGATCATGAGTAATTGTTGTTTCTTTTCTTTTGTAACTTCCAAATGTTTGGCAATGAGCATATGCTAAATTTATATTAGAAAATTTGATTATATATTGCAATTTGATTTTAAAATACATTTTAAGTAAATATATCAGACATTAAATGACATAAGACAGAAAGTCTTTGGGGCGAAAATAGAAAAATAGTGACTAAATATACAAGCTTATGGTATTTTATAGGTATTGACATAGCAATAGGCTTTCCACTGGGGGAGGGGGGTGGAGAGGTGAACAGGGATTCTAAAAGAAAAGACTATTGAACAAGTTTATCACCAAGAAACAGAAATTTTATGCAAACTTTGGCCCAGCCGGTGTGGCTCAGGGGTTGAACACTGACCTATGAACTAGGAGGTCACGGTTCGATTCCAGGTCAGGGCACATGCCTGGGTTGTGGTCTTGATACCCGGTGGCGGGGGTGGGGGGAGGGTGCAGGAGGCAGCCAATCAATAGTTCTCTCTCATCATTGATGTTTCTATTTCTCTCTCTTTCTACCTTCCTCTCTGAAATCAATAAAAATATACCTAAAAATAACAAACATAAACACAAAATGCAAACTTTGAATACGTTAGCCAATTAAAAGATTTTGTTCTGCTGAATAGTTACTCTACTACAAGAGCAATTTCTTTTGCTTCACTGTCAAGCCCCACAAAGAATATACTTCACTCATTTTTATATTAAATATAAGACTGAGATCAGAATGTCCAACAAGAGGCGTATGTGACTCCTAAAGACAGAAAAGAAACACGATGTTGAGAATATAACCTGCTTTCTACCTTCAGACATGTCTAACGACAGTTCAACCTGTCTCCTGTTAGATGAAGCATAAACCCACAGAGAAAAGCCACACTTGAGTCTGGAACTATTCCACCTCCAATGTCATTCAAAGGGGTCTACCAGAAAGCTCTGTGCTCTTTGGCAGCAGGCCTCTCCACTGTTTTCTCCAGGCTTACCAAAACACTATTAGGCTGAACTGCTGGCCAACACCACCTCCTTTCAAAGGCAAAATGATTGCATAGCCTCTAACCGAATGCTTTACCTAAAAGTGCTGAAACAGTCCTTAAAATATAAGTCTGGAATGTCCGGATGTAAACAGGCACTGAATAACAATTAATCTCAGTTCTGAGCTTCCACTGATTCAATAAATATATCTAATTTAGAGAGAATTTCAAATCAAAGTTTTACTTAGCTCAAGCTTTAAGGAAATAATGCTACAGACAAACTCTGTTATTACACAATAGTAGCTGCTTAAATTTGAAATCTATTGCCCATATTAATATGGTTAAGAGAAAAAAATGTCATTAATGGATGATTTGATGCTCTTAATATTATGACTATTTCAGAGTTGCAAGGATGTGGTCCCCTAAATAGAAAAGTCTCTTAACAACTTAAACTCAATATTTTTAATGCATATACAATAATAACATTGTTCCTACACATAGATTGAACCATACTTCTTAACACCTTGGCTTTTAAAATATCTCATCTCATCTGCATAATAAATCCCTAATTAATAATGAACCCATTTTTATAAAAGTTAACCCAATTACAACTCAGTATTTATATGGGAAAATATGGTTTAAAATATTCAAAGGGAGGTGTTCACTTGGGTTTTCTCTTTCCACATAATTTCTGAGTTGCTGTGGCTTACCTTTCATTAAAAGTTGATTTGACAGATTGCTGTAATTTTCAAATTGCTAAATACTTCTGTCAAGCCCCTTAAGGCATTTTCAGAATTTAGTTCTTGGGTTTGTTGGGATGATTTCCAGGCTCTCCTTTTGGTGGTGATGAGGTAAGCAAGAGCTTGAAACTATGATTCATTTCTGTTTGAGTTTCTGTCAGATACTTGCAGGAAAAAGAAAATGACTAATCACCTACTAAAAATGGCAACAGATGCCATAAGCAAAATTTCATTCAACCTGTTAACTTTGTTCCAATGCAAGAATCATTTAATTGAAAGACTTAGTTTTAAAATATTGTCTTTTAAAAATAACATCTGCTTCTAAAATTAGGTAATGACATTTATGCTCAATATTTTAACAAGTTCTTTACACTGACCTGCCTGTACACTTCAGTTTACACACACCAACACACATGAATGTACAGGATATATTTTGCAGTCATATGAGGATAGCCATTAAACATACATGCATCAAAAAAGGGCTATTAGCATTTACATGCCAATTAACCACTTTTGTCTTTTAAAAAGTCCTAATGATATCATGTTTATTACATTCAATTCATATAAAATAGTAATTAATGTTTTAGTTAATATTTTTATAGCTTTTCTATTCTAAGTAAATTCTTGTTCAATGTCCCTGTGACTTAGATACTTATAAAACCAGGACCAAGAGAGAACAGATCAATTTGTGATTCAAAACAACACACACAAAAAATAGCAAAAGAATTGAAAATGCTTCCCAAACCAAGCAGTGACCAATGCAGGTACTTTTGGAGATTTTGCCCCCAATACCTGACATATTTGGTGTGGTGTGCAAGGAAGTAAAGACAGGGGAGAGCTAGATACTGAAAGGGAAGAGAGGGGGATAATGGTGAGATTGTTTCTTATCTACCCCCTGTGTGGGAGGACAGAGACTACCAATATAGAATGAGTCCATGCCTCTGTGGGATATTCATAGAGACCATCATCCTTCTTGGGTGGCTTCTTTTCCCCCCTCCTGTGACCATTACGCAAGTATAAAGACTTATATAGAGGCATAGCTGTGTTGTCATTGAAGAATAAAAGCACCTCTAAAGTTATTACTGTCACCGCTATCATTACATCCGCACTTGAAATTGTTCTATGAGCTACACGCCCCATTTTACAAGAGAAAACCAAGGCTCAGAGAGGACGTATAAATTGATAAGGGACACATTAACAAGAGGTTCTGACATTGAATCCACAGTTGTTCTTTTACATATGTATAAACATGCATCCCTGACATTTTGTAGATGGAAAATAAAAAGTTCACAAAAGTCAAGTGACTTTAAAAACATCAAAAATCTAAATAGGTAGTATTCTCTTATTATTTTAAATCCAGTGATATATCCATAACTTTGAAAAAGACTCTAGTTCTTCAGTTTATCTGACAGGTAAAATATATAAACCAGGTAATCTCCAAGGTCTCTTCTAGCTCTAAAGGATACAGATTTTTTATTCTATATTTGTTATAACCAAAATCTTAAACTGACTGATATCATCAGGAAGAATTCCTTATTGCCTTAGATAACATTAAATAAATATGTTGATTATTTCAGTAAACAAAAAACTACTTCCTTGGGGAATATACACTGGTTAGGAGCCAGCAGAAATGGTGCCAAGAATGTCTGACTAATATCAATGTTAACCATGATTCAGAAAAAAAATAATAATCACTTTTGTTATAACTAAAATGCACTCAATTATTTTTTTTTAACTTGGAAAAAGAATTAATAATTATTTGTCGTCTAACTTTGATGGCCAATTCATTTGAAACACAGGAAGCAAATTAGTGAATGTTCTATACTTATTATGAACCAAATTTTAGCAGTTAATCTAGGAACTGATGGCAAAGTATATTAAGCAGTCTCACAGCAAGTTATTCAAATGTGGTCAGGTAAAAACCAACCTTCTGTTCTACTGACATAATCAAATGAATTTATGAAAGAAATTATAATACTTCTCAGCACACCGAAATCATGACTTTCATTATTTAAAAAAAATTACTCCTTTGAAGCTTGAAAACCTAAGATCTGCAAAATTAATTTAGTGATGGTGAAGCTGTAGTTGTGTTCATTTAACCACTATTTTGGAAAACAGTTTTATGTGAATTTATAAATACACATTATGTTAGTTCTGAGATTTTTTTTTTATTATTGAAACACATCTTGCCACAAGATGGAGTCCACCCCTTGAAGCAATTCTAGGAACACCATACAGTAAAGCCTGATGTATTTGCAATATTTGTTTTACCTATTTTAGGGATACTAAAAGAGACGATAAAATATGACAAAGTGAAGTGAGATTTATTACTAAATAAATTATCTAATTATATAATTAATTGCCAATTTCAGTTTTTGTATTTTTGTTTTGTTTATCTTTTAAAGATATTTTAATTAATTTTCTAACAGAGTGAGGAAGGGAGAGGAAGAGAGAGAGAAACATCAATGTGAGAATGGAATATTGATTGGCTGCCTCCTACTTGCCCTCTACCTGGAAAGAGCCTGATCAGAAATCGAACTGGCAACCTTTCACTGAATAGGGCAACCAACATCCAACCAACTAAGCCACACTAGCCAGGGCTCAGTCTTTATTTAAAAAAAACAAACATATTTTTTAAAATTCTTTATCTTGTGGAAACATGTATTTATTTGGGACACCACTGATTATATAAAGCCTCAATTACACTATTACAGAAGAAGCTGCCCACTGGGGTGTACAGAGGCCCATCCTTTCCCTGGAAATGGATAAGAACTGTTACATACTTCAAGCAGATTCTAATAAGTAGGGATTAACATAGCCTTCTGTTTTCCACCCACTACTTCAACAAATCAATGAGACTATTTGTTACATAAAAGGTTTAACTTTACCTAGCATCTCCTCAAAATAATGCTGACTGTAAAATAAAATAACAAACAAAAAAAACACACACACACAGAGTACAGCTATCTTTTAGGACTCATCCCAAACTTATTCCTTAGTGCAGCCTTTCCTTCCTTCCCCACTGAGGCCTCTCTTCTCTCTGTACCTGGAGAGCACTTTACCCACACACACTTGATTCAGGGCATGCTTGCTGAGGTTATTATGGAGATGGCACCCTGACATCATTTTTTTTACAATTGCCCCTTGGTTCTTTCAAAACCCTGAAAATCAGATCACTCTTATGCCCGGCATGTCCTAGATTACCACTCATATAATTACTGATTATTCTCCAAGCTACACTGAATTTATGATGCCCTTTCATAAAGGCAAAAGGTTTTCACCATTTCCGAATTACTTGACATATCCACTCTTTGATTCCTTAACCGTTCTAATGTGCTTGGAACTGATATAAAATTTGCATTTTAACATCATGCCTAATATTTTCCCTTTGTTTCTTTGTGTTAGGTCCAACATCAGCATTATTGTAGTCAGGTATCATGGATCAAAACTGCCTACCCAAGTACAAAATTACTGACAGAGAGAGAGTTCATCACAGAGTCAACAACCTGTATTGCAGAATAAAGAGAGCTTTTTTATATGCAGAGCATTAATCCCTGCTGGCCTAGAATCGGCAGTTCAGTTTGATGCATTAACCCATGTTGTGTAAGAGCATATGAATACACTCAGCCAGAGGAAAAATAAATATTAACTAAGAAAAACATTTAAAAGACAAATGGATTAGCCCTGTAAGCGGCCGTGTACAATTAAAGCACTTACACTTCACATTAATATTGTGTTTATGTATTTATCTTCTACTTGAGGGCAAGGACTATGTATATACTTTCTCTATAGTCTTCTCAACTTCACTCAGGGGCCGAAGGGTACATATTATGAAAGGCAATCAATGCTTACTGAGTGTGTGCATACTCTACTGATCAGATCCTTCTCATATATCCTCATGGGATAGTCATACCATGGATAAAACTCACAGATAAAAATTTTAAATTAGCCCATCTGGCATGGCTCAGAGGTTGAGCATTGACCTCCTATGAACCAGGAGGTCACAGTTCAATTCCTCGTCAGGGAACAGGCCCAGGTTGCGGGCTTGATCCCCAGTGTGGGGCATGTAGGAGGCAGCTGATTGATGATTCTATCTCATCATTGATGTTTCTATCTCTCGCTCCCTCTCCCTTCCTCTCTGAAATCAATAAATATATTTAAAAAATAAAAATAAATAAAAAATTTTAAATTAAAGTAGTAAAAAAATTTAGATTTTATATCATTGTGGTGATATAAACATCCTATCTAATAAAGAGGGAATATGCTAATTGACCCTCACATTGTCCCAAAGATGGCAGCGCCCACAGCCAATAAGGAGGGAATATGCTAATTGAGTGCCCCATCCTCAAAGATGGCAGCGCTCACAGCCACAAGAAGGCAGCGCCCAGTCCCCTCAGCCCTGCGGGGGCAGCAGGCACACAGCAAGGCCAGGTCCACCCTGCGTGCCTGCCTCCAGAGTCCCCCAGTCTCCTCAGCCCCCCAGCCACTCAGGGCTGGCCTGAGGCACAGGCAAGCCTCGGATGGTAGCTGCCCAGCTGCCCAGGGCCACCCGAGGCTCAGGTAACCAGGGCTGGCTGAGGCTTGTGCTGCTGGCAGGGGCAGCAGCAGAGGTGGGATGGGGCGTTGCCTTCCCCTGATGGCTGGGTCGCCTCCCGCCCCTGAGGGCTCCTGGACTGTGAGAGGGGCAGGCTGGGCTGAGGAACTCCCCCTCCAGTGCATGAATTTTCATGCACTGGGCCTCTAGTATAGAATAAAATAATAATTTATTATAATTTCATTCTATAATCTATAGTGTTCTGGGCCAAATCAAAGACTCATCAAAAACATTTTTAAAAAGTAGAAGAAATTCAAAACTAAAGCATATGATATTTGGTGAGTAAAAGAAAAGTTAAAAGACATCATACAATTAAAAGCTACATAAAAAATGTAAATTCTAGGATCCATAAACAAAGACAGGCAGTAATCAACCTTGAGTCTTCACATCACTATATCAATTAAGGCACTTGCTGCTGTTATGAAGTTGTTTTTCTCTATATTTATTTCCATTCCTGCTAGCTTCTACAGGAAAATAATTAGAGGATACAGAGTAGATGTATAAAAATGTTAATGAAATGAATGACCAAATGCATGGATGTATAAATGAATCAATGCCTGAATGGATGACTATCTGCCAGTGAAATGTAGAAAGATATCTTCTGGATGAGTGTAATCCAGCCATCAGGGCCTTACCAACTGCAGCAGCCAGGGTGACATATCAGAAATAGCAGCTCTTAGATGCTAGCAAGGAGTGCGAATTTAAATTTTATATATTATTTAATGAAAACTCAGAAAACAAAACAATGGCTTAAAGAACTGTTTAAATGATCTTTTATATCAATGTATCATTTTTGCTTCCTTCCCCCCACACCCCACCTTGAAGAATTTTCCCTCTTTGTTCTTCCATTGCATGAGGTGATACATAGTAGGCCTATGACTCTTGGAAAGAGGCTGTTTTTTAATTACTTTGAACATAATCTGTGATATACAAAACCTACTTGTGCTAGTAGAGAGATCTAAAAGACAACCAACTCTTCAGAGATAAGCAGTTGAAGGAATTTGACCTGAAATGACCAAAAGGTTAGCATATTTTGCCATATTGTTTCCATACATAGCGCTAAAACTCAGTATTTTGAAATACAGAAAAAATAAGTATGTGTAATAAAGAAATAGTTTAATACTTTATATGTTAATGTCTTTATCTCTTTCTGCAAGGTAAACTTTTAAAATAATAAGCCTTCAATATTTTATAGTCTTGGTTATTTTCTAACAGATTTAAAGAAAGGGGGCAATTGGATGTTTTTTTATGTTTGAATTAGCCAAACAATAATTTTTAAGTCAAAGGAAAAGTCGTAGGAAAAGGTAAGGTCTATAATGAAGGTCTTGCAGTACGTTATTGACTGCTACCTGGGAGCCCTGTGTAACAATGAGAAGGTCAAAGTTGCAGCTGGAATGCCACACCAGGAAGAGGATTTGCTCAATATATAAAATGATCATATGCAAGAGTCCTATATAATGAAGACTGACACTAAAATTAAAGTAATTTTGCTCATTTTAGTTCTCTAAATTCAGCTCTTCAACATTTACCATATGTCAGACATCACTCAAATGGCCAAATATTTAAACTTGTGCCTTAGTAAGTTATGCCATTCAATATCGCAGGCTGACACCTCCGGCTGTTTAATAATTAGGTTGAAAGAAGTACAGAGATAGGTTACTAGAAGTGAAAATTGGATGACTTCTAAAATTTGATACTAAAATGTCACCCAATAACTATAAAATAGAATTTTAAAAAATTTAGAATAAAAATAATATGATTCTGAAAGTATAAATTCTAAGAAAATGACAGTAAAATAAAGAAAATTACATAAACAATGAGCAAGCTACAAAGGCTTATTTTTGACTGTGTATTTATAATAGACATGTACTACATTATTTCATTAAATATTTTAGATATAGAAAAGATTTCAAATAATTATATAATACTAGCTTAAGAGATAAGACATTTCTAGTTCTATAATCACACTCCTGCCTCCACAAAGAAAATTACTATCCTGAGTTTCATATTAATTATTCCCATGCATATATTTATATATTTATGCTTTTACTAGAGACCCAGTGCATGAAATTCGAGCACGGGGGGGGGGGTGTCTTTCAGTCCAGCCGGCACCCTCTCCAATCAAACATCCCTCTCACAATCCAGAACTGCTGGCTCCCAACTGCTCGCCTGACTGCCTGCCTGATTGCCCCTAACCACTTCTGCCTGCCAGCCTGATCACCTCCTAACCACTCCCCTGCCAGCCTGATCAACACCTAACTGCTCTCCTGCCAGCCCGATTTCCCCTAACTGCCCTCCCCTGCAGGCCTGATTGCCCCCAACTGCCCTCCCTTGCAGGCCTGGTCTCTCCCAACTGCCCTCCCCTGTTGGCCATCTTGTGACGGCCATCTTGTGCCCACATGGGGGTGGCCATCATTGACCACATGGGGGCAGCCATCTTGTGTGTTGGAGTGATGGTCAATTTGCATATTACCTCTTTATTATATAGGATATATGTGTGATACACATGTGTAATGTGTACTTATATAATACTGTTTTGACATATTAAAACTTAAATATATCTTGCTGCATGCATCCATCTGCATATATTTTTATTCCATCTTATGTTTGTGAAATTTATCAATGCTAATACCAAAAAATTTACTTCATACATTTTCCCTGTTATGTATGAATATACTACAATGGGCTTATACAGCTAGAGAGGGACACACTGTTTTACTTTTTCCTATTATAAACTACACTGTTAAGAACGTTCTTGCACACATCTCTTTGTGCCTATGTGGACAAGTCTCCCTAGGGTACACAATGAATAGAATTGCTGGGTTATAGAATATTCACATCTTGAGCTTTATAGCTATCATCTATAGTATTGTCCCAATTTTCCAGAAAGCATTAGAGTTTCTGTGGTATCCTCAGCATTCCATTTAGTAGGTGTTTATGTATTTCAATTGTTTTATAGGTTTTCCTTCTTCTTTGCCTCAGAGCTTCTCCCAAACATGACACATGACAGGTAATAACATTATGCTTCAAAAACTGAACATCATTCCCCAGAGTCAAGAAACACCAAATAATTTTCCTATCCCTCACCCATAAAATGCTCAGAGGCAAAAGGAACAAAATTCTTAAACAACGACCAAAATATATAAGCTATTATACAATAGTTAAAATGGCAAAATAGCTATTGGATAATTATTTGTTAAGTGCAGTATAGGTACCTAATGCAGATTATCTTAGCCAGTCCATAGAGTAAGGCTGGCAATGTAGGTGTTATTTTCCTTATTTTGTCTGAGAAAACAATCAGAAGTCAAATTAGAAGTTCAGTTACTTGCCTAAAGTAACATACCTAGTAAATGACAGTCAACATTCAACTGAATTAGTCATGTTCCAAAGACAGGGCATTTTCTACTCTACCCTAACAGCAGGCTGCAGGACAGAACCCAAAGCATGCAGTACAACAATCTATTAAGCACTGTGAAGAGCCAGTAGCTCTAATTCACTTCACTTATTTAGGAACTATTGTTCACACACATATGGGATTTTTCCAACTGCCTGTTGTTGCTTTATTTTTGGTAGTAAAATTTGTACTCCTCAGGACTTTCAGAAGAGGAAGAGAAGGGAATAATGAAATGAAATAACTTAGTAAAGTAAAACCGTCAGTTGTAATAAATAGTCACAGCATTGCTAAAAGCTGTAGCACTGAGTTCATGATTAGTTAAAATAAATTTGGGTCATGATCTGTGGATTTAACTTACTTAAAACATTCCTCTCTCACATTTACTTAGATGACTCAACTGCTCATTCAGCACCTTAAGCCTTACTTCATGTTAAAGGGAAAAATAATTCTGAGGCTCTAAAGGAGAAGTAATCTAATAGGATGAAAGTCCATTCTCATGCAAACTCTATTTAGCCATATGGCATCAGTCTGACAATAATAATTTTAAGAAATGGGTGGACAAATGACTATGGGCAAAGAGGGTGAAAAGAACTTCTTAAGAATATGTAGAGGCAACACCAAGTACAGTACAGGAAATGCTGCCCCCTGAGAAGTGACAGTGGTAGGAAATTAGATAATCAGAAAATATTTTAATATAAATTTTAATTTCTATTAATTTTAATAGAAAATTAACAGCAAGACAATATAAAGGCAAAAAACCTGAATAGTTTGAAAAAAGGGTGAAAAAAATGTACATTCTCATTTTGAGGGTGAAAAAGAGATGTCCACTTGGTTACAGGAACAACACTCTCAAAGTTAACTTTTTCAATATAATGGATAAAATATAATTGTTTGATATATGTTTGGCTCCCTACTCTGTTAACAAAGTAAAAATCAATAGGGCTCAGAACTGTATTAATGTAAAATGACTTTTAGTGTGAAAAACAGAAAATTCAAAAGATGTGAAATTAACTATATTTATTTTTATTTTTTTAATATATATTTTTATTGATTTCAGAGAGGAAGGGAAAGGGAGAGAGAGATAGAAACATCAATGATGAAAGAAAACCATTGATTGGCTGCCTCTTGCACACCCCACACTCGGGATAGAGCCCGCAACCCGGGCATGTGCCCCAACCAGAATCAAACTGCGACCTCCTGGTTCATAGGTCAATGCTCAACCACTGAACCACACCAGCCAGCAGCATTTTTAAATATATACTTTTTTTAATGTTTGTGTGTTTATTTGTGATTTATTTTGGAACTAAATCATGAGGAAACCTAGGATCAATGGATCAAGCTTACTAGTACAGGGGAGATATTTTGGTCCAGTGCCACACCCTCAACAAAATGATAATAGACAAAGGTCTTAACGATCATGGATGCTTCCAAATATCATGGGGACGGGGGGTGAAACACAGCAGAAACGTTCACTTGGTCAGGTACTTCACTCACAGGCAACTACAAACCATGTTACTTCAAAGAGCTTTAGAGTTCAATGGCCTGGGCTATGTTCAGCTCAATCTCCTTCTATCTATGTGACTTTGGACAAATTATTTAACCTTTTTATACCTCATATTTCTCATCTATAAAATGAGGATAATAAAAGCATCTACCTAATAGATTCATGATAAGGATTAAAGATTTTATAAAACTGCTTGCCACATAAGAAATAATACATTTTTGAAACAATGATAATATTGGTAATTATTATATTACAAATCATAATTAAAGTAATAATATTCATAATGATGATGACTAAATAGTAGTTGGGGAAAATGGCATAAGTCCTCTTTCTCATTCCATGGATTAATGATGCAAACTAAATTTTTAATCACTTTTTAACTCCTTACCAAACATTTACCAATAGATATACTGCATGGGCACTGAACTGAGAAGTTTCCCTGAAGGATCCCTTGTGGGCTGAATTTTACTATCTCATTAGTAACCATTACACCTGAAAATTCTCTTATAATGTTTATGCTCATTTTTATTGCGTTTCTCTAATGGTAACAGATTTACAAATAATACCTAGAACAATGAAAAGGTAGGGTTGGAGGTATAACTATAAGGATGGCTCTGCTACAATGTCTTGATGTGTAATTGTATTAGACATTTTTACATGTCAAGAAAAAGAATGTTCAATATTCTTTTCACTCTTTCTTCATCTTAATAAATCTAAATAATAAATTATCAACACATACTGTTATGGACTGAATATTTGTTTTCCTCCACAAAATTCCTATATTGAAGACCTAACCCCCAAACATGATGGCTTAGGAAAGAAATTCCTTTTCGATGAGGTTATAAGTGTGAAGCCCCCCCTCCCCCCCGCCATGGAATTAGAACCCTTAAGAAAAGGAAAAGGAAAATGCCACCTATTTTGTGGCATTTTGTTACAGAGTCAAAGCTGACAAAGATACATTTCAGAGTATAATTATAATTCAGTAAAATTCAGTTATCAATGTACAGGTAACTCTTGAACAGCTCAGGTTTCAAATGCACCAGTCCACTTGTAAGTAGATTTTTTTCACTAAATAGACAATCGGTCTTCAATATCCCCAGGTTTTGCATCTGGGGTTAAACAAACTGTAGATCGAAAATAGTCCTTTGATCCATAGTTAAGAATAAGTGGATGTGGCGAGCTGACTTCGTGCATTGTTCTATACCATCTTTCCTATATAATAAAAGGCTAATATGCAAATAGACCAAACGGCAGAACAACCGGAACAACAGGTTGCTATGACATGTGAGTACCACCAGGGGGCATATGCAGAACACAGTGGGCGTTGGCAGCGGTGGGATGGTGGAGCAGCTGAGCAGGGGTACCAGACCATGATGGGGTGCCAGTCACTGTCATCGGTGCAAGCCTCTGGTGGTTACTGAAAATTCTTTGTTCCTGTGTGCCGCAGTCCCGCCTGGTGTTTGCACCTGCTGCCTGTGCCGGTCCCGCTCGCACCTGCAGCTGGTGTTCAAGCCAACACTCACACCCACTGCCCGTGCCCAGAGCTGGTACCAATAACTCGGCACCATCAGCAGGTGGGAGTGGCGGCTGCCGGCCCTGATCGCCTCTGAGGGCTTCTCCATCTCCCCTTGCTCCTGTCGGGCAATCGGAACAGCAGTTGCCACTCACACCCACTGGCAGCACCAGCCCATTTGGACCTACTGCTGGAGCTGACACCAATTGCTCCATACCGTCAGCGGGTACAAGCAGGGCTGGCGCCATGAGTGCGTAGGAGCGGTGGCGGTGGGAGCAGGGCTGCCAGCAGACAGGGAACTGGGGGCCGTGGTGGGAGGGCCTGGACAAGGGCTCAGAGGATGGGCCAAGATCTGCCCCTGTGCCTACTGTAGCCTCACGGCCCACAGTTCCTTTCAAGGTGTACGAATTCATGCACTGGGACCCTAGTATGTATGTATGTGTGTGTGTATATATATATATATATATATATATATATATATATATATATATATATATATAAAGCCTAAGCAGCCATTAAGATGGAACAACCAGAGACTGGAATGACTGGTTGCTATGATGCACACTGACCCCCAGGGGGCAGACAGTCAATGCAGGAGCTGCCCCCTGGTGATTAGTGCATTCCCACAGCCAACCTCCTGAGGTCCCTCCCCCCTGCCAGCTGGCCTCCCCGATAGGCCCCGATCAGGGGGTCGGCCGGCCAACCTTCTGGGGTCCCTTTCCCCAGCCGGCTGACCCCTGATAGGCCTCGATCGCCAGCCAGGCCAAGGGACCCCACCTGTGCATGAATTTGTGCACCAGGGCTCTAGTTTTATATAAGGAACTGGAGCATCCATGGATTTGAGTTTCTGGGAGGGTGGAAGGGGAATCCTGGAACCAATCACTTGTGGATACCAAGGGACAACTGTACTTACATCAAATGTTATATGCGGAGAATTTACTATGGGGTAGGGTTGGCATCCCAAGCCCCCCACATTGTTCAAGAGTCAACTGTATTCTAATATATTCAGTGCATGTTAACTATAGGCTGGTCACTTACATTTTGTGGGTTACAGATACCCTTTCCTAGTTACTCCATCAGTAAAACAAACACTTATGGCCTACTAAATGAACCTAAAAGGACTGTTTTAAACAATCAACACAATTGTAGAAATCAAAATGTGCTTGTAATCTGAGTTATTGCTGTCAGTGAATGTGTTTGAATGCAAACAAAAATCTATGCATATCCATGCTGTGTCGACATACTGATTGTCAAAAATAGTTTTTCAAGGCTCAGCCTCTAGCAAGCTAAAATAGTTGATAAAGTATTCTAAATGAAACAAAACAAACCACAATATATATAAAAATAAAAAAATGTAATGCCAGCAATTCACTCAAAATCTTATAACAGGCAGTAGCTAAGATTGTTCTCCCTCAAAGTACACAATGCCTATATATAGAACATACAAACAGCTACAAAGTTTTACAAGAATCTAAGGGTTTTCAGGAGCACTACACAGTTATTCATGATAGAAAAGAAGGTAATAAGCAAGTATTTTGAATTTCTAAGAAGAACCTGTGAACTACTTTGGGATATTGGTTTCATCCTGGAAACCCCATTAATGTGAGATGATGTTTCTTGAATAAGTAATATTGAGTAGTGGTCTTAGCATTGATAAGGAGCACTCTAATAGTCATCATACCTACCTATCTACCTCTCCCTCACTCTCTCTTTATAGATAGATAGATATAGATATATAGATCTCTCCCTCTTTATATCTATAACTATATGTATAAATGTACATATATAATCTCTACATATAAATCTATTTTATATATGTATTCATATACAATCTTTATTTATCCTAATATATAAAAACCCTGGGTTCGTCACATCCACAATGACCGGAGGCTTGACCTAATGCCCAGGCTGTGCGCACAGCCAGCTCTGGTGGGTGGGAACTTGTGGAAGCGGAGATGTGGATGGGGGGGGGGGCGGGGGAGGCAGGGCCGGCACTCACTCACAACCGCACACACGCACAGACAGCCACAGCGCCCACCAATGCACAGCCTTTTCTCCCTTTCTTTCCTCCACTCCCAGCTCACTCTTGGAGCCTCTCTCAGAATGAGGAAACAAAACAGACTGGGCCTGAAGAGGCCTGGATGGAAGGGAGAGTGGACAGAGGGTGAAGCGGCCCCCACTGGCCTCACCCCTTCCCAGCCAGGAAAGAGGAAGAGGGAGACAGGGAAGCAGGGAGGCCTGGAGGGCTGCTGAGAAAAACAAAGAAAGACTGGGCGAGATCAGGCTGGCAGGGGAGGGCAGTTGGGGGCAATCAGGCAGGCAGGCAGAGGCAGTTAGGGGTGATCAGGCAGGCAGGCAGAGAAGTTAGGGGTGACCAGGAAGGCAGGTAGAGGGGTTAGGGGTGACCAGGCAGGCAGGCAGGCAGGCAGGCATGTGAGCGATCCCAGATTGCGAGAGGGATGTCTGACTGCCAGTTTAGGCCCAAAATCAGCAGTCGGACATCTCCCAAGGGGTCCCCGATTCGAGTGGGTGCAGGCTCGAATTTTGTGCACCAGGACACTAGTGTGTGTGTGTGTGTATGTGTGTGTGTGTGTGTGTGTATATATGTGTGTGTGTATATATATATATATATATATATATATATATATATATATATACACACATATATATATTATATATATATATAATCCCTATCTATATATATAAAAAGCCAGGGTCCATAACAATGTAACAACCATACTGTAGCCAGTGAACCGGCCCGATTGGGAATGGGGCCAGTGGCCAACCTCCTGTGGCCCCTCCCCCTGGCCAGCCCCATCCCTGATCAGCCTCCCCTACCCTGATTGAGGGAGGAGCTGGCCAACCCCCCTGCAGCCCCTCTCCCTGGTCAGACTGCCCCTGATAGACTCCCCCACCCCAATAGTGGGCAGGGCCAGCTGGCCAACCACCTGCAGCCCTTCCCCCAGGCCATCCCCACCCCCGATCGCCCCCCCCCCACACCAACTGGGGACGGGGCCAGCTGGCCATTTGCCCACAGCCCTCCCCCTTGATGGCCCAGCCCTGATCGGGCCCCAATTGGGGCAGGCCGGCTGGCCAACCTCCTGCTGTCTTCTCCTCCTGACAGGCCCAGCCCCAATCTACCCTGATTGGGGCTGGGCTGGCTAAACCTCACCCCTGCACGAATTCGTGCACTGGGCCTCTAGTTTGTTTATAATCTTCATATATAATCTCCATTTATGTAATCTATCTTTTTATACATATAAAATCTCTATTTTATATACATAATCTCTAATTTATATGCATTATCTCTCTATATATAAAATTTCTATAGAGATTTATATATGTATATTTTTGATCTAACGGAGGTCAGAAGATATCACAACACACTAAGTATCAGTTATTTACTTAATCATTCATCTAACATATATTTAGTGTCTGCCATTTCCAGCACTTAGCTAGTTGCTGGAATTATAAAGACAAATAAAGGGGAATAAATGTAGAAATAGTAAATTAAACTACAAGTTGGCCATTGTATACATGGAAGTATATTTTATATGTTAGAAGTCATAAAAGCAGAAAAATTCCTATGTATCAGAGAAAGGACCCCAGAGAGAAATAAGATTAAAAGTAATTATTAAAGAGTGAGTTTAGTCTGAAGATCAAGGAAGGTAGATATTTCTGAACAAAGTAGTAGTATAGTGTTAAGGAGTACCTAATAAAAATTCATAACCCCTTTTGTTTTCAATCAGCCACTTAACCAAGTGACATTTAAAAGCAACTCTTAATGTCTCACCATAGGAAATCAAATCTACTATTAAATATATAATCTTCATATTCAGGTAGGTATTAATGTGTCAAAATCTTCTAACCTAATACAGAACTAGCTATTCTTATTCAAAATGGTCATTTAGGATGGAAACCAAGAAAACAAATTTTAAAATGGATGTATTTCACAGAATTGGTTCTAATATGGCTTATAGATTTAAAGCAGTGTTTGTCCAAGTATAACCCCTGGACTAGCAGCATCAGTGGCTGGAACTTTTAGAAATGCAGATTATGAGGAAATAAAACAGACTGGGAAACAAAACTCTCCCTAGACCTGCTGAATCAAATGCTATGGGGATGCAGACTAGCACTCTGTGTTTTAACAAGCCCTCAGACCATTCTGATATACTTTAGTTTAAGAATCATTGATTTATCGTTCATTTCAGCATTAACATGTTCATTTCTTGTAGGAGTCTCCTGGCTATCTTCAGAGAGAAAGAAAACTCAACTTTACAATAACTTGAATTGATCATTTCTACTTTGAATCAGTCTGAATTTGTTGCACATATATACATAATTGACCAGATTAGTTTATTTTAGGTTATTTTCTCTGAGATTGACTGATGATAATGGGGACCAAAAGGTACATTTGGGACAAATGAAAGACATGATTTTTTAGAAGTATGTATATAAGTATTTTTTCCTATTAAGATGCACATGTACATCAGATAAATTTAATTAAAATAACATTATAATACCTAACACTGTTACAGAACTTATGTCAAACAATATTCCAAAATCCTTTGCATAGATTAAGTCACCCAATCCTCCTTTGAAACAGGAGTTTATTGTCTCAAGCAATGGAAGCAGGGTATGGTCAAATGACTTGTCTGTGGCAGCAATGAGAGCTGGGAACTGATATAATTAGGGTATAATGGCCTACTTACTCTAAAGATCCTTTCTATAAGTAGGTTTTCATTAGAGTCCTCTCTATATGTAGGTTTGAATTACAATCTTCTCCATGGGTAGGTTTAAACTATCTTATTAGTAGGCTAGAGAAGAGGTCTGAAGAGATTGATAGCTACCGAGACATTCTCATGAAAAATCAGAGATGAGAAAGCTACTTTAATGTGTTGCAGGCGAAGAGATCAAAGACAACCTTATGGGGGTGGGTGGGGGATATGTACAATGGAGATGTCAGGAAAAGTAAGGTATTAAAGAAAAACAAACAAGGAAAGTGGAGCAGAAAGGGAGATGTGATTTTAATAAGATCTTGAGGCATGGAGGAAAGGTCCAAAAAAACAGTTCATTTATCGTTAGAGAATACCCAAGAGAGGAAGGGAGATACTTGGGAATGAACTTTGTCTGCTTTATAATTAAACTTTGGCCTGCTTTTCTTTCCTACAATTTTTCTCCTACATATGAATGATTGTTGTATTAATTTCCTATTGCTGCTGTAAGAAGGGACCACAAACTTAGCACAAAAGGCCCTGGCCTGTGTCCTCAGTGGTTAGAGTGTCAGCCTGTGCACATAAGGGTCAGAGGGTTCAATTCCAGTCAAGGGCAAGTACCTGGGTTGCAGGTTCAATCCCAGGCCCTGGTCAAGGAGGATTAGGGAGACAATTAATTGATAAGTCTCTCCCCCACCCCACCACTCTTTTCCAATTTCTCTGAAGATCAATGGAGGAAATATCAACAGGTGAGGATTAGAAAAAAACAAGAACATACAAATACAAACACAAAAACAGCACAAATGTAGTTCTAGAGGTCAGAGTAAAAAATGGGGTTTTAATGGGCTAAAAAAAAAAAATTAAGGTGTCCACAAGGCTGAGTGTCTTCTGCAGGGTAATGAAAAAATGCAGTTCCTTTATTTTTCTAGATTCTACAAGCTGCCTACATTTCTTGGGTCATGGCCTCCCAATGAACTTTCAGAATCAGCAGTGTGGCATCTTCAAAATCATTCTCTCTTTCTCTCTTCATCCCACCCCCCTCTCTCTCTCCTCTGCTTCTATCATCACATTTCATTTTCTGGCTCTTTGCCTTCCTCCTTCTCTTATAAGAACCCTGTGATTATATGTTTGACCCACCCAGAATATATATCAATCCAGAATAATCTCCTCAACTCAAAATCTTTAACTTAACCACATCTACAAAGTCCTGTTTGCCATGTAAGTTAACATATTCAAAGAGTACAGGGATTATAATGTGGCCACCTTTGGGGAGGCAGTGTTCCTTTACTAGAATCATGCTCTTATAGCTTCCCAAACAATCCTGATTTAAGCACAAAACTACCAGAGGGTTAAGGCTTAAAATATGTCATTTTGTAAAACTGCACCACGGTTTAGGAACTATTAGTCAAGCTTATGCAAAGTATTTTTCTTTTATTTACTAATCCCACATGTTGCTCTTATAACATAATAACTGCTTACTATGTCTGACAAATTATTTATTAAAATGAAGAGAAATCTAAGTGTTTTATGTGGGGGTGGGGGGTGGTGGTGGTGGTTAAAGGTATTTTCCAAGGCAGCAGGGCAGAAAGAGTTATAGCTCTATGGACACAGAAAAATATATTTACAATTATTTTAAACATGCAGACAAAAAAATCATTCAGTATGAAATGCACATATTCAAGTAAACCAGTTGTTGATGAAAATGGGCTTTATAAAAATTGTCTTTTATAACATCAAAACAGAATGTTGTCTTTTCAAAACTGTTTCCAGATGAATAACATATCATAATGTATATTTGCTAGCACATAAATAACTGCCAGAATACAAAAAGATGGCATGCATAGATATTTGAAGATATGTGATACAAACAAAGCAGATATTTTATTATTCACTGCTACATCTAATTTTGTGTGTGTGTGTGTGTGTGTGTGTGTGTGTGTGTGTGTATATATATATATATATATATATATATATATTCCCTATACAACCTCTGAATATTAAAATGGTAATTCCTGTATATTTGGAACCTGATATTAGATCACCAGTACAGATTGAGTGAGCATATGAACAACTTATATCATTGGCTAAAAATCAGAAATGATAATTAAACTATTGAAACTAAAGTAGAATACAAAGGCCAACTCAACCATTATATACCATTTGATTAACTGTTGAAACAACAAGTAGGGAGGGTAGTAAGTACTTTGGGTGAAAACTAAACAAATTTAAAAAACTTACATGCATGTAGCGCAATATGGTGTGATGTGAAGAACAAAAAATTACATGACGTTAACAAAGAAAGCAGAAAATTAAAAAATTCTATGGTTAAGGTGTTTGGAAACTAAAGAACAAATCAGTTAAACTGTTAGGTATTAATGGACAGTGTTAAGAAATAAAAGCAAATACAAAGAATGAAATCATTAAGAAAAAAGCTATCTTCAAAAGTTGAAACAGAAGATTGTAATCATTGACTAGACTGCATGGACAGTGACGAAGCTGATTACATATTAAAAATATGTATTAAATTGTCAATGACCTGAAGTTTAATCTGGAGAACTAAAAAAAACAAAACACTGCTGTTTAGAAAACATGGCTCAAAATGAAAGGCAAAATGATATGGATGGGTTTTCTCTGCTAGACACTGTATCCTATCAAAGTACTAATTAAGCATGCTTATTTCTTGCAGAAAAAGTCATTATTTTAGCTCTTCACATTTACATGGCACTGTATCCTATTTACCACCTAGTCAAAAGCCAAGGACTTTCTATAAATTTCATAAACTAATTTCTAGCGCTAGCTGTTTTGGCTCAGTGGATAGAGCATCAGCCTGTGGACTGAAGGGTCCCAGGTTCAATTCTGGTCAAAGGCACATACCTAGGTTGCGGGCTTGATCCCCAGTAGGGGGATGTGCAGGAGGCAACCAATCAATGATTCTCTCTCATCATTGATGTTTCTCTCTCTCTTTCCCTCACCCTTCCTTCTATGAAATCAATAAAGATATATAAAAAACTAATTTCTATACTGTTGGGTCATAAAATTTGCACTAATACAATAAAAAACAGATTAGTAAGAAAATATGTACATTTAAAAAATAGAATTCAGCCCTACTGTAAAATTACCTTCATTAATTTTCAGTTGCTTAATGCCATAGTATCCTCCTAATATTGTACAAAAAAGCAAGTGGGCAAAATTTAAACATGACATTTAGAACTCTATTTGGTGTTCTATTTTCAAATTTATATATATTTCCATATATATAATTGTATATGTAAACTCCCAGGTTATATTTCAATTTTTAAATTTAACATCTATAAATATACTATAGGCCCAATGCACGAAATTTGTGCAAGGGGCTCAGCCCTCGTAGCTCCAGCTTCATCCGGAAGGTTGTTTAGCTGAACAGTCTAATTATTATATTATGCTTTTATTATTATAGACTAGAGGCCCGGTGCACAAAATTTGTGCACAGGAAGGGGGTCCCCTCAGCTCGGCCTGCACTCTCTCTAATCTGGGACCCCTCAGGATCTCTGGCTCCTAACCGCTCACCTGCCTGCCGGCCTGATCCCCCTAACTGCTCTCCGCTGCTGGCCTGATAACCTCTAACCTTGTCTGAGTTGGCCCTGCCAATATGGCTTTGTCTGAAAGGACATCCGGAAGATGTTCAGTTTAATTAGCATATTACCTTTTTATTATATAGATTATCAGATTTTTATGAATGATCTTTAATTTTTTTATAGTTAAAAATTCCTGCCCTAACCATTTTGGCTCAGTGTATAGAGAGTCGGCCTGCGGACTGAAAGGTCCCAGGTTCAATTCCAGTCAAGGGCACGTACCTTGGTTGCGGGCACATCCCCAGTAGGAGGTGTGCAGGAGGCAGCTGATCAATGTTTCTCTCTCATCAATGTTTCTGACTCTCTATCCCTCTCCCTTCCTCTCTGTAAAAAATCAATAAAATATATATTTTTTTAAAAATTCCTGTCATTTGTATAAGTTCAATAACTATCCAATTGAGCCTAAAAAATATATCATCCTTGGTATGTTTGATTATTTTCACCATTGTTCTATTTTAGTAAAAATTTTCAATTTTCATGTTCTAATATAAAATACTGAGGGCAATGTGAAATGCAATTCAATATTCAAATAACAGCATAAATATTTATTTTTAAATAAGATGAAAATGCTGCAAAAACTTAACTGTCATCCATCAAGATATGCTAACATGCAATGGCTAAAAATGTTTGAAACAACAAATGTGGTATACAAAAAGTTGTTTAGATGGCAGCATATATGGTAGTGAGTACATGTACTTCCTGAATGAAGCAGAGGCCTATTAAACACTGGTTAACTTATAAGAAATATTTTAAAAACATTTGTTATATGGATTGGTCAATCATTTGAATCACAAAATAAATTAGTGCATTTTAATGTGCCCACACTTATGGTACTTTAAAATGTAATATATGTATGTGGGATAAGAGCTATATTATTGCAACTTATAAATCTAAAATTTATGTTCTAAATCATGTTTTAATATGACTAAGTACAATGATTTAATAATTTCATTTAGAAAATCATAACTACATGCAACTGTAGGTTTAGAGGTAAAAATAAATAAATGAAATGAGGAATCATTTTTAAAATATAATATATTTGACAAGTCTGTTATTAAGGTATTGAGAATTATTATTTCATGGGTCAAAATCAAACTTTAAAAAAAATCCATAGACTATAGTTACAGTTGTACAATTCAACATATTTTCTGATATCATATACCACATACAACTATACACAACATAGTCTGCTGAGAAAAGAGAAAGATGGATACAACTTTCATTGATCAGTGTGTTTGCACCTAGGGAGCCTGAATGCACTGAAGATGAAGAAAGCTAAACAGAACACTAGAGAACCTAAAAATGAAGCCGTGTTACTTGTGTCGCTTTTTTTTTTTTTTTTTGCTAATCTATACTTATAATAGGGTAATATGCAAATTGGTTGGGATGCCATCATGTAACAACCGATCAGCAGGCTGCACACGTTTCAGGTGCAGGTGGGTGGGAACTTGCAGCATTGGGGACGGGGGCAGGGACTTGCACCACCCAGGACATGAGACTGCCCCCCAGCCCGGCACCCAGCCGGGGACATGAGGCTGCCTCATTGGCTCCTCATGTAAAAGGTGAGCTCGGATCCTCATTCTTACTCAGTGTAGTGGAGCATGGGAATTGGTTTACAGGATCCAGTCCCACTTGGGGAAATGTTATTACAGTCTGAGAGTAGATGTAAAATGGGGATCATATTAATTTGCTCACAGGCTTGCTATAGAACAGACAGAGTCACCATCCTCACAGAATTCAGGATGCCCCACGTGCAAACCTAGAATGAAAAGTCAGCAACACCCCACATGGCCAAGAACTAGAAACTGCCCTTTGAAAGGAGCATATGCAACAGAACTGTGAGTCCCAGAAGGGTGAAGAGGAAAGCTGTCCTTGTGGTTAATTTAAGAGTTTAAGGTGCAAAACTGGCATCAGAAAGTAGCGGCATAACACCGAGGCCATGCAGTCATGTGGCAACACTGAGACCGTGGGACCCTTGGGACGAATGGTTTCCTATGCCATGGGAACCCCTGCCCCCACCCCGGCCTCTGGGTGCCGGTTACAGACAACCACATGCACAAGGATGAGGGCTCCAAGCCTATGGTGGCAGGGATAGGGCACAGAGGACCTCCTCCCATAAGGTCTCTCCCAAGCTGCGCAGCATCAGGCTGTGTGGTGCACGTCTGCTGATGGCGTCACCAGGTGACGTCACCTAGAGGGGCTGCTCAGGCAGTTTCCCTGAAGAGGGGTGTGCACCTAGCTCAGAGGTGAGGAGGTACAGGCTTGGGGGCCATGCAACTCCCTGCAGGCCCTGCAGTGCAGCCGGAGCTGAAGCTGCAGGTCTGTCTGGCTATCACGGGGCCTGGACAATGCAGTGGCCCCAACGCTGGTGGCGAGTGCTGGGTGCCTGAATCCAGGAAGCTGCCCAGACCCACAGCCCTTCCCAGCTAGACTGCTCCCCTCCTGCATCCCTCACCAAACCCGGGTCTGACCCTCATCCTCCCCTCCAGACCCCAGGGGCCCAACCTCCCAGATGGTGACCTTTGACTGCACGCCCTCACCCTAACGTTTCAGTCTCAGAATCTAACGCCTCCCTTATCCCCCTTACCTCCCATCTAACCTTTAACAGGAGCCATTGCCAACCACATCTGGTCCAGCACCACTCACCCGCCTCTAGCCCTCCACCTTCCTCCATGGAAGCTGCTATTGCTTCCCATGAACTCAAACAAAATAGGATTAATCAAAGAAGAACATGTCCGAGCAAAGACCGTGAACTAAAGAAGAAATAAAGTAACTAATATACATAAGAAAAGTTAACTTCAAAGGTAATCAAGTAATTGCAAAGGAAAGATACTTGGAACATTTAAAAAATCACAATATTCAGTACAGGAGAGGGTGTGATGAGACAGACACCTGATAGCACTGCTCTGGAGTATAGGGGCAGCATTTCTGGAGACAGTTTGACAGGATGTAGCAAATATTCAGGCTCCTGGGCTGGATGATTACATTTCCAGGAACTTATCACACATAATAATCAAAAAGTTGGGCCAGATATCATCATAATAATAAAAAGCTAATATGCAAATGGTCATCATGCCATGACACCGTAATGACTGAAGAGCAGGAGGCTGCATGCCAGGCAGGCATGGGTGGGTGGGGACTTGTAATGTCGTGTAACATCGGTGGGCGGAGACTTGCACCAGCCCAGAATGTGAGGCTGCCTCCCCACCCAGCGCCGGGCCGGGGGATGGAATAGCAATATTAAAATATTTTCTCTAATTAATTCCCTTTTAATGTGCACAAATTTCATGCACCGGGCCACTAGTATATACTACAGATTAGTAAATGGCCCAGAAAGTCAAAAACATGTGTACCAAACATAATATGGTGAATAAATAAAGGTTAAGACAGCAATAAAATCAATCTGTTTTTTCTCAAATTACTAAAGAGCTTATTGAAATATTATTAAAGGATGCCAGTGTGGAATGGTTATATTTGATAAAGGAATGAAAAAATGGTAGAGTACTTAAAAGCAATTTTGGCTCCTTTGCTTAAAATTTTCTAATTAGCACCACATACAACATCAAAAACTAAATCTGAATCTAGAGCAACAAGGTTCCTAAGTGAAAACAAGTCCTTGAAAATTCAGAAAATGGTTTCCTGCCTCCTTTTCAAACATCCATGTCCTAAATGTCAGTTAAAACTCACTGCCTTAGTCCTTCAACTAAATTCCTTTACTCCTGAATTTTCCATTTCCTACAGACAATTCCAACTACTATGTTATCATATAGTATTTACAAGTCATAGGAAACTTTGAGTCTTATTCATGTATGCTTTTCTTATTTCTACTGAAAGATTGAATGTTTCTGAAGCATTAGGACTTTTCAATTTCTCAAACTTTGATAGTTCTTTACAAAATGCTGAGAAATAGTAAAAGTGTGTAATTATTAAATTCAAAAAATTATACTGTTTTTGAACACTGAAATAGGACATTAAGCATTGAAGAACTATAGTGTTATCACTTGGAGAATGACTGAGGGTTAACAAAATGATTACTTAACCAAGTTGTATGTACATGTTGTCTATACCTGAAATTAATTTTTTAGGATCACTGACTGCAAAGATAATCCAATCCTCAAAACAGTTCTTGGATCTGGACTAAACTTACTAATTATTTGAATAGTAAAGTTAGTGGTCCAAATGACAAAACATATATATATATTCTTTCATTAAAAAAATAAACCTGTGGGACATTCTTACATTGTCAGTATATCGTATCTTCCTATTTCTTAATCAAATCAGAGACTTGGAGTTTTTAAAAGGAAAGCCACAAATAAAGAAATATGCATGTTTGCTTATTTATTATTTCTGAAATTCACAATATTGAATTCTTTGCCAAACTTGGCATGGGTATATATTTTTGCTGAACTAGGACTAAATATAGAAAATCTATGTATAAATATGCAATAAATGGAGCCCTGGCTGGTGTTGCTCAGTTGGTTGAAGCATTGTCCCATGTACCAAAGGGCTGTGGATTACATTTGATTCCTGGTCAGGGTGAGTGCAGGAGGCAACTAATCGATGTTTCTCTTTCACAACAATGTTTTCCTCTCTCCCTCTTTCTTCCTCTCCTCTAAACCCAATAAAAACATATCCTTAGGTGAGGACTGAAAATAGTAAATAAATAAATAAATAAATAAATAAATAAATAAGCAAGCAAACAAACAATTGAGTTTTGTGGGTGTTTTGATTTTTTTCAAAAAAGATACATTTGAGAGGCTTTATTAATCTCTCATTACCCCAGCTGTATTGCTATATGACATATAATTAATTAATACCTCAGTTATATAGGACTAAAAAGCGGATAAATTAAGTTAGTTTTACTCTTCTAAAGTCATTCCAATCACTTGGTTCTCTCAGAGTAGCTATCAAAATATTAGAGTCAGCCTCTCAGATGCTAACTGGATATGCCCTTTGCCCATCAAATGCAAATAATTTTTATCAGGCAATGTTTAGTGGTACCTCTCAGCATCTTGAAATACCACATATATGCTACCTTTGACCCAGCATATTCACAATAGTGGAAAAAGAGTGGAAATGATGGCTTCTTTATAGTGTTTTCTCATGTGTTTAAAAGGATAAATTTCATGTGTCTATTTACTTAGGACCCAAATAAGAACTTCCATATGTCATTTCCCATATACTGTCTTAAAATATACATTGGTTATACAAAAAGACAAATGAGGTCATAAGAATCCCTTTCTAGACATGTAGAATCATCCTATGTTTTTTTTTCTTTTGTTCCAGAAAATGATAACAGTTTTGATCTAAAATGAATAGAAAATCTCTTTACATGTAATTATCCAAAGGGTAATTAACATGGCACTATAAATTTCATTAACAGAATTATCTCCATTATAAAGACCCTTGAGCAGAGAAATAACTTTTATTTTCCATACATTCAGCATCTATGATAGTGCCAGACACATAATAGGTTCTCAATAAATAAAATAAAAAATAAAAATGCAGTAATGTAGGTGACTGTCTATGAATATCATTTTTTCAAGATCAGATGATGAACTGTTTAGAATATCTCTAACAAAAAAATTAACAATAAAAAAATCAAATTGAATAAATGTGGTTACCCATTTTATCTCACTTGCTTTAAAAATGAAACTATGACAATAACATCCATATTAAATAAGTTTCATATGAATATGAGAAAAATAAAACCACCAAGTAATATTTTGATATATTAGTAAAACTAGAGGCCCACTGCACGAAATTAGTGCAAGAGTAGGCATTCCTTTTCCCAGGTGCCGGCCTTGGGTTCCCTCTGGCACCTGGGACCCAAACTTCCCTCTGACTGCTGGCAGGCATCTGGGACCTGGGCTTCCCTTGCAGCCTCGGCTTCACCCAAAAGGACAGAAGGACGTCTGGAAGGATGTCCAGTCTAATTAGCATATTATGCTTTTATTTTATAGACTAGGGGCCTGGTGCATGAAATTTGTGCATGGGGGGTGTGTCCCTCAGCCCAGCCTGCACCCTTTCCAATCTGGGACCCTTCGAGGGATGTCCAACTGCCCGTTTAGGCCCGATCCTGGGCAGTCGGATATCCCTCTCACAGTCCAGGACTGCTGGCTCCCAACTGCTCGCCTGCCTGCCTTCCTGATTGCCCTTAACTTCTTCTGCCTGCCAGCCTGATCACCTCCTAACCACTCCCTGCCAGCCTGATTGATGCCTAATCACTCCCCTGCCAGCCTGATTGATGCCTAACTGCTCCCCTGCCAGCCTGATTGTCCCTAACTACCCTCCCCTGCAGGCCTGGTCACCCTCAACTGCCCTTCCCTGCAGGCCCAGTTGCCCACAATTGCCCTTCCTTGCAGGCCTGGTCCCTCCCAACTGCCCTCTTCTGCTGGTCATCTTGTAGTGGCCATCTTGTATCCACATGGGGGCAGCCATCTTTGACCACATATGGGGCAGCCATCTTGTGTGTTGGAGTGATGGTCAATTTGCATATTACTCTTTCATTAGATAGGATAGAGGCCTGGTGCACGGGTGAGGGATGGCTGCTTTGCCCTGAAGGGTATCCTGGATCAAGGTGGGGGTCACCTTGGGGCATGGGGTGGCCTGGGCAAGGGGCCTGTGGTGGTTTGCAGGCTGGGTATGCCCCCCTGTGACCCAAGCAGAGGCCTTGGTATCTGGGATTTATTTATCTTCTATAATTGAAACTTTGTAGCCTTGAGTGGAGGCCAGGGCTGCAGAAGCTTGGCTTACACCATTGCCAGGGGCAACTCAAGCCTCCTGCTCTCTCCAGCTCCGTGGCTGCCACTATTTTTGTTGGGATTTATTTACCTTCTATAATTGAAACTTTGTAGCCTTGAGTGGAGGCCATGCTGGCCAGAGCGGGCGGAAAGCTTGGCTTCCTCCATTGCTTGGGAAACCCACTCACTCAGTGGTTGGCTGACATCTTGGTTGGGTTAATTTGCATACTTTCTACTGATTGGCTGGTGGGCGTGGCTTGTGGGTGTAGCAGAGTGATGTTAATTTGCATGTTTCTCTTTTATTAGTGTAGATAAGAATAGTCAGAAGAAATAAGGACTCTAGTCCTAGCTGGTTTGGCTCAGTGGATAGAGTGTAGGCACACAGACTGAAGGGTCCTAGTTTGATTCTGGTCAAGGGCATGTAACTGGGTTGCAGGCTCAATACCTGGCCCCAGTCAGGGCATGTACGAGAGGCAAGCAATCGATGTGTTTATCTCACATCAGTGTTCCTATCTCTCTGTCTCTTCCCCACTCTTCTACTCTCACTAAAAAAAAAAAAAATTAATGGAAAAGTATCCTCAGGGGAGGATTAACAACAACAACAACAAAAGAAATAGGGACTCCAGTTCCAATCAACAACACAGTAGCTGGAGCAGAGGATTATGAATATGTTTCTTAGAAAAGTTAAAGACTAAGTGAACAAATACACAACTTCCCATACTTCCAATGCCTCCTACTGCTACTGTAGCTTTCCCAAGTGTAGATTTTGTCTAATATGACTAAAGTACAATTGATGTATTATATACACAACTGCATTTGGAAGGTCATGCAAAACCACTTCTATATGAATATTTAGAGGCTTTACTGCTCACTGGTTATATGTCATGAGAAACCTCAACCTCTTTGGATAGCAATGTGGAAGTCTACAATGAATATCATCATGATTTACTTAATGATCTATTTAACTATAGCCTCAAATTGCCTAGTCTTTTGGTTTTAGTACACTCTGCTTCTCTATGATATATGTTTATGAGATAATAAGGGAGTATAAAAATCCATATTAATAGCACCTAACTCAATAATAACTTTTGTCTTTGAAAAAAGTATCATAACATATAAGAGAAGAAAAAAATAATCCTACAAAATTTGGGATTTTAACTAAAGATAATTGTCCTGTTTTAAACTCTCACACATTTATTATAGAAATTGAGAATGTAGGAGAAAATATAAATAAGAAAGTATGTAAAATAATCTGTATCGTCACTCTCTGATGGTATCTATCACTAGCATTTTTTAATTTCCATCGAGCCTCTCATATATATTATATTTTACATACTTGAATCATACTGAATATATAATTTTATACCTTCATAGCCTTTGTAATACATTCTAAACATGGACCAATGAATATGTTTTAATGGAAATATTACATTAAGTTATATGATTAATCCATAATAAATTAATCATTTTCCCAATATGGACTATTAGCTTTTACCCAATTTACCCCTATTATAAAAATATTCTAATGGACATACTTATACAGGAATCTACATGTGAATCTTTGCTAACTTTCCCAGAATAAATTTATAGAATAGTAATTATATAGTCAAACTGTATAGGTTTATCATTGAAATGAAAAGGGCACCTTTCATCTCTTTTCTAGGCAAATACTTTGTGTGAATGACATAATTTTTTATATTTAAAGACTGCAACAGAAAATCCTCTTGCAAATCACTAATTTATTTTCATGTGCTAATGAAGAAACACAGAAAATTAATCAAAACTAGTATAATTTTCCAGTTATTATTCTATTGTCTATTTATTTATTTTTGGTTCAAGAGGAGAAGAGAAATACAGTTTCAGAAAGGGATTTAATTTCAAGTTACATTACATAACAAAATTGCCTAGCAGTTATTTAGGGAAAATAGAGCAATACAGTATGAAACCTAAATGGAGTTAAGTGAAATCCAACCAGGTTGTAAAAAGTTAAACATAAGGGAATAAAATGTGTAGAACTCATTCATATCAAGGAAATGCTTTGAAATATTCCCAACCAGAGAGTTGAAAATGATGTTCCACTGTGTAAACCACCACCTGCAAGTGCAAGCTCTATCCAGTAAGTTAACAAATATGTGTCTCCAGGTATCTATCCCTATGCAACATGTAACAAATCAGTGGAATAGCCCTCATCCAACAAAATAGCTATCATCAAAGTCTGGTTGAACCTATAGAATGATATACTCTGGGATATTTCCAAACTGGCAGTACAGAAAATGACAGGGAATACATCATGGACAGGATGCAAAAAGCAATAAAGAACAAATAAAAAGAAATAAAAACCCAGAATTGGAAGAAAATACTTACAAAATGAGAATATCACTGAACTGAAAGCAATAAACCTTTTCAGCCATGTTCCCAGAATCTTACAAAATCATTAAGCATGATACTGCCAACAATAGCAATAACATATATAAATGACAAGAGATTATAGGTATATTAGCTTATTTGGTTCTTACCATCACCCTCTCAGCTATGCAGCCATGAACTTCTAGGGCTGTTCCACTTAAAATACTGAAATTTACAGAAACTAAATTATCTGGCCATGGTGATAGCTAGCAAAAAGCAGAACTAGAATTCGAACCTAGCTGTTTTAACAACAGAAATAATGCCCTCATATGCCAAATTCCAAAAACAACAAAAATATAAATACAAATACTTTAAAAGTAATAAAAAAATTGGCAAAATCACTAAAATCGGTATAGTTGAGCCAAGCATTTGGAGAAAGCATGTGAATATGCATACTATTTATTTTATGGACTTCAATAAAACTGGAGATTTCTGGCAAAATGCCAAGAGGAGACCCTGTTTCAGATTCAAATTTCTATAATTGAGAGTAAAATCTTTACACTATTTTTGAGAACAAACACAATCTTTGCTCTTTCCTGTGGACATTCATGAATCATTGACTTTCCTTCCCCAGTGTGTGAGCAGCTGCTACTCTGGTACTCACACAAGGCTTGAACAAACCAAAAGATGCAAAAAAGAAATGGAAACAAACTACTTAATTCTACCATGAGCCCAAATAGGTGAACTAAAAAAATTACTATACAATAGGAAGTGAAAAAAAGGTATCATTCCCATGGACCCATGGGTCTTTACATTCCAGTCAAGTGCAGATAGCTGTTATGGTAATAAGCAAATGCAAAACGCACACTCATGCATCTCCCCTGCTCTCGCTACATGGGTTGAACATTGTTAGGCACTCAGCCTTATCCTGGCTCTCCTCCATCCTCACATTTATTTGTTATTGTTTGGCTATACCAATTTCAGTTCATGCAAATTTGCCTAATTAAGCTAACTAAAAGTCTTAACATACTCACTCCCTCTTCCAATGAAAGAGACTATCACACAGAAAGAAGCCACTAAGAAAAATAACCAGCAACTACATTTGCAAACAAGTACAGAAAGTCCTCAAGGTCATAGATATATTCTGCAACTTGAAGCAAAAAGATCTTTAACAAAACTAATTTTATCATTGGCTAATTGATATAAATAAGAGTTAAGCCCCTAAGGCCTCTGGTCATGTTATAATAAAATCAGAGGCCCGGTGCACAAAAATTCATGCACTGGGGGAAGTCCCTTAGCCCGGCCTTCCCCCTCTCACAGTCTGGGAGCCCTCAGGGATGTCCTACTGATGGCTTAAGCCCGCTCCCCCCGGGGAGAGGGCCTAAGCTGCAGTCTGGCCTCCCTCTATGGGAGGCAACCATGCCCATTAGGGGAAGGCATCACCCCCATCACCCTGCCACTGCTGCTGCCTCTGGCCTCCCTCTGTGGGAGGCAACTGGACTGATCTGGGGAAGGCGCCACCCCCTACACCTTGCTGCTGCTGCCAATGGCTGGCCACTATAGCTACTGGCTCTCCTTGGCCTTTGCAGCTGCTGCAGCTTTGTCCAGAAGAATGTCCAGAAGGACATCCAGAAAACATCCGGTCTATTTGGCCTAATTAGCATATTGCCTTTTTATTAGTATACCAGAGGCCCGGTGCATGAAATTCATGCATGGTGGCGGGGGGTTGTCTCTCAACCCGGCCTATACCATCTCCAATCCAAAATGCCTTGGAGGATGTCCCACTGTCCCACAGAGATTGGGCCAAAACTGGCAGTTGGACATCCCTCTCACAATCCGAGACCACTGGCTCCTAACTGCTCACCTGCCTGCCTTTCCGATTGCCCCTAACCACTCTGCCTACCTGCCTGATCACCCCTAACCACCTCTGCCTGCCTGCCTGATGCCCCAAACTGCTCTCCCCTGCTGGCCTGATCACCCCTAACCTCTCTGCCTGCCTGCCTGATCACCCCTAACTGCCTCTGTTTGCCTGCCTCATGCCCCTAACTGCTCCCTTGCCGGTCTGATCGCCCCTAACTGCTCTCCCCTGCCAGCCTGATGGACCATAACTACTCTGCCTCTGCCCCCTCCACCATGGCTTTTTCTGGAAGGACATCCAGAAGATGCCTGGTTTATCTGGTCCAATTATCATATCACCCTTTTATTAGTATAGAAGATAACCTTGAATGAAATGATGTTATTTGAGAAACTATTCTACTTTGTGACTTTACACCTAAATGTCTCAAAATAATGTGCCATTCTTCATTTTAAAAGAGTATAGATGTTTTTTCAATAGGTTAATGTAATCTGGAGATAAAAGATCACACATTCTGTACTTCTTTCTCCACATGATTAGATAACCTTTAGAGTAGAAAACTAGTCAACGTTTTTCAATCATTCAAACCTGTCCTGCTATATCCTCTAGTCATTATATCAGTTTCATTTCTTATGCACCTTAACCATAACACAAAATTTGCCAACCTCTTTGAACTAAGTCAATGGTCGGCAAACTCATTAGTCAACAGAGCCAAATATCAACAATACAACGATTGAAATTTCTTTTGAGAGCCAAATTTTTTTAAACTTAAACTTCTTGTAATGCCACTTCTTCAAAATAGACTCACCTAGGCCATGGTATTTTGTGGAAGAGCCACACTCAAGGGGCCAAAGAGCCGCATGTGGCTCGTGAGCCTCAGCGCAGTTTGCCGACCACGGAACTAAGTAAACAGAGTAGTTCACTTCAGATACTTTTCAGAAACAATATATGTCATGATGATTACATTATAGAGGTTACTTGCAATAGATATCCAGTCTCAATCCCTGAGAATAGAAAGATATGGTCAATTCCCAGCTATATAATTTCATCTAGGCCAGTGGTCGGCAAACTCATTAGTCAACAGAGCCAAATATCAACAGTACAACGATTGAAATTTCTTTTGAGAGCCGAAAACTGACTTCTGCACATGGGCCACAAAGTTTCAATTGCACTGTATGTGCGTGCCCGCACGTGGTATTTTGTGAAAGAGCCACACTCAAGGGGCCAAAGAGCCGCATGTGGCTCGCGAGCTGCAGTTTGTCGACCACTGATCTAGGCTTTCTTCACATGTAAACACCATTTGCATCCTTGAAGAGTGAGACCTTATATATTTATATGGTCAGAAACTATTTATAAAAACTAAAAGTTTTTAAAATTTAAAATATTTAAATTTTGTACAGTTATCTCAGCTTGCCTAACAAAAGATAGCAAAAGCAAATATACAGATAAATATGAACAAATAATTTCAAGACATGCCTCTTTTATACCTTTAACTTGACAAAACTTTCTTTAAAAAATGAAATCAAATCAAGCTATTTTAATATCATGGAATATTCACTTTCCTCTTGAGTGCTAGTTCCTGGCAAGAACCACTTAGAGAGTTTGCAAACAGCATGAGGATGTAGTGCAACTTTTGGCTCATATTATGTACTCAAGAGGCACAAATAATTTGAATTAACTGTATAAGAGAAAGAGATGCAGTCAATCAAAGCCGAAGGAAATAGAAACCTGGTTATTCCATCATAAACATGGTAAAATGTGCTCCCCACACTTTCACCGCCTATTTACATTATGATGTGATTTCAATCTGCAGTTTACTAGTACATTCTTTTGGGCATCTGTGCAGACCCCACAGCTCAGTGCAGTGTAAATTTTCAATTTGCTGGGGTGGAAGGAGGGAACACAATACATTTTGGATAAATAAAATGTGGTCTCATAAGATAAAGAAAGGTCAGGTCATTTAATTTAGGGAACATAAAATATGGTGCCAGTCCTTGGTAAAGGAACAGAGAAAAAAGGAAATTGGTAGCATTTTGCTGAAACCTCAGTTTACACTTTTTGCCAAATCTGTTTGATTATTAGGACCTTATAATCAATATTAAAATTAAATGATCATACATAATATTAACCTTTTGATGGTTAATGTTTGTAATTGATTTTTTTATGCTCTATTTGTTTCTTTTTGTGTGTGAAATATTGCATATATTTTACTCTTGGTTAATTAATTAATTAATTAAAAACTTGCTTGATTTATTTGGATTTTGTATATTTATGAACACTTAAGAAAATGGAGGGAAAATATTGTCATGGGTTAATGAAATCATTTATAAACAATTGAATTTTCAAATGCATGCACATATTAATTGCCACTGCAATTGCCTTCCACATTTAAAATGTTTGACTAGCCCTTACTGGTTTGGCTCAGTAAGTAGAGTGTCGGCCTGTGGACTCAAAGGTCCCAGGTTCTATTCCAGTCAAGGGCACATGCCCAGATTGTGGGCTTGATCCCCAGTAGGGGGCGTGCAGGAAGCAGCCAATCAACTATTCCCTCTCATCAATGATGTTTCTCTCTCTCTATCTCCCTTCCTCTCTGAAATCAATAGGAATATATATATTTTAAAAAAATTTATATATGCCAAGAATTAAGTATTTTATATATAAAAGAATAAAATCATTGATAATTGAATAACAACATAAAACATGCTTTTCTTCTTTTAGATGAAAAATACACAGTTTTTATATTGCCACAGAAAAATTAGAATCATGACTGGTTTTTAAGAGTTTCTAAAGAAAACACTTAACATTTAAATAACATTATTTTTAAATTGAGTTCAGTGTATATCACCTCATCCCTAACTCCCAGTATTAACTTCATGCCAATACTAATTTAGCTCTTAAATAAGGAACTTTAAGATCTAATCCAGTCCTGGCTGGGTAGCTCAGTTGGTTGGAGCACGGTCCCAATACACCAAGGTTGTGGGTTTGATCACCTGGTCAGGGCACATGCAAGAATCAACCAAAGAACACATAAGTAGAACAACAAATTGATGTTTCTCTCTCTGCCAAGATCTGATCCCACAGTTCTGAAGCCTGGCTGCCAT
The DNA here is from genome assembly GCF_963455305.1 of Plecotus auritus. NCBI lineage: Eukaryota > Metazoa > Chordata > Mammalia > Chiroptera > Vespertilionidae > Plecotus > Plecotus auritus. The sequence goes on from NC_137771.1 coordinate 192,970,123, forward strand.
GTAGAATCACTTGGAGATCAAGTTAAATGCTGATGCTTAGTCCCCACATCAGCCGATTACATCAGAATCTCTGGTGATGGGCTCAGAATCAGTATTTTTAAAAAGTTCCCCAGGTGAAGATAATGGGTTGAGAACAGTGATGTAGTACCAAACATTCATTTTCTGGAAGAGAAAACACACCTAAAGAAATGTACAGTTCCTTGAAGTACTAGGAAGTGATTAAGAAGCCGTATCAGGTTGCTTACACAGGGTCTTCTGATTCCGGACACACTGTTAAGTGTGGAACCTGCCTTTACTCCTTCTCACTGCGCTTTGACACACTCTCTCAATTCTAATTATTGACTTTCATAAAGCCAAATATAGCATCCCCATTTCTACTTCACTTATTATTCCTCTGATATGTTTTAAAAATAAAACAGCTCTCTCCAGATTTTGGAATAAACCTGATGTATTTATTTGTCAGAGTTCCCTGGAGAAACAGAAGCAATAAGGTGTAAATGTGTGTGTGTGTGAGTGTGTGAGAGAGATACATGCATACATATGTGTCATATGTCTTAAAGACACTTAAATGAGGAAGAAAAAAAACAAAAACAACCTTTTATACACTAAGTACCATGAAATAATTCCCAATATAAATACTATCATTAATTTCACTCTCCTCTTCCTTTATTATCAAAAGCTTCCTAAACTATATTTGCTGTAGTCAAGACTCTGTAGCTTCCATCTATAACTATCCAATTTGTTTCTATCACTTTTAGCCATAGAGCATCAGATGCTGAACTTCAGAGAAGCAGGTTGATACCCAATAAAGCAGCAAGTGTCAAAGGGGCAATAGCCATGGCTGTTGCAAGACCCAGGCACCCACTAGCCAAGGAACATGTAGGGCATTTCAGTGGTTTTCTTACTGATTTCACTCTGTATTCTTCTGGGGAACTTTGAAAACCTGCTGATACCCTACCCCACTGCCGAGAGATGTAAAGGTGGGGCTCAGTACTCCTACGTTTTAAAACCTCTCCAAGGGTCCATTATATGTAGCCAGAGTGGAGAACCCCTGACACAGATGGGTTTGAAAAATCCGATGGTCATGAAGGTGGCCAAATTTCCCCATGATAACAAAATCTAAAGAACTCCTCTCACTTCCTCATACACTTCCAACTCACCTTTCTGACATCCCATCCCTTTAGAGTTACTCAAAGGTTGCTCCTATTAATTTTAAACTTACTTTAACTCTGTAAATAAATAACAAGCAAACATAGAGATCTGAAGTTAGATTAGTACTCTAATTTGCTATGAATCCTCTAACTCACAGAGTGGCTTTCATCAGAGGTAAAGTGATATTTGGGACTTTGATCCTTCTCTCATATTTTATTTAATTTATTTTTATACTAAATTCTTCACAGTTTAGGTGCCAAATATATCATTATATATCTTACCAAAATATAAGAAACATGATGACAAATTGAAAATCTTCTTTTTTCTCTCAACTACCCAAATACAAAATGGCTTTTTTTTTTCAGTCTATGATATTAATAACAATGAAATCAAAAGCACACACACACATGTTAGGTTTGATGGAGCAATTGAGTTGATACCCTTCCCCCGGGGAACTGGCTTTTCAGGTCATTTCACTATGGACATTCCCTTTGCTGAAGACCACATTTCACTTGTGATAACCACATTCCATTCTCTCCCCTCTAGGTATTCATAAAGAAGTCTCCGCCCAGAAAAATCTACCAAAAGTCCTTTAAAAGCTGCTGACTCCCCTCACTGGGTGCTGGAGCCATCCAGGCTCAGCCACCTGGTGTGCAGATCATTGAATAAATGTGTAATCCCTCACCACTCTGGCCTCGTGCATTCCTCCTTCAGTGACCTAGCAACACACACACATACTGTTATTATATAGCACCTTGTATAAGACCCTTGAAAATACTATGCATATATTAACTCATTTAATACTAATAAAAACCCAATAATAATAAAGGCAATATTTTACATCTATTTTACAGATGAGAAAAGAAAGGCATGGAGAAGCTAAGTAAGCTTCTTAAAGAGGACATTACTTTTAAGCTGTTAAATAACGAAAAAAATGGTAGTAATATAGTAGACATTAACAATTCTATTTTATACTAAAATAAGATAAAAATATACTTGGTAATTACTCCATTTCTCTGATGTTAAACTATGCCTAGAACCGTGGTCAGCAAACTGCGGCTCGCGAGCCACATACGGCTCTTTGGCCCTTTGAGTGTGGCTCTTCCACAAAATACCATGGCCTGGGCGAGTCTATTTTGAAGAAGTGGCATTAGAAGAAGTTTAAGTTTAAAAAAAATTGGCTCTCAAAAGAAATTTCATCGTTGTACTGTTGATATTTGGCTCTGTTGACTAATGAGTTTGCCGACCACTGGGCTAGAAGGTAATAAACACTCAATAAATGTTAGTGTATGTTATTTTATTGTTGTTCAGATTATTCATAATTAATTTTTAGCCTTCGATGTGTGGCATATGGATGATGATCTTTTAAAGTGTGCAAGAAAAATATTAAGACATTTCATCCCTTTATTTTTGTGCATCCCTTATATTTGTGCATAGATTTTGTTATTCATATGATATATGGTAGAGTGATATGAGTATATATAGGATGTATAGTCAAATCATTTCTATTTGTGTCATTGTGTGTTTTTTGTTTTGTATTTTGCTATGATGTGCAATCAAAAAATATGGTAATTTCTGGTGTTAAGGTAGCCTAACCTATATTCACATTAAAGTAATCTCATGGTAGTTCACCCTTTAGAAAACAAAGAAACTATTTGCTATAAATGAAAATGTTATTATCAGTTTATCAATCTAATAATAGAGGAATATGCAAATTGTCTGGGATGCCATCACAGTAACAGTAATGACCAGCAGGCTGTGTGGGGTGACCAGGTCGGCAGGGGTGTTAGTGAGAGATGACCAAACGACTGAACAACGGGCTGCATGGGGCAACCAGGCCGGTAGGGGGGGCAGTTGGGAGCGACCAGGCCATGGGGGGGGGCAGTTAGAGGAAATCAGGCAGGCAGGCAGGTGAGCAGCTGGCAGCCAGCAGTCCCGGATTGTGAGAGGGATGTCCGATTGCCGGTTTAGGCCCGATCCCCGGGATCAGGCCTAAACTGGCAATCGGATATCACCCGAGGGGTCCTGGAGTGGAGAGGATGCAGGCTGGGCAAAGGGGATCCCCGCCCCATGCACGAATTTCATGCACCTGGCCTCTAGTAGAATAATAAAAAGGATGCTGACATAAGAAAAAAACACTGCCAGTAAAGCAACCCAGCATATTGGCCAGAACCGATGACTCTCACCTGAGCAAACAGCAATCCCACCTGACCACAATGGGCACCAATCAGTGGGAGGCCGGCAATGCCTAATGAAGCTGCCTACTGGGCGAGGCAAAATGCAGTTGCTCTGTGAACAGTATACTTGATCACTCATCCTGGCCCCTGTTGCCAATTTCTCCCAGGTCCCTGACTGCAGATTGTTGAATAATTGATAAGCAGTAAATGGGAGACACAAAAGCAAACACAATTCTCATGATAGTTGAGCCATGCCTACTTTGATTCGCTATTAGAAACTCAAACTCATAAGCAGAGAGCCACGTAAAGTTCTCAGACTTCAGGTTGCCTCTTACCACCCTCCGCAAGGGATGACTCATTACTTAAATAAATTTTGAATTTGAATTCTGTCCAGTAGACTAGTCACTCTTCTTCAGCCAGAGCCTTCACCACTAAATATAGGCTTATATTCAAAGCTTTACTCACTTTCTCTATCCGCTTGTTCCTGAAGGCATTTGCATTTGTTAACTTCTGTGACTAACCTGTAAACTACAGAAGGGCATGGGTTATGTCAGTTTCATTCACTACTGTGTATTTGGTACATGCCAGAATGCCTTACACACTGTAGACTATCATTAATATTTAATGAAGCAAAGAATATATAAATTGATAAATGATAGCCATGTATTCAAATGTTCAGAATGGGCATCAGAGAAATAAAATTTGTATATGCCTACCTTGATCATCTTTATATTCCTTCAAAAATGACCATTACTTGGTCCCATTAACTCTGGCAAACAGATGCAAATTAAATCAAGCTATTTAAATGCTATGCTACCCAATTACAGATCTCAATTTCTCAGTCCTGGAGGTGAAGGTTATGAAGAGATTCCAGACCATTATTTTTGTGGGTGCAGTCAGCAGATAAGATATTGCTTCTAAAAACAAACAACATATAGTTGCACTGACACCTGTCATATCCTTTTTAATGATAATCTGTCTAAGAGAGGGAGAGAGAAATGGGAAAAGGGAATCCTTAACAGCTGAGCTAAACAAAGCTCAGACAAACTCCTTTCATTCATATAAAATCTGACAGCCTTATTTATGAGTGGCTCCAGAATTGAGTGTGAAACCAAGAGAGGTTACTGTCATCAACTTTTCTCTGAATAGGCTAGTGCCCCATGGTCGGCAAACAGTGGCTCGTGAGCCACATGCAGCTCTTTGGCCCCTTGAGTGTGGCTCTTCCACAAAATACCATGGCCTGGGCAAGTCTATTTTTTGAAGAAGTGGCGTTAGAAGAAGTTTAAGTTTAAAAAATTTGGCTCTCAAAAGAAATTTCAATCGTTGTACTGTTGATATTTGGCTCTGTTGACTGATGAGTTTGCTGACCACTGGGCTAGCCTATGAATTTTTGGCACCTAGCTCAATGGCCTTTGAACAGGCACTTGGAGACAACACATTTTCATCGCATCCTTTATGCTCTTTTGAAACCTTTCTATTGCCTAAAAACACATCATGCTTCTTAATCTCAATAGTGTATGTGATCTAGAACCTTCATCTCTAAAACTGAGAAAACGTACGCTGCTGGGTGAGTACAAAATGACTGCTTCTTTCTAATACCTGTGGTAGGAGCATGGTGATACTAGTAACTGTGCAAGACAACTTCTTCCTTCTCTCAACATAATTATGGCTCTCTAGAATTCAGCATCTGTGCTACCAGATGTTACTGTCAGAGATGAAAGCAATGGGTTTGAGCAGTGCACAAACCTGGCCAGCTTCCAAGAGCCTGTGTCTGAATACCTCAGCAGAAGCAGGTGGCTTTCTGGAGGCCAGTATTTAAAGTACCATAACACACTAATCCAGTTCCACGAGGAAGACATGGTTTTCTCTAATGATGGATTGAATCTGGTCCACTTCAAGCCACTACTTTGGTGCTACTGACGGATAGTTTTATGATTATTTTTAATGGAGGAAATAAAAACTCAAATATTTAATTTCACTAATAGAAAAAAGGACCATAATTATAAGCCAAAACATGCAACCATTTTCCCTCAAATAAATGACATCCTGCTGTCATGGCAACTAACCATATGGCTTTCTAAGAATAGGAAAAATATTTTTTTAGAAAGAAATTCAAAGTTGATGTTAATTTAGGTAGTTTAAATGTGGAATGACTGACAATTCTCGGGGGGGAAAGGGGTGTGGGAGGTGCGGGAACAGACTGGACAAAAAGCGTACACCTATGGATGAGGACAGTGGGGGGGAGGTAAGGGCAGAGGGTGGGGTGGGAACCGGGTGGAGGGGAGCTATGGGGGGAAAAAGAGGAACAATTGTAATAATCTGAACAATAAAGATTTATTAAATTAAAAAAATAAAAAATAAATGTGGAAGGTTAGTTCTTTATGCAATAAGAGTTGATTGGGAGATATAGTGAGTTTTAATAAAATATTTCATAAAATTAAATGTAGTTCTTAAATTTTGAGACTACCTTTTCTTTTTTATTTAACATAGGCTTCAGTTTATGAAATAGTGATGGTAGATCATAATTTCATTGTTTTTGTCTTTACGTAAATTAAAAGTTGATAACCATAACAATTTTTTGAAGAAATTATTTGTAAAATGTGTTTCATTAAGATTTAAAGACAAGTTTGCTTTTCTTAACTCCAAATTTACTTTAGAAAATATTACTTGACATTTTTCTAAACAATGTCACACTGAAAATCAGTGCTTCTACCTAATAAGATCTGCTCAAATACAGATAATTTGGGAACTATATTAAAATGAAGCCACTTGCTTTATGTGCCTTTTTGTGTGTGTGTGTGTGATTCACTTCAGATCTTGGAAGAAGTGTATGTATCTATATGATGCCAGTAAATCATGATTTAATTTAGTAAAGAGATAGAAAAATGTTCTTTTTATAAAAGGAAAAAAATCAAACTATCACTTTGCATACAAAAGGCAAAATAGTTAAGTAATTGGTTTTCTTACCACTATTTTCTTATCAAGTCCTTACAAAGAAACATACACACAAATGAAGGAAAATAGTAGCTTTGAATCTTTTTCATTACTTTTCTATTCAGTTCATGTGATTGAAGTCATTCATTCTTCAGAATCTACTGCATTCAGCATGCTGTTAGGAGTACATGTAGTATGCCCTATTTTGTAAAGAAAGATAAGTAAAACTCTGAATCTCACTTCATCTCTGATTTATGCATAGTTTTCTTCTGAATTCTCTCACAACTAATTATTTTAGCTTGTCAGTTTCTGTATTAGTAGTCCCACCAGAGGGCAGACAGGGGAAAGCACAGACTAAAAGCTCCAATAGGCACAATACTGATATGTATTTAGAAAATGAATGTTTTCCTATCAAAGTTGTGGGAGGCATATCTGAGACCATTTTACATTGTTTTTCATAGTCTTTTATCTCTGGTTAAACCACAGGCTCTCTTCATTATCTAATAATTATCTAAAATAAATTTTAATGGAACTGAGTTTCTTTTGCATGAAGAAGATTATTTAACATGCCTCGATCCTTTGAATAAAAAGGCAAAACCCCCTGCTATACAATAAACACTCTGGAAGCAGAGCATATCAAACCATTAAATGCTTAGCTCAAACTTAGTTCCAGCCTGGCTAGGCTCTGACAAATAGGAGTGGAGGGAAACAGGATAAAAATTCTCAGTATTGTAGTATCAGATCAGTATTTATCATCACATCTGTTACTCACCCTGAGAACCCACGTCTTTAAATACCATAGCAGCTTTGTCTATACTTTCTTATCAAATGCATACATTTCTGCATTACAATAAATGTGTAATATTTCTTAGAATAGCTCATGTTGGATATCTTTATTACTACTACTGCTACTTCTAGTTCATGAGTCATCTGGAATCTGGACCACCTCTCTCTCTCTCTCTCTCTCTCTCTCTCTCTCTCTCTCTCTCTCTCATCTATCTATCTATCTATCTATCTATCTATCTATCATCTATCATCTATCTATCTATCATCTATCTATCTATCTATCATCTATCTATCATCTATCTATCTATCTATCTATCTATCTATCTATCTATCTATCATCTATTTATATCTCTTTCTATCTCTATCTATCTCTATCCCCTGTCTTCACATTCTTCTCTAAGACCAAGTGGACTACTCATCACTTGAATCTATCACTCACCTATATCCTCAGTTGTTCCTCTGCCTCACCCACTTGATAGGTCCCTGACCCTAGACCGCACCAGTGCTCCACGTAATTTGTATCTGAATGTGGCTAGTTGAGAACTGCTGGAAAAAGAAGTGTCACTCAAATTCTCAGGTTGATATCACCATTTGCAGTGTGGATTCTTCAGAAGCAAGGAGAAACAAGATGATTTTGGGGGAGGTAGCTTTCTGCACTCTGACAGAGATGACAACTGGAGGCCATGTGCTAAATACACCCCTTGTAGTTGGGCGGTAATCATTCCTTGAAGGGGAATCAGGTAAGTATCCCTTCATAACCACCAGACCGCATATTTAGAGACTCTACTTTTAACTTTATCCTCCATGGTTACCTGAAATCCTCCTACAATCTCATAGCCATTTCTGACCCATTGCAGCTATTTAGAAAAATTCTCCACTCCTCTGAAACCTACCTACCCCATGACTCCTTGCCCCCCTTCCTTCTGCCCCATTCTCAGCAAATGATTTACTGCAAAGAGAAAAATGTAAAAGATCAGCCAGTAACTTTCTCAGCTGCGCCAGCACACCCCTGTGCTTAACTGATCCCACTTCTGTTTGTTGGTGGTGGTGGTCTTGGTGGTATTTTCTGCTAAAACACTTCAATAACTATTCATTAATTTTCACAAAAAGGCAATTTTTTTTTCCCATTGCTGACCCTCCACCTTCCTTAACATCACTCCTTTTTTAAAATAAATTAGCCTCATGCTCCGATCAGGCTTATGCTTTAATGCTCAGAAATTATTGTGCTTTTGAACATCTCCCTTTGGCATATGTTTTTTTTTTTTTCCTCTGTGCTAAACACTATTCATCTGCTTTCATTGCTTCATTAATTCCCAATTATTTTTTGGATTTCAATTTGTCAGACAGCTAAGCCTGTCCCCTCCAGATGGTGTTAGGAATCCCTTTCATCTGCACCTATAGCACTCTGTCTGGCCTCTGTCATGCACTTATTATGATAAGAAGTAGCTACCTGTTGCATAATTGATGTTCCCCAAAGACTATAAGCTCTCTGAGGACAGGGCATGAATTTATGCATAGTTCATCCTCCAGGCTCACATGAACTTCTAATACATAATAGATGCTTTAATATTTCTTTCAAGAAATGAATAGTTACTTTTCTAACTTGTGCTTGATACTGAGGGCCAGAGCTGAGTTAGGTACCTGTAATGTATTATTTCATTTAATCTTCACAAGGATCTTACTGGATTTTTATTATTAACCATCAGAAAAGAGGCACTGAGGGATTCAGCCCTGTGCCAGAAAATCCTCATGCAGACAGACAAGAAATGGAGCTAAGATTCAAACCCAAGATTGTCTGATTTTAAATCCCTTTGTTTATCCATATTATCTCCTCTACTAGACTGTAAGCCACTAGGGGACACGTTCATGTCAGATCAGTTCATGCTATTTAATTTATTCATTTGTTTATTCATCACCACACTATGCTTTATCACCCAAATAGCCCTAGGTAAATACTAGTTGACTGAAAGGTAAATTTCTACCATTTCTGTCATTGTTATTTCTTTATTAGATTTTTGCGTTTTGCTTTTGACCCAACTACAAAGGGCACAGAAGTAATTGTCAATGCATAATGTTTTAAAGATATGTGCGCTTTGTTTTTACAGTGGAGAAAGAAAAGTTGAAGACTAATAACAATCTTCAAACGTGAGAACAGATATAATTTGGTGATATGTCCCACTCTTTTTTTCAAATGAAAATAAGGTTAGAGGTAATGAATTTAAATTATATAAAGAATAATTTAGGTTAGAAGTTGAACAAAATTCTCTGACTATGAAAAATAAAATAAGAATCTGATACCAAGAGAAGATGTATGAATTATAACTATGTAGTATTTGAAATAATATAGACAGCAAACTACCTATTTGAACAGCAGAGATGTAAGAAATAAATTACCACTTCTAGGGTTATGGTTGTATGTTCCCATCCTTCTTGTCTGATAATGATGACTACTGTATTTCTAAGAAAGACCTAGTTGTGTGTATAAAGAAGGAAAAAAGAACACTTCCACAACATAAATCACAAAGTAGAAAAGAATTCAAACATTTTCCTCTCATTGAGACACTTTTCAGGTATTACACACATATCCAATGCCACCTTGTTATATTTAATGATTATCAAAATAGGATATATTTTAAACAGGAGAAAAGCAGTAATTGTCAAGGAAATGAATAAATCCAAGGGTAACTCTATCTTTTTTCTGAGTATGATAATTTATATTATTCATATATTTAGTCAAAATATTTGCTTGGAAAATTTAATTTCCAACAGGAGACAGTCTAGAGAAAATATCCCTGATTGTCAAAGGATAATGTTGGTATTATTCTGTCAATATCTCATTGAATAGAAAAACTCAGAGCAAAAAAAATATTTCAATCCTTACAAAATACACTTAAATATTTAATTTTTATGACCTTTGAAAATATATTTATAAAAAAATAAAAATAAATAAAACCTCCATTATTTCTTTAAAAATAAGCTTAAAATATTATATACACCTTATAGTATAATTTACTTACTTAGTTAGGCATCAGAGGTGGAAAAGCAAACCACCAATGGTAACACAATTTTCATGTTTCCTAAATCTAAAATGTTCTGAAAAACAATTTTTTTTTTAACTTTGAAGCAAACACATCTGGTGGAAAACCTCATCTTTATTCACATTAGGTTACTTAGAATCTTAAGTTATTCCACCCAAAATTAAATGTTTGGCTGAAAAAAAATATTAATATGTTTTCATTACTTGTGTAAGCTAAAACCCTGTGGGAGTGTAATGCACAATATTATTATAATATACAACTCTAAATCATACAGTCATATGAACAGACACTATGACAATCTGCTGCCGTGTCCTTTGGCTTGAACCTCAGTGCCTCAGGCTTCTCTCAGATTTACTTTCTCTTCTGACATTGGCTTCTTACTCCATCCTCTGCTTTGAGACTACTTTCACTGTCTCCAGCCAACTTAATCCTCTAGGCATGGTCCCTTACCCCCTTGAGCAGGCATTTGGAGAAAGAAGAAAAAAAATATTTTCTAACTGAGCAAAATTAATGAAGTGGTCTTTTGGAAAGATGATATTTGACATTACTTTTATCAAGAGATTTTAAAATTGGGTCAACCTTTTATTATGTTAATTCCACTGTGGGAATTCAGTCTATAGAAAAAATTCTAAATATGGAATATATTTTATGTACAAGATCATTTATAGATCTATTATTTATAGGGTTAAAAACTGAGATGATTTGCATATAGTACAATCAAAAGGAGTGGTTAAATAAATTTTGACATGTACTTTATAATAGAGTGTGTAGTTATTATAAATAATAATTACCAATAAAACATCATTGGAAAGAATGTGTTAGGAAAATATACTGATATAAAGTTAGGTTAAATAAAATGGATAAAATAATATATAATTTGAATGGAACTTTTTCCTTTAAATATGCATGATTGTGCAATGGAAACATCAATATGCTAACTGTGGTGGGACTAATGAAGACACCTTTTATTTCTATATTTATGCATTCCCAATTTTTTTAATAATGGGAGAATATTATATGTAATAAAATATTTTTCTTTAATATAAGGAAAGAGATATGCTTAGGATGAATCAATTTTATAATGCTCATCTGTGCCTATCACCTTGTAAGGGGTCAAATTTGTAAAAAATATCTTTATGTTGCTAGAACAAAAGCTTACTTGGGGATTTATAAATGCTTATCTTTGCCTACCAATGATGTAGCTACCTTTAAAAAAAACATTAGCTTACTAGAGTTATTTTTGAAACCAAAGCCTATTTGATGAATCATTTCAAGTAAGCATCATACCTTTTATTGACTTCTGCAAACACAAGGTCACTATGACCTCTTAACTACCAAATCTAGTGTTCACACCAAACTCTTCAGAAAGCAGAAATCTGCTAAATAGTGTTGCCCTACATCAATCAAGCCTTTAATTGGTAGCAGATTTTAAAGTATGAGGTCACTTTTGAAGAACAGCTTCATTACTGTGAAAATCTCATTTAGCATCTCCAGACCAAAGAAAAGGCTGGATTTTGATTTTCCCCTTCAGCCATGCTTATACAAATATGCATCACAATGTCCGTAATAGATGGCTTAAAAAGGAGCAAACAGATATAGAAGTAAAGTTCTCTCTTACCCTCTCTCACCATACTGCCTGGCCTTAGGTCCCCTAATCAATCCTTCAATCTATACCCAGGGCCACTTACCTACCACCTACAACCTCAATGTCACTCTAACCCAACCTTCTTCGGGGGAGTTTAAAGCACTGGGGTGGTGGAGCTTTATCCATATTATTGAAGAATGTCCAATGACCATTTGAGCTAGACACACACACACACACACACACACACACACACACACACACACACACCAAGTACCCTCAAGATTTTAATAAGTGCTTCAGAGCTGCCTGCCTCCCCTCAGGTGAAATCTCAACTCTTGGCTCCCACCCTGCCTCAGCTTTGTGTTTGAATTTCCTCATCCTTCCCTTCTTTTTCAGCTTAATTGGCCTTACTTTGGCTCCTTCAAAACCCTCAAGCTCTGGCCCCTCAGGTACTCTGACTCTCCACTTCACCTATCTTCCCTGTCCTCACCATGAGGAGTTGGTTCACATTGTTACCCAAACTAAAAGATGAGCTCTCCAGACACCTTGCTTTTGCTTAGTACCCCATTCCTTCTTCCCATACATAACACCTGAACTTAGGGTCTGCAGGTATGTTTCAGCATCTTCTCCTATGTCAGTGCTCCGGTTCCTATCTTTAATACACCGCTACAGTGGGTTTCTCAGGACTTATTATTAATATTTTCTCTAAGTCTGACTGGTTCATAAAATTGTATCCTCAGACCAAATGCCAATTGTTTTTTGCTATTTATTGCCTAAATATGTGCTGACTTTCTTAACCCATTTTTTAAAAGTTAAGACATCTGCCTTTCCTGGGCATTTGCTTTCTCTGTCTTCCAGTTGCTGTTGGTGTTGCTAGGTGGGAAGTTAGACCTGAGTACCTGGGATGAGGCTTGCCCTGGGTCCTAAACAGGGTGGGACCAATAGCACCTTCATACTGCCTCTTGCTTCTCAGTAGACTCCAGCAGGCAGGTGTGGAGCCAGCCAGTTCTTGGAGCAAGATCAGAGGAAAATGATATAATCTCAATGCAACCTTACTATGGCCCTGGACTAATTATAATAAAATTAGCATTTTGGTTTTGACCCTGCCCCCATGGGTTTTTCTGTATACATTATGAGTAAGGGCATTTCAGAAGAAAGATAGTTTCTGTCAGTCATCCCTGAATACAAATAAAAGGCTCCACCCAGAAAATCCCTCTTTTACATTCAGGAATTTGTGGTCTCTCTCTCTCTCTCTCTCTCTCTCTCTCTCTCTCTCTCTCTCTCTCTCTCTCTTGGAATGTAAACAGCCCAGCCATTTTGCCTCACACTCTCTCAACTGGCAAGTGTGCCTCACTTGGAATGTATCTTCAATAAACTCATTTTGCTTTACTTTTATGTTCACTGACCTTAAAAATCTTTTCTGCATCAAAGAAAAGAACTGAGGTCCCAGCAGATAACTCCAATTGGTAACAGAGGGAACTTCCAAGGCTTACCTGCTCTGCTCTGAGAGGTATTATCATCTCAAGGTTCTGGACTTTATTGCTATAGACCTCTTGTTACCAGTTGAATTTGGGTTTTGAGAGCTATATTTTCCTTTTTTTCTTTTTTTTTTTTTTTTTGCAAATTTCTTTCACCAACGACTTTTAATTACTTTATTTAGCTAAAACGATGGCTGTTAACTTTAAGTTATCATATGTCTACAAACATCATCCTATAAGGTTTATAGTGTTGGTATTTACTATACTGATTTGTGTTTATATGTGTTAGTGTGCATATCTGTTTTTGAGAGGAACCTAGGGGTATTAGCAAAGGAAATTCAAGGATTTTCCCTATTCTGTAAAAAGGAATATTTACCTTTATTCATCTTCCCAACACAATAAATTATCAACTTTCTTGGTAAGTGTGTGAAATGATTTTGAAACAAACCTCTCACAGGTAATGGAGATGCTCTATTAGAATTCTTCTCATTAACTGAAAATTAACTCATTCCTCCCAATGGGGAAATCTGCTCTCTAGAACATTTATGAGGATTGTGATCCTAGGAGCTTAAACAGATGAGATATATTATTTGTTGAACAAAACTGATTATTTGCACTAGTAGTTGGACAGGGACTACCTATTTCTTAACTAAAGAGCCACAGGCAACATACAGAAACAATTACTCTATTTCTCAATGATATGAAAATAAAACGAAAAGAGAAAAGGACAAAAATAATCATGGGTTAAAGTAGAATATCATATTTTTACTTCATGTACTTATATTTTATGTCTTAGAATTTGAACTCTAATAGGTTCAAACCTATACAATCATTACTTTTGTTAAATTGATCTCTGTTTTATTATTGTGATGAAATTTATAGGGTATTTGTTTGTTTATTTGTTTGTTTGTCAATTACCCTGGGATAAGCCTAGCAGGAAGAAAGTAAAGCATGCATGCCAGATTAGAAAAGAGATATGGGTCAGTGACTAAAAGCTTATTTAAAAAGTTCATTTTTTGCTTCTTTTTAAGGCTACGTCCTGACTGGAATATCTTAGAGTAATAAGCCACCTTGAGGAATTAGCACTTAGTTAAGGCAGCCTTTCCTATACACATATGTTGAACTTAATTTTTTTTTCTTTTAGTTAAATGTATTGGGTTACATTGGTTAATAACATTTTATAGATCTCAAGTATACATTTCTATGATACAAGATCTGTATACTGCATTGTGTGCCCAACATCTAAAGTCAAATCATCTTCCATCATTATATATTTGGTCCCCTTTACTACTGCCCACTCCCTTTCCTCTGATAACCACCCAGACTGTCATCTTTGTCTATTCATTTTTGGTTTTCTTGTTTATTCATTTCTTGTTTTCAGTTTGATGTCCTACATGTGAGTGAAATCATATGGTTCTTAACTTTTTCTGTCTGACTTATTTCACTTAGGATGGTATTCCCAAGGTCCATCCATGTTGTTGTAAATGGCAGTATTTCATCTTTCTATGGCTGAGTAACATTCCATTGTATATATATGCTGTTGAACTTAAATTTAACCAATGTTTAAAAAAGCAAGGAGTATGGCAACAGGACAAGACCAAAAAGATAGATAGGTATTTATGTTCTCACTTAGGAGAGAGGTGGTTAGGTATTTAAGAACAATTATGTATACTATCAAATTTAGTTATTCCTCACTCAGCATTTCAGTATTACACTTCACCTTCCATATTTAACATCCCACCCCAAGTATTAGGGATAGCTTTATTAATGACTGAAGTAGATACTGCATTTGTACTCCATTATATTTTTTTATTCAACAGGTCTTCTAATGCTATAAATTGAGGAAAATAATATCTAGGTGTGAGGGTTGTTTAAGGATTATAGATAATGTACTCAAAATGCCGGATATATAGGATCAATGAGTGAGAGCTGTAAATCTCAAGCTACAAAACAGGCATGAAAGGGAATGACAAAGGAGTTGGAAGTCAATGGCATGCACAGTCAATTAAATGAATGCATGGGCTTCTGTAGAATAGTATAATTACCTCCAGGAGATACAATGAAAATACATGTACAAGGAATTCTGCTGAAAAAAAAGGTGGCAAGTGGAGTTTAAACTTTGACCAAAAGTGACTCTGAAGCTATTTGTCTAAGATAATTTCTCCAAGGGAACCCAATTTTCTTTAATGATATGTCACATAGCACTTAACCAAATTTTAAAAAAGAAAGCGAGAAACAACTGTAATTGTATATAAACCATGCCCACACACAAGAAATATTCACTCCAAATATATATGGACACACAACAAAAGTTCACTGCATATAACTCTATAAACACCCAGAAAACCACTGGGCAGATGCCAGAAAGGTCATTATCTGAGGAATTAACAACTTGCATTATGCGCCTAAAAATTATGTCAACTAGCTGTTCGATCTTAAGCAAATTTAATCTTTCTGACTGTTGATTCCATCATGTGAAACACTGGATTAGATGACATTTAAGTCTTTTCTAGTTCTGACTTCCTATGAGCCTATGAACCTATAGAAATCATGAAGAATCCACAGTGAGAAGAATGTGCTGGGGCTTTATAGCTAGTGGTCTTCTGAAAATAAAAGACACTCTTCAAAATGACATTTAATGGATTTTCATGGCACTAATTGGACAAATGAAAGAAAGACTCCCCAGGAGTATCAAAAAGAAACTAACCAGTCAGAACAATAAGCAAAGAAAAAAGTGTCAATCTTGTCATACTTCTTTTTTGTGAGATTCGTCCATATCTAAATCTTGATATTGAAACTGCATTTCTCCTTGTATTTCTCTATATCTGCTGTTCAATATCCAAATGAACTGAAATAATATAATAAGACACTTTTCCAATCATTTGTGCAATGAAGAGAATACATTTAAAAAATCTAAGAGACAAAATCTTGGCAGGCTTTAGAATTACCTACTAAAAACACAAGAGAGGGATAAAAGGGGTAAATTGGGGAAATGATACTAATCAAATGACCTTAGGGTTCTTTAAAGTAGCCAATCTCTAATATTTACCATTATTTCACTTGTTCCAAAGGTTTAAAAATTAGACAACTATTCTCTTAATATATTTAAGAACCTGGGAACCTTTAAGTTAACCCTACACATTTCCTTCTAAAGAAAGTTTGAAATTAATTTTACTAGCAAACACTTCCTTTTCAACTAAAATATATTTTACATATAATATAGTTACTATAGTAATTTTATAACTATTTTCTAAGACAGTCCTGTATTTATCTTTTGTTCTCCAATAGTAATATGAGATCACCATCCGGAAAGGTAATCCTGACAACCATCTATATTTCCTAGCAGAAGGATTCTTTTAATCATAGATGCATACACCCTACAAAACATCTATTTGTGTTAATGTGTTTTTTAAATTATAAGTGCAAACTCACTGCATAAATAGAAAAAGCACATAAAATATAAAAAAATAAACTGATTACCCATAACTATGCCATACCATTTTCATAATTAATATTGTGATTTTATCCATCTTTTTATGTAGCATACCTTTCATAATATTTATTTTGTAGTGTAAACATAGTTTGAAAAGTTTACACAAGAATAACTCAAATTATTGAATTTAAGTGACTGTCATCAGCATAAATGTAACAAAGTAAATGGAGCTTAATAGTAGCATTTCCAGATTAAGAATCACTGAAAAGTCCAATTAAGGATACAGTCTACCTGAAAGAAATGCAAATTACATTTCTTCTTTTTCAGAGTCTATTAATACTATGGTGAACAACGTAATAGAAACAGGCCTGTCCCTGGCAAATCTGCAGGAGATCTTCTGTGGACCAAGAAAACACAGTATATAATGTTCAAAAGTTTCCCATGTCAGCCCTGAATGGAAATCTTTCTATTCATGAACTTACTATGTATGTAAACATGAATATTTGGAAATCACCACAGTGGCACTTTATAAAAGAAGGACAAGTTCCCAAAGCAGTTCTAACTCATTTGAGATAACACTGCCTGGTATGAAATCTGTGACCTCAACCAAAGTGCTTTTTGGGGGTGTGGGAGGGTGATAGAGTGAAAGAAAATGTATTTATCATATTTACCTTTCCTGAATGACATTCCATGATGTCCAGGAATGTGTTCACAGGGTAAGAACACCTATGAATACAATGTGTCCCTTAGAAATGGCTAACACACCAACATTTCTGGAGATTTACTTCAAAACAGGCCAAGATCAAAGTAATGGCCATAGGATTCCTCTGGTTGCTTTTAGCAGTTTCACCTAAATGTGTTCTTTCTTCTTCCTTTTGACCAATATTAACAGAAGGATATTCTAACTTAAATGTTTACATTATCCATGATATTTTAACAAGACCAGTAAAGTTGAATGTCCTTGTGCAAAATATTTAATATTTTTGAGTTTTGGTAAACTAGACTATCTATGAGGTTTTGGTTGCAACCATGTATGTTTTCATCTTTAATATTTAGGAAACTTCATGAATTTATGTATTAAATACATTTTTCTTAATGACTTACTCTGTTTAAAACCTAAGGGGAAAATAGTTTTTGCTTAATTGCAACAAAGCTCTCCATTATGACATACAATTATTTACATTTTCTCAGAAAATAAGCAATAATTCTTAATTTGAAATGAAAATATTTCCTTTAATATGTCTTTGAATTAATACAAAATATAAAACATTGAATTACTTAGTTACTCTGGAAATGCCAGTTTGATAGGTTGATAACAAGACAGCTCTAAATCAGTGAAATTGTCAATATTGTGTGTACTGAGACAGCTCAGCTAATTAAAGAACCAATAAAAGGACTTATATTTGCTTTAAAATGTGCCTTTCTCCTTTTACCATTTCAAATTAAGCCTATATCCTGTACAATCAGTATTTATTAGAACTTATCATTTCCTTCTAAATCAATCACCATTTTTATTTATCCTGTCACTAATCCCTTTTTTTCAGTTTCTCTTGAATTCATTTCCATCAGGCTTTTGCTTGCCTACCCCTCAGAAGCTATGCTTATTGCAATCACCAATAACCCCTCCACAAACCATACAACACATCCGCACTGCTAAATCCAATAGTCAGTAATAAAACTTCATTTATTATGGATAGCGAAGATATTTTGACAGAGTTGAACACACCACTCTCCTTGACTTCTAACACGCTCATCATACTGGTTTTCCTCCTCACTAGCATTTTCTTCCAAGTCTCCTTTGCAAGTTCTGCCTGATTGAATGCGATGGACTGCCTCAAGACTTAGTATGACCACATCATCTCTCTTCAATCTACACTCACTCCTGTAGTGATCTCAACTAGTCTCGTGACTTTAAATACTGTTAATGTGCAGACAACTAAAAAATTTATCTCCAAACTAGACTCCACTGAATTATGTATTCAACATACGTTCTTGAAAGTCTTGTAAGCATCTCAAATTAGCCAGGTTCCAGATTCAAGCTTCTAATCTTCTACAAAAGCTGAGCCTTCTTTGTTTTTTCTCATCTCAGTTAATACAATTGCTATTCAACTAGTCACTTAGGCCAAAAATAAAAAAGTAGATTTATCTTCTATTACTTTTTATTCTCACATCCCACATCTGTCCCAGTAGAGAATTCCATTTTATTGACTTTGCAGAATCCAACCTCTTTAAACCACTTCCACTTATGCCATACTAGGACACACCACTACCATCTACCACTTGGGTTAAGGTGATAGCCTCTATCCTCCCCAAATTCATGCTATTTTCAAAAAAGCAGTAAAGTGATCCGATCAAAACAGAGTATGGATTATGTTTACTCCTTCTCTCAATTCTCTCCAGTGGCTTCTCCAACTTTCTCAGAGTAAAACCCAAATTCAACTTAGAATGGCCCACAATGCTCTCATCTGTACTCTACAGTATTGTTACTACCAGCCTCTTAAATTTAGTTCTTCAGTCACAATAGCCCATTTCAAGTGGTCAACAGCCACATGTGGCTAGTGGCTACCATATTAAACAGCACAGACACAGAACATTTCTATCACCACAGAGAGTTCTATTGGAAAGTGCAGTTTATATAATCTACTACCCCCCATTATCTCATTAACTCACTAACCTCAGCTCTGCAAGCTGCAGATAGATCTCTAAACGGATTGATCTCTAAATATAAAGCTTTACCACTTCTCCCTCAACTTCAATATATTGCCTGTTACAATTGCTGCCTGTTAAAATTGTATTACATTTAAGTCTGTATCAGACAATACCATTTCATAAAGCTGCTCCTGAATACAACCTTCTCCCCAATCACTTATAATCTCTTCATTCTCAGAACATCCATATTGCCCTGTTTGAATGTGTCACATGACACATTCTTATTCTACGTGTGTCTTAATCACCTACTAATACATAGAACACACTCTTGGTTAACTAACACAACACCCTTTCTCACCTCTTTTTTTTCTTTCTTGTCTAATTCTAGAAAGAGGCTGGGAAATTATCTTTTAAAGCTGGGGATGGGGGGCAAGGCAAGTGACAGAAATCTGGCAAACATGAAGACTTACTGAGGGATTCTGGGAAAACATTCCTCTCCCTGATAAAAGTGATTGATGAGGCCAGTGTTGCCTTCCCTCCCTTATTTCTGCATAGATATGCAGCAGCTTTTTCTGTGACCACATGGTGAAAAGCATGGGAGGACAAAAGCCAAGACACTGAGGTTGAAATACAGAATGTGAAAATGCACTTAGGCCCCAGATGTCATCACGGAGCAGCTGAACCAACAACAGCAACCACCTGGCTCCAAACATCTTGCTTTGTTTGCTTAAGCCATTGCTAACTGAATTTTCTGTTACTTAAAGCTAAAAACAAAACTAACATAGAGTATAAGACTGAATTATGCCCTAATCATTTCTGTATTTTTATTGAAGATGGCAGAGACCCCTGCATAGAGAAGAAAGTCAAATATTTAAAGTGAGTGGGACTGAGTTGGACAGTCCACTTAAACACACAAACACACTAAAGACAAGAGACAGGCAAAAACAATACTGGCACCTGCAATCGGATCTAGAGAATACCTGAGATAGTTACTCTCATGTTCTTTTTACTTTTCTTGAGAGGAAAAATTATCCTTACATAAAAAAGAATATTGTACTGTTATCCACACATACAAAAAAAAAGAAAATTGGATAATACATAGCCCTTACTCTGAAGAAACTTACAATCTGGTAGAACAAAACAAAACCAATAATCAAGAATGTGTAAGTGCCCAGTACTATTATACTGTAAGAACACAAAATTCAATACATTCAATCTTGTTTACTAGATATAGAAGATTGGTAAGGGCTGAAAAGGGTTCCCAGAGGAGGAAATGCTTGAGCTGACTCTTGAAAGCTGAGTAAGTATTCACTAGACAAAGACAAGGGCATTTGAGGCACAGGCAGCATCTTGAGCCAAGGACACAGGAACGTGTCTGGACAGCCAAGGATCTGGACAACTGCAGGTAGCCCAACAGAGGCACAGGAGAAAGAGAAAGTCAGATTCAGGAAAAATAAATAAACAAACAAAAAAACAGGCCATGCTCTGAAGCTGTGATAAAAAAAAAAATTGGGCATTTCTCTGTGATATTACCAAGAATGTGTCAAGAAATGTAATTATTTCGGCAGATCACCAAAGTACTAGTGTGGACAGGCACTGGGCCAAAATGTGAAAACCTGAAAAGTTTTAATGACAGAAATCAAGACTTGGGATCATTGCCTTAATATCTATTAGCACCATCACCTATAAGCTTTAATACTTGAACTGCATTAGTCATTGGCACAACTCAAAAGTCTGAGCATCTCATAATCAACAAACATCTCCATATTCTAGATTCTCCTTAGTTGAAGGGCCTTTCCAAATGACTTAAACATCTAAAAAGCAATTTTTAAGAATGTTCATACAAATGTATCTCTAACTGGATAATGTAAAAAGTGTGTGTGGATTGTGTTGGGCTCAGGATCACAGAGGAGGAGAATAATAAAGAGAAATCTGCTGTGTGCCAAACCACAGATCCTATAAGGAAAAAAGCCAAATTAAACAGAAAATGTACAATTTGCAACCTATGTTATTACCAGATTACAATTTCTAACAGTTCTCAGGTAGTGATGCTCAAGGCTCCTTATTTTTGTCTAATGATATGCCAACCAGTTTTCTTCTTGAATCCAACCTTTAAAGGCATTTAATATTTGATTTCTCACCACATATATACGTAAGCATTTAGAAAGATATACTTAATATTTTGATGTCCCACCACACCTTCCAAAAGCACTTAAAGAAAAATAAGGCCTAGGCAAAAATTTCAATGCTTGGTTCACAGTCAAGTGGTATCCAGGAGTCTCATCTGGTACCCATGCAATCAAATTTTCCCACTGCATGAATCACTCATCACATATCCTTATCACTGTTGATTGCAGTGGCCAAGTAGCAATCAACTAGGGTGCAGAATGGGCATAAGTTTCTGTCCTGAGGCAATCATGAATACAAGCTTATATCAGTATAGATGATTTTAAAAATCCTTTGTAAATGTGGATTTACAACGTGTGTTTCACCTCTTCTCTAACTCCTCTAACAATATAAAGCTGAGTTTAATCAACTACCAATTCAGGACAGCATAATTATTTTTATTCTTATATCTTTTCAATAATTGCAATGTGTCACCATTGTGATGGCAAGAAAAGGACAGGGGAAAAAAAAGAAATCCAGAGATCACAGACAAGGGCATGAAACCAGTGAAAAGTAGCAGGGGCTTATCCTGTCTACCTTTTATGTAACTAAGAGCCTCTCTCAAATATTGACTCTCTACTGGAGAAGAGTAAGTAAAAGAGTGCATTCTAGTTCAGCTGAAGACTCAAACCAACCTGTGGCCAGAGGAAAGCTTATATACACCCATCCTGAGACTAAGCTCCTCCTAAGTTAACACTGTGTGGTATGAGGATCTGCATCAAGAGGGTATTCAGGTCACTAATTAAAATAGTAAAAGCCCCTCCACTATAAATAAAATTGTAATAGTGATGGATACGTAGGTTTGATTTTTTAACTGGATGTTGGAACCACCCAGACCCTGCCCATAGAGCAACAACTTTGTCCAGGCAGTCTCATAAAAGATGGTGTCCCTCAGCCAAAAGGGACGGTCTGTAGGTACAGCTGCAGCCCCTGGAGTCCACTCATGAAAGTGTCCCCTCTTCCCTGTCCTGAAGAGATAGCCAAGGTAAGTTCCTGCCTTTCTCTCTACCCTACCCAGGCTCTCGTTATGAACCTTCCTACCACTCACCTTGCAGGCCACAAGAAAACCAGGGACAACAGTAAAGTCACCTTGATATTCAATCAGAAAGTTGCATTTTTTGTTAACATCTAGGGTCAAAAAATCCAAGACAAGTTAGGTGCCAAGTATGTAACTAGAGTGATGACCCAAAACCCACTAACACACTTGCATATTTGTAGGAGCATTTAGCCTGATCCTTAAGATCATCCTCAGCAAATATCTCTTCCTTGTGCTATGGGAACAGGTTCAACCTTATTGCTTGTCTTCAGTTGGAATTAGAGAAAATATTAACCTAAATTGGAAGAAATTAGTTCTTAATAAGTATTCACAAGAATGTTGGGTACCACATACAAAGCTGACTCTAAAAAAAGGGAACTATTAGAGAAACCAGAAGGGCTGCCCGCAATACCATCAATATTTTTAAAATAATTAATTTATAGCTTTATGAGAGATTAATAAATCAAGACACCATTTGTTGGACTATTGATTTTTTTATTAGCCCAGATCAGTCTTGCTCTATTTGAAGACTAACTTTTTAAAGTTATATCTAGATGACAACAAAACAAGTGTTGATTTGAACAGCTTTATCAACTAATTAGCTAGTTCAGTTTTTGTTTGGAATTTGCAAACAACAAAAAAGTCAATGATCAGATTATAGCACAGGTGTTTAAAATGGCTGCACTTTCCCACCAGTTGTGTTACAATCATGTAGACATAGCTTAAATGAACTGGATTGAAAATAACAGCCTTTTTATTGCAAGATCATTGTAACACACAATTATTAAAATTGATTAATACTTGGGCCAATGCAATTTCATTATCTCTGATCGATTTCAAGCATTACTTTTTAATGGCCTTCAATCTTGTCATTTCAGTTAGAACTGCAAGAACACTGGCTTATTGGAACAACACATAGTCCTTTTTCATGAGATTAAGCTCTCTGCTTTAATAACAGGCCTCAAATAAATAAACTTATAAATACAAAAAAACAGATGCTTCTACAAACACTGTTTAGAAACCCTTATATTTTAGAGGATTTGTTTTAATTATATTTTATGCTTTCAATGTCACAAAAATTGCATATTAAACAGGGGTTGTAATTGCATTTTAGCCCATAGCATTGGCTTTGTTTAAAGTAAGCTCCCAGGAAATGGTTGTTAAATGATTGCATGGAAAAGTTAGAAAACAAAGATTATCTACACTTAAATCATATTTTCCTCAGAGTCAGGAAAGTACAATCCTGGAGAACCAAGCTTCTCACTTCTTTGTCAAATGCTAAAGCAGCAAACCCTTTTGATGCTACCTCTATAATACTATCTATTAAATCTACTTCCATGCACATTGCTTTTTTTAAAAATCCTTACCTGAGGACATGCTTAGAGAGGGAGAGAGAGAGAGAAACATCGATGTGAGAAACAGTGATCAATTGCCTTCTGTACATGCCCCATCTGGAGATTAAATCTGCAACCCAGGCATGTATGTACCCTGATGGGGAATCAAACCAGCAACCCTTTGGTGTACATGAGGATGCTCAACCAACTGAGACACTCTGGCCAGGCAATTTCCAACCTTCAACCTTCAAAAGCAATGCAAGCAAAACTTTGAATTATTGCAACAGCCTCCTTATTTCCTCACCCTGGTTTAATGTTTTCTTCATGTAATCTACATCCTCAATATTGTTTCCTGTATTGTTTTAAAATATGTGTTTCATTAAATGACTCCTCAAGTTGTCAGGTTAAAAATAAAGCAAAACAAACCGAAATCATTTTAAGAAGGCTTACAAGGTCCTTCACAATCTGACTGCAACCTCTGTCTAGGTATGTATGTATCTATTCCTCTTTTTCCTCTGCTTCCTCCTCTTCCTCTCTCTTCCTCTCCCACTCTTTGGCAAATCACCTTATCTTTACAATCACCTTATCTTTACAAGTCCTACATTCCAACCACATAGACTAACTAAAGGCTATTTCCAAAGATCCATATAACTGCAACTTTGTCTTATACCTGGAATACACTTTGTCTGGAAAACTCCTTTAAAACATCATTCCAATTTATACCACCCCTCTATGAAGCTATCCATATTATTTAAAACTTAGTTATTAGTTCTTATATAAATATTTCCATACTGCTTGGTTATATCACATGTTAGTGAAATTTTATCATTTTATCAAGCATTTCCATCTCCTAGATCCTAATAATCTCTGAGCTTTTTAAAATCAGAAATATTAATTTATATCCATATTTTAAATTGTGCCCCCATATCTTCTGCACTATAAAAATATGTTTACTAATGTCCGGTGAATAGAGGTATGAATACACTTTAAGAATTGGGGTTTATTATTTAATTGACACAAAATAAATATATTTTTACTTATTAAAATTCTCAAATGTTATAATAAGCAATGATTTAATTTCTTGATAGCTACTGCCCAGCACATCTTAGCCAAGGAGGGGAAAATTGGACCATATTAACACTACACTTTAAAAAACTGATTATATCTCTGTACCTGAGCTATAATCTTCAGCCTGAAAAGCCACAGGAAGAATCAATAGCATCAAAGCAGTAATCTTCTGAGATAAATGGGCAACTGGTGTCACTCTTCATTCATCATGATATTGTTACAGCAGAGAGAGGGCAGGGCGGTAATCTATCCTGACAGTGCTTGCTGATCCAGAACCCTATTGCAGATTTTTGTAACTTGCATTTTTTAAAGTGCATTAGAAACTTTGATTTAGACATTATAGAGTATTGAATAAAGCAGACAACCAAGTAAGTTATGGCCCTCTTGTGTGTGGCACCACTATGCCCTGTGCTGACTGGTCTATTCACAACTCGATGGTTTGTTTGCCACTTCCTGCCTGCTGTTGTCATTAAAGTGTATCATGTGGTGATTGCCAAGTGATGATTCATTGTGGTTCCTAAGGCTACTTTTGTTTTATTAATGTTTATGTTTTATGAAATTATGCTTTTGATGATCTAAGCTCCACTGATATACTCATCATTAATACACAGAATAGTCAGGCAGTTCATTCTGGTTCTATAATTTCTTTATAGCCACTGCTGAAATTTGGGAGGACATTTTTAGCTACCCAGAATGTTAAAATTCTTAACTATGACTTAAGAGAAGCAAAATAAGCAGATATCTTATGGAAGCAATAATATCATCATCATCTCTTCCTCACTTAAAGACCTAGAGATTCTCACAACACATATGCCAGTAAAGTACTTTCTAAGTGGATCATTTTTAAATCCATTTGCTACTAAAAGCATTCTCTTCTATGCTAACATTATACTTGCAGATTCAGTGTGAGAGTATTGCTAGGACAAGCATGTTATCTGTTATTTGCAATTGTAACTTGTAAAAATGTTTTTATTAGTATTTTGTTTTAGAACAAATAAAAATAATGCCAAGTATATATCCTCATCACCCCATGCCTTGAAGAAATTTGATGTGAATATGTCGAGAAACTACACCTAACCTTTAGCACATTTATAATGAAGCATGACTAAAAAAAAAATAAAAAGAAAAAAAAAAGCATAACAAATGAGATACAAATGCTAAATAAACAAATTTGTGTTGTTTTTCTGGAGCTGTGAGAAATCAGGGAAGTGTTTCTGTGAAGAATTTAAACTCTGTATCCAGAAATCAGAGTTCATTCTAATATGGACGATATGATGACAGGCTAAGTAAATTGACAGAAATAGAAGTATTTTACTATTTTGTGAATGGCATTTTAACATCTTTATTTTTCATTTAAAAACAAGTTAATAGATGCTTTAGTTTCAGAAATTTCATTTTAGTTTAAAATAAACAGTTAGGAAGGACCACCGATCAGTTAATCCTATATAAAATAATTGTTTTTAAAAAAGCACAGCTATATAAAGTTTATTTCTGGTTTGAGTAAGCTGAAATTAATAACCATAGCTATTCATCATATTTTTTCCTTAGAAATTTTCTCATTGCTAATATATGTCATAATTGGTGGAAGCCTCCCACACCACAAAAAAGAAACATTACATAGTGATTAACATCTCAATCTTTTCAAAATTTAGGCATATTTATTTCACTGTAAAATTTTTTAAATCCCAAAGTATTATTGAGATTTTTCAACCATGGCTAAAAGGTTTAGGTTTTAGAGCATATCCCGGAATTTATATTTAGTGCCAACACTCTGCCTTCCTGTTCTTAATTGCCACTCAGTGATTAGTAATGGCTCACTGGAGAATAATAAAGCATAGCTAGTTAGTTTTTCAATGCCCAAAATAACTCTAAGAAAAGTAAGAGCATGATTCTAATATGTTTAGTAAACATTTAGAAAATAAATATGTATATAAATTAGGTTCACTTTGGCCTAATAATATTATTGTAGCCTATAAACTAAAAAGGGTGCTCTGTGTCAAAATCCTAGTTCCTGGCCAGCATGTCTCAGTGGTTGAGCATAGGCCTGGTTCGATTCCTGGTCAAGGGCAAGTACCTGGGTTTCAGGTCACTCACGCCATTCAGGATGTCTGTGGGAAATAACCAATTGATCTGGCTCTCTCACATTGATCTCTCTCTCTCTCTCTCTCTCTCTCTCTCTCTATACCTCCTAACCCCCGTCCTTCCTTCCGCTGTCTAAAATCAATGGAAAAAATATCCTCGGGTGAGGACTAACAACACCAAAAATATCCTACTTCCAAGTATTAGTATGTATTCCCATCACTTCAGACTGTCCCACGTTTTTTCTATGCTGAGGTTTTACTTATAAGAGCGTATTTGCTGTGGGGCTAAATCCAGGTGTTAAAATCACTACTGCCACACCCATGGGATTTGCTAAGACCTGACAATTATGAGCCAAAGATGAAGCCTGATTCTTCATGAGACTTCCTCTTACATTTCTGATGGCATTTTGTCAATGTCTGCATTACTACAAATATGACATCAACTTCTATTAGGACGTATATTTCTCTCTCTTTCAAAAGACTGTATGCTCTTTGACAGCCGAGTCTTCCCTTTACTCCTCTGAGAACTGCACTCCTACTACCTCCCTACCTCATATATTTAAGTGATTTGCTAAGACCTGACAATTCTGAGCCAAAGATGACGCTTGATTCTTCATGAGACTCCCTCTTACATTTCCGCAGGCACAGACTTCCATAAAATTATCCTAACTGACTTCTCAAGCCTTATCTTTGACAAAGTAATCTTTGTCAACAGTACTCACTCACTAGCCATACTCATTTACCTCTGTGTTTACGTACCTCCACGCATTTGTGCAAGCTTTCTGGAAGTGATGCTTAGATATCCAACTTATGCTTAGATATCCAACTTATCTAAGCCCTCTCCAGCCTTCAATGCCTTTTTTCTGGGAAGGCCTAATAGACACTCCTGCCCCAGAATTTATTTCCTCTTTTCCCACAGCATTTGCACCCTCAACACTTATTTTACCATATCACATAGTAACATATGCATGTGTACATATCTATACTAATAAAAGGATAATATGCTAATTAGACAGGACATCTTCCAGACAAAGCCATGGTGGCGGGGGCCAAGGCAGAGGTGGTTAGGGGTTATCAGGCTTGCAGGGAAGAGCAGTTAGGGGGATTAGGCTGGCAGGGGAGAGCAGTTAGGGGCAATCAGGCCTGCAGGAAAGAGCAATCAGGGACAATCAGGCCAGCAGGGGAGCAGTTTGGGGTGATCAGGCTGGCAAGGGAGTGGTTAGGGGTGATCAGGCAGGCAGGGGAGCATTTAGGGGCAATCAGGCAGACAGGCAGAGAAGTTAGGGGTGATCAGGCAGGCAGGCAGGTGAGCAGTTAGGGGCCAGCGGTCCCAGATTGCAAGAGGGATCAGGCCTAAACTGGCAGTCAGACATCCCCCGAGGGGTCCAGGATTGGAGAGGGTGCAGGCCGGGCTGAGGGACCCCTGACCATGCACGAATTTCATGCACCAGCCTCTAGTGTGTGTGTATGATCTCTGAACGCATAATAATCTGGCTACTCAGTGTGTGTGTGTGTGTGTGTGTGTGTGTGTGTGTGTGTGTGTAATATATATATATTAGAATTTGTGCATGGGTGGGGTCCAGCCAGCCTGGCCAGGGGGAGGGGACATGGGTGGTTGGCCAGCCTGCCTGCTGGTTGAACTCCTGGTCGAGGGGACAATTTGCATATTAGCCTTTTATTATATAGAATATACACTGAGTGGCCAGATTATTATGTGTTCAGAGATCATAATAATCTGGCCACTCAGTGCATATATATATATATATATATATATATATATATACATATATATATCCCCTAGAAGAGTGTATGGGCCTAGAGTATATATTCATCTTTGTACCACTTTACATTTAACTTAATGCCATGCATGGAGTAAGTACTCAACCTATTTTTAATTAAATCAAATTGTTTATAATTCCTTAACTAGAATTTACCAACTCTAGGCAACTTATAGACATTAATGTGACTTTATGTTATGACTTTAGAAAAATGGACTCCTGCTTCTCATCTGCCTACTGCTATGAAATGTCATGAACAAGGACTGTGACTTTCAGTTGGGAAGCTGAATTTTGCCTCAGCATACGTTGAGACCTAAGGTATTTTATGTTATTTGTAAAGTGGAATAAAGTTTATTTTACAAATATGATCATGCATTTGGTGCAAAAAAAAATGTATTCTCAGAGAAGTAACTCTGTTTTAGGAAAGTACTTAGAATATGGAAGGTGAGACTGAAATAGAATGACTTAAAAGAAGACAAGAAAAAATATACCATAAATTTGAGAAGAGAAGAGATAAGTTGAAAGGAGAGAGAAGAGATAAAGAAGAGACATGAGCCATGGTACATTGCAAGAGGCCAGCCTATGAGGGATGGTGGCCAGTGAGAAATTGCTAATGGAGAATGGCTAAAGACTTTACTAACAAAACAACAACAAAAACACAAAAAAAAAATAAATAGTGGCGTGGCTGGTGTTGCTCAGTTGGTTGAGCATTGTTGCTGTGCACTAAGAGGTCACCAGTTCAATTCCTGCTCAGGGCATATGCCTGAAGTAGCAGGCTCGATCCCCGGTAACAGATGTGCAGGGGCAGCCAATGGATGTTCTGGTCCCATATCGATGTTTCTCTCTCCATCTACTTTTCTCTCTCAATCAAATCAATAAAAAATATTTTTAAAAAATAGCAGATAATATCATTTCCTACATGCAACACCCTTGTCTAAGTACTTTTTAAAAATATATATATTTTATTGATTTTTTTACAGAGAGGAGGGAGAGGGAGAGAGAGTTAGAAACATCGATGAGAGAGAAACATCAATCAGCTGCCTCCTGCACACCCCCTACTGGGGATGTGCCTGCAACCAAAGTGCATGCCCTTGTCCAGAATTGAACCTGGTACCCTTGAGTCCACAGGCCAATGCTCTATCCACTGAGCCAAACCAGTTAGGGCTCTAAGTACTTTTTTATGTATCTGTGCATTTATATGAAGATAGTAATGTTTTATAATGAGGAAACTGTGCCATCTTAAGTTTAAGAAATTGCTCAAGACCATACAGCTGAATACAGTGGAGCTGGGATTTGATCCCAGGCAGACCAATTTTAAGTTTATATCTAGAAGGTTTGTGTTGCTATGATATAAATTCCCTCTGACTTCACATCTTCAAAAGAGTACGATATGCCCTAGACAGAAATGTAGATTGGCACTAGAGGCAATAATGATATGTGTGGAAAGAACCTAATTTACCCTTTCCCAGGTGCTTGACGAGATGGTGGTAGCACGGAATCATGATAAACATGAGTCTAAATGTTCCAGGAAGTGACCTGTTAGAGTTATCTGTGGGCCACAACTGAGTAGTGAGTAATAGCATCAGGATGGAACTAACTCAGAAGCAAATGAAAATTCTTCATTTAAATTCTTTTTTCAAACATACTATTAGTAGCTACTTGCCAATGACCAGATTGATACCTGGATTACTACTGTAGCACCTGAGTTGGTATTTAACTTCAATAATAACTCTAGGTATACACAGTATATTCCTATTTCCCAGAAGTCTGGGGGATATCAGAAATACTAGACCTAAGTACTCCTATGACCATTATATTAAGCAGTTGAATCAACAGAAAAATGCTGTGTGACCTCTACAAACACTGAGTGTGCAATTTCAATATAGATTCTGGAAAGTCCTGGGCAACTTTCCAAGGTCAAATAAGACTTAGACATGTGTTTGGTTTTCTGCTAAGTATTGCGGCTTTCTCTGAATTCTTCTTCACATGCTTATTTCACTTCCCAGACTCAGACTGGATAAATATTCCCCAGGGCAAATCATCACCTTCTTCCCAGCCAAGATACTTGAGGGGGACCTTTCAGATCAGAACAGCTGCGGTGCTTTCTTTATTGTTGACTCTCTCTGCCATTAGCTTATGCTGTAGCCTCTTTTCTTCTCTTTTAAGAATTTCCTAGACCATATTCTCACAATAGCACTGCCTTTCTGGATGACCTTCTAACCCAGCTGTCTAATCCAGAAACCCTTTCTTGAGTCATCAGGCAGAAGGAAAACTTCATTCATTTTGTTGATGCTTGTCATCTTGTTTCTTTCACTCAAAATTATTATCTAGCTTCCCTAATTTTTTTTTTGTCACCCTGTGTCATTTCACAGCTTTCTCCTCCAACCAATCAGCAAATTACTTTTCCAAGTGGCATTTCCCACAATGCTCAAATTTCTTTTTCCTGCTTAGAAATTATTATACTAATACTTCATATAAATACTGTCTTGTCACTCAGTTTGCCCCTATTTCCAGGACAGGAAGAGAATTAAAATTGCTAGCAGCAATCACTATTGTCTCTACCGGCATGATTCCCACAGAGATGCTACTTTCTGTGCTGAGAACACACTCCTAGAGCCTTATCCAATCCTCTGGTCCCAACTTCTTCCCGCTCCTCATACATTTTTTTTCAAAAGGTAATTGAAATAGGCTACAGCAAGGACCCCTCCCAATGCCAGTCCCTATCTATTTCAAGGAATAACATTGCAGTATAAGAAGATATTAAGAAAATCTATGTGAAATTTTTGTATAAATTTCATGTCTGTAAAGCAACTCACCTCACTGATATTGCCTGCAATCTTAAAAAGTTAACATACACCACTGGCTGTCAGACCATAATTGCATATAATTAGCAAACTATAACTCTTTCAAAAGATTGCAACTGATTACATAACAAATATGAATCCGGGAATCCAGAATTAACATATCATTCTTAGAATGGTTATTTGAGAATAAGACTGAGCTATAAGAAATATTTCTTTTTCTCTTATTACTTGTGCCTTACCAGTTCTGTATGTAATGTGAAATTTATGAAAACAACAATAAAAACAACTGGGGGTGATGAGGCAATCCTTAGAAATGAAGCTATTTTCAGAAGAAACTGTAAACGTTAAATTACAGTATCTTCAATGATTTTAAAGAGCGTTATCAATGGAGCATAGTGCTTCTTATTTGGGAGAGTTAAATTCCATGTTGAATATTGCAAATGAATAGAAATTGGAGAGTGGTCAGGTCTCTCTTTCAGCCTGTTACTTCCTGTTGAACTCACTCTTTAAAAATGGGTTTGCTTTTTATTTGTTTGTTTGCAAAAGTGGTAGTAAAAAGCAAATAAATTAGTAGGGAAATATCTCTCTGGCAGTCCCCAGAGCAAGGAGAAGGTGCAGGCTTTGGCAAACAGCTGCTGAGTTCCTCAGGCAGCCTGGGTTAGAGATGTAGAGGGGCTGGTTCTTCCTCCTGGAAAACAGTATGTGTCCATTTGAAATCAAACTAACTGCTTCATCCATAATTAACCCCTGGAGAGTTTTGAAGTTTTTAGTCAATCTCTGTGTCTCCCTCTCTCCTCTGTCTCTCCACAATATATAATTTTTTGTTATTATACTTCGTTTAAATAAATGGGTATGTTTCCATCGTCTCTGGCCAGTGGGAACATAAGCACCATAAGTACAAGTATGTAATATGTATTGTTCACTGCATTTCTCTAGCCCAGTACTCAGTAGGTCCATAATAAATATTCATTAAAAAAATACATGCATGAATAAGTGCAAAGGTTTTAAAAGGAGCCTTGCATATGTCTTATGATGGTGGGCTATTAGCATTATTTTTAAATTGGAATATCAATTTGATTAAAAACAATACAAACCCTTATATATGGGAAAGTTGAGGTGTCTCCTTTCCCCATAACAGTATATAGCTTTGGCACAGCCTCTAACTCCCATATATATATATATATATATATATATATATATATATATATATATATATATAGGAGTTATGTATCCTATATAATGAAGAGGTAATATGCAAATTGACTATCACACCCTCATAAGATGGCTGCCTACAACCAGGCTGGCAGGGGTGTTAGTGAGGGACGACCAAACGACTGAACAAGCAGGCTTCCTGGGACAACCAGGCCAGCGGGGGGGGGGGGGGGGGGCGCAGTTGGGGCAACCAGTCTGGTAGGGGGGGCAGTTAGGGGCAACCAAGCCAGCAGAGGGGGGCAGTTGGGGGTGACCAGGCCAGTGGGAGGGGGCAGTTAGGAGCAACCAGGCTGGCAGGGAGGAGGCAGTTGGTGGTGATCTGGATGGCAGAAAGGGGCAGTTAGAGGTGACCAGGCTGGCAGGGGAGCAGTTAGGGGCAATCAGGCCAGCACACAGAGACAATGAGGGGCAATCACGCCAGCAGGGAGGGGCAGTTAGGGGTGACCAGGCAGGCAGGCAGGTGAGCCATTAGGAACCAGTGGTCCAGCATTATGAGAGGGATGTCTGAGGGGTCCTAGATTGGAGAGGGTGCAGGCTGGGCTGAGGGGAGCCCCTCATGCATGAATTTTGTGCGCCTGGCCTCTAGTATGTGTGTGTGTGTGTGTGTGTGTGTGTAAGCTTATATTGTATTTGATTATAATATAATGAAAATTTTTAAACCAGGATAAACAGATCTTATAGAAATTAGGTTCTCTCCTTAAAATAAGGTGGATGAAAGCTCGGATCTGGATCATGTGGTATTCCAAGCAGCAACTGATGCAGATCCAGCTGTGGTATGCAAGAGAGATGCCAAAAAAATCTGCAAAGGCCTGGGCCAAGAGGAGAATACAAAAGAAGCCACAGGTAGCAGCAGCCCATGAATACCTGGCACATTTATCTTGGCTGCCCCACTGACTAAAATAAACATTTTCTCCCTTTGCTCTTTGCCCACATAAAATAACAAGGCATATTTTTTAAAACTCAGTTAAACTACATTATGGCACCCAGACAAGACGAAGGCAACTACAATAAGGGAATATCTGATGTGTTTTGTCAAATTCCTAAATTATAAGGCTAATAAATTAGAGTTTTTAAATCTGTGTAGAAGCTGAAACTTCAATATTGGTACAGGCTGATCTTACAAGTTGTTCCCTACAGAATAGACTTAATACGATGAAACCAAGCGAGGAAATAGAGAGCAAACGCCCACACTTATTTTATTTTTATTGAAAGTAAAAACCACCTGCACACATTTCTGCTCAAAGAAAAATATTCAGTTTCATTTTTCTCTCCCAGATAGAAATGTACTCCACAGAAATGAAACTGCTTCTTTTGTTTCCTGTTCTAGCAGAATTTGATTTGCATATTGTGGGACATGTTAAGGTGATCTCTGTGATTTAGCGAGTTTCTAAAAAGGTAATTTGATCTCAACTTACAGTTTTCTTTATTTTATTTCTAAAATTGAAAGTTGCATACCCTTCTGAGAAGTGAGCCATGAGAGGAAGACATTAGCTTGCCTTGTATTAGATAATAAAAAAGTTCCACAGGGGACGAGTTACATATTATGACATTGTGAATATAAGGCTCATTTGGATTTAATTCATTACTACATCATGTTGCACAGGAAAGCAATTTTTAAGCAATAGAAGTGCACTTCATTTGTAAAGGACCCAGCTATAACACACAATCAGTTATTGAAGACAGAAACTGATTTCCCAAATCAGGCATATAAAATTTAATATATTTGCTCCAGTTATAATGAAAGAAAAGGGAACTTCAATGCCATTTTTTCCCCATGAGAATGACACTTTGTAAAATTTGGAAAGTGCATTTTTGCTTGGGGAGTTGACTACATTTTGATGCCACAATCCAATACGTTGAAGAATTTGATTAAGCAACTTTAAAAAATTATTTGAAATACTTGTTGGACACATAGAATATAATTTCAAATTCTATCCTTCTATAAATGTAATGTTATTACATTAAAATAAGAACTAAAATACATTAATTATTAAAATAAGGTTAAAGTAACTTGACAACCAACTTACATCATACACAAAAATAAATTAAAAATGGATAAAAGACTTGAATGTAAGATGGGAAATCATAAAAAATTTAGATGAAACCATAAGCACCAAAGTAGCAGACATTTGTTATAGTAATGGAAATTAAGGAGAAAATAAACAAATGGGACTATCCTATCTAATAAAGAGGGAATATGCTGACAGTCACGCCCTCACAAAGATGGCGGTGCCCACAGCAAATAAGGAGGGAATATGCTAATTGACTGCCATGCCCTCAAAGATGGCGGCGCCCACAGCCACAAGATGGCGGCGCCCAGTCCCCTCAGCCCTGCCGCGCACTTGCCTTCGGAGTTCCCTAGTCGCCTCAGCCCCCCAGCCACCCAGAGCCAGCCCGAGATGCAGGCAAGCCTCTGATGGCAGCTTCCCAGCCACCCAGGGCTGGCCTGAGGCATAGGTAAGCCTCAAATGGTAGCTGCCTAGCCAACACTCAAGGCACAGACAAGCCTCGAATGGAGGCCCTAGTTGACGCCCTAGCATAGGCCCAAGCCTCAGATGGCAACTGCCCAGCCGATGCATGAGGAGCAGGCAAGCCTCGGATGGTGGCTGCCCAGGCAATGCCCGAGGCACAGGCAAGCCTTGGGTGGTGGCTGCCCAGCCACCCAGGGCCGCCCGAGGCTCAGATAACCAGGGCCAGCCAAGGCTTGCGCTGCCGGCAGTGGCAGCAGCAGAGGTGTGATGGGGGCATCACCTTTCCCTGATCACTAGGTTGCCTCCCACCCCTGAGGGCTCCTGGACTGTAAGAGGGGGCAGGCCAGGCTGAGGGACACCCCTTCCAGTGCATGAATTTTCATGCACCGGGCCTCTGGTATCAAAATAAAAAGCTTCTGCACAGCAAAAGAAACCATCAACAAAACAACAAGCCCACTGCATGGGAAAATATATTTGTCAGTGTTATCTCCGATAAGGGTTTAAGCTCCAAAATTTACAGGGAACTCTTACAACTTAACAAAAGGAAGATAAACAATCCAATCAAAAAATGGGCAAAGGGCCTAACCAGTTTGGCTCAGTGGATAGAGCATCGGCCTGCGAACTGAAAGATCCCAGGTTCGATTCCAGTCGAGGGCATGTACCTTGGTTGCCTGCATATCCCCAGTAGGGGGCGTGCAGGAGTCAGCTGATTGATGTTTCTCTCTCATGGATGTTTCTAACTCTCTATCCCTCTCCCTTCCTCTTTGTAAAAAATCAATAAAATATATTTTTTAAAAAAGAATATTAATTCCATCATTTAAAAAAAAAAAATGGGCAAAGGACCTAAATAAACACTTTTCGAAAGAGGACATACAGAAAGCCAAGAGGCATATGAAAACATGCTCAAAGTTACTACTCATCTGAGAGATGCAAATCAAAACAACAATTAGGTATCATCTCACACCTGCCAGAATGGCTGTCATCAACAAATCAACAAACGACAAGTACTGGAGAGGATGTGGAGAAAAAGGAACCCTCCTTTACTGCTGGTGGGAATGCAGACTGGTGCAGCCACTGTGGAAAGCAGTATGGCATTTCCTCACAAAATTAAAAATGGAACTGCCAGCCCTAGCTGGTTTGGCTCAGTGGATGGAGCATTGTACTGCAGACTGAAGGGTGCCAGGTTCAGTTCCGGTCAAGGGCATGTACCTTGGTTGCGGGCACATCCCCATTTGGGGGCATGCAGAAGGCAGCTGATCGATGTTTCTCTCTCATCAATGTTTCTAACTCTCTATCCTTCTCCCTTCCTCCCTGTAAAAAATCAATAAAATATATTTTTTAAAAATTGAACTGCCCTTTGACCCAGTAATCCCACTTCTAGGAATATATCCCAAGAAACCAGAAACACCAATCAGAAAGGATATATGCATCCCTATGTTTATAGCAGCACAATTGCACAATTTACTATAGCTAAGATTTGAAAGCAGCCGAAGTGCCCATCAGCAGATGAGTGGATTAGAAAAATGTGGTATATCTACTATGCTGCTATAAAATAGAAGGAATTCTTACCATTTGCAACAGCATGGATGGAACTGGAGAGCATTATGCTAAGTGAAATAAGCCAGTCAGTGAAAGATAAATACCACATGATCTCACTCATTTGTGGAATATAAAGAACATTATAAACTGATGAACAAAAATAGATACAGAGGCAAAGAAGCATCAGACTGTCAAACTACATAGGGAAGGCAGGGGAGAGTTGAGGTGGGGTGTGGTTAAGAGATCAACCGAAGGACTTGTATTGCATATAAGCATAACCAATGGCTGCAAAACATTGCGGGGCGGGGGTAAGGGCATGTGCCAGGGGGTAAGGGAGGCCGGGGGAAGGTCAATGGGGAACAAAGGAGACATATGTACTACTATTTGATACCTTTTTACTTTCAGTTTTTTCTTTATAGAAAGAGAATGCCATATAGATTACACAGAATATTATTAAAAACTGGGATATAGTAGATATTTAGCCCATGTTTACACAGGGAAAAGAAAGTCCTTTATCTTTTAAAACAACTTTTTAGTGTGCACTATGAGAATGTAGATAAAATATGTTCAAAAATCATATACCTCATATATATATATATATATATATATATATGACTTTAATTTCAAATTTCAATGATATAGATTAACAACTAGAGTATACTGATGCTCCTAGATTAACAATGGAGTTACATCCAGATAAACCCACTGTATAGTTAAAATATTGTAAATAGAAAATGCATTTAATACACCTAACCTGCTGAGCATCATAGGTTAGTTTAGCCTACATTAAACACACTAAGAACACTTACATTAGCTTACAGTTGAGCAAAATCATCTCACTGCCACTGCTCAGGACCATGGGAGAGTACTGTGCCATATATAGCTAGCCTGGGAAAAGGCTAGCTATATATTCAAAATTTGAAGTATGCTTTCTACTGTATGCATGTTGCTTTTGCACCATCACAAAGACAAAAAATTCTAAGTCAGACCATTGTAAATTGGGGACCATGTGAATATTCTTTTAAAATAAATTATAGGGGAATCTTTCCCCTTCCCCATGTAGGAGTCTGTGCTGTGGGACTCTTCTTCCCCTCCCCATGTGGGAGTCTGTGCTTGTTTCTCAATAAATTTCCACCTTTGCTATAAAAATAAATAAATAAATAAATAAATAAATAAATAAATAAATAAATAAATAAGCTAACAAATAAATAAATGATAATGTGCATGGAAGTGAAGGTTTTATCGATAAGGTCTGTATTATGGGTTTGTTCTATACTGCAGTAAAGATTTACTGGTTGGCCCTAGCTGGTTTGGCTCAGTGGATAGAGCGTCGGCCTTCGGACTGAAAGGTCCTGGGTTCGATTCCGGTCAAGGGCATGTGCCTTGGTTGCGGGC
This sequence comes from Plecotus auritus, assembly GCF_963455305.1. Classification (NCBI taxonomy): domain Eukaryota; kingdom Metazoa; phylum Chordata; class Mammalia; order Chiroptera; family Vespertilionidae; genus Plecotus; species Plecotus auritus. The sequence continues at coordinate 193,008,239 of NC_137771.1, forward strand.
ACATCCCCAGTGGGGGGTGTGCAGGAGGCAGCTGATCAATGTTTCTCTCTCATCGATGTTTCTAACTCTCTCTCCCTCTCCCTTCCTCTCTGTAAAAAATCAATAAAATATATTTAAAAAAAAAAAAAAGATTTACTGGTTGTCTGCATACCATCACTCAAGTACTACTAGTATGTCAGACTCATTGTTTTCTTTCTCTGTTGCAAAGTAGACAGTGATTCATACCAACAAAAAGAGAGAAAACAAAATAGTTGCAAGCTAAGAGTGAGAGAACTCAACTGGTGAAAGATCAGAGAGCATCATGAAGAAGTTAGCACCTGAACCAGGCCTCAAAGGATGCATAGTATCTGAACATGTCAGGATTGAGAAGGTCATTATAGTCAAAGATCCTTCTATAATCAATAGTCATTCATCCTATTAATGGGTGCTACTATGTCTCTGACCAAATGCCTAAGGATTGAAAGGGTCTAACTTCTCATCAGTGAGTTGATCCAGTCAGTTGAGAGAATTAATGTCATACTGCATAACACTGAGAAATCCTAAGTGAAGGAGTTGCTGTATCTAAAATCTAGAGCAAAAAAATACTATGCATAATTAAATAAATCATATCCTATGTATTTCTTTTGTGATTAAATTTATGACAATGTTCACTTGTTATCTGGATAGATCAATAATAGAATAGATAAAACTTCCTTTAGGAACCATCACTCCATTACTGTTAAATTCATTCTGTTATCATTTGCGTATATCGAATTATGTGCAGTTTTGCTATATATTTACATCTTTTTCTCCTATTAAAATGCCAGTTGCTTGATTGTCCGCTTCATTTATCCCAACCTTACTGCTCTCAATCCCTTTATTACTGAAATCAAAGAGGAATAAAAAACATGAAGGGTAGAGAAGACAGAGATAAAAAAAGAAATATATAAGGCAGAGGAGGAACAGAGAGATGGTGACAAAGTATAGCTGAAGACTGGAGAACAGTTGCCAATGGCATCACCATCATCAGGACTTGCATCTGTACAAAAAGATAACAGCAAAAATATATTGCTGTGGTATGTGAGGAAAGAAAAATCGCTTATTTAAAGGAGTCTTTCTCTGTTCTCATAACCATAAAACTGTCCATGTGTCTCCCATAAACTCCACAGCTAGCTTTTCTTTAGGCTGGCTTTTCTCTCATTAAGACCACAAAGAACATGCAGTTGTCAGCTTTCTTGAACAAGAAATTTTAGTCCTTGGTAAAAGAAGTATCATGGTTCTTGAATAGAAGGAAGTAAACTTGAGTGAAAGATGTGGAAAGGGAGGGGTTAAAAGAATAAAGATGATGTGAGCACAGGGTAGACAATGATTCTATAACAAGTGAACAAATCTAGTGTCTGAGTTCAAAGAACAGGGCAGAGAATCCACAGTACTGTTTACTTTCTTATGCCAAGGAATGTTAAAGTAGGGCAGGTGAGCAGAGATTTAATTAAATTTAGATAAAATTATTGTTTTATTTCTAGATAGCTGAAACAGAGAGTTCCTCATTTCAGGCGAGCAACTCAGTTTAAGAAGGATCATAACAATACAGTAGATGCTAACAAGTAAGGTTCTAAGATTTTGGACTCTTTGGCAGGATAGGGTAGCCATTAATCCAGGATTCTTGCTGCCATTAGTTGGCCTGATGGAAAGAGGGGTTTCCCCCTTACAGAGGGGAGAAATCCATTTCTATAATTTAAATAAAACAAATTCCTATTATGGGATCCAGAATGGAGATAACATAGCCATAATCAACACATTATGGCAAGACAAGTCGAATGGCAACTTACCTTAAAGAGAAAGATGAGTTTTTGGAATTGCCTGATATATAGAACCCAATGTGTTTCAATAAAAATGTGCTCATTGGAAAACTCAGGGATGTAGAAGACCAAATACTACTAGTGCTTGTCTTAGGTCCTGACCATAAGAGGCAGTTACTTCTGCCCAAAAAGCAGGTTTATTTTATTCTGGGGTCATTAAAATTCAATCATATGGCTAATGCCTTAGTTTTAATTACAGGTACATCCAGCAGTCTTTGCATCTCAAGTTGGCATACCTGGACTTCTGAGGATGGAGAAAATACACTGCCTCAAGTCTGTTAGTCTTCATAGTACTCATGGTTCTTATTATAAATTAATAAAGCAGCATCATTAATTTGTATTACAATATCATAAATCTGAAAACATAGACCCCACCCCCCTCTGTGAAGAATGTGCCAGTAAGTTATATCTCTTAGCTTACAAGGTTAATCTTACATCATGGCAAAATCACCTGCTCAGTACTCCCTGAAACATCTTTCCAGAAAATGCCTCGCCACCAACATCCATTTCTTTTTTCCTACCTGAAAGTCTTCTTAATATCTTCTGCTTGGATTGTCTTGAGAATCTCTTGATATAACTGATGATCAAGTGTTCCTGAAGATGTACCACTTGAAGGGCAATTTTTATGTGCATAATAGCCTATCAAAATTCCAAAAATAAACAAAATGATCGCTGTACAAAGTATTTTTAAAAGGCGGCAAAAAGTGCAGCGGTTGTTCTTTGGTGCAGATCTAGTATAGCGGGTAGCATAGTCAGATTCTTCTTGAAGTCGCTGAAACCTGCCTTTGGGTGAAGTTGCTGGTTGAATGGAATCAAGATTGAGGTCTGCAGTCTCTGAATTCTCCAGGTTCTGATTCTCTGCACTATCTAGGTGAAACTGGTCAAAACCAGGCTCCTCCAGTTCCTTTTCCATGTCCCACTCTAGGTCAAGGGCAGTGGCTTGAAGGTCATCATTGTCTAAGTACTGTGAATGTCCTGGAGCTCTTTGATCTGCATTGACCTTTTGATAGGCCATCTTCTTACCTGTGAAAACAAGAGAGGTATTGTTTCTTAAAATAAACAATAAAGAAAAACCCCTGTGGTAAAAATAAAACAATCAACAGTATTATGTGTCCATAAAATTTTAGTGATTATAATCCACAGAAATGCATTGTCTCCATGGAAAAATCACACATAAGTTCATTATGTTATGCTATTGATGTTACTATAGGAAAAGAAGATTAAAAATAAAAGCATATGGTACTTGGTAGAAAAACTTATGAGAACACAAAATACACACACACACATACACATACACACATACAAATTAACCTTTGAAGTTCAAGAGAATAAGTCACAATGCACAATGAAGGAAAAATTTATGCTTACTCATTTTCAAAATCACTATTAAGAAAAAACAAGGGCAGAAGCAATAAAACTGCTATTTGGTAGCTGAAGGGGAAAGAAAAAAAGACCTCTGAATGATTTACATTGACAAAGCTGGTATTATATGAAATTGTTCTGCCTATATAGCAACTCTATAGAAATACAAGAAGCAAGATACAGTATATCACATAGTCATGAGTAATCAAAAGGATTAGAGAAATTTAGGGCTACCACAGAAGACCATGATATTCCATGGAGTTATGCAGTTAGTGACATGAATTGGCCTCACTGATTGAAAATTAAATAAAAGTCTGGGATGGCACCTATCCCCCCCAAAACAAACAAACAAACAAACAAAAACACCCTTTGCTAGCCTAGGAGAGTTTGGTTTCATAACCTTGCTACAGAAATGGCAGATGGAGGTTTTCCTCCCTACACAGTTTTGGATGACTTTGTAGTATCCTGCAGAGTGGTATTAGGATAACTAGGCTAATTAACTACAAGTGGTCTTCAGTCTGCATTCAGTAACCCACCTGTGTGTTATGGTTGCAGGTTAAGAGAATTTATAACAAAATTTTCTGTGTATTAGGTATGTCATCCCAGCTGGAATCTAAGATCCCTCACTATGTTTTATGATTTTTCTATGTGCTCCACTGTGGATAAAGAACAGAGCTCACCTGATAACTGATTATCCAATTGCCTAATAGCCAGTGGTTGACAAATAAACTCTAAGGAAAAAGATACAAACAAGGTCTTTATAAAAGGGAGTGGCATGAAGAACAGAATTATGTGTATACACAGCTCCAATCCTGGCTGGCAGGAGCTCATGAATTAAAATATCCTGAATGTTTAAAAAAGTCCAAATATAATTAAATATTAAACTTGACAAAATAAACATTGTAATCCTGACAAGATTCTCATCTACTACCCTATAAACTAGGATGTCTGCTTATCTAGAGTTGAGGGAATAAAGATGAAAATCTAAGGCATGTCAGGTGGTGGGACAGGTCCCTATTGCTCAAGAAAGGAATGCTACATCCAGAGGAACAAATACATAAACAAATAAGTCAAAATATGCAAAATGGAAGGGAGAATCAGGGGTAATTGATTCTACAGAGAATATGAGAAAGGATTTCCCAAGTGGCCTCTAAGGTACTTTTGACAAAAGAGGGGAGGGCATCCCGACAGAAGGAAATATATACGCATGCAGAATAATGAGAATGCATAGTGTGTGGACCACCTGAAAAAAACCAGAGTAGTATGCTATGGCTAAAGATGCAGCACATGAGCCAGAGATTTAGAGAAAAGCTAGGGAAGGTGATCTTGGACAAAAAGTTTTACGTCTTTGCAACACAGGGTATTCCTTTGTGAAATGTGTGTGATAATAATATAAATCTCATAGAGTTGTCATTAGAATTAATGAGACAGTGAACCTAACACATCCATTGAATGCTGCATGGGTCAGAAGGGACATTTCTAGTGTTAGAGAAGGGAGGACTGTCAAGAATTGCTGGAAAGAAATAAAATTACATCAATAATGCAGAAGAAATTATATAATTCTGTAAGACATTATGGAGAAAAGGAGGAGTTTGCATAATATTCATGTACACACACACACACACACATACATATATAATCCTTACTAATAAAAGCCTAAATGGTCATCATGCCATGATGCCCTCACACCATCACAAGATGGCTGCACGCACAATGGGCACGCAGGTGGGCAGGGCTGGGCTTGATGCTGCGTGCACACACAGAGCCTGCCTGGGGGTCCCACCTCGTTCTGACTCCACACGCAAAGCCAGGAGAAGGTGGGTCACCGGGCTCCCCACGTGTCAGGCCTGCCTGGGAGTCCAGGCTCCCCCCGGCTCCACAAGGCAAGACCTGCCTAGGGGTCCAGCGAGGCCTGCCTGGGGTTCTCTTGGCTCTGCACAGTGAGCCCTGCCTGGGGGTCTGGGCTCTGTGCAGCAGGGCTCCCACACTGAGTGCACGAATTTCACGCACTGGGCCTCTAGTAGTATATATATTAATCTTAAGGTTACTGCAGTTTTATAAAAACGTGAGATGGAAAAGTTGGTGGTAAATTTTTGAATACTCCACAATTCAACTTATTTAAACATACATTACAAAATACTGCAATTTCCTAGCACTAGTCATTTTTTTTTCCTATTTGGCTTAAACATCAATAAATTCCTGTTATCTTGACATGATATTATGATATTTACCTCTTTAATAGCTCAGTAAATGTATTATTGACTAATTTACTTAAACACAGTCCCACTATGGCTTTCTAGATTTTTTCTCTAATTTTAATGACTCAAATCTCTTTCTCTTAAAGCGTTTTCAAAAATTGAATTATAGAACATAGTTTATGTTGAAGGAAGACATGACACATAGGAGTTACTACTAAAATATGAGATCTCTAATTCTGACCTCTAATATGACCATTCAAAGTCATTTCTCTACAAATCACTCAGACAACAACTACAGTGATGAGGCAGAGTTTTCATTTCTAGCCTGACAATAGGCATTCCATCACATGTACATCAGCAATTTAACGCTTTTCAAATATCAGACAGAGCCATCAATTAGAATGTAATGCAGATACAGATATTAACTCCTCATTATGATGGATATCGCCTGACATCCTTACTACCACTTTGAACTCATTATGCATTTATAAATTTTCACTAAATTCTATCTTCCAGGAGAGCAGCATCTAGGTCAAAAGTGAATGAAACCACTTGATGTAACAAAATCCAAGTATTTCAGGAAAATTACCAAGGAAATAAGTATCTGATAACATGTACAATAAACTATTTTTTTAAAATATATTTTATTGATATTTTACAGAGAGAAAGGGAGAGGGATAGAGAGCTAGAAACATCGATGAGAGAGAAACATCAATCAGCTGCCTCCTGCACACCTCCCACTGGGGATGTGCCCACAACCAAGGTACATGCCCTTGACCGGAATCGAACCCGGGACCTCTCAGTCCGCAGGCCGACGCTCTATCCACTGAGCCAAACCGGTTTCAGCACAATAAACTATTTTAACTACTTATTAGTTTAAAAATACATATCCACATTTGTTTCCAATTGTCTTGCTTTTAAAGAAAATAGAATAGCTTTTGCAAAAATATAACATAAATCTCTGCCCTCAGAATTTTGTCTCATTAAATCAATCAATCCATCTAAAAATAAAACTGAGTGATAAACTACTAAGCAAATAAAACTTTGATAACATATTCAATTTTGAGTGAGAACAAATTATTCCATAGGTTCCACAAAGAATGTAGCTTTCTTTAAAATACCTGTGTCCTGTGAGAATAGTAAAGTACATATCACATTTCTTTTATCAGAACATTTCCATTCCCAACTGCAATGAAAATATTATAAAAAGAAATCTTCAGCAAAATCAGCATGTCTTAAATATATATGATGCCATTTGACCATATATTTTCTATTACTGATGCACAAGATTCATTTAATTTATACTGTCATAGTACTTTACAGCTACTCCACATGAGTAATTTAAAAAAAGATTTTAGAATCTACCCCATGAATCTTTCTCTAAAAGACGAGTACTTTGGCATAGGGCAGGTCATAGAAACTTGTGGCATTTCATTAAATAGGAATATAACATCCTTATAGTCTACATTGTGCCACTGGTCTTTTCTATAAAGAGCAATTTTTAGGAAAAGTTGAATATATTCTCCATGTTTTCAACACATCTTATTCATTTAGGTTGGATTCCTTCCACCCAGACCCATGCCAAGGGCTGAATTGTTTTTGAAATTCAATATACTAAACGTTTATTTTTTATAGAGAATAGTTCCCCCTTATTTACAGAGGATAGTTCCAAGACACCCAATGGATACCTGAAACCTCAGATAGTATAATACCATATATATATATATATATATATATATATATATATATATATATATATACTGTCTTCATACCTATGATAAAGTTTGATTTATAAATTAGGCACAGTAAGAGGTTAACAACAATAACTAATGATAACATAGAATAATTATAATTATATATATATATATATATATATATATATATATATATACTGTTATAAAAGATACTAGTGGCCCAGTGCACAAAATTCGTGCACATTAAAAGGGGATTAATTAGAGGAAATATTTTAATATTGCTATTTTCCCTTTCTCTATAATAGAAGTGTTAGAGATGAAAGAAAATTATTAAAATGTATGTGAAAATCTTCCTCCTGTCAGAGACTGGGGTGCACCACTGGACCCAGAGTCAAGTCCCTGCCCACCAACATGCGCGTCAAAATCACATGAGACCCAGACCCAGACCAGACTGGTCCCACCCTTGTCAAGCCCGCCGGGTTGGGGGCACAGCCTCAAGTCCCCTGGCCTGGCACTGGGGCTGGGGGTGTGGCCTGAGGTCCCCTGGCCTGGCGCCAAGGCAGGGGGCATGGCCTGAGGTCCCCCAGCCTGGTGCCAGGGTGGGGGGCATGGCCTGAGGTCCACCATCAAGCCCTGCCAGGTGGGGGTCATGGCCTGAGGTCCCCTGTCAAGCCCCACGGGGGCAGGGGAGGTGCAGCCTCAGGTCCCTGCTGATTGCTTGTTAAGGCTCCTTACAGGAACTTGGCCTCCACTGTGGGTGCAGCCATCTTGTGTTATGGAAACCCCGCCTCCGCTGTGGGCACAGCCATCTTTGTGGCGGAGTGACAGTGAATTTGCATATTCCCTCTTTATTATATAGGATGTGAATGTCATCTGTCTCTCAAAAATTTAATTTCTGACAAATTTTCCAAAACATTTCTACCCACAAATTTAGTGCCTTTTCCATCTTAACTAAGTACTTATCATGCACTGTGGTCATTATGTTTGCAGTTTTGAGGTGCAACAGAAAAACTAGCACAGATTTCTTTTTCCTTCTTCACAATGTCACGAATAGAAAATTCATTCTTAATGTAGATCTTAGCAACTTTAGCAGTTACAATTCTCTTTCTTTCCTTAAGTCAAGAACTTTCATAATTTCACTTAAAGGAAGCCCTTGACACCTTCTCTTTGGTATATGCAACTGGCCTGCATCACTACTCTTGCACTTTGGAGCCACTGTTATGTAAAATAAAGGTTACTTGAACACAAGCACTGCAATGCCAGGACAGTCCATCTGATTACTGAGACAGCTACAAAGTGACTAACAGGAGGGAAGCACCTACAGCTTGGGGAGGCTGGACAAAGGCAAGATGCACTCTCAGGAAGGACAAAACAGACAGCATCAGATTTCACCACTCCACTCAGAAAGCCACAGAGTTTAAAACTCATGAATTTTTTATTTCTGAAATTTTTAATTTAATATTTTCAGACCACAGTTGATGACAGTTAACTGAAACCATGGGAAGCAAAACCATGGGTAAGGAAAGACTACTTTATACTTATCCCTTTATAAGGAAATAAGGAAATAAACAAATACTAATTGAAGTAAAAGGCATTTTTTTCTAGGCTATTACAGGCTTAAATCAATGAAAAATAACTTTGTATTCCTACTGAGCATATGATTCATTTAAAATTAAATTGATACTTTGAATGCCTTTTTTCACTATTTTTATTGGGCGAAACAATATAAATTATACAAAAATAAAAGATGAATACTGAAAAAGGCTAACATTTTAATTTGTAAAGTACAATCTCTAGCTGCTGCAGAACAGCTAACACAATGTGGGTTGAGAACCGCTGCTTTAGAGCCTAAGACCAGGGGTCCTCAAACTACGGCCCGCGGGCCACATGCGGCCCACCGAGGACATTTATCCGGCCCGCCGGGTGCCGCTGCCTGTCCTGCTTAGCAGCCGACTCATCCCGGGCCCGCAGTGCGCATAGGAATTTGTTCATAGTTTTTTTGTTTTTTTTTTAAACTATAGTCCGGCCCTCCGACGGTCTGAGGGACAGTGAACTGGCCCCCTGTTTAAAAAGTTTGAGGACCCCTGCCTAAGACCATTGGAAAACACAGATATTTACATTACAATTCATAACAGTAGCAAAATTACAGTTATGAAGTAGCAACGAAAATAATTTTATGGTTGGGGGTCACCACAACATGAAGAACTATATTAAAGGGTTGCTGCATTAGAAAGTTTGAGAACCACTGATCTACACTAATAAAAGAGAAACATGCAAAATGACCATCCCTCCGCTACTCCCACCAGCCAAATTAACCCAACAAAGATGGCGGACACGGAGCTGGAGCAAGCAGGAGGTTTGGGTTGCCCCAGCGACAGAGGAAGCCAAGCTTCCTGCCTGCCCTACCTGCCACTGAAGGAGTGGCTGGGGGCCTGGGTCACCGGGGGCAACCCAGGCTTCCAGCCTGCCCTGGCCTCTGCTCAAGGAGGGGCTGGGGGCCTGGGTTGCCCGGAGGCGTGACCAGCCTGAAAATGGCCCTCAGCCCCTTACTGAGGCTGGCCACAACCCCATGGGGTGAGGGTCCCTGCTGGGGGGCTTGGCCAGCCTGCAAACAGCCATCAGCCCCTCACCCAGTTTGGCCAGGCACCCCAGTGGGACCCCCAACCTGAAGCAGCTGTGGACAACCTGAAAACAGCCCTCAGCCCCTCACCCAGGCTGGCCAGGCACCCCAGCAGGAACCCCCCACCCTGAAGGGGGTGTGGCCAGCTTGAAAACAGCCCTCAGCCCCTCACCCAGGCTGGCCATGCCCCCCCAGCGGGGACTCTCACCCCATGGGGGTGTGGGCTGCCTACAAACGACCACACGCCCCTTGCCCAGGCTGCCCCACGCCCCAAGGGAACCCCCACCCTGATCTGGGACACCCTTCAGGGCAAACCACCCGGCCCCCACCAGTGCACCAGGCCTCTATCTATACTAATAAAAGGGTAATATGCTAATTAGACTGGGAGACCTTCCGAGAAATTCTTCCGGACAAAGCCATGGTGGTGGGGCCGAGGTAGAGGTGGTTAGAGGCCAAGAGGTGAGGGCAGTTGTGGGTGATCAGGCCAGTTGGGGGGGGGGTGTTGGGGGTGATCAGGCTAGTGGGGGGGGGCAGTTGGAGGTGAGCAGACCAGCGGGGGGGTAGTTGGGGGTGAGCAGGCTGTCAGTGGGGGGCAGTTGGGGGCAAGCAGGCCAGTGGGGAGGGAGGGTGGGGGCAAGCAGGCCAGCAGGGGGGGGGGCAGTTGTGGGTGAGCACACTGGCACAGGGGGCAGTTTGGGGTGATCAGGTTGGCGGGGGGCTGTTGGGAGTGAGCAGGCCAGCAGGCAGAGTGGTTAGGAGCAATCAGGCAGGCAGACAGGTGAGCAGTTAGGAGTCAGCAGTCCCGGATTGTGAGAGGGATGTCCAACTGCTGGTTTAGGCCTGATCCCTGTAAACCAGCAGTAGGACATCCTTTGAGGGCTCCCAGATTGGAAAGGGTGCAGGCCAGGCTGAGGGACCCCACCCCCCTGCCCATGCACGAATTTTGTGCACTTGGCCACTAGTGAGTTATAAATGTTTGTTGTAGAAAGACATGTTTGTCATAAGTGGTTGACTTGATTCATTGACTATGATTGATACCAATAGGGTTTTAACTCAAACAGTGTAGATCTTACTAAAATTAGGAATACATCTAAAGACTTTCCTACTAAACAATTCATTTTATAAGTAAAATAAATAAATGGATCTGGTAGATTAACTTTAAAACATAAGGCAGGTTCTCAATTTCCTATGACACTTCTACGATTGAATCTTCATTGTACTATGGAAAAAATATTCGTATAGCATTTCCTAAAGCTTTGAATGTCAACTCATTTGCTGGTTTGAGCAGATTGATTTGAGGCAAATGCTTTCTTAGAAATGTCAGTGCATCATCGAAAGGTATTCATTATGCACCTTCATGTACTGTACTTTAGATGCTGTACCAGTGAACTATATAAGTGCCCAGAGTAATTTTTAAATCTAAATTTGACTATTTCTTATAGCCTAAAAAGGGTTGACATACATTTTTCAGTATGAACCTAGTTTGTACAAATAAAGCCCATATTTGTGGAATCCATTTCTGTTGTTGAATGCTTTAATGGCCTCAATTTGAAAGCAGGGCAAAAGATAAAACTATAAAAACAGTAATTCAGAAGACTCTATTCCCTGACTTAATTTTCCAGTATAATGAGATTTTTTTCCATCTGGTTTTGTGAAATGGCCCTGGCAATTGCTATAGTGTCTGTAAATGCATTAAGAATTTCTTATTTAATTGCAATGCTGTGTGTCAACTGCATACAAGAAATGAAAATAATTATTTGTTGTTCATGCTTCACTAATTGAAATTAGAGTGTATATAAAGTAAAGGGAACCTATTATTTGTGCTTCATTTTTAGAAAAAAAAATAGACAAATCCTACTCTTAAATTCAATAGTACATTGAATTTAGCAAATAATAAAGCTGGAGAGTATAAAACTCACTTTACTCTGGGGCCGGAGTTACCTTGATTCTAAATGATATGTAAAAGGGTACCCTTATAGCATGCCAAATTAATGAGCTATAAATTGCAAAATGCAGTCAAAAACCATTTGAGGGAAAATTATTTTATGAAATCCAGCAGGTTTGTGTAAATTTGTTTTATATTGCTTGCATATGTATGACCACCTGGCCAGTTCCCTGAGTGGGCCGCCTTTCTTTAGGTACCTGTGTGCAATTGCAATTACTGTGTGTAACGCGCTCTAACTGAATCGTTAATTGGGCCCACCTGGGTTCCTGTATTTATGGTAATGTTTTTCAATATTAGAATGATATATTTTAATTTATGATTTGGCAAACAGAAGAATTAATTTTAATGAACTAAAACAATAGAGTATACTCTGTGTTTCCTGATCAGGTAGTTTGAACATTTAGTGTTATTCAGAGTATGTATCATTCAAGTTGAAGTCTCACCAATATCTACTTTGGGATGTGCAAACAGGTCCGGTTCCTGCATGGACTCCCTTCCTGGTCCTTTTGATGTTTTGATTCTACCTAGATCCTAGAATACCTCTTTTTTTTTTTTTTGGGGGGGGGGGGTGTCTGGTCATCATTTCCATTTATAGTAAAATCTGTAGAAGTACTATATTTATCTACTTCTACAGTATTTACATCCTTCCCACCTTCAGAGTATTTGAAGTGGTTTATGTTTGAAATGCACACACATGAGATAAATGAAACCACGCAAAAAAAAATAAATAAATAAAATAAAGAGCGGAGTAGAGAAAAATTCTGATAGTCCAGCTAAAGGAAGCCACTATAACCAAGTTTTCATGCAGTTCTGGATTTCTCTGAAGTCAGGGCATCTGCAGGGTCTTCTCACATTCCATCAGCCTTTGCCTGATCTCACTTGCTAATGTATAAGGCTGTTAGTCTCAGCTGAAGAGTTTGCCTTTAATTCTATTTTTTCTAAGTTATCTCTCTTTGTAGTCACAGATTTCCATGTTGGGAAGAAACTTTTCTCTATCCAGTCAGAGAAATCTATGAGTCTCCCTTATTGTTTCTTACACTTAGATTTGGATACATAAAAGTAACAGCATTCCCATGTTATGTTATCCAGAATTATATGCTAATAGATAATTTATTGAACCCTTAAAATGAGGCAGGATCCACTATAAGGCTTGGGCTTTACTTACATTATGTCATATAATCAAATAATCTTACGTGTTAGGTACTAGTATTATTCCCATTTTACAGATGAGGTGTCTGAGGCTTACAGGTTAAGTCATTTCCCTAAGTTCTCACAGCTAGTAAGTGCAAGCCGCTGGAGTATCACAACTGACCTGTCAAATTCCCAAACGTTTTAAAAATTATAACCCTCAGACTCTTTAAAAGTCCCCAGGCTGGCAGGATGTTAACAAATTCAGAGATCTTATTGGCTTATTTATCCCCAGTTCTGTCACAAATGTGACCACAAGCACTGGAGTCTCTTCCTTTCAATCTGAAAGTTCCTATCTTGATGTTTAGATGTCTAAGGGCTGCTCTGGCTCCAGGACCTCGGGGATCCTGTTGTTTGCTCTCCACAGAGCCCTGGCAGGCATCACTGCTTCCCAGCACTGTGGTGTTGAATAAGGGCCACTTGCTTCCAAGTACATTGCTGTGAGGAAAAGACCACAGCCTCTACATTAGATCTCTTCTTAGCAACACTGGCAACATTTCTCTTTTCTCCCACTGCTAAGGGGACAAACAACAAAACAACTCTGCTTAGAACTTGAAAGCTACTGTTCACATTCGACCTGCTTCTGACCTGTTTTCAGCTATTAAAACTATTTGGTCCATCCTGTTCTTCTTCCTACTATGTGTGCTTTACTCTGGCCTGAGAGGGCTTTGAGGGTGTCAAGAGTTAACACATCAATACAAACACCACTTGGCTCTTTGAGAGCCTTCTGCCAGGAGAAACCTCTTAGCTTGGTAGAGACACTGCAATTTTCAATCCTTTCAGCCCGCATGAATGAACTTAAATTGCTGCTTTTTGACTATGGCGTTTGGATTTCCAGGAATAGATGAAGCTTTTATCTACTAAGCACTCCATTTTTCACATTTTTTTCAAAGGTACTTTAATAGTAACTTTTTAAGTATCTTTACACTTTGTAGTATCAACAGGTTTCTACAAACTGGAGGGGCTTTATTCTAGAATTCACATTGCTGTTGCAGAAAGACTATTGCAGGCCCAGAGTGGTAACCCAATGAATGCACCAGATCTCTGCTTTTCATTTTATGAAATCCCCATTTTCATAAATCCCCATTTGACTTTAGGGTGTTATTACAGAGACGTGTTGATATATCACAATGCTGAGATTAACTGGTGGGAAGGAAAGCAGCCCATACATGTTGGTACAATATGTTTATGTCCATTCAAAATTTAGTTAGGAAGAAAATATGTATCATATGAACCACCTCAATTTTACACTTGGTAAAAGGTCCAAAAGGTAAGATACAAATGTAAAAAATTTACCATTCAAACTGTTAGGCCATGAGCTGAAGAAAATTAAAATTGGTAATTTAACTCAAAAGCCAATTAAAGAAATTCATTATAGTTAACAGCATGATATGCTCCTTATAAGACAAAAATTATATACATATATATATACACACATATATATATATATATATATATATATATATATATATATATTCGCTTAATTTGGGGGCTAAAATCATTTAAGTGAATTATTATGTTTTCCTAAATAATAGGAATATATTAATGGTAAGAAAACTAAGAATTGTGCAGTTTTATATTGACAACTGATGACAAAATCAAGATTGAAATACTATCAAGAACTATCTCAAGCAACAACAAAAAAAGAGAAATAAATTCCCCAAGATTTCGCTATTTTTTCTTACTTTTAAATGGCATAATAAAAAATACACACATATTTGAAGCTAAACAAAAATTTTCTTCTAGGCTCCCTGCTGATACAAAAATGAAATTATGTCTAAAAATAAAGGTGATAGAACATTCTTTTAAAGTAGGAAATTCAAATTATTTCTATAAGTGACCTTTCCTTATGTATGATAGTGCTAGAAACTGTTAACATTTTCAATAAAAGAGAATGTATTAAATAAGAAAAACAGGATGAAAAATATTATAGCAATATATTACATTTGTATGACAGTTTGACATTGAAACATTAAATTTATTAAAAATTTACATACATGTAAATTAATATTAATAGTTTTGAGTAAATTTAAGGCATCTAAACAATTTACCAAAAGCTAGACTGGGTACTGCTTATGTCATTTATATTTTATTTATGACCAAGAATATTATAAAAAATGAAAGAACTCCAATGGCACATAAAAGTGGTGCTGATATGAAATTAAATGTCAGGCAAAAGGCAAGAAAATGCAATATTCACAAAGACATTAAATGTAAAACATTTAACAGAACTTTTAATAATTGACACCATTGAAAGGTAGTTTATAATAATACATACAAAATGTTTAAGTTCACCTATCATTTCAATTTTTAATGTCAAATATTATTACTTTACCAACATGAATTTTAGTTTCTTTTCTCATTTATTTTTTTTTCTTCCCATAATACATCCTTTATCTTCTCTTTATATTTTTGGTCTCACTTAAGGCTTTCCCATTATTTCATCTTTACTTTTCTACTCTTACTTATTTCATTATTGATGTCCCATAAATTCATTGAAAAATAATTAAAAAAAAACTGGCTAAAAACATTCATTTTATTCTTCTATTGTGAATGTTATATCTTAAACGGTAAGGAATCAGTGGATTTTTAAAATTTGAAATGACCTAATGACCAAACCAAGACTTATGTTTTGCCCATTCCAAATATGACAAATCTTGAGTCTTCAAAATAATAGTAAAATTCGACTAACCCCTAACCTGCTGCTGTGAGTTCTCTTCTCTGACACGCTGTATGAAGAACTAAAGACCATTCTCCCTATCATTTCTTCAAAGGCTCCCTTCAGCTATTGTGACTGGTGAGATGTTTCATTCCGATCATCCTCTACAGCTATCACCTGTATATAGTCCCCAAACAAAATCTCTATATCTCAGTCATACCTTAGGAACCAAAGCACTCTTTTTCTTTCCTTTCTTTATTATTATTTCCAATCCTGTAAAGTGTGGAATTCTCTCATGGTTTCCTGGGTAATTTAAAGCACTTGAGAGCCCAACATAATAGAAATATTATAGTTTCCACCTCAAAAGGAGCATGTCTTTAATGATATAGAAAACCAAAATTAAGTTAAGGAAATAGGAACACACGTTGCAACACAAGTTGTAAATAATAGATAACCTTGACTCATTTAATTTAGCTAAAGTGTATAGTATTAGGGGAAAACAGCACATTTATGTACCACTATGTGCCCTCTGCTTATATTAATTCATTTAATCACTGGAAAGACACCATCAAGTTACCATTTTGTCCTCCTGGTTTTACAGAGAAGGACAAAGAAGTGGAAGCTCCTTGCTCCGGATCACACAGGATTTAAATCCAGGCAGTGTGGATCCAGAATTTGTGTTGTTATCCAGTCTGCTGTGTTGAGAGAAAATTTGATTTTCCCACAATAAAGGCATTTTTCTGTAATCTCCATCCCTATGTAGCTTCCTTAGAGTCTTTTAGAGGAAAAGGGAGCAGAAGTGAATACCTCACACATTCACACATAGATATAACCCGCCACTCTCTGGCCACAATAAACTCCCTTGTGGCTTCCTCAAATATACTTTACATCCAGCTTGATAGCTACTGGCTGCATAGGCTTGTAATTTTAATCAATTTTTAATTTTTAATTTTCAATAGACTTTTTCTCTTTGGTCTGCTCCCAAGAAATATTATTCATATTTTTATTACCCACTATTTTTAAAATACTTCTTTGCCCATGCAAATGTTTGTTGGACTAAATTCATAATTTTGACAACCTTTGAATAATTAACAATGTCTTCACATTTATATCTATGGTTTGTCAGGTCTACATACATATCCTAAGAGCAATCATTTAACTTAAATATGCTAACTCGTAAAGTAACAGATTGAATGATAGTGCGACATTCATTTCCTAAAGTGTCTTATGAGAACTGTAGTTAAGGATGAATAAATTTCACAAAGAAAGAATCCTTGGAGCCCTGAGCACAAAGAAGTCCAACTACCCTGTTGGAGAGACCATGTGGAGAGGCACTGAGACCATATGGAGAAGAAGCTGAGCCCAGTCATCTAAACCCAAATGCCAATCATGTGAGACCAGACCAGCCACCAACTGATTTCCACTGAGTGATAAGCATGTGCAACAAAGGAACTGGCCCACTGACACCTGCCCGTTTTCCTGATTAGATAATGAAACATAGTAAAATGGTGCTGTTTAAAACCACGAAAGTTGGTAGTAAATAACCAGAATACCATTTTTTCAAAAATACTGTCACTTGATGGATTAAAAGCCTATGAGGTCTTTTATTCTTCACTAACATGGCACTTCCCATTCTCATCTCCAAGGCTATAAATGGGACCTTGGTGCCCTGGCCTGAACTTCCATTCTGACCCTTCACTGTGTTCCCTGCTGCCAAGCACACATGGCACATGCTCTTCCTCTGCATGGTATGTCCTCAGGTTCAGACTCCTGATTGTACTTAATTTGTCTCCTTATCTTTCATCTTCGTAGCCTAGCTCAGTATCTGGAACTTTGTAACTGCTTAAAAAAATAATAGTTCCAGCCCAGCCAGCGTGGCTCAGTGGTTGAGTGTCCACCTATGAATCAGGAAATCAAGGTTCAGTTCCCAGTCAAGTCAGGGCACATGCCCAGGTTGCAAGCTTGATCCCCAGTGGGGGGCATGTAGGAGGCAGCTGCTGCTGATGGTACTACCACAACCATTTATTTGAACTGAAAATGAGATTAACGCTTCTGTGTCTCAGTAACTACTTCATCTTTTTCTATTTTTGCTTCCTTCTGCAGCTAGAGATAATGCAGTGGCTCTGGGCTAGCTTTTAATATTAAATTAGACCTAACCAGTCCATCCTTAGATCAGAACCCCTGCAGAGACCCCTATTTCTCACTAAATGGAGAGACCCGGCAAATTTTTCTAAGATGGAAACAAACCGATAGTGTCATGTCATTATCCACAAAGAGGCTTCTTGCAAATAGATCAGTTTCCCACTTACTTCTAAAGTCCAAGTTATAATGTTTCTCTCTCTCTCTCTCTCTCTCTCTCTCTCTCTCTCTCTCTCTCTCTCTCTCCCTCTCTGAAATAAATAAAACATGTATTAAAAATAGGCTCCAAATAGATATGGCATATTGAAGAGTATAGAATTTAGGGTAAAATAATTGCAATTTTATCAGCAACATGTATTATAGCAATTACTTCAGCCTGTTCAGACTTTAAAAGAGGATGTAATGTCTATCCTATGTTCTTTTAAGAGTTAGTTGATGAATGGAGTTAAACATTGTAACTAAAGGCAGTTGATAAACTATAAAACCCAATATAACTGCCACTGTTTTTAAAATTATAAACTATTAGGAATCAAGAGAAGTAGATCTGAAGTTTGAATGCCCAGTTACTAGCTATGAACCCCACGGCAAAATCACTTTTTTCTTCATAGGTAAAACCAAATTTGTGTATGTGAAAACCAAATGAAATCCTTCATGAATGTATGTTTTAAGTTCTAATGATTCATTCTACATAATTAATGAAAGATAAATGACAAATAAAGTGATTAATACTAATTAAACTAATCTCTCACATGTATACCCAGCCACCTCAAATCCTGAAAATTCTTGATCTGGAAAGGGAAAACCACAAGTGGATTCACATGCCCATGAGGTTGGAATGAAAGGGTGAGATGGGAGACTTCTGAGTTGTGTGTGAAATGTGAAGACTGTGTCCGGGGGAATGGGGCACACAGGAGCAGGAGAAGGAAGGAGGCAGCCTCTGGATCATTGACCTCTGGAAAATCCATCCCAGAATCACCCACTCTGAATCCTTCGGACACATTATAAAGTCATTTACATATAGCGTTCAGAACCAAAGTGTGTTATGTGGACATATGCAGAGTTGAAAACAAAATCAGGCTCTGCATCTTGAAGGGGAAAATGGGAAGAGATCTTTGGGAGATCAATACAACTCCCCTCCTGCACCTAATGTATTTGGAAAGGAACCTATCCAGAAAAATCCATTTAGCTATGCCCAGAATGGTCAAGACTGACTCTGAAGAGATTGAAGTGCCTCAGCCCATCTGCTGATGATATTTATTGCTTCTTGGCACCTTCTTGAAGCCTCTGTAAAAGAAAGCCATCCTTCTTATTTATAGGGCAAAAACAGATGGTGCTCCAGCAGGTAATTATTTAATTAAGTGGCTCCTAAAGCATGAACAAATTGTTCCAAAGAAAAGAGGAAAAAAAAAGTTTAATCCTCACCCAAGGAGTGAGGATACATTTTCCATTGATTTTTAGAGAGAATGGAAGGGAGGGAGGAGTGGAAGAGAGAGAGAGAGAGAAGAGAGGAAAAACATTGACAGAGACACATTGATTGGTTGCCTCCCATTCCATACCCAGTGGGGCAGGGATGGAACCTGCAACCGAGAGAGGTACAGACTCTTGACTGGGAATCAAACCTGAGACGCTTTGGTCCACACGGATGCTCTAACCACTGAGAAAAAACAGTCGGGGAAAATATTTTTATTTATTCTTTAAAAATAGGGAGGTAAGAAAAAACTATATCAAGTTTGACTTTCTTAATGCAACAAAATTAGGGTTTACTAAATCATCTGTTCTTAAAACAAATCACCTCTCCCTTTCCCCCTCCCTCCTAAATTACAATAAAAATTGCCAGAAATAACATTGATGTTCATCAGGTTTCATTTTTCATCTCTGAGACATAAGTTCAAGCTAAAAATGAAACATGTTTTTATAAAGGTGCAATCAGATATTCTTGGAAACGGACTAATTTTATGATATTCAAGTTAAGTTGCATAACACACATTATGGACTCAAGAAAGAAATAGTAAACTACATATTTAACATGCAGATTCTAATAATTAAAAACAAAGTCTTCCATTCCTGTTAAAGCCAGGAGGCCTGTTATAAAAACCTTGGTGACACATGAATTAAACATGTCATAACAGTAAAAACAATAACAATTTTGCAACACAATACAGTAAAAAACATCATTCACTTGGGTTTAAAAGAGAAGCAGGCATGAATCCCAATGCTGCCACTTACTGATTAAGACAGGATATTAATTTTTCTAAGATTCTGCTTTTTAGACTGTAGATATTGACACACACATATCACAGTTATGGGGGGTCACTGTGAGACTTTGATGAATAAATTGTAAGCACTTAGTGCAGTTCTTAAGACAGAGCAAACATCTATAAGTGGCTGTCAATCATCATCTCTAAGATGAATTAGGTAACAAGAATATAAGTATTGGAACTAGCCTATATAATAAAAGACCAGCAACCAAACTGTGGAACGACCAGAATGACCAGAACTACCAGTCAATCAGTCACTATGACACACACTGACCACCAGGGGGCAGGTGCTCAGCACAGGAGCTGGTCCCTGGTAGTCAGTGCACTCCCACAGTGGGAGCAACCGCTCAGAGGATGGGTTCACAGCCACTTGGCTGACCGGGATGAGCAGCTGCTCCCACAGCGGGAGCAGCCGCTTGGCTGACCAGCTGACTGGCTAACCAGGATGAGCGGCACTCCCACAGCGGGCCAATACCTGCAGGCCATGCCCCCACCAGAGCACAAACCCCGTGCACCGGGCCTCTAGTGAAAATATAAACCAAATTACTATATAACAAAGTGCTTTAAGTAAATTACAATCTATCAGCAAAGATAAAACTAATTTATATATACACTTGAAGCTTAATTAAAAAGTAAAGTGTGAGATCTAAGATAAGAATTTAGGAAAGGTGAAATTAAGCAGGGTTTCAGTGAGAACTCAAGCTGTGCCTTGAAAAATGGATAGGGCTTAAGAATGAAGAAGTCACTTGACGAAATAATGAAGATGAACTCAAGCAGGAAGTTGAGAATTAGTATCTGCATGAAGGAGTCAAAGCAAGGTTACTCTCTTAATTGAGACAAAGGTACATACTGGGGCATGGTAAAAAAATATGTTTAGATTGATGGAATTGGAAGGGATATATATATATATATATATATATATATATATATATATATATATGAAACAGGCCATACATATATATATATATATATATACACACACACACACATACACACACACACACGCACACACACTGAGTGGCCAGATTATTATAATCTCTGAATGCATAATAATCTGGCCACTCAGTGTATATCCTATATAATAAAAGGCTAATGTGCAAATTGTCCCCTCAACCAGGAGTTCGACCAGCTGGCAGGCCGGCCAACCACCCATGTCCCCTACCGCTGGCCAGGCTGGCCAGACCCCACCCATGCACGAATTCATGCACTGGGCCTCTAGTATGTATATATATATACTGGGCCTCTAGTATGTGTGTATATATATATATATATATATATATATATATATATATACATATACATATATATATATATATATATATATGTATGTGTATATATATATGTGTGTGTGTATATGTGTGTGTATATATATATTTTAGAGGCCCAGTGCACAAAATTCGTGCATGGGAAGGGGGTCCCCTCAGCTCAGCCTGCACTCTCTCCAATCTGGGACCCCTCACAACCTCTGGCTCCTAACCGCTCACCTGCCTGCCAACCTGATCCCCCTAACTGCTCTCCTTGGACAGCCTGTTTGCCCTAACTACTCTACCCTGCCAGCCTGATCCCCCTAACTGCTCTCCCCTGACAGCCTATTCACCCTAACTGCTCTCCCTGCCTGCCTGATCGCCTCTAACCTCCTCTGCCTCGGCCCTGCCAACATGGCTTTGTCCGGAAGGTAATCCAGAAGATGTTCAGTCTAATTAGCATATTACCATTTTATTAGTATAGGTATATGATTACTGCAGGTTCTTCTAGTATAAAGACACCATGAGAAAAAATAAAATGTTATTACAAAAATCATAAGGAAGAGAAAATACCTTTCCAGTACTCTACATACTTATTGAAAAAAAAAATATGTGTAAATGGACCTATGCATTTCAAACCAATGTTGTTTAAGGGTGAACTGCTTAAGCAGATGCTGCTAACTTTGGGAGAGTACAGACTTTGTGGGATCCCTCGGAGGATGTCTGACTGCCGGTTTAGGCCCAATCCCGGAGGGTTCCTGGCAGTCGGACATCCCTCTTGCAATCCGGGACCACTGGTTCCTAACCACTTGCCTGCCTGCCTGATCGCCCCTAACCACTCTGCCTGCCTGCCTGATTACTCCTAACCACCTCTGCCTCAGACCCCACAACCATGGCTTTGTCTGGAAGGTCGGCCGGAAGGACATCCGGAATGATGTCCAGAAGGTCGTTCGTCTGTCTGGTCTATTTAGCATATTATGCTTTTATTATTATAGATACTCTAGTCATCTTACGGGTACAGTGGACCCCCACCAACTTGGAAACTTAAGAGTTAAATTAAGGTACATATAGAAACCTAAAAACTATTTTGATGGCATAATTTCTACTTTAAGAATTTAAGAGCTTAAAGAAAAACCAGGTTATAGTAACCATAAAACACAGAGAAATAACCTCTTAATAATTATTATAAAGAGAATCTAAATTTTTCTAGGATATGCAAAACACTGCCTTCAGAATATAACAACTCTTATATTCACTAAAAACAAATCCTTAAAGACAGTAAGCTAAATAAGAAAAATATCAATAGTATCCTACACCATTTAAGGGAAGAATAAGTTATTTTGGTGTTGGCTCTTTTACCTCCTTGGCTTCATCAGGGATCTCTTCTCTAGAGACTCGGAAAGACTCTTGCTTATTCATTTTGCTTTCCAGAAAAGAAATGTTGGGCAAAAGTACACTGGACCTTAAGTATATAGAAAAGATGCATATAGAAAGTCACTTTCCCTAGCCTGTTACTTGTTCCAAAGTTTCAAAAACTCTCTTTGACTTGGAGTTGTTGACTTCAACATCCCACCTCCCCCTTCAGACATTTAGCATAATCTGGATGCTTATATGCAAAAACATTTCAGAAAATGTCTTTTTAAAAATATATTTCAGGCCCAGTGTATTTTTGCCCAACATTTCTGTATCTCAATACTGTATTGCAAAAAGCACAAGTACAAAAAGAAAAATGATAAATTGTACTTCATCAAATCACCTTTGTACTTCCAAGAAAGTAAAAAAATGAATCACAGAATGAAAGGAAATATTTGCAAGCCATATGTGATAAGGTACATTAGCTAGCATATATAAAGAACACAATTTGATTATAAAAAGTCCATTAAATGGCATACTTCAAATGGGTGCATTTTACGATATACTAGTGGCCCAGTGCATGAAATTTGTGCATGGAGGTGGGGTTACCTCAGTCCAGCCTGCACCCTCTCCAATCAGGGACCACCTGGGGGATGTCTGACTGCCGGTTTAGGCCCTATCCCACCAGCAGTCAGACATCCCCCTTGCAATCTGGGACCACTGGCTCCTAACTGCTCACCTGCCTGCCTGCCTGATCTCCCCTAACTGCCTCTGCCTGCCTGCTTTATTGCCCCTAACCCCTCTGCCTGACTGCCTGATCACCCCTAACCTCTCTGCCTGGCTGCCTGATCACCCCCAACTACCCTCCCCTGCCGGCCTGATCTCACCCCCAACTACTTTCCCCTGCCAGCCTGGTTGCCCCCAACTGCCCTCCCCTGCCGGCCTGATTTCACCCCTAACTGCCCTCCTCTGCCAGCCAATTTGGTTCTGATTGGTCGGTTTCTATGCCAGTCAGCATCAAAAGCTCTGCTTTCTAGGCAGCCATTGGCTCCTCACAGTTGACCCAGATTTGGTTCTGATTGGTCGGTTTCTATGCCAGTCAGCATCTCTGGGCCTGTCAAAGGGGCCTAATCAGAAAGGCGGGGCTGATCAGCAGTCCTGGTGGGGGCCTGGAGAGAAATTGAGGTGTGGCTGCTGGCCACACCCAGAGAGAAAGAGAGAGGCAAGTGCTGATCAACAGCTGATTCAGAGGCTATGGATCAGACCCTGCTTTTCTCTTCAGGCTTCTCTCCAGGCCTGATTCACAGCCCCCTCAGCAGTCAGTATTGGGTCACCCCACCTGCAGCCACAGCAGCCAGTGCTGGGTCACCACAGCAACCCGCTCATTGTGGATGTGATGCACCCAGGGTTTTTATATATTAGGATAATTTATATTGCAATGAAACCTATTTAAAAGAAGAGTTTATTGTAAACTCCTATCATTCTTCCTCTGCCTTTTGCTGCACCTTTCTTTCATAAACCCCAGCCAAAATGCCTTCATTTTATAAAATTGTTCCCAGTAAGGGTTCAGGTGTTCTATACAGGCCTGAGGAAAAAAGATGCCAAAATGTATACAGAAGTAAAACTATATATTCCATACATGAACCAGGGAAAGTTTCAAGGAAAGAAATGTTTTGCCTTCAAGATTTGTTGTCCATTGGTAAGGTTCAGGATTCCACCCTTTCCTATCCACATACTCATGTTTGCTCATAAAATAAACATGCACATCTATACTATTATTTGTTTATTTGTTGTGAAAACTAAAGCCTCTTCCTAGCTATAAGATGTTAGCATCAGAAACATTTTTTTTTAAAAGAGCAAATATTAGTAAATATTCCTGTGCCAGAGAATTGGAACGCTTAAATTAAATTTATAATAATATTACTAAATAAAGGACAATCCTTATCCACATGCTTAATAATGCTATTAGAGTGGTAAATATATAGAAAAGCTCAAATTTATTACATTTTTTAATGTTTTAAATGCCTTCTTGACACCTTTAGGAATAAGAATCAGTTAAAAATATCCCATTGTCTGTGATTCTTTTCTGTAACTACCCATTCAAATTAGAAAGGACAATTCTTATTTTAGAAATGTAAATTCTGGATCATCTAAATGGGAAAATGCTGGGTGCTGCAGATGTTTTGTCTACCTCCACAGCATACATTATTGTTTTCCTTTCTGCTTTGCTTTTCCTTGCAGACACAGAACATTAAACAAACAAACAAAACAAAAAACACACCAAAAGTCACTTTGATATAGAAACAACCATATTTCCAATGTTTTACACATCTAAGCTCAAATGTTAAATAAACTGTGAAAATTAATGTTCTTTTTAGTTTCTTAAAACATTTCAAAGAGTTGAGTCTGGACTTGAGAAAACACTAAAGAACAGATCTTAATAATTCCATTTAACTCCACAGTACATCTGCCATTTGAAAACATTTTTTTTCTTCTGAACACAGCTTAATGAACCTTTAATTTACCTCCATTCAGTATCCACTGAGGGTAGTTAAAAGACAAAGTCTTAAGTCGATGCACTTAATTACAGTCATCATATGTTATTATGTACTGTTATATAACACCATATGCCAATTATCATGGGACTTTAATAGATACTGAATAATTACCACATACATATCCCTTGCACTAGTGAGGTACATTGGAACAATATCTTTGAAAATAAAGAGTACTTTTAAAAATTATTTGCATTTGAGACATTGACTTTATAGGTATCAAAGCTAAATATTATATTAAATAGTGCTGTGACAATTATTCCCTAAATATGTCTAGATATTACACTACTAGAGGCCCAGTACATAAAATTCGTGCACAGGGGGAGAGGGGTCCCCTCAGCCCAGCCTGGACCCTCTCCAATCCGGGACCTCTCGGGGGATGTCTGACTGCTGGTTTAGGCCCTAAACCGGCAGACGGACATCCCTCTCACAATCCTGGACTGCAGGCTCCTAATTGCTCACCTGCCTGCCTGCCTGATCGCCCCTAACTGCCCCCCACTGCCAGCCTGATCACACCTAACCGCCTCTGCGTGCTAGCCTGATTGCCCCTAACTGCCCTCCCCCTGCCGACCTGGTTGCCCCCAACTGCCCCCCTGCCATCCCAGTCGCCCCTTAGTGCCCCCCCTGCCAACCTGGTTGTCCCCAACTTCCCCCCTCTGCCGGCCTGGTCGCCCCACGCAGTCTGCTGTTTGGTTGTTACTGTGAGGGTGTCATGACCAATTTGCATATTACCCTTTTATTAGTATAGATGTTTCAACTTATAACCAGAACCTCTAAACAAAACAAACTTACTGCATTTAGACATCTAAACACATCCAGAATCTAAAGTACTAGTAAATTATTTTAATATTTTATTTAATGTATTTAATATTTATTTTAACATTTTACTGTCATGAAGATTAGGCAAAAAATTCAGGATATGCCTGATATTTACTTGTAGAATTTCAGAGGACTTTTGTCATTCACCCAGTTCACTGTCCCACTTTTGACACTAACCCAGATTCACGGTGCTCTCTCCGCTGTGTTTATTAGTCCTCTTAATGCTGCTTCCAGCCATAATTAGTTTATATTTTACATTTCTATCAGAGTTGTTTTTTGAAATTAAGCATATTTGTATGTGTGTGTTTTCACTGCCCTTCTGGAGAACTTTTTTTAGTAAAACTTACTTTTTCATGAAATACAACATTCAGCATGTGTAGGTCCCAACCTAACTTTCATGTCTCTTCTAATCATTTGTTATAACATTGTTGGCTTGTAAACTGGTCCCAGTGTGTGGAGGGCAAGAAAGATGGAAAAAGGGGGCTGACCACTCCATATTGGTAGATAAGAAAGGAAACTTACATATGAAGCTTCTCGTGGGTGAATGCAAGATGAGTAGAGTAGATCTCCCCATCCAACTGCCAGACCTCATATTTATTTAGAGGCCTTAACTGGGTTCAGTCACTTATGCCATCCAGATGGTCTCAGGTCTCAACAACATACAGCTCTCTCAAGGCTGCATTCCTGAAAATGGATCCCACTGTGGGACCAGTGGGCAGAACATGCATTCCAAGGACTGGGAGGGAATAAGCTTCCAATTGCCCAGGCCCATTTTTCTCTCAAAGACCTCCTTGAATAGACAATTTACATGTACATAATGAGCACCTGTGCACCCATTACTCAGCTAAGAAATTTATTTTATTTATTCTGAAACATTTACTCCACACACACACATTTCAATATCTTTAAATACATAGTGTTTATGATCACCCTAGGTTAGGTGGCACTTGTTACATATTTATACTTGTTGTGAAGTGCTAACTTGATTATTATTCCAGACCTGACTAGACAAGTGCAGACCCTCTATGTTTCAACTTACTAAGCCTTTTAAGGATCGTTTTAGAAAAAAAACTGAAGTCCTGGTCATTGTTGAAAACCCTCCATTAATACCTGTGCGTGTGTTCTGGGATATGCCAGCATCAAAAGTTGCAGAATGGATATCAATGGCTTGGAATAAAGTCCCAGAGACAACAATGGAGCATTCATTTAATGAATATAGTATTACCACTTCCCTTAATGTCACAGAGAGTCAAAAGAGATTTGATGAGTCATCTTCTGAATGTAAAATGTTTTAGAAATAGCTTATTTATTTTGTTTGTATTTTCTTTTTGATATAGAAATATATCCCAAGAAACTAGAAATACCAATCAGAAAGGATATATGCACCCTTATGTTCATAGCAGTACAATTCACCATAGCTAAGATTTGGAAACAGCCTAAGTGCCCATCAGCAGATGAGTGGATTAAAAACCTGTGGTACATCTACACAATGGAATACTATGCTGCAGTAAAAAAGAAGGAATTCTTACCATTTGCAACAGCATAGATGGACCCGGAGAGAATATGCTAAGTGAAATAAGCCAGTCAGAGAAAGATAAGTATCACATGATCTCACTCATTTGTGGAATATAATGAGCAACATAAATTGATGAACAAAAACAGATCTAGAGACAGAGAAGCATTGATCAGACTGTCAAACCTCAGAGGGAAGGTAGGGGACAGTGGGGGTAAGGGGGAGAGATCAACCAAAGGATGCATGCATATAAGCCTAACCAATGGACATAAACACCAAGGGGGTGAGGGCATGAGTGGGGGCTGGGGAGGCAATGGGGGGATAAAGACACATATGTAATACCTTAATCAACAACAACAAAAAAATAATGATATATAAAATTAATGTAAAGAGGCCTAAACGTCTTCTTTTAATATGTTAAAAATTACAATTCTATTTTTTCTTTTTTATAAATATATGAAATAATAATGCATCTTGCAATGTTTCAGTGACATAAACAATTTGATAGCTTCACCATTTATGTTTTTGATGAGTTTCTTAATCACTTTGAAGTTCAATTTCTTCATCTGAAAATTGGTAATTATAATAGAACTCAGCTAATATGGTTATTATGAGGATAATAATAATGGACTCAGAACAATGTTTGACATATAATAAATGTTCAATAAGTTATTTATCTCTGTCTTATCAATTGTTTTATATATAGTTGGTTATATATCTCTATTCATTCATATCATAAATACTTCTGTCTTCTCACACTCTCCCTTCCTTTCCCTCCTCTTCTTTGTCTCCCTCTTGTTTTTCTTCAATTATGGAATAAATATATAAAGAATTCAAAAGAATAATCATAAAAACATTTTAAGCAACAAAGACTGAATTTATTGAGTGAAAAGAGAAAAAGATGATAGCATTATCCCAAATGCCAGATTTCCCCAACTTCAATGGGTATAAATGGATGGTATTTAACAGATACTGCAAATCTGGCTTTAGAAATATTTATATTCAATAAAGAATATACCTCCCTAAATATACCTTACATATCACCAGTTATGTGCTTGCATTTTAAAAGCTTTGATTAGCATTATGCTACATTGCTTTATCTTTGAGAGATGTGAGCTAAAAGTTAAACACAATTTAGCATTAATTATAAAAAAAACTAGTCATATCTATTTCATCTTGTTTTTCATTGCATTTCCTAAAAATTTAATTTTTATAAGTTTATTAACTAACTTCATAAATGGTTATTAACCATCTACTATGGGCTTCCAGGTAGTCTAGACACAGGGGATGGAGCAGTGAAAAAAAAAAAAAAGCCAGCCCAAATCCCTGCCTTCATGAAACATACTTCTAGTGGAATGAGAAAACCAACAACCAAAAATAAATAAATAAATGTATCTACTATGTGAGATGGTGTATAGTGGGGAAAAAAACCCTAAACAGAGGTAGGAAGTGGGCATATAGAGGAAAGAGAGAAGACTTACAGATTTAAGATGCCTTAACTTAGCTTGGTTTTTCATAACTATCATTCCATCCCAATCGCCATCTTATATGAGAAAGATGTCTATTAATAATAAGTATTCAATGGCATAATAACCACTGCTTTCCATTCGATTCTCTCCTTGAGGAACAGTGAACATAAATACTGAAATTTAGCTGTAGGTCAAGCAGGCCATCCAGGATGTATTTGAAATCAAATCATAGAACTGACTTCAAATACATTCTTCACGATGCTTTGGAATAAATAAGAATAAAATTCATGCCACTAACAAAGTTAAAAAAAAAAAAAAAAAAAAAAAAAAAAGCACTCGGACATTTTCACTTTCATTCAGACAAGTAATTGTGTTAGTACAATGAGCCTGGGAAAAAGTCTCCTGTCTGATGCTCCAGGTAACCGTGGTAGCCTCTCTTTAGAGCTATTGAATTACACTGTCCGTATAACTACCTTGGACATGACTTAGGATGATGATTTTGAAGGGGAATATAGAACTGCTCTGTATCCCCATGACTCGTCACAAAGCTGTAAGATCACCACTCTTGCAATCACTTCTTTGTTACAGGACCAAGTAAGTCTTTTTCAAGGTAACTCTACAAATAAGTATGATAAACTTTGATCCTGTTTAACCCTTTCTAATATAAAACATACAGAACTAATTTAGGCCAGGGAGACATTACTGGTCAAATAGTGTCTCTTCAATAACTGAGGATTAGAGGCAACTGTGCTATTCACTTTACAAGTTTGGCCTCAAAAAGTCTTCAATGGTATTTTTAAAAAATTACTGAGTGCCAACAAGGATGTGAAGAAGCTGGCAGTCTCAAAACACTGGTGCTAGGAATACGAATGAGCACAGCACTTTTAGAAAACAATTTAAATAGCTTTATCAAAGGTATTAAAATGTTTATATCCACAGTCTACCTCTTATAATCTAGCCTGAGGAATTAAAGGGAAATGGAACAAAAATACAGGAGGTAGGCAAAAGTAGATCGGTAGTTGTGAGTACGTGGAACATAGAGTTTATTTGGTAATATTATTTCTTAATTGTTGTATTATTTTCCACTAGAGGCCCAGTGCACAAATTCCTGCACAGGTGGGGTCACTCCACCTGGTCGGTGATTGGGGACCATCGGAGCCATCTGGCCCAGTCCCCATCGGAGTTCATCGGGGTCGGTGGCCAGGGAAGGGAAGCAGGAGGGACTGCGGGAGGGTTCCAGGGCATGTCCAGCCCCGTCTCGCCCAGTCCAGATCAGCCAGACCCCAGCAGCAAGCTAACTTACAAGTGGGAGCATCTGCCCCCTGGTAGTCGTGGAAACCCTTTGCAGACTCCATGGGTGTCTTTACTTCACTGCAGTTCAGATTACCCGGACATAAGGAGAGACACCCTTATTATCAGGTAACACCATCATGTTAAGACCCCTGCTGAGCCTACTGCAGCGGTTTTAAATAGGCCAGGGGTTTCCCTATATGGTTTTGCTCAGTGGATAGAGCTGTAGCCTGCAGACTGAAGGGTCCTGGGTTTGATTCCAGTCAAGGGCACTTTCCTGGGCTGTGGGCTCAATCCCCAGGAGGGGGCGAGCAGGAGGCAGCAGATAGATTCTCTCTCATTATTGATGTTTCTATCTCTCTCTCCCTCTCCCTTCCTCTCAGAAATCAATAAAAATATTTTAACAAAAATAAATAGGCCATAGCCGAAACCGGTTTGGCTCAGTGGATAGAGCGTCGGCCTGCGGACTGAAAGGTCCCGGGTTCGATTCCAGTCAAGGGCATGTACCTTGGTTGCGGGCACATCCCCAGTGGGAGGTGTGCAGGAGGCAGCTGATCAATGTTTCTCTCATCGATGTTTCTAGCTCTCTATCTCTCTCCCTTCCTCTCTGTGAAAAATCAATAAAATATATTTTAAAAAAAATAAAAAATAAAAAGGCCATGAATCAAATGTCGCTGCTCTCCATCCATCCAGTCCCCTCACACCCTCTTTTGTCTTCGCCACCCCCTGCCCCCCCACACACACACTCTGCCAGGGTCTGTAAAATGGGGGGTCGGGATTTCTACTTCAACTAAGGGAAACTCCTCTGCAAGGGCCCCTCCTTCCCCGCCCATCTCTGTCCCCAGTCCTGTGGGGTCTCTCCCTCCCTCCCCTCCATCTAACTTGGCTCTGCCCCCTCATCCTGCGACCTCCTGTCTGCAGTCTCCCCCTTTCTCCTCCAGGGGCAGAGCTCCCCAAAGGCTGTGTGGGGCGGGGTGGGGCGGGGCTGTGGGGGGTGGGCGAGGCAGTGTGGGTGGGGCTGTGCGGTGGTGCTGAGCTGTGCGGGGCGAGCCCAGGCGGGGCTCCAGAGGAGAGCTGGGGTGATGGGTCATGGGGAGGAGGCACCAGGCTCCTCAGAAGCCCCCACCCAGCAGTTTTTCTAGGCCACTGCACAGCTGTCATCCTCCGCCCCCTCGCTGCCTCCCACTTCCTTTCAAGTTTTGGACTTGGTTTCTCTGACTCAGCCCCGCCCCTCTCTCTGTTGCGTCCAGTCCCGGGAGCGGAAGGCCACCCCTTGGCCTTGGGCAGGTAGACCCGTCCCCCCGTAATGGTGCTACCACCTCTCCTGGAGTAGTTAGTGAAACTTAACAAATAAAAAAAAGCAGCTCTGAAGATTATAAATTGCACACTGAGAATGCCACAGGCTGTGGAGGGCTGTGCAGTCCATGGCTCTTGGATCACGCTAGCAGCCTTGGTCCCTCCTGACTCCTGCCCCCACCCGACTCTGTCTGGGGCATGGGCCAAACCCTGGCAGCTTCCTGAGGTCTCTTACCTCACACCTCACTTTCCAGTCCAGCCCACCAGAGCCCACAGCAAGCTAACCTACCAGTTGGAGCATCTGCCCTCTGGTGGCCGGAGCGTGTCATAGCAACTGGTCAAGCAGTCAAACTCCCAGTGGAACTCCAGTCAAGGGGACAACTTGCATATTGGGCATTTATTATATAGGATAGGAACAATTGTAAATCTACTTTTGCCCACCCCTTACACACATAAAACTGTCATTGCCTTATTTATAAAGAAGTAGAATGACTTGTTTTGTTGCTTCTTTAAACCTCTATTTACCTTTCCAATTTTCAATAACTAACATACTAGTACATGCTATAATTGTAATCAGTACCAAGAAAGGCCATTGGGAATTTTCCCATGATACACGTGATAATGATCATTGAAGTAGTGATATTTGTCCAAGATGGATAGACCATCCTCCTTTTTAAGTTGCAAAGCTAACTCAGACAATAATAGAGAACCAAAAAAAGGGATAAGATTCTTTCCAAAGATTTTTAGCATGACCATTTTGTTTTAGACATGCCCAGATAAAGTGATATGGCCACAAATGTTGATATCCAATTATTGCCACTTAATAAAGTTAACTATTATTGAATGTTTATAGCATGCCTTTAATCTCATTTAAACCCTTTGAAATAGGCTCTTCACTGATCTTCATTTTCAAATGAGAAAACCAAGACTTTGAAAGGTTAGGTCACTAGCCCATGGTCACAGTTGTTAATGGCAGAATGAGAACACAGGTTCACATAATTTCCCAGTTCCTAACCACAATGCTATGCTGTCACCATTGGTGTAAAAGTTCTAGAACACTCTCCTTGACTGGCAGTTGAAGTAAATTCTCCATGGTAAACTCAACAGCCTATGTTGATGTTGTAGCTTTTACACTGTGACCATATTTTTTGGAATCTATGTGCCTACATGGGCTGATGAGTTCAAGTATTCTTATAGGGACACAAATACAGAATGCATGAGTAGAAATAGTCCTGGAAAAGACAGAATTTACAACTGTTAACACCACACAGGTGAAAACATAGCACTGATATGAAAAATATCAGAAAGTTTTTGCTGAAACATTGTGAGAACCAGACTCAAGAAATTACCTTGGACTTGAGTAGTTATTTCATCTCTTTTCATATTTTGCAGTGCTCAAATTTTCCTATCCTTTTAATGGTTTGTTTCTGTTTCTCTTCTTTTTCTTCCAACTGTTATACTAATCTCATTTCTTCAAATATAAGCCTTTGCCAAAATGTTGCTATCAGGAATTGGTAGCTGTGTACAGTTGGCCTGATGACACACTGTAGTCACCAGACACAATAATTAATTAGTGAATGTGTATACACACATAGCAAATCTGACAAGCCTGTTTGGCATGAGACACAGCTAAAATATTTTCATCTTTGTATGCAGGAGTGTGATAAATGTGTTAATATTCCCTAGAGATATTAAGTATAATACATGTAAATATTTACAAATATGTAATATATATATACATTTCTATGTAATATATGTAAATATGAACATTGATTTTATAAGAAAAATTATATTGCACAAATGAGAGATACAAAAAGAGAAAAGATTACTTTATTATTAATTCATAGACAGACATAGATTGAGACAATATTACTAAAGTGGCCTTTAAAAAGCAAACTATCTGATTTTATTTCTGAAAATAAATGTAGAAATTATGATACATAATGCCAGTGTTTGTAAGGGTTTAGCCAATTGCAGAATTTAAAATGGAGTTGGGAGCATTATTAACACTAATAACACGAATACATGTCAGACTCGCTCTATGGCATTAATTAGTCTGTGGCAGCATTCTCAACCTTTTTCATCTCATGGTGCACATAAACTCATTACTAAAATCCTGCAGCACACCAAACAATAGATTATATTTTTGCTGATCTGACAAAAATAATAGTATCATTTTGATTAATTTATACCAGATGGCTATTGTTGTGTTGGCTGTTGTCATTTTTTATTTGACCATCTGAGAAAAAAGAGGTCAGGGCCCCTGACTAAGTAGTCAGGATATCATGTTTTAAAAATTCTTGCAACACACCAGTTGAAAATCACCATGGTACTAAGGAGGAACTTTAAAAGGCACTTACACTTATTTAGAACATGAGAGATTGTAAATTTGTGTATTGGTCCCTGTGATGCATAAATAGCACCACAGTGACCCAAGAGGTGTTTCCATCCTAAAATTGTTGTGACATCAAAAGAAGCCAGCTAAGTTCTCAGCATGGGCATGTTTCAGACTTTAGACACATGTTTTTATCCACTGACACAGCAATCTTCTTCGGTGCCCTTTGTTTCATGACACTGACATTGTATACCTTCTTAAACAAAGTCTAGAACAATGGTTCAGCATGAATCACACATTCCTAACAGGGTAGTAGGGCTATAGGAATAACTATTTAATCCTGCATATAATACATATTATACTATTAGTATGTATAGTATATATTTACATTTCAAATAAGTATAAGTGACATTTGGATTACTAAATACATCTTTACTTTAAACCAATTCTTAATTCATAGTAGCTCTGTATCATACACCTTCTCAATCAGCAAATATTAAAAGGCCACCTTTAACAATATGGGCCTATAACCAATATTTTATATTAAAAAGAGTATTCATTATTGAAATATTTGAGATTTACTGTACTAAAGCATATATTTTTGGGGGGAACTCAATCTAAACACCTTAGGCTAAATGAATGCACTACACTTTAATAATTATAATAAGATCATCAATTTTAAAAAGCCAGCTACTTGGCTTCATCAATGAACTGAAGCAACGTAGAAAATTATGATGGCTTATCAGTTCAAGACACTTTAAGACAAGTCCAGTGGCTATAAAATTAATTTTTAATGATTCCTACACCATCTGGGAGATTCTCATTATGTATAATAAAAGCTAACCTAATAGTGTTTTAAAATTCCTCATTTCACCTAATCACCACAGAGGTCTAATAATTTTGTGTTCAGGTCCTAATGTTAAATTATTCATTTGGGTAGGATTATATAAAATGTTTAAGATAATATTTTGAAAACATATAGATTTAAATCTTGTTGTAATCAAGTTTTTGATAGCTCTCCTCCCCTCCAAATAATTAAAGCATATGTGGCATATGGACAATTTAGCCAACAAAATTTGCTGGCAATTTTCTTAATGGCAGGGACCCATGCTTACAGTTTTACATGGGTGATACCAAGTGCACTCTTTTCTAATGGCATTCTAATGATAATTTTTCTGTATCCAGTGAATGGTTATTGATTGTACTAAAATATAATTAGGACAGTATTTATAAACTAACACATCATAACTCTACCTTCAAGACTATTTTCTTCATCAGTTTTCCCTTTCAGTTCAAGCACTAGAGCTACCTCTCTTTGATGCTACATTTTCACTTCATTACCAAGTAGTCTTGATAACAAATGGATTACACATGGAGTCTGCCCTCAGTCACAGAGAACTCCTGAGAACCATCCTTGCAAGTCTGACAGAAGCAAGACGGGCAGGAAGAACTTAGTCTCCCACAACCTTCCCAAATGTCTGCATTGTGAGATGTTTTGTTTTTACTTCCATTATGGTTTTGAATATTACTTATTTAAGAGTAAGTTCTAAAGTTTCTTTTAATATGAAACTTCTATTTCTGTAATTGTTTACATATTTCGAGCTTTTTTAAAAAATCAATCCTTGAGAATTAGGAGTGAAAGTATGCATTTTACAAGGTGAAAATATCAGCACATTTTTATCAAGAACTGTCAGCACGCTTCTATCAAGATTTTACTTTTTTCCATAACAGCAGTCAGCAAGACAACAGTCCTATAAGACTGTGCCCTAAATTCAGACATTAACAACTGAGGATTAAGTGTTGACTGTTGCTTAGGTTACCAGAGTTTAAAAATGAAATATAAATATATCAGATGGGCCTCAATATCCACAAAAATGTACAGGATACTAGCCAAATTGTTTTTGATTCTTTGTTAAATGGCAACATAGGTTTCATTCAGGAGGACTTATGGCTCTGTTTTGGGTTGACACTAGATTGCCTAGAGACATGTGCTCATGCAATATCTTTTTTTTTTTTTTTAATATATTTTATTGATTTCTTACAGAGAGGAAGGGAGAGGGATAGAGAGTTAGAAATATCAATGAGAGAGAAACATCGATCAGCTGCCTCCTGCACACCCCACACTGGGGATGTGCCCGCAACCAAGGTACATGCCCTTGACCGGAATCGAACCTGGGACCCTTCAGTCTGCAGGCTGACGCTCTATCCACTGAGCCAAACCGGTTTCGGCATCATGCAATATCTTACTTGTTCTTTTTAAAAATATATTTCTACTAGAGGCCTGGTGCATGAAATTCTTGCACAAGTGCGGTCTCTAGGCCTGGCCAACGATCGAAGCGCTAGCGTCTGGCATGGAAGGGCAGGTCCCAGCTGACCTCTGGGCCTGGGCAGCACCTGGGCACCCGAGCCCCCATGCACCCACCTCCACCTGAGTCATCAGGCCCCCACCGGGCTCCCTCAGCACGTGGGAGCTGGGTGGCGGCCCCACCTCCCGCCGCCACCAATAGTCGCCATCTGTGGGACAATCTACAGGGTGATTGGGCCCCACTCTCACACGCCTTGGCCTGGCACCACCCATTCACCTCCTGCACCATCCCACTGTGGTCCCGCTCTCATCGGGACCCATCAGGGCCAGCAGCGCCTCCACTGCCGCCTGCTGCCAGTGCTGCATCACTGATGCCTGTCATGTTCTGCGCTGCCCCCTAGTGGTCAGCGCACGTCATAGTGAGTGGTTGAATTCTTGGTCAAACTCTCAGTCGAGGGGACAATTTGAATATTAGACTTTTATTATATAGGACTAGAGGCCCGGTGCACTAAAATCCGTGCACT
This sequence comes from Plecotus auritus, assembly GCF_963455305.1. Lineage (NCBI taxonomy): Eukaryota > Metazoa > Chordata > Mammalia > Chiroptera > Vespertilionidae > Plecotus > Plecotus auritus. Next base: position 193,044,843 of record NC_137771.1, read on the forward strand.
AGGGGCAGGGGTCCCTCAGTCTGGCCTACACCCTCTCGCAGTCCAGGAGCCCTCGGGGGATGTTAGCCTGATGTCTAAGCTGCAGTCTGGCCTCCCTTTGCAGGAGGCAACCCACAGGCCAATCAGGGAACAGTGCAGGCCAGCAAGCGGCCGGCCCCACCCCCCACTGCCCCTCTGCCACCACCAGTCGCCACTGCCTCCCCCCAACTGCGATCCCCTCCCTCTGCCTGCTGGCACCTGCATTGGCTGGCCTGGCACCGCCCACTTGCCGGCCCCCGCCCCCCACCCCCCACCAGCCTGGCATTCCACCTTCGGTCAATTTGCATATTAGGCTTTTATTATATAGGATTGATTTCAGAGAGGAAGAGAAAAGGAGAGAGACAGAAACATCAATGATGAGAGAGAATCATTGATTGGCTACTTCCTGCAAACCACCCATTAGGGATCAAGGCAACAACACAAGCATGTTCCCTGATCAGGAATTGAACCATGACCTCCTGGTTCATAGGTTGCTGTTCAACCACTGAACCACACTGGCTGAGCAAGATCTCTTACTTGTTTTTAAAAGATGGTAGTAGCCAGGTACTGAAAAGCCTGACTAGGTCTTTACCAGGGTCATTCATTAAGAATAAACTAGAATGGATACACTTCCTTCCTGTTAGAATAAACTATAAACTCAAGGGTCTGTTCTCTAAACAAGCATTTATTAACAGTATCTTCCAGGCCCTAACCGGTTTGGCTCAGTGGATAGAGTGTCGGCCTGCAGACTGAAGGGTCCCAGGTTCGATTCCAGTCAAGGGCATGTACCTTTGTTGCGGGCACATCCCCAGTAGGGGGTGTGCAAGATGCAGCTGATTGATGTTTCTCTCTCATCGATGTTTCTAACTATCCCTCTCCCTTCCTCTCTGTAAAAAATCAATAAAATATATTTAAAACAAACAAACAAAAAAAACACACCAATATCTTCCAGGATATGTCCAAACTAACCAAGGAACAATTCTGCCTCACAGAAAACCAGTCAGAGTGAAAAGGATAGTCTTACATCAGCCTACAACTCTGGCTATCAATTTCAGTGTGTGAATTTTTTCCCCACATCACCAAGCAATTCTCAGAAACCAGCTGGGTGCCCTACAATTCAACTCAATTCTGACACTCTGTACCCAGAGATAGTGTCAGACCCCACAGGTAGGGGCTCAGTACTTTAGGACTACCCCTCACTGCAGACTGATCACCTTGAGTCAGACTGACTGAGGTTCCAAGGACCCCTTCCTTGAGCTCTTTAATTTGGTAGAGCAGCTCACAGAACTCAGAAAAACATTTCACTCACTATATTACTTAAGAGGATATGTCTCAGGGAACAGCCAGATGGAGGAGACATATTGGGCAAAGTATGGGGAAAAACTTGGCGTTTCCATACCCTCTCCAGAGAGTGCAGCTCTCCCAAATCTCCATGTGCTCACTTACCTGGAAGCTCTCCAAACCCCATCCTCATCTGTTTTTAAGGAGGCCTCACTACATAGGCAGGATTGATTAACTCATTGGCTATTGGTGGATTGAACTCAACTTCCAGCCCTTCTCCCCTCCCAGAGCTCAGGGCCCTGGGACTGAAAGTTGCCACCTTCTAAACACACCTCTGGGTCTCCTAGCAACCAGCCCCCTCCCCGCCCCCCCCCCACCTTCCCTAGGTGAGATCTAAAGGTCATCTCATTAACATAACAAAAGACACCTTTATAACTTAGGAAATTCAAGGAATTCAGAAGCACTGTGCCAGGAAAAATGAATAAAGACTGAGTATATATTCCTCATTATAAATCACACAACCGCCTCAAATGGTTTTCTCTCTTTTTCAGTTATAACTACTATTGGTTGTTCCTACTGCTCTACATACATGTACTGACCATTTACTTTGTTCCCTGTAAGCCACTAAATATAACACAGAAGAGACAGACAATTCTACCCTCATGGGACTTCCAAACTAGTGCGAAATTTAGAGGAATAACTACATATAGCACAGCATGATGGTGATATGGTTGTGCAGGGAGGTGTGAGAGAACTCAGGAGAGCAGTGTAACCCACATTTAAAGGATCAGAAAAGACTCCTCAGAGAAGACAAAAGTTAAATCAAACTGCTTCTCTCCTCATGGTGGCTGCAAAGTCACTCTCTATGAAAACTGTGTTTACTTGTACTGTAAATACCCTCTTATCAACCTCTCCTCCCATAAGCCCAGTGCTAGACAGTGGTAGAATAGCCGTCCTGTTTCAGCCATTAAAAGGTGGCTGCATTCCAGAATCTCCACTTGCTCTCTGGAGTGCAGTGAATATAGAGGCTCAAGGAGCTAACTGGTTGAATCTCCAAGCACATTCTATTACACTGTTACCTTTGTATATGCCTTTCTTTTTTTTTTTAATATATTTTATTGATTTTTTACAGAGAGGAAGGGAGAGGGATAGAGAGTTGGAAACATTGATGAGAGAGAAACATCGATGAGCTGCCTCCTGCACACCCACTACTGGGGATGTGCCCGCAACCAAGGCACATGCCCTTGACCGGAATCGAACCTGGGACCCTTAAGTCCACAGGCCGACGCTCTATCCACTGAGCCAAACCGATTAGGGCTGTATATGCCTTTCTGTCTTTCTTGATTCATCTCCCTATTTTTCTGTTGTTCTCTGATACATAGAAACTTACATAACTATATTTATATTTAGCTTTCAAATTACTTTACATTATTGATAAATAGGGGGAGTTTTTCTCTGGTTCAGGGAATATGGTTTATAACTGCATTTCCTGAATATGCTTTTGAAGCACCTAGCCACTTCTGACTTTATGTCTTTTTGTCTCTATGACCTTTGACAAGGATTGCGGCCAGCTGCATTGGAAGAGCTTGCCATATGTTCAAATCTGTATTCTGACACCTGCTCTTACATTCCTTGTTTCAAACATGCACATGTGTCTAAAATGATTTGAATTGCACAGCCTCGGTTCTCATCTCTAGTGACGGGGATGGATTTGGTAGGCAAGCATCCTTTTGAACTGGGATTACCCACACCTCATGTGTCATTTTGGAATGTTTCAATGAATATCATTGAATCTGATCACAAAAATGTAACAGAAGTATATCCATTTGTAAATTCTATGTAGATTCACTCAGATTTTTTTTTACTCTAATGTCAGGCATTAATATTTTTAAAGCAAGATTACAAGGCTCAGTGGAATATTGAAATTGATATTGTTAGCATTCTGGGGAATTTATAGTAAGACTTTAGCAAGGGAATCCTCACAACAATAGCTCTAGGTCGTTCAGAACCTCCTGCATGTGAATCCTGAGGGCAGTACAGTGCCCTGTGAGTAAGTAAATTACATAAGATATCCATAGCAATACCCCAGTCAGGTTTCAAACTCAGCTCTGACATCAAAATCACTTGATTTTCCAAGACTCCTAGCTGCCTTTCTAATGCTCTCCCTTCATGTTAAATGCTGGTTAGGTGATTTATAGTTTTATTATCACTTCTTACTCCAATATGTAATGTTAATATATATTACTAGGGACCCAGTGCGTGAAATCACACGAGACCCAGAACCCAGAGTCCCATGGCTCGGCGGGACCCAGAAAGAGTCCTGTGGCCACTGCCACCGCCCTGGCAGGACCCAGAAACCCACCCACACCTCCAGTCAAGTCCTCCAGAGTCAAGTCCCAGCCCACCCTCTGCGTGCCTCGCAGTGCACGCAGCCCCGCCCACCCCGTGCAGGCAGCCTCCTGTGACTGGTTGTTATGGCTTGATGGTGTAATGACCACAGGCTTTTTATATAATAGATAATTGTTGAACTGTGTATTATACATTATATTCATAAATTAACAAAGGCCTTTTTGTATACTTAAAGCTGAGCCAATTTAGTTTGAATTTTACAAACACAAGTACATACCATGAAAGATTAATATGCAAAATTTTCATTGGCCCTCCACTCCTGTCCTTCTTACTCTATACCCAGAGAAGCTACCTGAGTGAGCTACAAGCCGCCTTGACCTTTGGCTTTTAGTTGTATTTGGCTGATGCAAGGTAACAGTGGGAGATCACTAGGCAGGAAGAGAGTGATATCAGAATATTTCTCCCTCAGCTTCCTCCCTTCTAGGTCACAGGGAGTTGGCTCTGTCCTTTGACAGCTCCTTCCATAAGGTCCTCCACACAGCTCTCTCCTTTCTGACTACTGTTCCACTTTCCCCTTGCCCTCCAGGCAAAAGGCAGTGAAAGCTCTCTTATCCCTAGCCTTGGGACATTTTCCCTAGACCAGCTGACCTCTTTACCCCTGTTTCTTGATTGATATAATTGAAAATAAAGGACATATTCTGGATTTGGCACTTAGAGAAGTAAAAATGAACAACATAATTTAATTTATTTATTTTGTGGAACAGAAACTACGTTGTTTGAGCTTGGTTTTAATTTTAATTTTTATTATTTTTATTTTCCCCAAGTTTAACTATTTCCCTCATGACATATCTTTACCCCAAACCCAACAACAATGCCATCTTCCCAACACAACTCCATAACCTGATTGGTTATGAGTTCCTGTCTCTCTAGAGAAAGTCCATGTGAGATTCAGACAACTTCAGGGTGAAGATGCCCAAGACAAATTTCTCAGGTGATCCTAGTTCCTGGGCATACAGGATTTCTGAACTTCATGCTGCTTTAGCATCCAAGAAACGTTCACTATTAAATGATAGCTGAGCTACTGAGCTATCACACAGTAACTCAGAATATTATGAAAACATTTGGATTGCTCCTAAGTTAAAATTTTCTAAAGTGGTGTCATTATAAAATTTACCAATTTTGATAAATTTGATTATAGTTGTATAATATAGATGGTCTTATTTTGGAGTTGTTTGTTTTAAAATGCAGAGGAGCTGGAGGAACACACTCTACAAACAGTTTACTTTAACTTTATTACTCCACTCATTACCTCCTTTCCTTGAATTCTTACCTATTAGCTTGACTTTTTTAATGCGGAATATTCACACTACTTCAACAAACAAAAACCATAGCCTGTCCCATTTCACAAATATATATAGAACAAAAGCATTTAAAATATATATGTACTTTTAATCACCAAGCAAAAAGTTCTTTAGGAAATAAAGTGAGTTTCCTAGATTTTTTTTTTTTAAAAAGTGACAACTACATACCTTTTGCCAGATAATTGGTTAAGATTAGGCCAATAAAAATTTTAAAACTAACAACATTATAGTTGGTTTGATAGCATTCTCTTACCCTAAAAAATGCCTATATAGTCCTATAATGGTAGTAATTCATAGCCACCAGTTTGGGAGAAATAGCTAGGCATTTCAAATGTCATTTACAGTTAGAAACACACACACACACACACACACACACACACACACACACACACACACAGCCAAATATCCTGCCCTCCAAACAGGATGGAGAGACACTGATAACAATCATTATTACAAGTTAAGTGGTGTCACAAGCTCAAGTTCACATTTATCTTCCCAGCATCTAGCTAAGAACTAGCTGAGCCAACAATCTCCAGAAATAAGATTACCATAGAATGAGCAAAACATCAAGGCCTATGACCTTGAGTTTCTTTCTCTATCAATAATCCTTTCAGGATGGCAAAGCACATTTTGTAACCAAAACAAGCTCCTGCCCTTTTCCTTGCGATGAAGTTGCTATTTCTATTACCTCAACCAAAAGTTAGAATAGACTCCAAGCACTAGACTTCGAGCCTCTTTTCGTTCGAAGTTAATGCAACACCATCTCTTTCTACTGCCCTAACAACAATTAAAATTTTAAAATGTTAAATAAAATAAAGATTACTTTTCTGCTTTTTTTTTTCCTTCTTAAACTTACCAAGAAACTTCTGTGCCTCCCTCACACCTGTGCTGGAGCTCATCCGCTATTGGGTTGTAGAAGGGCAAGTTGTGGGGAAGCCCATCTGTTTGAATGCAGCTGGAGATTTCTATATTTACCCAAGTGCATCTATATATCTCCCTTAATGCAAGGCTTTCATTAGAACTTAGGATGGCCAAAACAGACCAATTACATGGGCACCAGGGCACGGATTTGCTACAATATATGATTTCGTGTTTGCAAATATATATATATATATATATATATATATATATATATATATATATGTATATATGTATATATGTATATATGTATGTATATATGTATATGTATATTACTACTGGTCAGATTAAACTGCATTACTGATATATTTCATACCTATGGACAATGAATAGAAGACAAGAGAAATCATTTAAATTTCCTGAGGATGAAAAAAGTTTTAACATTTACGTAGATGTCTCTGCTAATATCCTTTTTCTTATATCCTCTTTCCCCATATATGAAACAGTCTAGAGTATCTAACTAATTTCTTTTGAAAAAGAATATAAGGCTGTGCATCTGAGGTGTTTATAAATGAAGACTTTAAATAGGAAAACATATATAACAGCAATAAACATCTGTAGTAGACAGAGTATTTGTTTAAAATTCATTCCAGTTTAGATTTGCTTTCTCATACTTTCTTTCAGTGAATAATAAAACCAGCTGATCACAATCCTGCTCATAAAAAACTTTCCCTGCTGTTAAAAATTATTACTGACTTAGGAAAAGACCATTAGCTTTTTCATCTTCACATGAACTAATTCCCATTCATTTAAGCTTTTCCCATTGGTAATATTTTCTGACATTTTAATGAGTGCTATTGCCCTGTGCTGCTCTTTTCTTAAATATCTCATACTCCTAATTTAAAAAAGAAAGAAAAATAGATGGTGACTGCATAACTATTTATAAAATTTAGAAATATTATGCTTTTTAAAAGTATTTCTTTATAAATTCACAGATAGCTTGTGGTCCACTTTGGCTCCCAGATTTTATATCTTATTCTACTACATATATCTTGTAATATATATATGATATATATATATATATATATATATATATATATATATATATATATATATAATGGCTAGTGTAATAAAACTATTAACTGTAATTTCCATATTTTAAAGATAATTTTGAGCTACATATGCATCATTTTTCAATTATATTACCTACATCAATATTAGCAATGTTAAATATTGTTAAACAAAGAACATTATAAAATACAATTGACTCATTTTTAATAAATATCTATAGAAAAAACATTGATTGAAAACCTTTAAACAATGCCATATGTCAGATCTAGCATCTTCCAGTTGTGGGGTTTGGGCAGATTGCTCACACTTCTCCCTTTTTGATAAGTGAAGCCTACAAAACAGAGATTAATATAGCAGCATTTTGAGAATAAATATGTGAAATTTTATTTGTACTTTAAAAGTTTTCTTACTTTCCCCCCCACATATATCTTTATAACTAAAATAATAAGAGGAAAGGGAGTTTAATATAATGAACCTCAAGTATTTCACTTGGGGACTTGAGGTTCATTATATTATATAGCTTTTCTCTCTCTCTCTCCTGAAAAGAGAGCCTATGAGTATCTGATTAATGCTATGGTGGGGGGGGGGGGGGAGGGGGCATTTTCTGTTTAAACAAACCAAAGCATTAAATACAGTTCAGAGTCTACTACTGACATATGCAATCACCAAAAAATAATAATTATACAAAGAAAACAATATTTCATTTTCTCTATAGATGTGGAAAAAAGAAAGCTTACTAAAATATGTTTGAATGAAAAAAAAATAAGTAAATGCAGAAGCAGATAAAATAGCTTTGAAAAGTTTTGTCATTACACAAGGTATTGTTTATTTACATAAAGTTTAATACTAAAAATTATTTCTTGGCCTAAGCATTTTGATACACTACCAGAAAAGACCCATTTTATAGTAATGCCACTGACAACGCTAAGTTCACCTTGAGGTTTATGAAAATTCATCATATTGTTTATTCATCAAGACTGGAAAGGGAAAATAAAACTAAGCCCACTGCTTTAGTCACTTATATTTGTTGTTGTTGTTGTTAGTGAGCGTTAGGGTTAGGCTAAGACAACCTGAGGAAAACAGCACAGGTCCTGATGTTAAGGATACTCACTCATGGAAAGTGTTCTCTAGCTGTAATAGATAAAAGAGTTTAAAATGAACAATCTAGGTAACTAAGGAAGCCTTTCCTTAGACCTCATACATTGTAATCCCCCCTCCTCTCTGAAAACCAGTTCTACCAGCCTTCTTTCCTATGTGTCTGCTCCCCTAACACAGGGCATCTGCATGTGCTTTTTCTCTTTTCAGTGGCTCTTTTCATCTCCTTCCCCAAAATGTTACCTTGCTAGTCCCAATTTATCATCCCCATCTCATCAGTTCAAATATCAGTTCAAAATACTTCTCTGTTCACTACATTAAGTCAACACTTTGAATTATGAGATCTCATGGAAGTAGTATATATGTTTACTTATCATTGTGATTGTATTTTTAATGATTATTTGATAAATAACTGCTTCCTCTGCTAGAATATAGACTTGTTCTTTGTCTATTCTGAGTCACCATTATGTTCATAGCACCTAGCCAAGTTCCTAGCCAAAGGTGAACAATCAATCAGTTTTTGATAAATGATATAAATCAGTAGATTGACAAATACTTAACTCAGCCAAAAAGTACTAGAGTTGGTTGACATATACTTGTGACGGTTCCATCCGTAAATTTGGAAAAGCATGACTTGACACATTTTGCACAAAAACCATTTTCACTTTTTCTTCAAACTAGTGATGGTTAGAAAATGTTTATTCAACATTAAACCAAACCATTCAATTGAGAGGTATTTTTCTTAAAACAGAATTTCACCAATTTGGCATTTGAAAAGGATACCATTTGTTCCATTTAAACCAAGTATGTCTGGAATGCTAACACTTTCAACAATCTGTCCTCAGAGAATTCAGTTAATTGGATGTATTTAATTATGGCACATATAGTAATCTCAGGATTGGGTTTGGTTAGTAATCTGCAAATACTATTGACTAGTTTTGACAAGAAGGTTGGCCTGAAGGCCAGACCTAGTGAACTAAGTAAGGGTTAGAACTTTGTCAAACAACAGGGCAGTGACAGCTATGAATGTAGTGGGGGATAACTTTAGTGCACCAATTAACTATGAAAAGTTCTCTTTAAGATAAACTCATTGATAATTTGGATTTGGCAACCAACAATCTGGATTCCCTTTTTTTTATTGCATATAAGTAGAAATCTTAGTGACCTTGACATCTGAAATGCATGGGCTCATGGATTTGTTACATAGCCACCTAAGGCTCTCACTGCCTGAATCCAGCAGACAGCCTAATTAAACAGCAAGAGCTCCTGGAGGGGAATGTTAATGAGACTCCTTGGCAGCCAACAGTCTGTTCCCCAGATGGTGCAGGGGTTATAAATTGTCAATAGGGTAAGAGTAGAGAAGGAAGTCAGGGGAAATACTGAAAGACTCTTACATTGCTGGCAATTTCTGAAATACTGGCTACAGCATAAAGGAGGAGAGATCAACCAAAGGACTTGTATGCATGAATGTAAGCCTAACCAATGGACATGAACACCAGGGGGGTGAGGGCATGAGTGTGTGTGTGTGTGTGTGTGTGTGTGGGAGGGGGGGTGTTTGAGGGGCTAATGGAGGGATGAGGACACATATATAATATCTTAATCAATAAAGAAATTTAAAAAAATAAAAATACTCAAAGCCAAAAAAAAAAAAAAAAAGGGAAAAAGAGAAAGAACTTGGAGATTTGGCAACCAGGGCAGGATACAAAAAGTTCTAGCGTATTTTCTTTACTTTGAGCTGTAGGAATATATCTAGAGTCACTTTGTCTTTTCAAAGGGACACCACTTTATTTATGTACATTGAATGACAGAATGGTTATTTCAGGAACTTTTGTCAGGTCGGTAATGATTATTAAATTGACACCATTAAAGCCCTACTATGTTTGTAGTTTGTATTTACTATTATCTGCCTTTTAATTTTTTCCTACTGGATGTAATCTGAAGCATGAGAGAGCTCTTGCCTTATTAGGTCATTTTTTTAAATGAATAATGTTCTGGTGAGAAACAATCTCCAAAGCAGTCAGTGCCAAAGCTACCTCTATTAACTATAATTAGGAATGAAAACACCCTTTCTGCTTCTATCAAGTGTCCTCTTTAATTGATTCTCAAGCTTTGAAAGCCACAGTCAAGTTTGATCTTCAGTGTGCTTCAAAATTCAATTCTAAGAACCATCTGTGATTGACAGAATCTAGGGTGACCCCAATAATTTTCATCTCCTAGTTTCCATACCTTAGTGCAATCTTGTTTTCATTGGTGTGACTAGTTTCTAAATAATGGAATACCACAAAGGATATCACTCTTGAGATTAGGTTATGTTTTATAAGACTCTGTCTTAGTGACTGAGGTGAGTCCCTCCTGCTGACCATAAAGAAGCAAGCTGCTATGATATTAACTGTCTATGGAAAGGGCACAAGGCAGGAACCTACAATGACCTCTAGAAGCTGAGGACTTTGGTTCTGTAACCACAAGGAAATGGATTTTCCAATAACCACCTCTAGAGGACCACAGATCCAGAAAGAAATGCAGTCTGGCTAACCTTGATGGTAGCCTTGTGAAACCCAGAGTGGTAGAATTTGCTAAGCTATGCCTGAAGTCCTGACTATAGAAACAGATGCATTTGTATTGTTTTAAGCCATTAAGTTTGTGGTAACTTGTTTTGCATCAATGTGAAACTAATATACCATTTAAAAAGTATCCATTTGGGGCCATGTGAAGGTTAATTTTATGTGTCAACTTGACTGAGCCACAGGGTGCCCAGATATTTAATTAAACCTTATTCTGGGTGTTTGTATGTGGAGGATTCTGGATGAGATTAATATTAGGTAGGTAGATTGAGTAAAGCAGATTGCCCTTCCTAGTATGAGTGAGACTCATACAATCAGTTGAAGGCCTAAACAGAATGAAAAGGCTGATCTTCCCTCAAGTAACAGAGGATTCTTCCTGCCTGATGGTCTTCAAAGTGGGGCATTGGCTTTTTTTCTGCCTTTGGACTTGAACTAAAGCTACATGGATCTTCATGGTTCTCAAGTCTGCTGGCCTTTGAACAGAAACTACATCACTGGTCTTCTTAAGTCTTTTGGTTGCCAACTCACCCTGCATATCTTGGGACTTGGCAGTGTCCATAATCATGTAGGGCAATTATTTTCTGTTTCTCTGGAGAATCCTGACCAATACAGGCCACAATCATAAATGGAAACAAAATCATCAAATGTTATGGTTGGAGGGGACTGTAAACATCATTTATTAAGACTTTCCCATGTTCAGTCTGTGGGATTCAATAGATGGTTATGTCATTTCTAATTCAACAGGAGCTTAAGTTTACAGCCCTACTCAAAAGAAATTATTTTATACTGACGCAAATATTGGTCTTCCTCACTGGTGCTAGTTTATTAACCCATAGTAAATACATATATGGTATTTCCCTTTTGAATACTTGAGTAGCTCTTAGGCCTCTACTTAATCTCATCTTCTCTAAATAAAGCAACCTACTGCCTTCCCTTCTTCCTTAGAAGACATAATTTCAACACAATTGACATGCTCCCCTGATATTTTTGCGGGTATATTAACTCTTATATGGATTTAGAACTAAATATAACATTTTCAATTAGATGTGGCCAAAATAAATATAGTGGCAATGTTAATTCTTTTCAACTGAATTAATACTATTTCTAGAGCCTCAGTATGTTAAATATACTTTACATAGTATTTAATTGTAGCACATTTTATAAATTAGCTTAATCAATACTTCTTTTCAATACCTTTTCCCTCTACTATAGCCCAGAGGGTAAATGTTTGATTTATCAGCCTCTCTTGCAGCTAGGAGACACTAAATAACACAAATCTGGCCAATGGGATATAAGGAAGAAGTCTGCTAAGGATGAATCTTATCTATATATATAAAAACCTAAACAACCATTGTGACTGAACCACCATAACGATGGAAACCACTGGTCAACCAGTCGCTGTGATGTGCACTGACCACCAGGGGCAGACTCTCAACACAGGAGCTGCCCCCTGATGGTCAGTGCGCTCCCACAGCCAACCTCCCATAGCCTGCCAACCTCCTGCAGCCTCTCCCCACAGCTGGCCGGCCCCCCAATTGGCCCCAATCGGGAGGGCCAGCTGGCCAACCTCCCATGACCACTCCCCTTGACTGGCTGACCCCCCTGACTAGCTGGCCAATGTCCCGCAGTCCCTCCCCACTGCTGGCTAGACCCCCCCGATCGGCCCTGATCGAAGGCCAGCTGGCCAACCTCCCAGGTTCCCTCCCCCCCTCCGGCCGGCCCCCAAATAGGCCTCAATTGCCAGCCAGGCTGAGGGGCCCCATTCATGCACAAATTTGTGCAATGGGCCTATAGTTTCTCAATAAAAAAGTTAAGCTCATTAGGAGAAAACAGTTGTCTTTTCTTCTGTCTGGGCCACAACCACAAACAAAAAATATATATATATAGAAATAAGGGAATCCCTCATGACATCATCAAGCAGCTAACATCAGCCCTGGACTACCTACTTCCTATCTTCTGGTTATTGAGAAAAATCAACATTTATTTATTTATTTATTTATTTATTTATTTATTTATTTATTTATTTTTAACTAGAGGTGCGGTGCACGAAATTCATGCACAGGGGGTCCCCTCAGCCCAGACTGCACACTCTCCAATCCGGGTCCCCTCAGGGGATGTCCGACTGCCGGTTTAGGCCCGATTCCAGGGATCCAGCCTAAACCAGCAGTCGGACATTCCTCTCACAATCCAGGACCGCTGGCTCCTAACTGTACACCTGCTTGCCTGATTGCCCCTAACTGCCCCCCTGCCAGCCTGATCACCCCTAACCTCCTCTCCCTACTGGCCTGATTGCCCCTAACTGACCCCTGCCGACCTGGTCACCCCTAACTGCCCTCCCAACCAACCTGGTCACCGCTTACTGACCCCCTGCTGACCTGGTCACCCCCAACTGCCCCCCCTGCCGGCTTGGTCACCCCCAACTGCCCCCCTGCTGACCTGGTCGCCCCCAACTGTCCCCCACCCCGCTGGCCTTGTTGCCCCTCATTTCTCCCCCCCACTGGCCTGGTCACCCCCAAGCCCCCAACCAGCCTGGTAGCCCCATGCAGCCTGCTGTTCAGTCATTTGGTCATCCCTCACTAACCCCCCCGCCCCCATCACCCCACCGGCCTTGTTACCCTATGCAGTCTGCTGTTCAGTCGTCTGTCCATTTGTTTTGGTCATGATGGTACCTGGCTTTTTATATATTAGGATATATTTCTTTATTGATTTCAGAGAGGAAGGGAGAGGGAGAGAGCGATGGAAACATCAATAATGAGAGAGAATCATTGATCGTCTGCCTCCTGCATGCCCCCTACTGGGGATTGAGCACACAACCCGGGTATGTGCCCCTGGCCGGAATAGAATCTGGGACCCTTCAGTCCACAGGCTGACACTCTATCCACTGAGCCAAACTGGCTAGGGGCAACCTTTATTTTTAAAACCACTAAAGCAAGGTTTTCTGTTACTTTGCAACTGAATGCATTTCTACTTTACACTTTTATTTTTCTAATACAGAAACTAAAACTTTGAAAGCTAAATGGTTTGTCAAAGGCCACATATCTAGTAGAAAAAACAAAAAAAAACCTTGTTCATCATTCTTGCCACCATATGATTTTGACACTTTACATAATGCTGCCACTGTCAAAGTATAATCTGAATATTTCTTTTTAAATATATCACAAAGATAATCTCAATGTTAAATTATCAAAGATATGATTAAAAATACATGCTCTGGCACCTAAGTGTCTATAAGTTAAAATAAAAACAATACTTGGTCATAGGTACATTTCAAAATACTCAAAAATCAAGTGAAAGATTTAAATATGATCATAAAGGTCAAATAAATCAAGTGACACATAAATGATTTCTAAGAAATGGTACTTCTGGTCTACCGAGAACTGTCATACTCTTTCCTCTTTTCATTAAATTGTCTGCTTTGACTCCTCCATCCAAGTGGTTTTAGAAATTAATTTTTTTACTTTTGATGATGGCTTGGAACGAACAAAAATTTTTAATTTACTGCAGCAAGCACACTGAAAAAAAATATTATCTCACTGTCATCACAAAACAAGGAAAAGGCTTTGGGGTCCCTTCTCAACTTTTTAAAAAATTCAGTAGCAAAAAGAACAATTTTGCTTTCTTCTACATAGCCATTTTCTCCCTTTCTCCCTTTCCAAAATAGATATAAGCTCATCAGTTCGATTTTAACTCTAAAAGACATTTTCCTGGCAGATAATCTCCAACAAATATCATTTACTGACATTTTTTGCCATTTTAGAAAACACACGCGTGCACACACGTGCACACACACACGTGCAACTGAAGGGAAATAAAGAATATAGCCTTCAATTACATTTTATTTCCAATTTATCAAAAAGTCACAGAAATTAAAGAACAAATCCCACCACGTAAAGACACACTAAAAGGTTGGAAGGATATTCTAAAGGTCACATTATCTTAATGAAGTGCCACTCCTTGACAATGTGGCCATGATTCTGGAGTACTATACTCCATTTAGTGAGAAATGCTCTGTGAAATCCATGCCCTCTGCACTCTAAACAAAGACATCGGTAATTTTCTTAAAAGGTCACACACAAATGTGTTATTTAAAACTAGGCATTTGCCAGTTGTGAATATATGAAAGGTGAATATCAGATACAGGAATTGGAATAGACTGCAAAATGCCAGAGCTTTTCATCTATGCTTTTATCATATAAAATGGTGTGTTATTCTTTGATCTATATCATTGTATTAAAATATTAAACAAAAAATTATGCTGAAGATTCCAATAAAATTTTAACTGAAACCTCTGATGCACTCAAATTTGGTTAAATTGACCCAGTTTATTTAATTTTTGTTTTAGTTTAGACTTTTTCAGGACAGAAGTATATATCTCACAACTTTTTAAAAAATCCTTACCTGAGGATATGTTTTTATTAATGATTTGAGAGAGAGAGGAAGGTAAGGAGAGAGAGACAGAGAGAGACAGAGAGAGAGAGAGAGAGAGAGAGAGAGAGAGAGAGAGAGAGAGAGATCAGTTGCCACCCTGCATGCTGACCAGAAATCGAACCCAAACCTTTTAGTGTACAGGATAGCATTCCAACCAATTGGGCCACCTGGCCAGAGCTATATATCAGAACTTTTAAAAGACATATTGTTTATAGAAAGTGAGTTCTCAATATCAAAAATACCCCCATGTGATATTATTCATTTAAGTATGCTCTCAATAAATATTTACAGAATGAAATTATTCTAGACTATAAACAACCAGAGAAGGAAAAAAACAGGAACTGTACTCATCAAAGCCCCTAAACAACAACCATTGTCACACTGCTAAAGGAAATACAAACTTTTTTTCATTTTCATAAAGTTCATTTAGCATAGGTAAACTGACTAAACCAGAATCTGCTTTTAAACACATTCCCTATGTGACATATGCACAAGAAAGTTTAAGAAGCACTGACCTAGAGAACCGAAGATAACTCTTAAAATTTACCTTAAAGTATTTAAAAATAATATTATATTCCTCCTCCCCTCAAAAGAGCAAGATTATACAAGTGAATCAGGCAAAAACTAAACTATAGATTTTGAAAATTATAAAAATATATTTTTCAAACTGAAATAAAGTAAGAATATAAACAAAATAATGGATGGGAGATACGTGAATTTGTCATGTTTCTGCACATTTTGTGAAGCATGGCATTGAATGCCTTTTGTATTTTACTGTCTTCAAGGACATTTAAATAATAAGAAGCCTTGGAAAATAGTTATAGTGCTTCTCTCCGGAGCAAAGGGCAGGTGTGCATAGGTGTGCTTATAGCTTTGAAAGAGGGAGATAGTGTTTACCTCTGGAACAGAAGGAAGGCATACGTTAAAAGATTTCAGTTCTCTAAGCTCAAAATCTCTCTCTTATAATGTCTAAGCAGTCACCCCATGGGATTTAAAAGCAAGGGAACTGACACAAACGTAGTGATGCCCATGCTACCTGCTATGCTACGAGTAATGCATTTCTTTGTTGCTAATGCAAAAGTCTCATGTATTCCATAGTACCCATGAACTGTGGCAGGCTAATGTGTCTGCAAAGAGGTTAAAATCAAACCTTTCTTAGTTTTTGACAATAATAAAATAGTAACCCAAAGAAAAATCATTAAAGCGATCTCTCCCTGTGTTAGGAAAAATCATTCTTAAAAGACTACATAAAATAAAGTTAAAATATTCCAAAGATTTGATAGGAATACTAGGAGATCACAAGGACAATGGAGAAGAAAACATATGAACTAAAAGAAAGAAAATTTCTTGGAAAGGGCATTTTTGTCTTCAGATGGAGTATGCCTGGAGAGTGCTATGCAGTATGAAAATAAGACTCACGAGTTTTATAAGATCAAAGGAAAAGAGGAAATTCTAAAGGCTTTTATAGAAAAACAGATTTTTTACAAAGGAACAGGAAGCAAACAACTTTTAGAAGTCTTATCAGCAAAGTTTTATGTTAGAAAGTAATGTCTTCAGGGTTGGTGTTCAATGGAAGAATCTATACATATAAAACCCTAATATGCAAATAGACCGAACAACTGAACAATTGGTCGCTATGACATGTGCTGACCACCAAGGGGCACGCATGGAACATGGCGGGCGTCAGCAGCAAGTGGCAGAGAGCGGAACATGGCAGGTGTCGGCCGCAGCGTGATGGTGGAGCAGATGAGCAGGGGCGCCAATCCAAGGTGGGGTGCCGGTTGCTGTCATCGGGACAAGCCTCTGGTGGTTACTGAAAATTCTTTGCTCTCATGCACCGTGGTCCCGCCAGGCACTTTCCCCGCTCGGCACCTGAGCTGCTGCTTACACCTGCTGCCGGAGCCCGGCACCGGCCCCGATCACTCGGCACCATCAGCAGGTGCGAGCGGTGGCTGCCAGTCCCGATCTCCCCTCAGGGCTTCTCCACCTCCCCCTGCTCCTGAGGGGCGATCGGGGCTGGTATCCGCTGCTCGCACTCTCTGCCAGCAAGGGCCCTGCTCACACCCACTGCTGGTGCCCAGCACCAGTCCTGATCGTTCAGCGCCATCAGCGGGTGTGAGCGGTGGCTGCTGGCCCAAATCATCCCTGAGGGCTTCTCCACTTCACCCTGCTCCTGAAGGGCGACTGAGGCAGCAGCTGCCGTTTGCACCCACTGACAGCGCTGGCCCCACTCACACCCAATGCTGGTGCCAGCCCCAATCACTCTGTACCATCAGCAGGTGTGAGCAGGGTCGTTACCATTGGCACATGGGAGCGGCGACAGCGGGAGCGGGGCTGCAGGCAGACGGGGGACTGGGGGCTGCAGCGGAAAGGGCCAAGCAGGGGCGTGGAGGATGGGCCAAGACCCGCCCCTGTGCCCACCACAGCCTCGCAGCCCACAGTTCCTTTCAAGGTGCACAAATTTGTGCACTGGGCCCCTAGGTAAAATACACTGGTAAACTGAGGATTCTATAAAAAATGTAAAACATCTCCTTGATATGAAGGAAAAATAATTTTCAAACATTAAACAACAATTAGAACTTTCCCCCCTTGACCTTATGTGATTAGAATCACTCAAGAAAAAAGTCCACCAAAATAAAAATAACTATAAAAAAGAACACAATTTAGACCAGTGATTTTCAACCAGAGTGGACCAAGAATTCTTAAACATGCAATACTGACTATCTAGTCAGGGGCACTGACCTCTTTTCCTTTAGATTGTCAAACAAAAACATGACAACAATAAACAACAATAGCCATCTGGTATAAATGAATCAAAATCATACCTATTTTTGATCAAATAGGCAAAAAATATAATATATTTTTGGTGTGTCACAGAATTTTAGTATTTAGTTTATGTGTGCCATGTGATAAAAATAGGTTGAAAATTGTTGATTTAGACCAGCTGTGGGCAAACTACAGCCCGCGGGCTGGATCCGGCTCGTTCGGCTGTTCTATCCGGCCCGCAGAGCCGAAAGAGCGGAGGGTTCTCTTGCTCTCCCCTCCGCTCCTTTACTTTGAATTTATATTAGTTCACACAAACACTCCATCCATGCTTTTGTTCCGGCCCTCTGGTCCAGTTTAAGAACCCATTGTGGCCCTCGAGTCAAAAAGTTTTCCCACCCCTGATTTAGACTATAAGCAGTCAGTAGTTGAGCAAAACTTGGAAGTGAAAGATGCTAGAAAGAAATTGAAATGGCTCAACTTTGATTCATTTAAAATTCTCTTTCTATCAATATTTTTAATAGATCTAATCAACCTACCTGGTCTTACATTTAGATCTAAGCAACATGGTCCTATAATTATACTAGAGGCCTGGTGCATGAAATCTGTGCATGGGGTGGGGGTGGGGATCCCCTCAGCCCAGCCTGCACCCTCTCCAATCTGGGACCCCCACTAACTGCCACTGCCTGCTGACCTCATCACCCCTAACTGCCCCCCTGCCAGCCTGGTCATACCCAAGCGCCCCCCTGCCAACCTGGTTGCCTCCCACTGCCCCCCCACCAGCCTGGTCGCCCATAACTGCCCCCTCACCAGCATGGTTGCCCCCAACTGCCCCCCTGCCAGCCTGGTTGCCCCTCACTTCCCCCCTCTGTCAGCCTGGTCACCCCAAACTGCCCCCCTGCTGAACGGGTCCTAGGCCTAGTCGCCCCTCACTGCCCCCCTCTGCCAGCCTGGTTGCCCATACTGCCCTCCCCTGCTGGCCTGGTCAGCCCACGCAGCCTGCTGCTCAGTCTTTTGGTCATCCCTCACTAACCCCCCTGCCGACCTTGTCACCCCACTCAGCCTTTTTGGTCGTACATTAGGTTATTTCGGATGTGATGGCACCTGGCTCTTTATATATATACTAGAGGCCCAGTGCAAGAAATTTTTGCATGGGGGTGTGTGTCCCTCAGTCCAGCCTGCATCTTCTCCAATCTGGGACCCCTTGAGGGATGTCCAGCTGCCCATTAGGCTCGTAGGATCTGGCCTAAATGGGCAGCCAGACATCCCTCTCACAATCCAGAACTGCTGGCTCCCAAGTGCTCGCCTGCCTGCCTTCCTGATTGCCACTAACCACTTCTGCCTGCCAGCCTGATCACCCCCTAACTACTCCCCTGCCAGCCTGATTGATGCCTAACTGCTCCCCTGCCAGCCTGTTTGCCCCTAACTGCCCTCCCCTGCAGGCCTGATCACCCTTAACTGTCCTCCCCTGCAGGCCTGGTCCCCCCCCAACTGCTCTCCCCTGCAGACCTTGGTCCCCCCCAACTGCCCTTCCCTGCAGGCTCAGTCACCCCCAGCTTCCCTTCTCTGCTGGCCTGGTCACCCCTAACTGCCTTCCCCTGCAGGCTTGATCACCCCCAACTGCCCTCCCTTGCAGGCCTGGTACCTCCCAACTGCCCTCCCCTGCTGGCCTGATCGCCCACACTTCCCTCCCTTGCAGGCCTGGTCCCTCTCAACTGCCCTCCCCTACTGGCCATCTTGTGGTGGCCATCTTGTGTCCACATGGGGGCAGCCATCTTGTGTGTTGGAGTGATGGTCAATTTGCATATTACTCTTTTATTAGATAGAATAGAGGCCTCGTGCACAGGTGGGGGCCAGTTGGGTTGCCCTGAAGGGTGTCCCAGATCAGGTAGGGGTTCCCTTGGGGTGTGGGGTGGCCTGGGCAAGGGGCCTGTGGTGATTTGCAGGCCAGCCATGCCCCCTGGTGACCCAAGCGGAGGCCCTGGTATCTGAGATTTATTTATCTTCTATAATTAAAACTTTGTAGCCGTCAGCGGAGCCAAGCCTCCTGATTGCTCTGCGGCCACAGCCATTTTTGTTGGGATTTATTTATCTTCTATAATTGAAACTTTGTATCCTTGAGCAGAGGCTTGGGCCTTCCAGGGTGTGCGGAAAGCTTGGCTTCCTCCATCGCTAGGGGCAATTCAAGACTCCTGTTCTCTCCAGCTCCATGGCTGCTGCCATTTTTGTTGGGATTTATTTATCTTCTATAATTGAAACTTTGTATCCAGGAGTGGAGGACTGGGCCTGCCAGGGTGTGTAGAAAGCTTGGCTTCCTCCATTGCCGGGGAAACCCAAGCCTCCTGCTCACTCCATGGCCGCAGCCATCTTGGTTGGGTTAATTTGCATACTTGCTCCTGATTGGCTGGTGGGCATGGCTTGTGGGTGTAGCGGAGTGATGGTTAATTTGCATGTTACTCTCTTATTATATAGGATAAACAGTACTATAAATCTCTTAATCATTTGTTTTCAATAGTTGAACACACAGCCTATTCATTTTACCTATTAAAAACATCTAATATTACAGAGGAATGACATTTAACTTTGCATTAGGGCATTCCTAGAAACCCAAACTATCTAAAGTATAAGACAGCAGATAAATGCCTTTAAAAATGTCAAGAAACTATTTGTTTGTCACTTGATACACCATCAAGTAAAACCAGAGTTTCATCCCTTCATAAATGCCTAATGATGCCAACTTTTATGTTCTAAAACAGTGGTCAGCAAACTGCAGCTCACAAGCCACATGCGGCTCTTTGGCCCCTTGAGTGTGGCTCTTCCACAAAATACCACGTGCAGGTGTGCACGTACAGTGTGATTGAAACTTTGTGGCCCATGTGCAGAAGTTGGTTTTTGGCTCTCAAAAGAAATTTCAATCGTTGTACTGTTGATATTTGGCTCTGTTGACTAATGAGTTTGCTGACCACTGCTCTAAAAGATACCAGTGACAAACTCACACAGCTCATTTTCTAGGCTTAAGTATTATATGGATGTCGATGGCTGGAGTTTTTTGTGTCAGCTCAAAACTCTCATGATTAATGAACTACCATGAAGATAACAGTTGAATGTCTCCTCACAAAACACAAGATACGTAATAAGATAGATAAGGAGTGCATTTATGGTCTAAATATCTGAACAAATAGGAGGTGACAACAGAGGCACTACACACATGCCAAGATGGTCTCACACTGAAGATGAGGGAAAGACAAATTGCATTCTACTCATTTTTATCATCTCTAAGCATTTGATTCCTGTTCAAGATTTCATGTTACACCTAAAATGAATAATAATTTTTAAAAATACCTCTTTTTGAAGCAACTATAAAAAGAGAGTGCATTCCTTACCGCCAGCTCATATGTTCGTTTATAGCTTACATGTGTACACAAGCTGAGAATAAATGAAGGGAGCACCTAATGGAAGCCACAAGGTCTCTGGGTAAACATTTTAAGAAAATGCATAGAAACCATATGTCTTGGGATACACATCACATTTTAAAGGGACGCTTGCCTTAGTGTCACACGATTATTAAAACTCATTATTAAATAAAGGAGTTACAACTCTTACCCTGATATTGCCTTCAAAGGATCTTAAAATTCCAAAGACCTCAAACTTTGTGAAATCAATGACTATTTAGAGGTTTAGAGAAGAATAGAAAGACTTTTCTGATGAAAACTTTGTCATTTTAAAAATACTAACTCCTGTAAACAGCAAATGTTGAACATCTTTTCCTCAACCTCTACATATAAAATGTAAATTTTCTTACACACCAACATCTTAGAGGTGCCAAAATTATTAATTATGTTGTATATATTGAAGAATCTTGAGTATAACAAGTACCAAGTAAAAAACAATTGGCTCCAAAATGTTGTTGATCATAATGTATTCCTGACATTAGACCTAGGAAGCATAACATCAGCATGAAAAGTGAATTTTCACATTGAAAGTGCTATATCCACAATATGCAAAATATCAATAATAATGTATTCCAAGAGGCAGTTGAAGAAAATAAGGCCATGACATGAATAAAAAGCAACTTTTCAGGCTGACAGAAAAGTTAATGCAGGAAAGGAGAGAATGAATAAAAATGTATTGTAAATATGCAGCAGCATGCAGACACTGTATCTACAGTTACATGGTGTGTGCCCAGGCATGAACATTTTCTGGGCCCTGAGTTGATGCATGCTTTTTCCACAAGGGGTTCTGCATATCTTAGTGCAGAATTAATACTGTATATCTTGAATAAAAAAAACAGGAGAACGAACACCCTTCACTGAGATTAAATATTATGTTGTTGACTTGCCTGTAAACGTACAGTAAAGGATCCTATATAATAAAAAGCTAATATGCTAATTAGACCAGACGGCATAACGACCTTTGGAACTTCTAGAATGACCAGTGGGCAGGGCCGCGACGCAGCCGGGGCTGCGAGGGCTGAGTCTCTTGCATGAATTTCGTGCATTGGGCCTCTAGTTTTATAAATAAACTAGGGGCCCAGTACATGAATTTGTGCACCTTGAAAGGAACTGTGGGCCGCAAAGCTGTGATGGGCACAGGGGTGGGTCTCAGCCTATCCTCCACGCCCCTGCCTGGTCCCTGCCATCATGGCCACTGGTCCCCTGTCTGCCGGCAGCCCCGCTCCCACCACCACTGCTCCCACACGCTGATGGCACCGGCCCTGCTCATACCCACTGATGGCATGGAGCAACTGGGGCCAGCACCAGCAGCAGGTACGAGCAGGGCCAGCGGGCGCAAGTGGCGGCTGCTGCACTGATTGCTCCTCAGGAGCAGGGGGAGGTGGAAAAGCCCTCAGGGGAAATTAGGGCTGGCAGCTGCCGCTCTGACCCACTGACAGCACCGAGTGATCAGGACTGGCACTGGGAGCCGGCAGCGGGTGTGAGTGGTGGCCCTGGTGCCAGCTGTGGGTGTGAGTAGAGCTGGTGCTGGCAGTGGGTGTGAAAGCCAGGTGGGACTGCAGTGTGTGGGAGCAAAGAATTTTCAGTAACTACCAGAGGCTCGCCCCGATGACAGCAACTGGTGCCCTGACTTGGTCTGGCTCCACCATCCCACCGTGGCCAACGCCCACCATGTTTCTTGCGTGCCCCCTGGTGGTCAGCACATGTCATAGCGACTGGTTGTTCGGCTATTCCACCGTTCGGTCTATTTGCATATTAGGGTTTTATATATATAGATATATAACTTCACAGTTTACAAAAAAGTTCCAGATTTTTTATGACAATTGATCCTTGAAATAATATACTGTGGAAGATGCAAAAGAGATTATTATTGTTTTAGAGGTGTAAAAGGATAGATAAAATGCTACTACGTTAAGAGGTGGGGGTTGAGATGAAGCATAGAGAAGAACAAATCAGGTCTTCTGACTTATAATCTGTAGCATTTTTCTTGACAGCACGCTCACACCCTGAGAAAATGGCACCCTGTCAGTGTACTGCCATAAGGCTGGAAGTATTTTAGGATAGGTGCAATTGCATGTCTAGTCCTTTATTCCACAAATGTTGAGTGCCTATTTTACATTAAGTACTCTGCTAAATGCTGGAAATATAATGAGGAAAAAACACAAAAAATCATGGTCTTGTTCTCATGAAGGTAACTGATTAGTTGAGAGAGAAACAGTAACAACATTATTCTGCTAATTAATGGGTTTCTGCGGTTTGGGTGTTTGGATGGACAATGGGGCCAATTTATCAAAAAAATGGTACACTGTGAGAGGAGTAGCTTGGTAACAAATGCGTATAAATTGAGACTTGCACATGTTGATTTAGGATTCTTTGAAACAACCAAATAAAGATGTTAAATGAGCAGATGCCCATTGATCTAGAATCATAAAGAGGGATCTAGGCTGGGATTGAATGTGTGTATTCACAAGTGTGCATATTTTCATAAGAGTAAAATCTCTACAGCTTTGCAAAGCAAAATAAAAAAGTCTGTACTGTTTGTTAGTTGGAAGTGCTGGGTTTAATCTTGCACACATTTATGAAACTATAAAACTAAAGGAATGAAAGAAATGCATGAATAAATGAATGAGAAGGTATGTATATATACCAAAGCTAGGTGTATTTAAATGCCAGTTGCATGGGAAAAGGGAATAAACTTTCCTGCTCTGCACTAAACTCTCGGAACTCAGTAAGCACTTCATGGACAGACCTTCCTATAGGTTAGTGCACCATAAGCCGTTTTCTTCTGCTTCACCTCTCCAGTACATCGAAAACTAGCAAAACAAGGGTAAATTGTGAAACTACTCCAGCACAAAGACTACAAAGTAGAACAGCATGTTACCTATTTTTTTTTTATGATTCATGACATTCAACTATAAAAAAGTCCACATGAAAAATATGCCACATTTAAAATGAAAAACCTAAGAACTCTATGTAATTCCTTTCAAAATTTATAATGATATACTACTCTAAGATATCTGTGTGCAGGAAGCAGATATATTTTTTTCCTTCTTTGAAAAGAATGTTCAGTAGTTTCCCTGGCCAGGGAAAGAACTATTCCTAACCCAGAAGTGTGTGTGATCTCACAATGAGAAGAACTCCACTCACAGAGACTTGGTTGGTTGGTTGGCTGGACTAGATAGCACAGTGCAATCTCCTGTGTGTAGAAGGCCCATGTTCTGGTTTGTACAATCTCAATTTTCACCTCTGGTCCCAAAAGAATTATTAATAGCACACTTTCCCTTTCAAAGTGCCCAAGTCTGTCTGACAAATTGTTTGGTCACCATATAGGGAAAACTTAAAGAAAAAGAAAAGTCCTCAGTTCCTAAATCCAGATATTCTGAGTCATCAGTCATTCAATCTGAGACCAATAATACTGATATGTCCTCAAGTGCTTTTGAGGTGTGGCCCTAGTTAAGAATGACTGATTTAAAGTTCATCAAGAGTTATTAGAAATAAGAATTCAAAAAATCACTTAGTGGCAGATATTCAAATGCTGAATTTGCAGGAATTACAAGGATAACTAGATGGCTAGTATAAAAGTATACTTTTACCCTAGCCAGTTTGGCAAGGTGGCTAGAGCATTGGCCTGTGGACCAAAGGGTCCTGGGTTCCGTTCTGGTCCAGGGCACATACCTTGGTTACAAGCTCCTCCCCCGCCTAGGCCCTGGTCGGGGCTCATGCAGAAGGCAACCAATCGATGTGTTTCTCTCAGATTGATGTTTCTCTCTGTCTTTCCCTCTCTCTTCTACTCTCCCTAGAAATCAAAGGAAAAGTATTTTAAGAAAGTTGCGTCTTATCTAAATGTTAATAAATTTACTTTTTCATATTTTATTTATTTTCTCCTTATAGAAATGATTATTAAAATAATTCCATGCCAACATTATTAATATTTTCTCTTTAAAGTGTTCTTTTATATTTTCCAAGAATATAAATATGCAAGTTTTATTTAATATCCTTCTCAATAAATCTTTTAAAAAGTTAAGTATTTCACTTTATATTTTTATTTAAAGATGCTATTGAAATGAGTTTTTAGGGGTAAAATAGGCAGGTTTAGGGAGTTTTAGGAATTAGGGGCCTCATGGGGGAAGGAAGGCATTGTTGGTTGGAGGCTTGGAGCTGCCAAAAGGCATACATTCACAGAGAACAAAAGGTGCCTCCAGATAAGGGGAAAGGAAGCCATCCATTCACAGAAGATAAGGAAAAGCTACTGGGTATGGGGAGAAAGAGGAAACAGATTTTCACAGGAGATAGAGAAATTTTACAAGATAAGCAAGAGAGCAAGAGGGGGGCAACAGGTGGGGTTTGGGCTTTGAAGCTGATATTCTGCAAAAAGAGTCACCAGTTAGAAGGCGATATGAGGAAACAAAGAACTACAGCCTTTATAAACCTTAGCAAAAACCTTAGTGGGAACCCCGTTGGGATCTCCTCCCCACCTGGGAGTCTGTATTTGCTTCCAATAAATTTCCACCCTTTTCATCTATCACCTTCTGTCCATGGCTTCATTCTTGGAATCCTCTGGACAAAGACCCAGGAAAGAAATCACCATTGCATCCTGCTCAGAAAACAACCAGAATCACAGCTGGACCCAATTATAGAGGAATCGCTTGTCCATGGCACCCAGGTAATCTTGCACATCTTTAGGCTTAACCCCACCCAGCTGATCTAAGTCTTGTCGGAACATCCTGTGAGTCTCTGACAACTTAAAAGCATAGGAAGCTTCTGAAGAGATGCTACAAAGGCCATTCCCTGCCCATCTCCCTGTCTTCCAGCGAGGTTGTCATGAGACAATTCTCATCACTTGCTGGGTTCTGCTGAGATGGGAAGCTTTCTCTGCCCCCACCCCCTCCACTTATTATACAGCTGCAGGCTGTAAACTGCTTCATTGCAATAAGGAAGCAGCATATTAGCAACAAGGTGCCCCATCTCTCCCACTGAGTCAGTGTCTTCCTGGGGGCAAGTGAGTGGCTTGCACCAGGGTTCATCTTGCTTTTGTTCTCTAGGTAAGTACTAAACTGTATGAATCTAAAAGAGCTTGTTGCTTCTTTACTGGCTGAATCTTTCAACCTTGTGGAGTCCATGATAGAAGATGTGGCTAGAGGAGGCCAGATAAGAGTTCTAGGGCAGGAGGGCACTGGTCAGATATCAGAAGAACTGCCTGCAGCTGCACTTGGATATGGCAGC
Organism: Plecotus auritus; assembly: GCF_963455305.1. Lineage (NCBI taxonomy): Eukaryota > Metazoa > Chordata > Mammalia > Chiroptera > Vespertilionidae > Plecotus > Plecotus auritus. The sequence goes on from NC_137771.1 coordinate 193,071,303, forward strand.
TCTGAATGAATAACAGAGCTGGCTATAGAGGGAATGACCGGGAGTGGATCTCATTCAGAGAGACATGAGAAGACCATGACTTAGGCCAGGGGAAAACAGAAGTTATTGGAGGGTATTTATGTTGTTATTGTTAAATAACAAACAAAGAAAAACTGACAAAGAATGAATTATGAAATATGATGTTTGCCAGAAGGAAAAAATACAGTAAAAAAATATTTACTATAACACAAGAAAATATTTTAAAATGTAATAAATGAAAATTGAAAGGGCGGGGAGAGACCGACTCCATGTTCCCTTTGTTCCATGTCTTCCACCTCGTGGAGTCAGGTTCCCACCCTAGAACCTCTCCAAGAGCCCAACCCACACTTTTGAATTAGCCAATAGAAATGCAAGGGGAAGGTAAGCCGCGCCCTGCCCCCATGTGCAACCTGATCCCGACCAATCAGCGGAGGCCACACTACCTCACCCCTCCTACCTCTCCCAGGCCCCCTATAAATCAGCGCATTTGGGGGCTGACTCTCTCTCTCTCTCTCCACCTCGCCGCTGCGCCGGTGGGTGTGTGTGTGGGGGACTGGGCTCGAGCTAGCTCGATTAAAGGCTCTTTGCTTTTGCATTGGACTCGGCTCCCTGGTGGTCTTTGGGGATCACGAAATCTGGGCATAACATTTGGGGGCTCATCCGGGATCCCCAAGAACCTCAAGGGACCCCCGATCCGGAGAGTCTGACTGGCCATGGTAGGTGTCTGTCTGTTCCTTGTCTCTTTTGTGTGAGCTCATTTCTGGATCTCTGGCAGTGCCCGAAGCTGTCTAGGTGGACGCACCGGAGGACCACGGGCGGGAGGAATCGGGAGACGTCCCGATCCTCCTTCAGGAGGGACGTGTATTCCCCTCAAACCTCTGGGACGAGGTGGGTCGCTCCCACCGATCGGCGTGAGGCCGTCGTCTGCACTTTCGGTTTTGTCAGTTTTGTTCCAACGGACTTGCGTTGGAAAGCTTGTCTCAAGGGCCCTTTGTTTGTCTGTGTCTGTGTTTTTCTGTTTTGTTTTGTGGACTCTGTTGACAGACATCATGGGACAGACTCAAACCACTCCTTTAAGCATTATGGTTGATCATTTCAAAGAGGTTAAGGGAAGAGCTAGCAAACTCAGTGTAGAGGTCCGGAAGGGCCGGTGGTAAACTTTTTGTTCTAGGGAGTGGCTGACTTTTAGTGTCGGGTGGCCGTCGGAGGGGACCTTCGACCTCCCCACCATCCACCGGGTGAGGGACATCGTCTCTCAGCCCAAGAAGGGACATCCTGATCAACTCCCTTACATTATTACTTGGCAGGACCTCGTGGAAGATCCACCCTCCTGGCTTAAGCCCTTTCTGTCCCCGCGCTCCCTGGAGCTGAAACCCATACTTGCTTTGCAGGAAACGAAGAAGGTGAAGAAGAAGAAGGATCTCACCCCGCCATCAGCTCCCCTCTACCCTGTCTTTCAGGGGGGAACTGAAGAGGAACTAATCTTTCCTCCCTCATATCAGCCCCTAGGAGTCCACAAGGGGCGATCCTCCCACGCGAGGGGAAGCGGACACCATGGGGAGCGGAGTTCCGGGAGCGGCTGGGGGCAGAGTTCCGGGAGCGGCTATGGTTCCAGTGGGCTCCCAGATGTAGATGGCAATCAACCCCATCACTATTGGCCTTTTGCCACTAGTGACCTTTACAACTGGAAGGCTCAGAATCATAAGTTCTCTGAGAAGTCAGCAGGGCTTATTGATCTGTTAGATTCTGTCCTTTTCACCCACCAGCCCATGTGGGACGACTGCCAACAGCTTTTACAGGTCCTGTTCACAACTGAGGAGAGGGAAAGAATCCTCAATGAGGCCCGGAAAGTGGTTCCAGGCGTGGACGGGAACCCAACCACCAACCCGGTCCAGATAGATGTCTCTTTTCCCTTAACTAGGCCTGAATGGGATTTCAACACGGCAGAAGGTAAGGAGAGGCTCCGGGTCTACCGCCAGACTCTAATGGGGGGTCTCCGAATGGCTGCTAGAAAGCCAACTAATTTGGCCAAGGTAGGGAATGTTCAGTAGGAAAGGGATGAGTCTCCAGCTGTCTTTTTAGAACGGGTCATGGAGGCATACCACACCTACACCCCCATGAATCCAGAAGCTCCTGAAAACAAGGCAGCTGTGATCATAAGCTTTGTAAACCAATCGGCTGCGGATATTAAAAAGAAACTGCAAAAAGTAGATAGGCTGGGGGAGAAGAGTTTAAAGGACCTACTGGAGGTAGCCGAGAAGGTGTATAATAACAGGGAGCCCCCGGAAGAAAGGCAGGCTCACGCTGCGGCGGCTGCGAGCAGCAAACAAACCCAAGACCTAGCTAAGATCCTGCTCACCACCACCGCGGACTCTTCCGAGGAACAGAACCGCCGTCTCCGCCAACTCGCTGGCAACCAGGAGGACGGTAAGGGGACCGCCCGGGGCGGGAGGCGGAAGCTGCAGAAAGATCAGTGTGCTTACTGTAGGGAGATAGGGCACTGGAAACAAGAGTGTCCGAAAAGGGCCAGCAAAAAGGGAGGCGAAGCGGATCGAGTGAAGGTCCTGGAGCTAGATGCACTGAGTGATTAGGGGAGTCAGGGTTCGGACCCCCTCCCCAAGCCCAGGGTAACTCTTAGAGTGGAGGGGACCCCCATTGACTTCCTTGTTGACACTGGAGCGCAACACTCGGTCCTCTGTACGCCTCAAGGAAAATTAACAAATAAGAAGTCTTGGGTACAAGGGGCAACTGGTATGAGCCAGTATTCATGGACTACCCGAAGAACGGTGGATTTAGGGACGGCCTGGGTATCCCACTCTTTTATGGTAATTCCAGAATGCCCCTACCCACTGTTAGCACGAGACTTGCTCACTAAGATTGGAGCTCAGATAACTTTCAGACAAGGGGGGCCTCAGGTTACTGATGGCAAGGGCCACCCCATTCAGGTCCTGACCATAAGGCTGGAGGATGAGTACCTGCTTCACCAAAAAGCCTCTCCAATAGAGGGCAGCACAGACGAATGGCTGCAGGAGTTCCCCACGGCTTGGGCGGAGACAGGGGGAGTGGGGCTCGCCGCCCACCGGGCCCCAATCCTGGTAGAGTTAAAACCAGGGGAAGGCCCTGTGAGAATCAAACAGTACCCCATGCCTCAGGAAGCCCGGAAGGGAATTCAGCCACACATTCGGAGACTGAGGGGCCTAGGGGTGCTGGTCCCCTGCCAGTCTGCCTGGAACACCCCCCTCCTGCCAGTCAAGAAGCCCCACACGAATGACTACCGGCCGGTACAGGACCTCCGAGAAGTAAATAAAAGAGTTATGGACATACATCCAACGGTCCCCAACCCATACACTCTCTTAAGCTCTCTGGCACCCTCCCGTGTCTGGTATACTGTGTTAGATTTGAAGGATGCCTTTTTCAGTTTGCCGCTCGCTCCCCGTAGTCAACCCCTGTTTGCTTTCGAATGGCATGACCTGGAAGAGGGTTACAGTGGACAACTGATGTGGACTCGATTGCCTCAGGGGTTCAAGAACTCGCCCACCATCTTCGATGAGGCCCTGCATGAGGACCTGGGTGAGTACCGGAGAGCACACCCCAACCTCACTCTCCTTCAGTATGTGGACGATATCCTGATTGCAGCAGACACAGCTGAGGACTGCAAGGAGGGGACAAGAGACCTGCTGGCCTCCTTGGGGGCCCTTGGGTACTGGGCTTCTGCAAAGAAGGCTCAGATATGCAAAGAAAGGGTGAGTTACCTGGGATACATCCTGGAGGGTGGACAGCGGCGGCTGTCGGATGCCAGAAAAGAGACTGTTTTGAAAATCCCATCCCCCACCCCCCGAAGGGAAGTAAGGGAATTCCTAGGATCGGCTGGCTACTGCCGCCTCTGGATACCGGGTTTCGCAGAGATTGCCAGGCCCCTATACGAGGCAACCAAGGAGGGAAAGGCCTTTGAATGGACTGAAAGAGAGAAGGCAGCCTTTAAGCAGTTAAAGAAAGCCCTCCTAAGTGCTCCGGCCCTGGGCCTGCCAGACATCACGAAGCCCTTCCATCTCTTCGTAGATGAACACAAAGGAATAGCGAAAGGAGTCCTAACTCAGACCCTAGGCCCCTGGAGCCGCCCGGTGGCTTATTTGTCCAAGAAGTTAGACCCTGTAGCTGCCGGCTGGCCACCGTGCCTAAGGATTATTGCGGCAACAGCGCTTTTAGTCAAAGACGCTGACAAGCTGACCCTGGGGCAGGAAGTCTGGATCACCACCCCACATGCCATTGAGGGAGTCCTGAAGCAGCCTCCTGATAGATGGATGAGCAATGCACGTATAACCCACTATCAGAGTCTCCTTCTCAACCCTCCCAGAGTACGGTTTCATCCCAGTGCGGCCCTCAACCCTGCCACCTTGCTGCCCGACCCAGACCTAGATGCTCCCCTACATGATTGTGCAGGAATCCTAGAGCAAGTGCATGGGCTCCGGAAGGACCTGACCAACCAGCCCCTTCCAGATGCAGACGTCACCTGGTTCACCGATGGAAGCAGCTTCGTACGGGACGGGAGCAGGTATGCGGGTGCGGCTGTAGTCACTGAAACGGACACTGTATGGGCAGAGGCTCTACCCTCCGGGACGTCAG